>NW_028274817.1:57248774-57873774 GCF_037043125.1 Eumetopias jubatus
GTGTTGAGTTTGATAAGTTCTTTATAGATTTTGGATACTAGCCCTTTATCTGATATGTCATTTGCAAATATCTTCTCCAATTCTGTCAGTTGGCTTTTGGTTTTCTTGACTGTTTCTTTTGCTGTGCAAAAGCTTTTTATCTTGATGAACTCCCAATAGTTCATTTTTGCCCTTGCTTCCCTTGCCTTTGGCGATGTTTCTAGGAAGAAGTTGCTGTGGCTGAGGTTGAAGAGGTTGCTGCCTGTGTTCTCCTTTAGGATTTTGATGGACTCCTGTCTCACATGTAGGTCTTTCAACCATTTGGAGTCTATTTTCGTGTGTGGTGTAAGGAAATCGTCCAGTTTCATTCTTCTGCATGTGGCTGTCCAATTTTCCCAACACCATTTGTTGAAGAGACTGTCTTTTTCCATTGGACATTCTTTCCTGCTTTGTCAAAGTTTAGTTGACCATAGAGTTGAGAGTCCATTTCTGGGCTCTCTATTCTGTTCCACTGATCTATGTGTATGTTTTTGTGCCAGTACCATATTGTCTCGATGATGACAGCTTTGTAATAGAGCTTGAAGTCTGGAATTGTAATGCCGCCACCTTTGCTTTTCTTTTTCAACATTCCTCTGGCTATACGGGCACTTTTCTCGTTCCATACAAATTTTAGGATTATTTGTTCCATTTCTTTGTAAAAGGTTGATGGTACTTTTTTTTTTTAAGTTTTATTTAGAATTTTTTAAAAATTTTATTATGTTATGTTAGTCACCACACAATACATCGTTAGTTTTTGATGTGGTAATCCATGATCCATTGTTTTCGTATAACACCCAGTGCTCCATGCAGTACATGCCCTCCTTAATACCCATCACTGGGCTAACCAAACTCCCTCCCCCCTCTCCTCTAAAACCCTCTTTGTTTCTCAGAGTCCATAGTCTCCAATGGTTCATCTCTCCCTCCAATTCCCCCCCCCCATTTTTCCCTTCCTTCTCCTATGTCCTCCATGCTATTCCTTATGTTCCACAAATAAGTGAAACCATATGATAATTGACTTTCTCTGCTTGACTTATTTCACTGAGCATAATCTCCTCCACTCCCATCCATGTTGATGTAAAAGTTGGGTATTCAACCTTTCTGATGGCTAAGTAATATTCCATTGTATATATGGACCACATCTTTTTTGGATACCAACTCCTCATCTGTAGTGTCATTTGCAAATATCTTCTCCCGTTCTGTGGGTTGCCTCTTTGTTTTGTTGACTGTTGCCTTTGCTGTGCAGAAGCTTTTTATCTTGATGAAGTCCCAAAAGTTCATTTTTGCTTTTGTTTCACTAGCTTTTGGAGATATATCTTGAAAGAAGTTGCTGTGGACAATGTCAAAGAGGTTACTGCCTATGTTCTCCTCTAGGATTTTGATGGATTCCTGGATTCAAAGAACCAACTTCTAGTTTCGTTGATCTGATCTACTGTGTTTCTGGTTTCTAATTATTGATTTCTGCTCTAATTTAAATTATTTCTCTTGTAATGCATGGCTTAGGCATCGTTTGTTGCTTTTTCTCTAGTTCTTTAAGGTGTAGAGTTAGTTGGTGAATTTGGGATTTTTCTATTTTTTTGAGTGAGGCTTGGATGGCTATGTATTTCCCCCTTAGGACTGCCTTTGCAGTATCCCATAGGTTTTGGACCGATGTGTTTTCATTCTCATTGATTTCCATGAATTGTTTAAGTTCTTCTTTGATTTCCTGGTTGACCCAAACATTCTTGAGCAGAGTGGTCTTTAGTTTCCAAGTGTTTGAATTTCTGCTAAATTTTTTCTTGTGATTGAGTTCCAGTTTTAAAGCATTGTGGTCTGAGAATATGCAGGGAATAATCTCAATCTTTTGGTATCAGTTGAGACCTGATTTGTGACCCAGTATGTGGTCTATTCTGGAGAAAGTTCCATGTGCACTCGAGAAGAATGAGTATTCTGTTGTTTTAGGGTGGAATGTTCTATAAATATCTATGAGGTCCATCTGGTCCACTGTATCATTCAAAGCTCTTGTTACCTTGTTGATTTTCTGCTGAGACGATCTGTCCATTGCTGAGAGTAGAGTATTGAGGTCTCCTCCAATTAACATATTGTTATCAATATGACTCTTTATTTTGGTGAACAGCTGGCTTATGTAGATGGCTGCTCCCATGTTGGGGGCATAGATATTTACAATTGTTAGATCTTGTTGGATAGACCCTTTAAGAATGATAGAGTGTCCTTCTGTGTCTCTAATTACAGACTTTAGTTTAAAATCTAATTTGATATAAGAATTGCTACCCCAGCTTTCTTTTGAGGTCCACTGGCATGGAATATGGATCCCCATCCCTTCACTTTCAGTCTGGATGTATCTTTAGGTTCAAGATGACTCTCTTGTAGGCAACATATGGATGGGTCTTTTCTTTTTATCCAATCTGCAACCCTGTGCCATTTTATGAGAGCATTTAGGCCATTCACATTGAGAGTGATTATTGAAAGATATGAATTAATTGTCATCATGTTGCCTGTGAAGATGTTGTTTTTATAGATTGTCCCTGTAAATTTCTGTTGTATATCACTCTTGGGGTCTTTCTCCTTTTATAGAAACCCCCTTAATATGTCTTCCAGGGCCAGCTTAGTGGTCACATATTCTTTCAGTTTCTGCCGGTCGTGGAAGCTCTGCATCTCTCCACCCATTCAAAATGACGGCCTTGCCGGATAAAATGTTCTTGGCTGCATGTTCTTCTCATTTACCACCCTGAATATGTTTTGCCAGGCTTTTCTGGCTTGCCAGGTCTCTGTGGATAGGTCTGACGTTATTCTGATGTTTTTCCCTGTGTACGTAAGGAATCTCTTCCCCCTAACTGCGCTTAAGATGGTTTCCTTGGTTCTAAGATTTGCAAGTTTTACTCTTACATGCCGGGGTGTTGGCCTGTTTTCCTTGACCTTGGGAGGGGTCCTCTCTGCCTCTCGACGCGAATATTTGTTTCATTCCCCAGATTAGGGAAGTTCTCAGCTACGATTTACTGAAATACATCTTCTAGTCCCCCCTCTCTCTCCACTCCCTCTGGGATTCCAATTATTCTGACATTGGAACGTTTCATGGTGTCACTTATTTCTCTGATTCTATTTTCATGGATTCTGAGTTGTTTTTCCCTGGTCTCTTCTTTTCCCTTTTTATCTATTATATTGTCTTCCAGGTCGCTTATTCGTTCTTCTGCCTCACTTACCCTAGCTGTTAGATTATCTAGATTGGATTGGATCTCATTGATACCCTTTTTAAGTTCTGCCAATTCAGCTTTCATTTCTGCCCTTAGAGACTCTATGTTGCCATTAATTGATTTCTCCATTCTCGCCATTGTCTTCACAATTGGTAGCCTGAATTCCATCTCCGACATCTTGGTTATATCTGCATCCATTTGTAAATCTGCAGCATAAGTCATAATCTCTGAGTCTTTTCTATTTTGGGCATTCCTCCTCCTAGTCATTCTGTTGATGGGTGTTTGAGGGAATGTATAGAGTCCAAATTATTGACCAGAACCCAATCAAGATGCACCTGTTTTCTTGGGAACTTAGGGTTGCTGGCCTCTTGTTTCCCCAGCCTGTCTTCTGGGGGAGGGGCCTGCCGCACTGTTACTCAGGCAACCCTGTTTGGGCGGAGTTGACCTGCCCCTCTGTGGCGGGGGATGGCCTCAGTGGTAATCAATGTTTTGTTCTCTGGCGGCTTTCCGCGTCTCTTCCACGAGTCAGAGCAGAAGAGACAGTTTCCAACCCTCTGCCTCAGAGCAGAGAGACCACAGTCTGTTCTTCAGTGAGTTCTGCAGGCCACACTGTCTCCGTTTCTGTCTGTCCTGCTATAAACTGCAGCGTCCTGGGTTGTGCACCCCTCTGCATCGTCCCCAGTCCTGCCTCCAGGTCGGGGCACGTCTCCGCCCTTTGTGCTTCTAAAACCAACAGCCGCTCCCAGTTCGCCTGCGCGACCCTGCCACTCCGGGTTTCCACCTTGGGGTGTGCCCTAAAGTCCTTTTCGCACCGCTACCGGTCTGCGAGTCTGCCCCGTCCCCAGCGCACGAGGCTGTTGCTCACCGTAGGTGTAGGATTCCCACGGCCAGGCACCCTCCCGCTGCCGTTTATCCTCCAAATAAATCAGGGCTCCCTGCTTCGTACCTCAAAACCAACCACCTGTGATATTCTGCTTGTAGAGATCCAGATCTTATATCTCAGGCTGGTTTTGTGGGTGCTCAGAGTGGCCTGGTAGATATCCAGCTCAATTCCGGGGACCAGTTGAAATAGGGTCCCCTACTCCTCCGCCATCTTTCCTTCTCCCTGAATACCCAAATTTTGCATCCTTTCCGGATGTGTCAACATGGGTGGGACTGGAGGAGATTATGCTAAGTGAAGTAAGTCAAACAGAGAAAGGCAATTATCATATGGTTTCAGTTATTTGTGGAACATAAGGAATAGCATGGAGGATATTAGGAGAAGGAAGGGAAAAATGAAGGGGGAAATCAGAGGGGGAGACAAACCATGAGAGACTATGGACTCCGGGAATCAAACTGAGGGTTTTAGAGGGGAGGGGGATGGGGGGATGCGTGAGCCCAGTGATGGGTATTAAGGAGGGCACGTACTGTATCCAGCACTGGGTGTTATATGCAAACAATGAATCATGGAACACTACAGCAAAAACTATTATGTACTGTATGGTGACTACTATAATAAAAAAAATACAAAAACAAAGAAAAAAACTGAATGGGATTTATGAAAAACCAATGAGAAGACTTTGCAAATCATTTTTGGACTTTTCAAAGAAAGAGTTTTAAAACTCAACAGGCCTTTTTTTCTTCTTACAGCTTTGGAGAAGTCCAAGAGTTAACTATTGTATTATTATTTGGAAGTATTATACAGACATAGTGCCTTGCATATAGACCTTTAATAAAATAAATGTGTACTTTAAAAAAATGTACTTTCAATTAAAAGTAATCTCTTTGTTTTTAAACAGATAGCCATCAGAAGCCAATGTAACTGCATGCACTTTCTTGTTGTCATTTGGAACCAGGCTTCTATTGACTACTATACTCGTCGAGGGGCTTTAGACCTTTCCTCTGAGGAGGGTTGGCATCTGTTCAGGTTTAATAGAGAAGAACTCATGGATACGGCAAAGGAAGAGTGAAAGATGACTCATCTCAACTTGTCCCAACATATGCTCCAACATTTGAATGTCACCTGAGTCTAACAGCAGTTTGACTTTGAGTGTTGTACAATACAGCAAGTGATCAAACTCTGGTTTGAGCAGATCTTTTACTTTGAAAGAGATTTGGTATATATAATCAACCTTCCTTTATCCAAACTAATATACTAATGACTAGTAACAGAGTTGATGATCCAAAAGAGTAGATAAATCAAGCATCACTTTATATTTAGTAGTAGGATATTTATTTTTTACCTACCATATCTCACTAAATTTTAGATGTTTATATTTTCACATCTTAACACAGCTGAAATTGGGATAATTATAATGATCAACTGGTATCACTTTTTTCTTAGAGGCAAATAACATGTCTTAGATTTGATGAAATATGGATTCATTTGATTATAAACAGATCTGAGGTACAAAAAATTCATTTAAAATACTGAAGCTAAATTTTGAGGAGCTTACTTATGAAAAAGTAGTAAGTGAACTATTTCCCTACCTTGAGTAGCTCAAGTACCACTGACTCCTTAACATCATCTCAGAACTACATTTTATCTCTGAGCATTTACAGCTATTTGGTTGTATTTATCTTAGGGAAGATACTACATATAACACTTGTATATACATACCTTTCTTTCTTTTCTAGTAGAACTATAAGCCCTTTGACAGAAGTATAATTACTTTTGTATCCTGTGTTGCAAGCATAGAACATGTGAGTTCCTACTATGTACCAGGTATTTCATAAGCATAAAAGCTGCACAAAGATGATTCAGTCATAACCCACAAGGAGTCCTGTCTGTGAAAAAATACTAGTTTTAGCTTTATAATAAATTGGATGGGTTGTCACAACTATAAACACCCAAGTGTAAAGGAATGTAGAATAGAGAGCATTTCACTCCTACCTTAGAGGACTGAGAAAGGTAACACTGGAATTGGGTTGTAAGGATGAGTAGGAAGTTAGAATATGGAACAGGATGAAACAAAAAAATTTCTAAGAGGAAATACCAGCATAGGCAGAAAAAAAAATAACGAAGCATGTTCAAGGAGTAAGTGATATGTTACAGATAAAATATAACATACATTGGCAGTAGGGTAGGAAAGGAGAGGGAAGATAGGATTAAAGTTGAATTGGGATCATAAGTGAAGGGCCTTGTATGTCATGCTTAGGTGTCTTGATTTGACTGTATAGGCGATGATGAGCCACTGAAGATTTCAGAGAGACAACTAACCATAATGTTTGTTAGACAACTATGTCATGACAGATGGGTTAGAAGAATAGGGTAGCAGACACTATATGTTAGCTGAAACTCAACACCCATTCCATATCCCTTACAGCTTGCCTTCCTCACCATAGGAAAAAAATATGATTTGGCAATCTTCCTTGAGCTAAGGTGGCTGTATGATAAGTTCTGGTCAAGATATAGACAAGAATTCTGAGAGAGGCTCTAAGAAAGCATTTACTTTTTTGATAATAGAGGGTCAGAAGCATCTAGCAGAGTTTGTCCTAATCTTTCTTCCTACACTGAATGTGTATATGTTCCACAGGAACAACAGCCATTTTGTGACCATGAGATGACAAACTGACATACTAAAGAGCAGAGTGGAAAGAGAAAATGTTTAGGTCCTTGATGGCACTAATGAGCTACTGAATGAACCCTGTACTGTCTAATTCCAGACTTTATATATACTCTTATTTACTCTTAACTGGTTTATTGCTACCTGCAAAGAACACATTCTCAAGTGACATAAAGCAAGATCGATGGAGGGAAAATGAAGGGCTATTGTAATAATTCAGGAAGGTGATGATGAAAACTTGAATGGGAGCAAGGATTAAAGAAGAGTAGAAAAGGTAGAGTAGATCTGAAAAACACAGAAATAAAAGAGAGAGGTAGAGGCAATTTAATTTTAGGCATATTAACATTGGGGATACCTGAGACGTAAGGTAGATGCAATAATAAATAATTAGAAAATAGGTCTACAGCTCTAGGGAAATATGGGAGCTGGAAATATAAATGATAAGGAAATATAAATGATGGCTAAAGCCAGTAAAGTGTATTGAATGAAAATGAGAGAGCATATAAAATGAGAAAAGATGACTAGGAATGCAACCTGAAGAGCCACAGCATTTTGATTCAGAGCAAGAGAATAAAGAATGGCAAGATAAGCAGGAATAACAGCAAAGGGAGGAGTGAGTTTCAGGCAGGGAATGTTCAAGAGTCAATAATTACAGAAAATTCAAATAGGTATAGAGGCCAGGGAGTCAGAAAGTTAGAGAGGAATCAAAAGTGAGGAAGTAAGAAAGTGACACTAATTATTTATTTTATGAAGTATGGCAATCATAGGAAAGAGAAAGAAAAGATAGCTTGAGAGGAAGAGGCAGGGTTAAAGAAAGGTTTTTGTTACTCTTGTTTCTGGATAAAGAAGATTTGAAGCTATTTATAGATCGAGGAAAAGAAATTAACAAAAAGAGAAACCAAAGACTGAAGATTAAATAGGATAGAATATGGTACTGGAAAACACGGCAAAGAATGAGATCAGGAACACAAATAAGCATTAGCCTTAGATGAAAGGGATGCATGGCTGAAAAGAGGCAAGTCTTGAAGGCAAAGGGGAAGAAGTTGAAAATAGTCATGTCTAAAAGCTCATGTTTCCCCACTATGTAACAGTCATCTCTGGCAGGTGTAGGAGGCTTAAGAATAAATGGTCTGTAATACCTCTCCTGGGGAACAGAATAGGAAACCACCTAAAGGAACCAGTAGGATTACTAGGTAGCACTGGGGTGCCTTATAGAATATGGTCCTCTTAAATAGAAATGTTTTTGGACATTTAAGAGGAGTTGACATTAATAAAACAAAGAGACAAAACCAAGCCCGAGTGTCATAAAATATGGATATTTTATTCCAGCTCTGGGGAATGAAAAAAAAGGGGAACACATTCTTCTGCAGACCCTTCTAATTTAGCTGACATTAATTTGAAAAAGCTAAAGCAAATATGTACATGTATCTGTATAAATATTTATATATACACATACATATTTCATCAGTGTTTATATATTCACTCTATTTTTGTTTTTTAATAAACACCCTTAAAAGTCATTAAATGCATCCCAATACTTCTGCTTCTTCATCAGTCTTTTAATACTGTTTGGATTAAATTCACAGTTTGTGTTTTAATCCCTTATGTGATTGGTCAAACTGTACATTACATTAGACGATGTGAGGGAAAAACTTCGTTTAAAAGTTATACCCTAAAAAAAAAAAAAAAAAGGTTATACTCTCTGTGTCACAGTTACCCTTTACATGATTTTTGCATCATCGTTTTCAACTTCACACATCTTGTAGTTCTCTACGCAGACTATTTCAGCTTCTAGTGCTGTACATATCTACATCTTCTGGATGGGACTGCCCGTGATCCATGAGCTTGGGGTCAAGCATAAACTGCGTAGCACCTGATAAAGCATTAAAGTGAAAAAAAAATTAGTCATTCATTTCACAAATGCATTGTTGGTACTGGGAATACAGCAGTGAATGAAACAAATAAAAATCTTTGTCAATACGGACCTAACATTTAAGTTTGGCAATATAGACAATAAATTAAGTAACAGATATTATCAGATGGTGGTAAGTGCTATGCAAAAAAATAAAACAGGGAGGGGCACATAGAGCACTTGGGTGATTTACAATTTTAAACAGGTGGCCTTATAAAAAGGTGGTAATTGAGCAAAGAACTGAAGGAGGTGAGGGTGTGTGCCCTGTAGATATCAGAGGACAATGCCTTGAAAGTATAATGGACCTGAGGCATGTCTGAGGAACCACAAAATGGTCAGTATGACTGGAAGAGAATAGGTAAGATGTGGTGATGGTGGGTGCAATGAGAGTGATAGGAGACATGATCAAACAACAATAGAAGGCTAAGCCATATAGGTCCATGGTAAGGTGTTTCTCTTTTATTTTAATGCTAGATGGACAGTTTTGAGAAGAGTAGTGACACGATGTTTTATTTTTTTATAAGATCACTCTTGGGGCACCTGGGTGGCTCAGTCAGTTAAACGTCTGCCTTTGGCTCAGGTCTTGATCCCAAGGTCCTGGGATCGAGTCCCATGTCGGGCTCCCTGCTCAGTGGGGAGCCTGTTTCTCCCTCTCCTCTGTGCTCATGCTCTCTCTCACTATCTCTGTCTCTCAAATAAATAAAATCTTTAAAAAAAATAAAAGATCACTCTTGTCTGTAGGGAGAAGAGACTACAGGGAAATTAGGGTGGAAGCAGGGAGACCAGTAGCAGTGGAGATGGTAAAAAAAGACTGGATTCTGGATAACTTCTGAAGGTAGAATGGGCAGGATTTCCTAAGTGGACTGAATATGTTGTGTGAGAGAGACTCTAACTTAAACTGGAAGGATGGAGTTGACATTTACTGTGACAGGGAATAATGTGGGAGAAGCATGTTTGGGGGAAGGCAAGATAAGTGTCAAGTTTTGGATGTGTTAAATTTGCATTGCTAACTGAACATCTGAGTACAAATGTTGAGTCATCTGTTGGAAATATGAGTCTCTAAAGCTCAGGAGAGGCCTTGGCTGCTTTATAAATTTTACAGTACTAATTTACATATGGCATTTAAAATTATCTATGAGATCATCTAGAGTATCAGAGAAGAGGTCTAAGCAATGAGTCCTTTGGATACTCCATTTTTTTTTTTAATTTAAGAAAATAAGGAGAATGTATCAGAGAAAACTGAGAAGGAACAGCCAGTCAGTTAAGTAAGAGAACCAAGAGCAAGTGGTATCCCACAAGCCAAGTGAAGAGATCTGTTTCAAGGAAGAGGGAATAATCACCTGTGTTAAAAGTTACTGATGAATCCATGGAGATGGAGATTGAAAATGGACTGGATTTGGCAATGTATAGATCATTGGTGATCTTGATAAATTGATAGTGTGCCAGGCAAGATACTACATTATTTTCATGCATTATCTCACATTACCACCATAAGATAGATAATATTTTTATATTATCCTTGTTTTATAGGTAAGGACTTTTTAATTTACAGAGGTTAAGAAAATTGACCAATCTCACTTAGCTGATAAATGGAGTCAGGACTGAATCCAGGTTAGTTTGACTCCCTAAAACAAGAACCCTGACTCTTGTAAAATGGGGCTTAGAGTAGTAACAATGTCACATAATTATTTTAGTATTCAGTATAATAATACATACAAAGTGTTGCATATGATACCCTGTGCATGGTAAGTAGGCAAGAAACAACTATTTTTATATTTACTTTGTGATGTAAGATTAAAAATATTTTTTCAGAAATTTGCTTTTAAGTGTTTTTCAAAATCTGATTTAAAATAATTTAGTTATATTTGGGAAACATATCTTTTTCCCATAGAGGAATTTAATTTCCAGTTTTATGATGAAAACAAAGGGGAGAAATAGATTTACACACAATGATTTATTTTATGCCTATCTCTTCAGAAACTTTTTCTTTTTTTTTAAGATTTTATTTATTTATTTGAGAGAGAGAGAGAATGAGAGAGAGAGCATGAGAGGGGGGAGGGTCAGAGGGAGAAGCAGACTCCCTGCTGAGCAGGGAGCCTGATGCTGGACTCGATCCCAGGACTCCAGGATCATGACCTGAGCCGAAAGCAGTCGCTTAACCAACTGAGCCACCCAGGCGCCCCCAGAAACTTTTTCTATTTCATAAAGTGTGATATACCTATATGCAACTTCACTACCACACATGTTTAAAAAAAAACCCAGATCATAAGTAATCACTATCCATACACTGATATAGTTCTCCATAGGATAGAATACTTTTTTTTTTTAGGATATTAATTCTTAATATGGTGTCCCTTTGGGGGTCTATGGATAGAATTCATGTGATCTATAAATGTAAGTGTAGGAAATTTGTCTTCATTTTCATTAGCCTTGGACTGAAAATGAACATTTTCTTCAGTAATGAGTGTAGGCAACAAACCACAATAGTATTAGGAGGAACTTAGATTTTGTCACTAACAGAAATCACAAATATTTTCATATCATGTTGCAGCTGCAAGTATTTTGAAATATTTATACTTATCACTACTTCAAAACTATGGCTTCTATTAGATCTGTTAGGTACTGTTGTTTAATACATTTAAAGAAGCACATATATTACCATGTTATTTTGTTTTATCCACTTAAAAGCATTATTCTGAGAAGGGGGTCCATCACACACAGAAAAGGTTAAGAAACTGGTTCTGCTAGCTTCTTTTGCAAATATATTTTTACTGCCACCTGGTGGAAGTCTTTGCGCAGTACAAGTGAAAAGTGTCCTAGGAAATAGTTTCCTTCTTCATCAAACATATTATAGTAAGCATATGACAAACAATTATTTTATATAAGTCTGAATGTACCTAATTTGCTCAACAATGCCCATTAGTTGACTAAGTTCTCTAACACTTCTACTTACTTCCTTAATATATATATTCTTGTCCAAAGTTTAGTCAAAACTTCAGCTCACCCAAATTTGAAATGCCCCATTGCCTTTAGATCTCTACCTTTCAAAATTTGTTGAAAGGCTTCAGAACTTTAATTTATCCACAGCTTACATCAGACATTATTAACTAGAGGAATATGCATAGAGAATTACCTGTGGAGCTTTTCCTAGAATCCACCTGCTTAGAGGCCTTACCTCTGAAGATTTTAATTAGGTACAGTGAATTTTAGAAAACAAACAACTCCAGTAACTGTAACATGGATCCCTGTAGTTTAGAACCACTTAGCCTAGGTCATTTGTTTTCTGCCTTTTAAAAAAGATTCATCTCCTGCTTTTCTGAGTAACTAAGGGTTACACCTTTTCCTCTTAGAAATTTCTTCACCCCTTAAGCTGATCAAGGGCTCTCTCCTCCCAAAGGATGAGCAGTAATAAAACTCTTCTTGAATCTCAATCCCCTAACCCATTAGAATGCTTTTCTTTGTACTTTATCACATTTTTAATCTTTCATAAAAAGCTGTTTTTACACTTAAAAGTTTTTTAGAAGACTTTTTAAAAAGCTGATGTTATCTTGTGATGAGCATCGGGTGTTTGTATGGACGTGTTGAATCACTATATTGTACACCTGACACTAGTACACTGTATGTTAACTGGAATTTAAATAAAAACTTAAAAGCTGGTGTTACAACAAACAGGAAAGAAGAAAGATGTTTAAAGTCATAAAATAACAATAAATTATTATCTTAAATAGCCATTGTGTGCTATCTATTCACTGATAATTTAGTTTATACATTATTTATATTTTGAGCAAGTTAGATATAAAAAATGGGACAGATCACTAATAAATTTCTGAGTGAAGTTAGGATTGTTGAAAATTCTATTTTTGTTTCTTTGTATAAAATTGAGATGATATTCAGCATTCAGCTTATAAGTAATTGAAATATTTATACTAGATACTGCAATATGTATGAAGGCAGCCACAGACAATACATGAGTGCAGCTGTATTCCAATAAAACTTTATTTATAGACACTAAGATTTGAATTTCATATAATGTTCTCTTGTCACAAAATACTTCTATTTTTTTTTCAACTAAACCATGTAGGGCGCCTGGATGGCTCAGTCGTTAAGCGTCTGCCTTCAGCTCAGGTCATGATCCCAGGGTCCTGAGATCGAGCCCTGCATTGGGCTCCCTGCTCCGCGGGAAGCCTGTTCTCCCTCTGCCACTCCCCCTGCTTGTGTTCCCTCTCTCGCTGTCTCTCTCTCTGTCAAATAAATAAAATATTTAAAAAAAAAAGTAAATAAACCACGTAGAAACCATTCTTGGCTTGTGAAATTTACAAAATAGATGGTGAGCCAGATTAGGCACAAAGGCCATAGTCAGCCAACCTCTGCTTTAGAAGTACATTAATCCTGTGAGAATATGAGAGATTTTATTCTTCTTTCAAAGAGGTCCATGTCACCAAATTTCTAAATTTGTTATTCCTAAAATAACATAATTTTTCCTATAAATGTATATGAATGACAGAGAACTACCAAGCTCATATTAAGAGCCATAATATATAACTGGATAGTATACCCAACATATTCGGTATGGTGGTAAGTGGTAGCTATGGCGAGGCTCTCTAGCTAAATAGTGTGCTCCCAAAGCTTGCTCAATGGAAATATTTGTTTATCTGTAAAATGGCTAATTACTCTGGGCAAATGATATTTTCTAACACTCATTGAGAATTTAGCATGTGATTGACATTGTACTTTGTGCTTTACATGCAGCATCTCATTTAATCCTCACAACTATGTGAGAAAAACACTATTATTGTTCTCCCCTTTATGGATTAGAAGACAGGCTTGAGGTATTAGATAATTTGTCCCTAGTAAGAGAACTAGCAAATGTTGGATCTAGGATTCAGTTTCAGGTCTTACTCTTAAATCTGTGCTCATAATCACTACTGTTTTCCATGTCTTGGACCTTTGGGATTGCATGTGAAATGTGGAAACGATAAATCCCAAAAGTATTCTGTATAATCAATTCTGAATGATATAAGATAAGGATGAATAGTACTGGCATATTTCTCTCCTTTACATGTGAACTCAGAATGTTTTTCACATACTACATTACCCATGACAAGTGGCTAAAGGGTTCTGGAATACACATGTGTGAAGAAAAAACACGGGCTTGCAATAGTTTGGTCCCACTGATAAGTTGTAACGTGTTTCATCTCCACAAAGATATTCTTTAATTGACAGATACTTAGAAAATTGACAGAATATATTATATACTTGTGGGACTATGGTGAACTGTGTATTTTCAGAGTCTAAAACCTGCAAACCATTCTAGAACAGAGAATGGGGAAGATGGCGGCAGAGTAGGAGGACCCTAGGCTCACCCTGTCCCATGAATAAACTAGGTAACTATTAAATCATCCTAAATCACATAAATTGACATGAAGACTGGCAGAACAAACTCCACAACTAAAGGCAGAGAGGAGGCCACATCAAAGAAAGTAAAAGGTGTGGAGACTAAGGTTTGGGAGAGAAACAGATGATGGCCATTATGGTGGGCAGGAAGCTACTGTCTTAGAGAAGGATGACAGACAAACACACAAAGGAGTGCGCAGGGAAAACGAATCCCCCATAGCAATTGGCTTAGAAAGTGAGAGGGGCCAAATTTCAGAAGTGCTTGCAACAAGCAGAGCTTAAAGCTGGAGTTCTATATGTTAGTTGGCAGGACTTGGGAGAGCCTGGAAGCCTTCACACATGTGTATTGGGAGAGCCAAGAGCCTGCTCTTGGAGAGAAGGTAGAGCAAACAGCCTGTGGACATATAGTGGAAACAGCGATATGAAGGGCACCTGGGAGCAGAATGCAGTGGTTATTTGCTCATCTCAGAGCATGTCCCAGAGAGGCAGCATTCACAAAGAGACACCTTGGAACAAAGGAACTGTCAGCCATCAATTACCTTCCCAGCCCCTCAGCACAAACCCAGAGTCATCTTCAGGAACCAGCACAGCCTCCACACTACCTAACTTGGTTATGCCAAGGAAGTGCCCCTCCTAGTTACACCTGCCTCAGTCCCAGTGCAGCAGGCCCCTTTGAGCAGAAGACCAGCCCAAACCCTTACCCAAACATGTCTCCCAACGAGGGAGATCTGCAAGGCCTTGGTTCTGTAGGTGGTGGCAACAGGTCTCATTTCAAAAGCAGACCAGAGCACACCTAGTTAAAACTTGCCACGTTCAGGCCAAGGACCAAACACTGTCCACAACAGGCAAAGAAAGCCTCTGTAAGCAAATGACCTGAAGAATAAAGTGGCCAGGACACAATAATAGAACACATGCAGCACATATTGAAGACACTCCTGGAAGCACCAGGCACTGGGGAATAGGAAACACTACACTAGATGGCACTATAAGATGTCTTCTTCATAAAGCCATTATCCTCCAGAACAGGAGACAGAGCTGACTTTCCTAACACAGAGAAGCAGACACAGAGACTTAGACAAAATGAAAAGACAGAGGAATTTGTCCTAAATGAAAGAACAGGACAAAACATGACCAGAGATCTAAGTGAAACAGATATAAGTAACATGCCTGATAGAGAATTTAAATTAAAGATCAAAAGGACACTCACTGGAAGTGAAAAAAATAGCATAAGACATAAATGAGACTCTTAAAAAAGAAATAAGGAACAACAGAGTAGAGATACAGAGCTCAATAAACAAAATGAGAAACACACTTGAGGGAATGAACACCATGCTAGAAGAAGGAAAGGAATGAATTCATGACCTAGAAGACAGAGTAATGGAAAGTAATCCACCTGAAAAAAAATTATACAAAACAAGAATAGACTTAGAGAACTCAGTGACTCCATCAAATGTAGTAATATTCATATTATAGGAGTCCCAGAAGTAGAAGAGAAAGAAAAGGGGACAGAAAATTTATTTCAGAGATAATAGATGAAAACTTCCCTAATCTGGGGAAAAAAACAGATCCAGTAGGCACAGACAATGCCCAACAAAATCAACAAAGCAGATCCACACCAATATAATTAAATGGCAAAATGCAGGGATAAAGAATAAAAAATTAAAAGCAGCTAGACAACAATAGATAGTTACATAAAGAGGAAACACCATCAGGCTATCAAGGGATTTATCTGCATAAACTTTGCAAGCAAAAAGAGATATGGGAAAAATCTGCAGCCAAAAATATTCTATTCAGCAAGGCTTTAATTCAGAATACAAGGAGACATAAAGTTTCCCAGACAAACAAAAACTAAAGGAGTTCATGACCACTAAACCAGACGTGCAAGAATATTAAAGGGGACTCTGAGTGGAAAGGAAAGATCAAAAGTGACAGAACACAGGTAAGAAACATAAAAGCAGCAAAAGTAAGTATTTCTCTAAAAATCAGACAAGAACTCAACAAAATAAAAAGATATAAAATATGAAACCATACAATTAACACACAGAGAGAAGAGGAATAAAGAATGGGTCCAAAACATTTTAATAGAGTTATACACAGAAGATGTTATATATAAAATTGATGCTAATGACATATCAAAAACCAGTAATAGATATGCAGAAAATAAAAAGAAATCCAAATATATCACTAAAGAAAACCAGCAAACCACGGAAGAGAGAAAGAAAAGAAAGGATCAGAGCAAATAATCAGAAACAACCATAAAATAGGGACTATATTTGCAATAAATACATATCTAACAATCATTAGTCTGAATGTACATGGAATAAAAGCTCCAATCAAAAGATATGGGGTATCAGAATGGATTAAAAAAAAGACAAAACCCATCTATATAATGCCTAAGAGACTCATTTTAGACCTAAAGATAACTGCACATTGAAAGTGAGGGGAAGGAGAAACATCTAACATGCAAATGGATGTCAAAAGAAAGCTGGAATAACAATACTTATATTGAACAAAACAAACTTTAAAACAAAGACTGTAAGAACCGTCAAAGAAGGGCACTATATAACCATAAAGGGAATATTTCAACAAGAAGATAGAACAATTGTAAATATTTATACACCCAACATGGGAGGTTTGGGAGAGAAACAGATGATGGCCAAATACATAAAACAGTTAATAACAAACATAAAGGAACTAAAGGAAAATAACCTAATTATAGTAGAGGACTTGAACATCCCATTTACATCTCTGGACAGATCATCTAAGCAGAAAATCAACAAGGAAACAATGGCTTTGAATGACACACTGGACCAGATGAACTGAACATATATATTCAGAATATTTCATCCTAATTCTTTTCAAGTGCACACGGAATATTCCCAAGAATAAATCACATATGAGACCACAAAAATTTTTTTAACAAATTGAAAAAAACTGAAGAATACCATGCATCTCTTCTGACCACAACACTATGAAACTAGAAGTCAACCACAAGAAAATATCTGAAAAGTCCACAAATACATGTAGGTTAAATAACATGCTACTTAACAATGATTGGGTCAACCAGATTGGGTCCAACAAAAATGTTGGAGAGATTGTGGTGAAAGGGGAACCCTCTTACACTGTTGGTGGGAATGCAAGTTGGTACAGCCACTTTGGAAAACAATGTGGAGATGCCTCAAAAATTAAAAATAGAGCTACCCTATGACCCAGCAATTGCACTCCTGGGTATTTATCCCAAAGACACAGATGTAGTGAAAAGAAGGGCCATATGCACCCCAATGTTCATAGAGCAATGTCCACAATAGCCAAACTGTGGAAGGAGCCAAGATGCCCTTCAGCAGACGAATGGATAAAGATGTGGTCCATATATACAATGGAATATTACTCAGCCATCAGAAAGGATGAATACCCAACTTTTACATCAACATGGATGGGACTGGAGGAGATTACGCTAAGTGAAATAAGTCAAGCAGAGAAAGTCAATTATCATATGGTTTCACTTATTTGTGGAACATAACGAAGAGCATGGAGAACATTAGGAGAAGGAAGGGAAAAATGAAGGGGTGGAATCGGAGGGAGAGATGAACCATGAGAGACTATGGACTCTGAGAAACAAACAGGGTTTTAGAGGGAAGGGGGGTGGAGGGAATGTGTGAGTCTGGTGATGGGTATTAAGGAGGGCATGTACTGCATGGAGCACTGGGTGTTATATGCAAACAATGAATCATGGAACACTACATCAAAAACTAATGATGTACTGTATGGTGACTAACATAACATAATAATAAAAAAGAACATACTTTCTGTGTTCAAAACAGAAGTTCAAAACTTTTGGGACACAGCAATAGAGGTTCTAAGAGGGAAGTTTATAGCAATACAGGCCTACATCAAGAAGAAAAATCTGAAACAACCTAACCTTACACCTAAGGAGCAGGAAAAGAAAAATAAACAGTACCTAAAACCAGCAGAAAGAAGGGCATGATAAAGATCAGAGCAGAAACAAATGATACACAAACTAAAAAAAACAAACACATAATACAAAGGGTCAATGAAACCTGGTTTCTTTGAATGAGGTGGTTCTTTGAAAAAATTGATAAAATTGATAAATGTCTAGCCAGACTTATTAAGAAAAAAATGGGAAAGAATTCCAATAAATAAAATCACAAATGAGAGAAGAGAAATAAAACCAACACCACAGAAATACAATTATAAGAGAGTATTATGAAAATCTATATGCCGACAAATTGGTCAACCTAGAGGACATGGATAAATTTCTAGGAAAGTATAAACTACCAAAACTGAAAAGGGAAGAAATAGAAAATTTGAATGGACTGATCACCATTAACGAAATTGAATCAAAAAAATCCCAAACAAAAGTCCAGGACCAGGTGGCTTTACAACGGCATTCTACCAAACATTTAAAGAAGAGTTAATACCTATTCTTCTCAAACTATTCCAAAAAAAATAGAAAAGGAAGGAAAACTTCCAAATTCATTCTCTGAGGCCAGCATTACCCTGATACCAAAAGCAGACACAGACACCCCTAACAAGGAGAACAACAGTTGAAACATCTCTGATGACCAAAGATGCAAAATTCCTCAACAAAATGCTAACAAACCTAATCCAAAAATAAATTAAAAATCATTCATCACAATCAATTGGGATTTATACCTGGGTTGCAAGGGTGGTTTATTTTTCACAAATCAGTTAACAGGTTACATCACATCAATGAGAGAAAGGATAAGAAACATATGTTCATCTGAATAGATGCAGAAAGAGCATTTGATGAAGTACAACATCCATTCATGATGAAAACTCTCAACAAAGTAGATTTAGAGGGAACAAACATCAATATAGTAAAGGCAATATATAAAAAACCCACATTAACATGATAGTCCATGAGGAAAAACTGAAAGCTTTTCCCCTGACAGGACGAAGACAAGGATATCCACTCTCACCACACTGATTCAACATAGCACTGGAAGTCCTAGCCACAGCAATCAAACAACAAAAAGAAATAAATGACAACAAATTGGTAAAGAAGTAAAACTTTCACTCCTTGCAGCTGACATGATACTATATATAGAAAACCCAAGAGACCCCACCAAAAAACTGCTAGAACTGATAAAAGATTTCAGTAAAGTCACAGAATACAAAATCAAAGTACAGAAATCTGTTGCAATTTCTGGTACACCAATAGTGAATGAGCAGGAAGTAATTAAGAAATCAATCCCATTTTTGAATGCACCAAAAACAATAAGATAGCTAGGAATAAGCTTAACCAAAGAGGTGAAAGATGTGTACTCTGAAAACTACAGAACACTTATGAAAGAAATTGAAGACGACACAAAGAAATAAAAAGACATTTCATGCTCATGGATGGAAGTACAGATATTGTTAAAATGACTACACTACCCAAAGCAATCTACACATTTAATGTAATCCCTATCGAAATACCACCAGCATTTTTCACAGAGCAAGAACAAACAATCCTAAAATTTGTATGGAATCACAAAAGACCCTGAGTCACCAAAGCAACCTTGAAAAAGCAAAGTAAAGCTGGAGGCATGATAATTCGGACTTCAAATTGTATTACAGAGCTGTAGTATTCAAGACAGTATGGTAATGGCACAAAAACAGACATACAGATCAATGGAACATAACAGAAAATTCAGAAATGAACCCACAACTATATGGTCGATTAATCTTCGACAAAGCTGGAAAGAATAACTAGTGGGAAACAGTCTCTTCAACAAATGGGGTTGGGAAAACTGTAAAGTAACGTGTCAAAAAGTGGATACTAGGACCACTTTCTTACACCATACACAAACTAAAGTCAAAATGGATTAAAGACCTAAATGTGAGGCCTGAACCCCTAAAAATCCTAGAAAAGGGCACAGGCAATAATGTCTCAGAAATCGGCCGTAGCAACACTTTTCTAGAAAGGTCCCCTGAGTCAAGGGAAAGAAAAGCAATAATAAACTACCAGGAGTAAATCAATATAAAAGCTCCTGCACAATGAAGGAAATAATCAACAAAACTAAAAGGCAACCTACTGAATGGTAGAAGATATTTACTAATGACATTGCCAATAAAGATTTAGTATCCAAAATATATAAAGAACTTATACAACTCGAAACCTGTAAAACAAAAAATCTAATTAAAAAGTGGGTAAAAGACATGAACATATATTTCTCCAAAGTGGCCATACCAATAGCCAACAGACACATGAAAAGTTGCTCATCATCATGTATCATCAGGGAAATGCAAATCAAAACTACAATGTACTATCAACTCACAACTGTCAGAATGGCTAAAATCAACAACACAAGAAATAAAAGGTATTGGGGAGGATGTAGAGAAAAAGTAACCCTATTGCACTGATGGTGGGAATGCAAACTGGGGCAGCCAGTCTGAAAAACAGTATGGAGGTTCCTCAAAAAGTTAAAAATAGAATTATCCTATGATTCAACAACTGCACCAGTGGGTATTTATCCAAAGAATATAAAAATACTAATTAAAGAGGGCACGTACTGAATGGAGCACTGGGTGTTATACGCAAACAATGAATCATGGAACACTACATCAAAAACTAATGATGTAATGTATGGTGATTAACATAACATAATAAAGTTAAAAAAATACTAATTCAAAGGGATACAGGCACCCCTATGCTTGTAGCAGCATTCTTTACAATAGCCAAGATATGGAAGCAGCACGAGTGTCCACTGACAGATGAATGCATAAAGAAGATGTGGCAGAGGAGTTAAGATGGTGGAGTAGGGGGACCCTAAGCTTGTCTCATCCCTCGAACACAGCTAGACAAATACCAAATCATTCTGAACACCCAAGAAATCTGAGGACAGAGACAACAAACTGCACATCTACAGATAGAAAAACAGCCACCTTTGGGAAGGTAGATGCTGTGGGGAGTTGAAAAGAACTGTGGGTGTGGCAGAGCAGAGGGAGCCCTGATCACTGAGAGAGGAGCAAGAGAGAAAGAGAGAGAGAAAGAGTGCAGGGAATGCACAAGAAAAACTCTTCCCCAAAACTACTAACTGGGAAAACGAGAGGGGCTGACTACCACCAAGTTTTTATAGCAGCAGAGCTCAAAATCAAGTTTTAGAAGTCTGCACTATCACTGGGGTCATGCCTGGTGGGTTTAGTGATGCTCTGGTAGGGAAGGAAGGCGGGGAGACCCAGGAGCTGGCAGCATGGTCTGAGGATCCCCTGGGTCACATGAGAAAGTTCCTGTTCCTGAAGTGCACTTGGGAGTGATGTCATGACATCTCTGCGGACAAAAGAGCTGGCAGTACCAATGTGCTGCCCTGTTCACTAGTATAGGAACAAAGATAACGGCTGTGGGGAGCAAACCTTGGCGCCGGCTTTTCAGTGTGCTTTACATAAACTCTGAACCACTGCACAGTCGTGCTACTGCTTTTCTGGGAAAGACCAGCACAGGTCATAACACAGCTAAGCCCTCACCCACAGGATCAGTGCAGGTCCACTCCGAGTTGGTCCCTAAAATTTGTAGTTTTGAAACCCAGATGCAGGCCTGAGGTAAAACACAGGAGTACTGTGGTGCCTGGCAGGCAGACAGCTCGGACACCCCTAGAGAGGGTAAAGACAGGGATCTGATGGAATCTGGGGAGACACCAAGAGGCGATTGTTTGCTCTTCGGTGAGGGCTTCCTGAAGAGTGGCGGGTATGAATTCCCTGCTCCAGGGACAAAAGATCAGGGTGAACCTCCGTCCCCCACTCCTCCTCCACCCGTTAGCACTAACCAACTTCAGGGAGCAACACAGAGCCACTCAGTGGAGGCCAGAGCTGCTTCCACCAAGCCCTGTCCCCCAGTGCCCTCCAGGTGTATCTTCACTAAGGCAAGTGTGATGACAATCAGTGCAGTAGCACCCTCCCCCAGAAGATTAGCACAAACCCCTTGCATGCACCAAGTCTACTGATTCACAGAGTGCTGAAAAGCTTCAGTTCTAAGGGAAATGGGATCCACCTTATTTATTCATTCATTTATTTATTTGTTTGTTTGTTTGTTTGCATCTACCTTCTTTTAACAAGCAGACCAAAACACAGCTATTTTAATCTTGCCACACAGTAGACATGGTCCAAACACCCCTCACGGCAGGCCAAGGAGAAACTCTGCAGAGTACTGCCCTGAGGAAAGAAGCAGCCAAAACACAAGAGGAGAGTGCACACTCTGAAACACCTCATGAAGCACTAGGTCCAAGACAGTACAGGACCTCTTCTTAAAGTAGCCATTACTCTCAGGAGCGGAAACAGAACAGGCTTTCCTAACAATAACACACACACAAAAAACAGTGACCTAGACAAAATGACAATATGGAGGAATTTACCCCAAAAGAAAGAACAAGAAGAAATGATGCCAGGGATTTAACCAATACAGATATAAGTAAGATGCCTGAACCAGAATTTAAAACGATTATATGGATTCTAGCTGGGCTTGAGAAAAGCACAGAAGACACTAGAGACACTGCAATCCCTTATTGCAGAGGTAAAAGAACTACAAGCTAGTCAGGCCAAAGTAAAAAATGCTATAACCAAGATGAAAATCTGACTAGATGTAACGATAAGGATGGATGAAACAGAGGAATGAATCAGTAATATAGAAGATAAAATTATGGAAAATAATGAAACTGAAAAGAGGTAAAAAAGCGTATTGGATCATGAATGTAGATGTAAGGAATTGAGTGACTCCTTAAAGTGTAATAACATTCATATCAAAGGAGTCCAAGAAGAAATAGAGAGACAAGGAGAGGCAGAACGTTTGTTTGTGCAAAGTATAACTGAAAACTTCCCTAATCAGGGGTAGGAAACAGACATTGAAATCTAAGAAACACAAAGAACTCCCATTAAATTCCACAAAACCTGGCCATCACCAAGACTTATCATAGTCAAATTCACAATATACACAGACAAGGAAAGAATCCTGAAAGCAGCAAGGGGAAAAAAGTCCTTAAACAAGAAGGGAATGCAGATCAGGTTTGCAGCAGATCTGGCCACAGAAACATGGCAGGGCAGAAGGCAGTGACATGATATATTCAAGTGCTGAACGGGAAAAATACACAGCTAAGAATACTTTATACAGTAAGCCTGCCATTCAGAATAGAAGGAGAGGTAAGAGTTTCCCAGAAAAACAAAAATAAAGGAGTTCGTGACCGCTAAACCAGCCCTGCAAGAAAAATTAAAGGGAATTCTTTGAGTAGGGAAAAAGGTGACAAAAAGCAACAAAGACTAGAAAGGAAAGGAGAACATCACCAGAAACATCAATTTACAGGTAACACAATGTCACTAAATTCACATCTATCAATAGTCACTCTGAATGTAAATGGACTAAATGATCCAATCAAAAGATATAGGGTATCAAAATAGATAAGAAAAAGAAAGACCCATCTATATGCTGCCTACAGGAAACTCATTTTATACCTAAAGACACTTGAAGATTGAAAGTGAGGAGATGAAGAACCATCTATTATGCTAATGGATGTCAAAAGAAAGCCGGAATAGCCATACAGCCATACATTTATCAGATGAACTAGATTTTAAAGCAAAAACTGTAACAAGAGATGAAGGGAATTAAATCATAGTTAAGGGTTCTATCTATCAAGAAGATCTAACAATTGTAAATATTTACACCCCCAATAGAGAGCTGCAAATATATAAATCAATTAATAACAAACACACTGAAAATGATAATAATATAATAACAGCTGGGGATATTAACACCCCACTTACGGCAATGGACAGATTATCTAAGCAGAAAATAAACAAGGAAACAATGGCTTTGAGTGACACGCTGGACAAGAGGGACTAAACAGATATATTCAGAACATTTCACCCTAAAGCAGGAGAATAAACAAATTCTTTTCGAGTGTACATGGAACATTCTCCAGAACAGATCGCATACTGGATCAAAAATCAGGCTTCAACAAGTACGAAAAGATTGAGATCATACCATGCATAGTTTCAGAACACAACGCAATGAAACTTGAAGTCAACCACAAGACAAAATTTGGAAAGACAACACATACATGGAGGTTAAAGAATATCCTATTAAAGAAAGAATGACTTAACCAGGAAATTAAAGAAGAAATAAAAAAAATACATGGAAACAAAGAAATGAAAACACGACAGTCCAAAACATTTCGGATACAGTAAAGATGGTCCTAAGAGGGAAGTATATGGCAATATAGGCCTACCTCAAGAAGGACTAAAGTCTCAAATGCACAAACTAATCTTATACATAAAAGGGCTAGAAAAAGAACAGCAAATAAATCATAAAGCCAGCAGAAGAAGGGAAATAATAAAGATTAGAGCAGAAATAAACCATATTAAAAAAATCAGTAGAACAGATCAATGAAACTAAGAGCTGGTACTTTGAAAGAAGTAATAAAATTGATAAACCCTAGCCAGACTTATCAAAAAGAAAAAAGACAAGACCCAAATAAATGAAATCATGAATGAGAGAGGAGAGATCACAACCAACACAAAGAAACACAAACAATTTTAAGAGAGGATAATGAAAAATTATATGCCAACAAACTGGGTAATATGGAAGAAATGAACAAATAACTAGAAATATACAAAATTTCTAAACTGAAACAGGAACAATTAGAAAATTTGAACAGACCCATAACCAGCGAACAAATTGAATCAGTAATCAAAAATTTCCCAGCAAATAAAATGCAGAGCCAGATGGCTTCCCAGTAGATTTATACCAGACATTTAAAGTAGAGTTCGTACCTATTCTTCTCAAACTGTTCCAAAAAGTAGAAATGGAAGGAAAGCTTCCAAACTTATTCTACAAAGCCAGCATTAACTTGATTCCAAAACCAAAGACCCCACCAAAAAGGAGAATTACAGGCCAATATCCCTGATGAATGTGGATGCAAAAATTCTCAACAATATACTAGCAAATCACATCCAACAGTACATTAAAAGAATTATTCACCACAATCAAGTGGGATTTATTCCTGGGCTGCAGGGGTGTTCCATATTAACAAAATGATCAACGTGATACACCACCTTAATAAAAGAAAGGATAAGAGCCATATGATTCTCTCAATAGACGCAGAAAAAGCATTTCACAAAATGCAGCATCAATTTTTGATAAAAACCCTCTACCATGTAGGGATAGGGACAACATACCTCAGCATCATAAAAGCAATATACAGAAGACGCACAGCCAATATCATCCTCAATAGGGAAATTCTGAGAGCTTTTCCTCTACAGTCAGGAAGAAGACAGGGATGTCCACTCTCCCCACTGTTGTTTAACAGAGTACTGGAAGTCTTAGCCTCAGCAATCAGACAACAAAAAGAAATAAAAAGCATCCAAATTGGCAAGGAAGAAGTCAAACTTTTACTATTTGCAGATGACATGTCACTCTATGTGGAAAACCCAAAAGACTCCACCAAAAAATTGTTAGAACTAAATACAATTCAGCAACGCCACAGGTTAAATAAAATCAGCATACAGAAATCTGTTGCATTTCTATACTCCAATTATGAAGTAGCAGAAAGAGAAATCAAGGAACGAATCCCATTTATAATTGCACCAAAAACCATAAGATACCTAGGAACAAATCTAACCAAAGAGGTAAAAAATTTGTACCCTGAAAACTATAGAACACTTACGAAAGAAACTGAAAAGGACACAAAGAAGTCGAAAAACATTCCATGCTCAAGGATTGGAAGAACAAACATTTTTAAAATATTTATACTACCGAAAGCAATCAACATATTTAAGGCAATTCCTATCAAATACCACCAGCATTTTTCAGAGTTAGAACAAACAATCCTAAAATTTGTATGGAAACACAATACACTCCAAATAGCCAAAGCAATCCTGAAAAAGAACAGCAAAGCTGGAGGCCTCACGATTCCAGACTTCAAGCTATATTACAGCTTTCAAGCGACATTACAAAGCTGTAGTCATGAAGACAGTATGGTACTGACACAAAGACAGATACACAGATCAATGGAACAGAATAGAAAACCAAGAAATGGACCCACAACTATATGGTCAATTAATCTTGACAAAGCAAGAATATCCAATGGAAAAAAAGTCTTGGGGTGCCTGAGTGGCTCAGTTGGTTGGGTGTCCAACTCTTGAGTCTGGCTCAGGTCATGATCTCAGGGTCATGATATCAAGCCCCCGTGTCAGGCTCCATGTGTAGGTCCTGCTTGAGATTCTCTCTCTCCCTCTGCCCCTCCCTGTTAGCACTCCCATTCCAAAAAGAAAAAAAAAAAAAGAAAAAGAAAAAAAGACAGTTTCTTCAACAAATGATGTTGAGAAAACTGGACAACCACATGCAGAAGAATGACTGGACCAGTTTCTTACACCATACACAAAAATAAACTCAAAATGGATGAACAACTCTTAATGTGAGACAGGAAACCATCAAAATCCTAGAGGAGATCACAGCAGAAACCTCTCTGACCTGGCTGTAGCAACTTGTTACTAGACATGTCTACATGTCTCCAGAGACAAGGGGAAAAAAAAACAAAAATGAACTATTGGGACTTCATCAAGATAAAAAGCTTCTGCACAGCAAAGGAAACAATCCAGAAAACTAAAATGCAGCCTCCAAAATCAGAGAAGATAACTACAAATGACATATCTGATAAAAGGTTAGTATCCAAAATCTATAAAGAACTTATCAAACTCAACACCCAAAAAACAAACAACACAGTTAAGAAATGGGCAGAAGACATGAACAGACATGTTTCCAAAGAAGACATACAGATGGCTAACAGGCACATGAAAAGATACTCAACATCATTCATCATCAGGGAAATACAAATCAAAACCACAATGAGATACCACTTCACACGTCAAAATGGCTAAAATCAACAACACAAGAAACATCAGGAGTCGGCAAGGATGGAATAAAAGGAACACTTCTGAACTGTTGGTGGGAATCCAAACTGGTGCAGCCACTCTGGAAAACAGTATGGAGGTTCTTCACCAAATTAAAAATAGAACAGCCCCACAACCCAGCAACTGCACTACTAGGTATTTACCCAAAGGATACAAATATATAGATTTGAAGGGGTACATGCACCCCAATGTTTATAACAACATTATCAACAGCAGTCAAAACATGGAAAGAGCCCAAGTCTATTGATATATAAATGCACACACACACCACATCTCCTTTATATACATATCTCTATCTATCTATCTATCTATCTATCTATCTATCTATCTATCTATCTATCTACCTACCTACCTATCTACCTACCTACCTACCTATCTATATCTGCATGGATGCAAGAGAAAAACAAAAATAGAGGAAGACGGACAAGCCAGGAAACAGACTCTTAACTACTGAGAACAAATTGATGGTTACCAGAGGGGAGGTTGGTGGGGGATAGGTGAAACAGCTGAAGGGGATTAAGGAGTACACTTGTTGTGATGAGCAAAGGGTGTTGTGTGGCAGTGTTGAATCACTGTGTTGTACACCTGAAACTAATATAACACTGTATGCTAACTATACCAGAATTGAAAGTAAATAATAAAAAAATAAATACTGTAAACCAACAGATTAGAAATGAGAGGTGACAGGAGAACACTGTAAAACTCCTATCAGGTTTGTTACTCAGTGACAGGTTTTATAAAAAATTAAGATAGAGGAGGTAACTGAAATTAGAGACTAAACTCTGATTTTAAATTAGATAATCTATACACAATAGAAAGAGCTTGGACTTGTATTAGGAAAATCTAGGCTATGAATACGTCTACTACTCGTAAGCTATATGATTTTGGGCAAGTTACTTAGGCTTCTGGCGTTTCAGTCTGTTCATTATGCAATAATTATAATTACATATGCACAAGAGTTTTTTGTTTTGTTTTGCCTTTTGGGTGAGAATTAAATAACATATGATATTTATAGCTCTTTACATCACAGTAGGCACAATGTAAAGGGCAGATATTATCATTATTTTCTACTTCCTTATCTCTGAGTTGGTCCTATTTCCTTTGCAATAAAACAATGGGTAGTAGCATTCACACTGTACAGATAGACAATCCTGTATTACCCAGTGACTGGTGAGTTTATGTGAATACACTCCTAAAATGGTATTAAACACTCTGTTACCTTCTCAATGATTACAGTAAAACCATAGTAGTATTTGCCTAGAAAGTATAATTGTCACTATTTGGTCTCACAAAGTATCAATTGCCAGTATCTAATATTAAAAAAGTTTTTAGTATTATGATTGGTGTTATTCTACTGTTTCATTCTGAATGTTCTCCTAATATCTAAACTAAATAATAGTGATGGTGGAAGCTAAGACTGATAGGGGTAAATAGCACAAGAAATGGAAAGCCAGTATTTCTTCTATGTAGATATGACTCATACTTATAGCTTGTAAATTGATAGAATCTGGAAAGGCACATTTTTCTCCACCTAATTACAAAGCTCACATTTACAAAGTGATACTAAATGCTTCACTCACCCAACCCACCAGTGTTACTGCACACAACCATATGCAAAGATTGGTATTATGAACAATGCGACAACTAGAAAAAGTCCCAAGTACCCGAGTATCTCACAACCTAAAAAGATATATAGACTACAGATATGAGAAAGAAAAAACATTTATGAAGAAAGCACATAAGTTCAAACTACTCCTAATAATACAATAACATTATTTAAGGAAAGAATGAAAACAAAATTGAATTATTTCAAACAAACCTGAGGTGGATTCTGATTTTATCTTTGTTTCAGAGCTGAGTTCTGTTGTCAAGGGCACTGAGTATTTCAGGCTGTCAGTTGCTTTTGCAGGTATTTCTATTTCAGCAGAATTTCCTAGCTGTTTACCAAAAAGATTTTTCCTTCATAAGTAAATCATTTTGCTAAAACAAAACATCTTAAAAACGTATAGTATGCAAAGATATTATGTTCCTTCATCTCCTTTCATTCTATCCTTGACCTCTGTTCAGGGCTCCCATTATAAGCCAATCCCCCACCCCAACCAACAAAATCAAATGTCTACCTTTTTGGTCCATTTAAACTCTACCTTAGATTTTTCTTTAGGTTTAGGAAATGACTCTTTTTTGTTGATTTTTGTCCACAATGATTTAACTGCTTCATAAATTTGCTGGCTTGTAGTATATGCCTTTTTCCCAGTTACCTAATTAAAACAAGAAGTGAGTCAAATAAAATATATTTTTAAAAGTCAAAATAACAAATATTAAAAAAATTATGTCAGGTATTTTATGTAAACAATCAGGTCAGAATCAATAGTAAAGATATAAATCTCTAGATCATATAACAGAAAACCCCATTTTCTAAATCTTGTATGAAAACTTATTTGCCTCATGTAAAAGGCTAAAAAAATGTATAGTTAGTATAACACCAACAGCGAATCCTAAAGTAACTATGACTTTGGGTGATAATGTGTCAATGTAGGCTTATCAATTTCAACATATGTACCACCCTAATGGGGGATGTTGAAAAGGGATGTTGATAATGGAGGATGCTGAGCATGTGTGGGAACAGGGGGTGTATGGGAAATCTCTGTACCTTCTGCTTAATTTTGTTGTGAACCTAAAACTGCTCTTAGAAAAATAAATTCTTAAAAATGTATAGTTTGCATTCACACTGTAATATGTGAACTTAAAACTATGTTTATTTAACAGAAGTTTGGGAAAGACAGCTTGAGATAATCAGAAAATAAGATTTTAAGATGCTATGAAGTTAATACTTTTGTTCAAATTTTCTGGCGCTTTCTCCTGTCATAAAGTATTAATGTATTTCTCCAGAGAATAATACTCTCTTTTGGTAGAAACATAAAATACAAATGAACTACAAACACACCAAAGCAGAGGCAAGGATGGTGAGTGAATTCCTGACGCTGCTCTTACTTTCATTCATATCTCTTTCCCTTTAAAAATCTCCTTATTCCCTCTTTCTGTTCTTTCCCCATCTTTTTGTTCCTTATGGCTAAAGTAATTTCAATAGCTATTGACTTTTCAAGTTTTAAAGAGGTTTTGGACGCTTTCCAGGATTATACTTTTTATAAACATGAACTTATAAAACTTGTAAAAACTGTGACTTTCTTGCTTAAAATAGAATTTGTTTGCTAAGTATATACTTACAATTAAGAAAAATAAATCAAACCACTAATATAAAGGAAGTCTTCTTCCTCCCCACAGTGTAACTTTGGTCACAGCTGTGTGGCTATTCTTCCTGAGGTTTTCCTTATATGTGCATTAGATACACACACACATTTTAAAACAAATGGAATGTTGATACTTATATACCTCTACCAAAAAGGATGAGGTAGATTTTAGATTTATATGCACTGATATGGATTTCCATGAACCACTGAAAAGACGAGATTAGAGAACAGATTCTACACTACAATCTCAATTATGTTTTAAATTAAATTTTAAAATAAACTACACACATATACACTTAGCTTGTTTCCTTTTTAAAAACACAAATAGGATCACACTATACATAGTGAGATTTGATAGTTTAAAAGCTTAATAATTTGTCAGAGATGTTTCCATATCAGTTTATATACCTGGGATCTGCTTCTTTTATAATAGCTGCACAGTTAGTATTCTACAATGGATATGCCACGGTTAGTTTAATAAATCCCCTATTTTGGGTAATATGGGATGTTTCTCTTTTTTGGGCAATTATAAGCATGCTGTGATTAGCATTCTTACACATACAGTTGGGACCACACATCTTTGTGGTATTTCCTGGTACAAATTCTGTGAAATAGCTGGATTAAAGATTATATACATTTTAATTTTTGATAATATTGCCACATTGCCTCCATAAAGTCAGCAATACACTGTAGTACTTTATACTCCCACCAAAAGTGTGTTTTCCTACCCCATTTACCAGAAGCAGTATTACTATGAGTCTTTTAAATCTTTATCAAATTGAAAGACTAAAAGCCAATATCTAAATGATCTCTAAATTTGCATTTATTTGATTGCTGATAAAGTTAAGCATCCTTCATATTAGGCCATTTATGTTTCTTATTTTGTGGATTGCTTGTTTGTTTACTTTCTTCATTTTCTTAGACAGCCTTTATCTTTTTCCTATCAATTTATAGGAAGGCCATTATTTAGTCCTTTGTTATAGATGTTGCAAATAGTTTTCCCAGTTTTAATTTACCCATTAACTTTGTAAATGTTATATTGTGATCAGAAGAAACATATTTATTTTGATGTAGTAAAATACATTAATCTTTTTGATGGTTTCTGGATTGTGTTTTGCTTAAGAGGGCCTTTCCTATCTCAACATTACAGAGGTATTTACCTTCTTTCTTCTAATATTTTTATAGTATATTTTATGATTAGATCTTTAGTCCACCTGAAATTTATTTTTGCAAGGTCTAAGATTTTTTTCCAAAAAGCCAATTATTCCAACACATGTCTGGAATAACCAACCCATCCTTTCTTTACACACTGATCTGAAATGCCACCTTTACTATACCCTCCCCTTACCCCACAATATATACAAAGACATACTTGATGTATTTGTTTTTGGATATTCTCTTTTTTGTTTTTTTTTTTTTTTTTGGTCTATTTTATTGTCTATGCTAGCATAGTTACCAATACATGGTAAATGGACAACAAATACTGGTTGAATGAATGTCATACTCCCTACAAATCGAAGAATTCTGTAAGAACTAAATTAAACTTCTAAATTTGGGAACATATGCTATATGCCAATATTCAGTCCTTTCATCTAGAAACAAGATATATCTCTAAATGTATTCCAATTTTTTAAAAATGCCTTTCACTGAAGTTTAATAGTTTTTTTCTTTTTAAATTTTATTGTTATGTTATGTTAATCACCATACATTCCATCATTAGTTTTTGATGTAGTGTTCCATGATTCATTGTTTGCATATAACACCCAGTGCTCCATTCAATACGTGCCCTCTTTAATACCCATCACCAGGCTAACCCATCCCCCACCCCCCTCCCCTCTAGAACCCTCAGTTTGTTTCTCAGAGTCCATAGTCTCTCATGGTTCATCTCCCCCTCCAATTCCCCCTCCTTCATTTTTCCCTTCCTACTACAGATTAATAGTTTTTAATAAACAGATCTTAGAACATTATTTGATAAGTTTATTCCTAGGTATTTTATAGTTTTCAAAGACAGATTACTTGATACTCTTTATTAAAGTTAATAATGAAAACAGTATGAGGAAAACAATAAAAAGCAAAAAGTAATCCCATCTTGAAATATATTTCCAAAATGGTGAATAACTGGAAGTGACTTATTTTTCAAAGAGCCTTCTAGACTACCATTTTGTGATTTTTTTTATGTCAAAGACCTCTTGGAGAATCTCCTGAAAGGTACGGGCCCTTTCCTTAAGAAACTACCCATATAGCAGAAGAGCTCTCATTTGATATCCTTTTAAGACACTTGTCTGATTAAGTAAAGGTGTCTTAAAAATGTATAGTAAATGATGTTCACAGAATGCTGAATATTCACCGAAAGCAGGTACTCTCAAATATATCTAAGTACTGTCTTTGACAAGTGATTTGTGCACTTACCAAGAATCAGTTGTATTTATTTCTAAGTCTCTATATCAGTTTTACTATAATTAAAAAAAATAAATGTAACATAATAGGATGAAATATGAGTGTGAAGAGAATTGTTGTCTACAGGAAAATTAAGTTAAATGCTTTGTAAAGACTAAAAAATGATTTACCAAACTACTGTTAAATTAGAGGTGGGCAAGTCAACTGTTAAAGGCTGGGAGAAATAATAACAATTTAAGAGGATTCTGCACTCATATTATTTTAAAAATGTTTTTAAGTGTTCATTCTATTTAAAGGAAATCTAAACTGAAAACAGTAGAAGACATACTACATGTAGTATGTCTATGGCTAACTATAAGACAGATGCCATGATCTTCAACTAGGAGACCCAGACTCATAGAAAATACTTACTTCAAAAGAGAAAAATGGACACACATTTATGTTATAATTTGAAATAAAATATTTAAGGTCCATATTTATGACTTTTAAAAACTTTCCACTTTAACATTTTTAATGAATTGTTAACTACTGGTCCCAATAATACCAAATTAGAAGGTATCTATTGTATATATAAAATTTTTCATAGTTTCATGTGCTGGAGTCACTCCTAAGCCTATCATGGATCTCAGGTTAAGAATCCATGTTATATATATATAGAATCCAGCAGATATTACACATGGCATTGTTATATGCCAAAGGAAAAGCAAGGGTCTCAACTCTAGGAATTTCAGTAACAATCAGTATTTAACCATAGAAAAACTTTCAGGATTCGCACATTAATATCTTTTATCATAGAAATTTTTATTTGAAGTTCAGGAATTCTTCTGTTTTTATTTTCCTTCTGTTAGAGTAAAATTAAGTTTAATACTTTATTCTTAAAATTAAAAATAAGATGTATTATCCTGTTATTATGAAACTATATCTGCCTATTCACCCATCTATCTTTAAAGCTACCTCTATATATGCATAAAGAAATGTCTAGACAACATTCTACCAAATGTTAACACTGATATTTTTCTGGATGAAAGAATTCCAGATGGTTAATTGTTTTTTTTCCCTATACTTTTCTATAATGCTTAAATTATTTAAGGATGAATAGTTACCAATTTTATTTAAAAAAAACATTAAGGCATTGCTCTAAACAAACAAAAAGATTGAGTGGCAGCATTACATACTGAGAAGAGAAATGGACAGGGAAACAGAAGACAACCCTGGACAAAATCAGTCACTGTGAAACTTCTCTGGGCCACAGTTTTCTTATCAGTAAATGAGAAAATGAGGAAGTTGAATGTAATAAACTCGGAAGTTTCTTTCAGCATGAATATGATATGAATTGAAGTGGCTAATTCCTATATAAATTCTCAGGAAAGATTTATAAAAAATAAGTTGATCATTTTGGACCAAGTGTCTCAACTATAACTAGATTTAATGAATAATGCCCTCTTTGCTATAAACTTTTATAGCTTCATCACATTACAAACTACATAGGGCACTATATCCTTGTCATTCTTAAAATACTGAGTAGGCAGTTTTATCTACATCAATAATTAGGGAGATGTAGTAATGAGAATCCAAGTACAGAAAATTCTTCTGGTAACACTACACAGTGCTTCAAGTGTGAGGGGAAATGTTAAGTGTTGGTAATTAAGAAAAGAAGGAAAGGAAGAAAATACTGCATTACCCAAAGCTCTCCTTCTCAATCTGAATATGTATTAAAAGTAAAATACTGGCACAAACTGTTCAAATCATTAGGAGAATGTTTGGATTTGTAGGTAAGCTCATAAGAAAATGACAAAACAGCTATAATATGGACTCATGGAAAATGTTACTTAGTTCTAGGTGGTATCAAAATTGAATTTGTATATATGATTTTTTTTTTTAACCTTCAGAAGCCGCTGTTATCTACCAGTTTGCTGATTCTTATACTAATCTGATGAACTGACAGCATCCAGCAGGTATAATTTTCTGTTAATTAAAAACTGAATTTCACATAGCTCAGCAATGGAGTGGTATTTCTCCCCATAAATTCTAATTGTGTCTCTGAACCCAATCCTCAAAGCAGCATTTATATTTTTGAATTATATTTCAACAAATTTATCCTATTTGTGATGATCATGTAATTAAGAATGGCATTTACCATGCTGAAATGTAATGTGATTTTGCCAAAGTAAGAGTTGATGCTCACTTTATTTCTCTGGAAATTAAACGTTGCAGATACTTAGGTCATTTAAATATTGTCACACTAAGAGTTTAAACAAATACTGAAATGTAGCTATCTAAAAGGAACTTACCTTTGCAATTATTACTGACTGAACTGGGTAGCAAACAGTTGCTCCTAAAGTGGCCAGTCCCAGTGGATAAGCAATTTTCTTAAACCTAGAACCTATGAAATTCAAACAAACTATTAAACTCCAAACAGATGCTAGCAGAGACTTGATGTTTTTATAACTTTAATGTTCTCTTTGTTCCCTTTCAAGTCATTATCCTATGTCAATTTATTCTTTAGATAATAATACTAATCAAAATGGTAGCTAAAAAATCCTTAAGGATCACAATTCAACTAATACCTCTCAGTTGTCATGTCCAATTTTAGAAAAGTATTCTCAATTTAAAATTGATAATTAGCTACACAAAGGGAGTTGATGATTTTCTTCTTTTTTAAAACTAGGTATTTTTTTCATGTCCTAAGAAACTCAAAGTTGTAAGCACATTTTTTTTTCAAGTATCTAATAGGGCATGGTAATACAAAGAATTGATGAACTACTATACTTGTGACACCATGTTAAAGCGATATGGACTCTCTTTACATATCCTGTTTTGATTAAGTCCTCAGGAACATGAAAGATCCAACTAACTAATCAGTTAAGGACTTTAAAAGGTCTATAACTCTTTCATGTCACTGATTTAAAATACAGAAGTAATAATTTAATAACTGCAGGTAACTTGAGATAATGTATGCATTTCCAAAAGTTCCTAAACTAAGAGACATTTTCAAACTTCTTAAAGATGTATTTATTTTAGAGAGAGAAAAAGAGAGAGAGTACAAGCAAGGGGAAGAAGAAAAAGGAGAGAAGCAGACTCCACCTCCCTCTCCCCACCTCCCCCCTTCCAGGGCTCAATCCCACAACCCTGAGATCATGACCTGACCCAAAATAAAGAGTCAGACACTTAACTGACTGAGCTAACCAGGCGCCCCCAAACTTTTTTTTTTTTTTACAACAAAATCCTTAAAAAAAAATCTTCCCAAATACAATCTCACTAGTAACTTCATATAGCCATAGCTTAGGTCCAACAGACCACTGGTTCAAAACAATATGTATCTTAAATGCTTGATTGGATACCTTGGACTCTAAATATGAGCTGGGCATTTAGATGATGGGATTTCTAGTTGGGATAAGTACTTTTTTTCTCTGAAACAGCTCTTACAACCCTTACTTTAAAAATGGAATGGCCTATTTGATATATCAGTAAAGACTAAGGTGAAAAGTAACTAGCGATGTTTGCAGGCAATGTTAATGAAAGATAAAAAGATAGAAACAAGAGCTATTTATTTCTGTGTCTGGTTTACCTATTCGTAAGGAGGCCTACAGTCTACGAGACTGAACTTGGTAGAGGTGGGTAGGTAGGCTGCTTCAATCTCTAATTTAGCTTTCCTTTGGTTTTAGACTAGTTTGTGTGGTTCTGTGAAAGAGGGTCTAGATCTGTTAAAACATATAAGTTAGGAAAAAAAAAACATGTCTTAAGTTGCTCCTTTACTCAGGTCCTGCTCACTAATTATTCTAGTATCTATAGTTTGATTCTTGATTTTATTGACCTAACGTCTCTTAATGCAAGTTTCCTTGACTCAGCCAAATTCCCCTAATTGTGCTGCTTCTAACCTTGGAAAGTAGCATTTTTTTTTTCTTGATGTGTCATTTTAAATATTAAAAAAAAAGACTTACATTCATCTTCTCTTTACTTGCTATGAAGGGCCAGTCTAACAAAACATAAATTTCATTTGGATTCAATAGCCCTACTCCCATAAGTAGGAAAGGACTCTAGACACAGCCACTAACAAGTTATGTACCAAGAAATCACTAAGTGATTGCCCTTCTCTGGACCTCTATATGTAGCTAATGGGGTTAGACTAAATCAACAGCTTTCAAACATTTTTTGACCATGACTCAGAATAAATTTTACAATATGACCTATGACCTATCTTACACAGACACACACACGCTCCATGGAAAGAACTTTCACACTATTTACCCATACTAAGTACAGAACACTCTGGTATTTGTTGTTCTCCTCTATTTTATTTTTTTAATAAAATGTCTCCTGAGATTCATGCTTATTTATTCACTATGCTTATTTCATTACCTAATAGGTTGAGATCCCTATTTGAAAAACAGTAGGTTAGATTATTCTAGCTCTGACATTTAGAAACAATGTGAATGACCTAAGAAACATTCTTTTGCAAGTGGATTATGAGTTTTTTACTGAAAACTGATTAGTATGTTCTTCTTTGAGTCTTATATGCTACAAAGAGTGATCTTGGTTTTCATTTTTTTTCCTAATAAGTAATTTATAATATGTATCCAAGTGAAAGTTGTTCACAGTGTTAGAATTAAAAATGGGATATCAGTAGCCATTAATATTAGCTATAGGGAGAGTGTTAGATCTATTGGGATGAGATATATGAGCTAGTTAGAATGTTGGAATGTTCTTATAATTCACAAAGGTTTTGTATCTGATTGGGTATACTTGAGTTGAGACTACTTTAAGGACTAAAACTGGGCAAACCAACCATAAGGTATCTGATATTTGATTCCAGTCAGAGCTGTGACTTTGAAACACATGTAATTTAGTTTGGGAACAATGATTGGCAACTGAGTTGTAGATAGAAGATGAATGGAAGGTGACCAAAATGGCTACTAACCAGAGAACTGTACCAGTTTAGTAAGGACTTCAGTGAGGAAGAGAGGCAGTAATGCCTACTGAGAATTTCCATACTCAGAGGTAGAAGATGGGAAAGTACAAAATTTGCCACGTATTTATGAAAGACAGTTATATAATAGTGTGCAGAAAAGAGTTCACATAGTATCTCAAGACTGCCATTATTAGAAAGTCCTGCTTGCAAGGTTCGCTCTCGGTTGGCATCTGGGGACTTCTCTGGTAAACAGTTCCATACAATGATAGAAAACATTCTCTGAATGATAAGAGTGAAGCACTGTGCTTAAACTGTTGAAAGAATATGGTTTATGCTGAGTAATTACTTTCCTTCTAGTCTGGAATTCTGGACATGCTAGAGAGAGTGTGTTTATGTGACCAGCTACTAGTACTAACCTTGACTGCTCAGTCTCTAATGAGCTTCCTTGGCTGACAACATCCTACATGTATTATCATAATTCATTAGTGAAGAATTAAGTACATCTTATATGACTCCACTGGAAGAAGATCCTTAGAAGCTTGTACCTGGTTTCTTACAAGCTTTGCCCCATTTGCCTTTTCCCTTTTCTGATTTTACTTTGCAATCTTTCACAGTAATAAGGCCTATGACTATAGGTTGAGTCTTCTAAGTTGTCCTACTTAACCAAACACGCGGGTAGTCTTGGGGACCCTCTACAAAAGTGGTAGAGTGAGAGGGAATGACAAAGTTCGTAGAGATACAGGATAAAAAGAGAGAAAAAAGAAATCAAGCATATCAAGCCTCATGTGCTGAATGAGAGTAATGAGTTGTCTACTTTCGCAAATTCCATTCTGAGGTGGCTGATGTTGGTTCTAGCAATCTTGGTCAGGATGAGATGATGAGAGAATAAAATATTTTTCTGATACCAGCATCTCTATCTCAAATCCTTAATATAGCCCCAGAATATGAATGGTCATCATAAAGCAGAGAAAACAAGTTTGAGTGGTTAGCATACATTTTAACATTAACATAAAATTCCCAAAGTCTTTTTTTTTTTGATAGCTAGAGACTCTGAAAATGTTTACATATTTTTCTTTTATTTAAAGATTTTATTTATTTATTTGAGAGAGAGAGAGCATGAGCAGTGGGGAGGGGCAGTGGGAGAGGGAGCAGCAGACTCCCCGCTGAGCAGGGAGCCCGACACAGGGCTCGATCCCAGGATCCCAGGATCATGATGTAAGCCAAAGGCAGATGAGATGCTTAACCAACTGAGCCACCCAGGCACCCTTGAAAATCTCGTTTAAAAAGGAGTAGCGGAAGATGGTGGTAGAGTAGGAAGACACTAGGCTTGCCTTATCCCACGAACACAAATAGATAACTATTAAATAATCCTAAATACTCCAGAAATTGACCTGAAGACTGGCAGAGAAACCTCCACAATTAAAGGGAAAGAAAAGGCCATATCAAAGAAGGTAGGAAGTGTGGGGATGTGGTTTAGGGGAGAAATCGATCCTAGCTGCTGCAGAGGAGAGGGAGCCATGGTCTAGAGAAGGGTGAGACAGAAAGGAACACACAGGGAAATGGACAAGAAGGCTTCCCCAAAGCCAATGGCTTGGAGAATGAGAGGGACTGAATTTTGTTGAATTCTATCAACCAGTAGGGCTTAACACCTGGAGATTTAAAGATCAGCAGGCTTGGCTGGGATAGTCTGGAGGATACTGTCCAGCTCCTGGAGAGAAGGCAGGTAAACAACCAGGAGGGCAGAAAGTGTGGAAACAGTGATCTGAAGAGGGCCTGGGGCACAGAGTGGGGAGATTATTTGCACTTCTCAGAGTGCATCTCTGACAGGCAACATTCAGAAAGATACCACTCCAGGAACAAAGGAGCTGGCCAGCACCATTTTCATCCTCTGCCTTTCGGCGTAAGTACACAGCTACTGGCAGGAAGTAGTGCAGCACCAACAGTACTTGCCTAACTTATATACAACAAGCCCTAACCCCTGCACACTGGTGAAGCTGCTCTTTTCAGACATGCTTGCCTCAGTCCCACCATGGTGGGACCCTCCCCCAGAAGACCAGTAGAAACCCCCTACCCACACCACATCTACCAACCAGTGAGTTCTACAGGGCTTCAGTTCTGGTGGAGGTGGTGACATGTCTCATTTCACAAGCATACCAGAGCACACTTAATTTAAACTTGCCATATTCAGGCCAGGGACCAAAACCTCCAAGAGCAGCCAAACAGCCACTGCACATGACTGGCCTAAAGGACAGAGCAGCCAAAACACAAGAGCAGAGTACACGCAGCACATACTGGAGATACACCCTAAAGGGCCAGGCTATAGGAACTACATGGCCTCTTCCTCATAAGGCCATTACTCTCAGGAGTAGAAGAATGACTGGCTTTTTTTTTTCTTTTTTTTAATTAATTTATTTGAGAGAGAACAAATGTGAGAGGGGGAAGGGGCAGAGGGAGAGGGAGAGAGAATACCAAACAAACTCCCCACTGAGCACGGAGCTGAGATCATGACCTGAGCTGAAATCAAGAGTCAGACACTTAAGCAACTGAGCCACCCAAGTACCCCATGGTCAGCTTTTTGAACACAGAGAAAAAAAGCAGAGACTTAGAGAAAATGCAAAGATGGAAGAAATGATCTCAAATGCAAGAACAAAACAAGTCCGTGGCAGAGATCTAAGCAAAAACAGATGTACGTAACAGGCTTGATGTAGAATTTATAGGAACAATCATAAGGATATTCACTGGGCTTGAGAAAATAATAGAAAATACAGGTAAGAAGTTATCACAGAGATAAAAGAGTTAACAAAGAATTGATCAGAGATGAAAAGTGCAATAGATGAGATTGGAAACAAGCTTGATGCAATGAACAGGCTGGAAGAAGTAGAGGAATGAATTAGTGACCTCAAAGACAAAGTAATGAAAATTCATTAAGATGAACAAAAGAGAATTATGAAACACAAGAATAGACTAGGGGTACTCAGTGACTCCATTAAATGTAATAACATTCATATTATAAGTCCCAGAAAATGGAGAGAAAAGGGGGCAGAAAGTTTATCTGAAGAAATAATAGCTGAAAACATCCTAAATCTGGGAAAGGAAACAGACATCCAGAACCAGGAGACACAGAGAATTCCCATCTAAATCAATAGAAGAAGGCCTATACCAAGACATATTGTAATTAAAACTGCAAAATATAGTGATAAAGAAGATAATCTTGAAAGCAGTAAGAGAAAAGAAGTCCTTAACTTACAAGGGAAAACCCATAAGGCTGGTTCGAGATTTCTAAATGGAAACTTTGCAAGCCAGAAGGGAGTGACATAACATATTCTAAGTCCTAAATAGGAAAAATGTGAAACCAAGAATACTCTATCCAGCAAGGCTATCACTCAGAATAGAAGAGATAAAGACTTTCCAAAACAAAAACTAAAAGAGTTCCTGACCATTAAACCATTATTAAATATTAAAGGGGACTCTGAGTGGAAAGGAGACCAAATGTGACAAAAACAAGAAAGGATCAGAAAAAATCTCTATAAACAATGACAAAACAGGTAATAAAATGGCAATAAAGACATATCTATCAGCAATTGCTTTGAATTTAAATGGAATAAATGCTGTAATCCGAACACATAGGGTGTCAGAATGGATTTAAAAAGACCCATCTATATGCTGCCTACAATGGACTCATTTTAAACCTAAAGACACCTGCAGATTGAAAATGAGCAGATGGAGAAACATTTATCATGCAAACCGATACCAAAAGAAAACCATAGTAGCAATATTAGACTTCAAAACAAAGACTGTAAGGTCACTATATAATAATAAAGGGGACAATCTAAAAAGAAGATGAAACAATCATAAATAATTATGCACCCACATGGGAGCACCCAAATATATAAAACAGTAGCAAACATAAAAGAACTAATTGACAATAACACAATAATATTAGGGGATTTTAACACCCCATTTACATCAATGGACAGAGCCCATCTAAACAGATAAACAACAAGGATACAATGGCTTTGAATAACACACTGGACCAGGTGGACTTAACAGATATATTCAGATCATTCCATCCTAAAACAGCATAATATACATTCTTTTCAAGTGTACATGGAACATTTTCCACAACAGATCACATATTGTGTTACAAAACGGGCCTCAAAAATATCAAAAGATTGAACTCATCCCATGCACCTCTTCTGACCACTATGAAACTGGAAGGCAACCAAAAGAAAAAATTTGGAATGACCACAAATACGTAGAAGTTAAACAATATGCTGCTAAACAATGAATGAGCCAATGGGGAAATTAACAAAGAAATTTAAAAATATAACAGAAACAATGAAAATGAAAACCAATGGTCCAAAACCTTGGTATACAGCAAAAGCAGTCCTAAGAGGGAAGGATATAGGAACACAGGCCTACCTTAAGAAGCAAGAAAAATCTAACCTTACACAAAGGAGGAGCTACAAAAAGAACACCTGAAATGAGCAGAAGGAAGGAAATAATAAAGATTAGAGAAAAAAATAAATGATACTTAAACTAAAGAAAAAAAAAACAATAGAACAGATCAAGGAAACCAGGAACTGGTTCTTTGAAAAAATTAGTAAAACTGATAAACCTCCAACCAGACTTATGAAAAAGAAAAAGGGAAGAACCCAAATTAATAAAACAAATGAGAAAGGAGAAATAACAACCAACACCACAGAAATACAAAACATTGTAAGAAAATATTATGAAAATCTTTATGCCAACGACTGGACAACGTGGAAGAGATGGATAAACTTGTAGAAACATATAAACTACCAAAACGGAAACAGGAAGAAACAGAAAACTTGAACAGATCAATAACCTGTAAAGAAATTGAATCAGTAATCAAAAAAACTCCCAACAAACAAGTTGAGGGCCAGATGACTTCATGGGCAAATTCTACCAAACACTTAAAGAAGAGTTAATACCTATTCTCAAACTACTCCAAAAAATAGAAAAGGAAGGAAAACCTAAAAATTCATTCTATGAGGCTAGCATTACCTTGATATCAAAACCAGATAAAGACCCCAGTAAAAAGAGAATTATAGGCCTGATGAATATGGATGCAAAAATTCTCAATAAAATATTAGCAAACCAAATCCAAAAATATATTAAAGAAATCAGTCACTGCAATCAAGTGGGATTTATTCCTGGTTGGAAGGGTGGATTGATATTTACAAATCAAACAACAAGATACACATCAATAAATGTTAATGAAAGAAAGGATAAGAACCTTTCAAAACATGCAGAAAAAACATTTGACAAAATAGCACCTCCATTCATGACAAAAACCCTCAACAAAGTAGGGTTCGAGGGAATATACTCAACATAATAAAGGACACATATGAAAAAAACCATAGCTAATAGCATCCTAAATGGCAATAACTTTGAGCTTTGCCTCTATGATCAGGAACAAGACAGTGACATCACCTCTCACCACTATTTTTAAACATAGTACAGGAAGTCTTAGTCACACCAATCAGACAGCAAAAAGAAACAGAAGGCATCCAAACCGGCAAGAAGTAAAATTTACATTATTTGCAGATGACATGGTAACATATATATAGAAAACCTGAAAGCCTCCACCAAAAAACTGCTAGAACTGACAGACAAATTTAGTAAAGTCGCAGGTACAAAATCAATATACAGAAATCTGTGCATCTGCACCAATAACAACACAGAAGACAGGAAGATAACTAGGAATATTTTTTCATGTATCTGATGGCCATTTGTATGTCCTGTTTGGAGAAATGCCTGTTCATGTCTTCTGCCCATTTTTGCTTGAATTATTCTTTTGGTGTTGAGTTTGATAAACTCTATAGATTATGGATACTAGCCCTTTAACTGATAAGACATTTGCAAATATCTTCTCCCATTCTGTGAGTTGTCTTTTGGTTTTGTCAACTGTTTCCTCTGCTGTGCAAAAGCTTTTTATCTTGATGAAGTCCCAATAGTTCATTTTTGCCTTTGTTTCCCTTGCCTCTGGAGATGTGTCCAGCGAGAAGTTGTTGCAGCCAAGGTCAAAGAGGTTGTTGCCGGTGTTCTCCTCAAGGATTTTGATGGATTCCTGTCTCACATTTAAGTCTTTCATCCATTTTGAGTTTATTTTTGTGTATGGTGTAAGAAAATGGTCCAGTTTCATTCTTCTAAATGTGGCTGTCCAATTTTCCCAACACCATTTATTGAAGAGACTGTCCTTTTTCCACTGGATATTCTTCCCTGTTTTGTCAAAGATTAGTTGACCATAGAGTTGAGGGTCCATTTCTGGGCTCTCTATTCTGTCCATTGATCTATATGCCTGTTTTTGTACCAGTACCATACTGTCTTGATGATTACATACTGTCTTGATGATTACAGCTTTGTAATAGAGCTTGAAGTCCGGAAATCTGATGCCACCAGCTTTAGTTTTCTTTTTCAACATTCCTGTGGCTATTCGGGGTCATTTCTGGTTCCATACAAATTTTAGGATTATTTGTTCCAGCTCTGTGAAAAAAAGTTGATAGTATTTTGATAGGGATTGCATTGAATGTATTGACTGCTTGAGGTAACATAGACATTTTAACAGTATTTGCTCTTCCAATCCATGAGAATGGAACATTTTTCCATTTCTTTGTGTTTTCCTCAATTTCTTTCATGAGTGTTCTATAGGTTTTTGAGTACAGATCCTTTGCCTCTTTGGTTAGGTTTATTCCTAGGTATCATATAGTTTTTGGTGCAATTGTAAATGGGATCAACTTCTTAATTTCTCTTTCTTCTGTCTCATTGTTAGTATATAGAAATGCAACTGATTTCTGTGCATTGATTTTATATTCTGCCACTTTGCTGAATTCCTGTATGAGTTCTAGCAATTTTGGGTTAGGGTCTTTTGGGTTTTCCACATAGTGTATGCCGTCATCGTGAAAAAATGCTCGATATGACTTGGCATTGGGGAAATACAAATCAAAACCACAATGAGATACCACCGCACACCAGATGGAATGGCTCAAATGAACAACTCAGGAAACAACAGATATGATGAGGATGTGGAGAAAGGGGAACCATCTTACACTGTTGGTGGGAATACAAGCTGGTGCAGCCACTCTGGAAAACACTATGGAGGTTCCTCAAAAAGTTGAAAATAGAGCTACCCTATGACCTAGCAATTGCACTACTAGGTATCTACCACAAAGATACAAATGTAGTGATCCGAAGGGGCACCTACACCCCAATGTTCATAGCAGTAATGTCCACAACAGCCAAACTATGGAAAGAGCCCAGATGTCCATCAACAGATGAATAGATAAAGAAGAGGTGGTATATATATACAATGGAATACTACTCAGTCATCAAAAAAGAAATGAAATCTTGCCATTTGCAATGACGTGGACAGAACTAGAGGGTATTATGCTAAACTAAATAAGTCAATCAGAGAAAGACAATTAACATATGATCTCACTGGTGTGTGGAATTTAAGAAACAAAACAGAGGACCATAGGCGAAGGAAGGGAAAAATAAAACAAGATGAAATCAGAGAGGGAGACAAACCATAAGAGACTCTTAATCATAGGAAATAAACTGAAGGTTGCTGGAGGAGGGTGGGAGGATGGGGTAACTGGGTGATGGACATTAAGGAGGGCATGTGATAAAATGAGCACTGGGCATTATATAAGACTGATGAATCACTGAACTCTACCTCTGAAACTAACAATACACTATATGTTACTTAATTGAATTTAGATTAAAAAAAATAAGATACCTAGGAATAAATCTAATTAAAGAGGTGAAAGACCTTTACTCTTAAAACTATAAAACACTGATGAGAGAAATTAAAGATGAAAGAAGGAAATAGAAAGACATTCCATGCTCATGGACTGAAAGAACAAATATTGTTAAAATGTCCATACTACCCAAAACAATCTACACATTTAATGCAATTCCTATCAAAATGCCCCAACAGCATTTTTCAGAGCTAAAACAAAACATCTTAAAATTTGCATGGAACCACAAAAGACCCTAAATATCCAAAGCAGTCAAAAAAAGCAAAGCAAAGCTGGAGGCCTCACAATTCCGGACTTCAGGTTATAAAGCTGCAGTGATCAACACAGTACTGACACAAAATCAGATACACAGATCAATGCAAGTGAACAGAAATGAACTTACAACTATTTGGTCAATTAATATTCAATAAAGAAGGAACGAATATCCAGTAGAAAAAAAGAGTGTTTTCAACAAATGGTGTTGGGAAAACTGGACAGCAACATGCAAGAGAATGAAACTGGACCACGTTCTTACACCAAACACAAAAATAAATTGTAAATGGATTAAAGACCTAATTGTGAGACAGGAAACCATGAAAATCCTAGAAAGAATACAGGCAGTAACTTCTTTGACATTGGCCATAGAAACTTCTTTCTAGATATGTCTCCCCAGGCAAGGGAAACAATGGCAAAAATAAACTATTAGGACTTCATCAAAATAAAAAGCTTCTGCACAGTGAAGGAAACAATCAACAAAACTGAAAGGCAACCTATGGGATGGGAGAAGATATCTGTAAATGACATATCTGATAAAGGGTTATTATCCAAAATATATAAAGAACTTATAAAAGTCAACACTCAATAAACAAGCCAATTAAGTGGGCAGAAGATATGAATAGATATTTTTCCATGAAGATATACAGATGGCCAACAGACACTTCAATAGATGCTTAACAGCACTCAGCATTAGGGGAATACAAATCAAAACTACCATACCTTTCAGAATGGCTAAAATTAGTAACATAAGAAACAACAGGTGTTAGTGAGGATGTGGAGAAAGGGGAACCCTCTTGCACTGCTGGTGGTAATGGAAACAGGTGCAGCCTTTTGGAAAGCAGTATGGAATTTCCTCAAATAGTTAAAAATAGAATTACCCTACAATCCATCAATTCTACTTCTAGGAATTTACCCAAGGAATACAAAAATAGTAATGCATAGGGATACATGCATCCGAATGTTATAGCAGCATTATCTACAGTAGCCAAACTATGGAAACAGTTCAAGTATCCATCAACTGATAAATGGATAAAGATGTGATATATATATATATATATATATATATATATATATATATATATATATATAAAACAGTATGACTCAACCTTAAAAAAGAATGAAATCTTGCCATTTGCAAGAACATGGATGGAACTAGAGAGTATTATGCTTAGTGAAGTAAGTTAGAGACAGACAAATACCATGTGATTTTACTCATATGTGGAATTTAAGAATCAAAACAAATGAGCAAAGGGGAAAAAAGAGACAGTGTCAAATCAAGAAACAGCCTCTTAACTATAGAGAACAAACTGATGGTTACCAGAGGGAAGGTGAGTGGGGAGATGGGTTAAATAGATAATGGGGATTAAGAAGTACATTTGTTGTACTGAGCACTGGGTGTTGTATGAAACTGTTGAGTCACTAAATTGTACACCTGAAACTAATATTTACTATATGTTAACTACCTGGAATTTAAATTTAAAAAAATCTTTTAAAAAATAAAGTTATCTAAAAGCTGACAAAATGATAAATTATAATTTTAATAATAGCTGTATATTTTTGTATTTTATTTTAAATATCATACAGAAAATTGATCTAAAGTTCTATCAATTTTAATACATGTATAGAATCCTGTAACCACCAGTACAATCAGGATATGGAAGAGTTCTATCACTGTTAAAAAAAAAAATCTTATGTTACCTCCTTATAGTCACATCTTCCCACTCTTAACTCCTGGGAACTACTGACCTGTTTTTTTGTTGTTGTTGTTGTTACTATAGTTTTGTCTTTTTGAGAAAGTTATATGACTAGAATCACAGAATATATAACTCTTTTAGACTGGCTTCTTTATGTCAGATTCATCAAGATTGTTGCATGTGTCAATGGTTTATTCCTTTTATTCGTGAGTATAATTCCGTTTGGATGTGCCACAGTTTAATTTACTCCTGAAAGACATTTAGGTGTTTCCAGCTTTTGGTAATTACAGTTACTATAAACACTTATGTACAGATTTTTCATTTTTCCAGGGTAAATATCCAGGAGTGCGATTACTTGATCTCATGATAAGAGCATGTTTAACTTTATAAGAGAAACTGTCAAATTGTTTTCTAGAATGGCTGTACCATTTTGTACTCCCACCAGCAGTGTATGAGAGTTTCACTTGCTCTACATTCTTGACTATACTTGGTATGGTCAGTCTTTTTAATTTTAGATATTCTAATATGTGTGTAGTAATATGTCACTGTGCTATTCATTTGCATTTACCTAATAACTAATGATGTTAAACATCTTGAAATCGCTCTATTTTTTAAAGCACAGTGTTTATAAAAGTAAACATGCTGTAACACAGAATCTAAAAATCTTTATAGTTCCCTATCCTAACAATATTCAATAAAGGATATGAGGTTTTCCCATGATAGTATAATTCAGAACATAATGGCATTGAAAGAAAAAAATGTATTTTTTTAAACCCTACCTTTTCTTGCTGAAACCAAGCCTGCCAATCCTGCAACTGTAATCACTCCAAGTTTTGGAAGAAAATCTCGAGGTGGATTCTTCAGATAGATATACGCATCTTTTAAGAAATAAGTTAAAAATTAATATAAATGACTTACTAAAATTAGGCATTCTATATATGATGCAGAAATGCTAAAGAGATTTGCTAAGACAGAAGATGGTTTAAACACTCTTCAAAAAAAGCTACAAAAATAATGATTTAAGCAGCAAATGAAAAAGCTAGTTAAAATAGTTACTTGCTACAAAATAAAATCTTCCTTCCATAGCTGATTTAATAATTGTTTTCTTAATACAGGCAACTATTACTCTTTAAGGAAATATGATGCTAGAGTTCACACCTTAGCTTGGATTACTATAAAATAAATGCATGACTGTGTATGTACTTATCTCTCTAACAGAAATGCTTCTGGACTTACCTCTTCAAATTTTGATAGGATCTAGTAGGAATAGAAATACTTTATTAAGGAACTTTGAATAACTGACAAGGGATACATGTAGCTTGTAGGCCCTGCTTGCCATCACTCCCCAATACCCACAGCAGCCATTGCTCTTGATTAAAACCAATGATCAAGAGGAGAAGTGAGCCTAGACCAAAAGTAGATGAAGAGCAGGCACAAGTCTAGATTTCTCGGCTTTTTATATATTTAAATTATTTCTGTTTCCAGACAACCCAAAAAAAACAGACTCTTCTATCACCGTTAATTATTTAATGGCAATCACTTATTTAATCATATTCCTCAAGATTGATGAGGAATACAATTTGGAATTAATTCCTACAAACCCTAAGTAATGATAATACATTTACAGGTCATCAACATCATGGAGACATTTAAAATTTTAGCTGATCTTTCTGTCTCCCATACACATTTATTTTAACAACTGGCATAGGCCAAGAATATTAGGAAGATATATCTACTGTCAAATACCATTATCAAAATAAAGAATCAAATACAATTGCTTTCCAACATTAGCTCAAATATTCTAGAGTAACTGATTGGTATTAGTGTTTCCTAGCAATAGATAGCAAAATTCTACAGATTTTAACAGCAAATAGCACCTATTTAAACTAACTGATAACAATGTAGACATGTTTCCAATTTATGCTTTGAGTATATAACATGGGCTTTGCAGCTAAAACAGACCTCAGTTTGAGTCCAGGTGCTGCCACTTACTTCTTATGTGACCTTGGCAACCTACTTTACCTTTCTAAACCTCAGTTTCCTTATCTGTAAAAAGGAAATAATTATAGGGGTACCTGGTTGGCTCAGTCAGTTGGGTGTCTGACTCTTGGTTTCCACTTGGGTCATGATCTCAGGGTCATGAGATCGAGCCCCGTGTCGGGCTCTGTGCTCAGCATGAAGTCTGCTGTCCCTCTCCCTCTGTCTCTCCCCTGCTTCTGCTCACACTCACACTTGCACTCTCTCTCTCTCAAATAAGTAAATAAAATCTTGAAGAAAAGGGGAATAATTATAATACCAACACTCATAGACTTGGTATAGAAATTAAATTAGATAAATTGTGTAAAATGCTTACCATAGTGCCTTAGCATACAGTAATTGCTTAATAAATGATAGGTACTATTACTTTGGTATTGTTATCATAAAGTGCTTTACAGAGTATCTTCTCAGTTGGTAAAACATGATAATGAATAACTTACCACCTTTATTTTTTCTCACATTTAAACCTTGCAAGTTAAAAAGACGATAGAACATTTCTAATTATGGATGGTTCACTCACCTACCTTTTCCAAATTGTACTGTATCCATTATTCCATTTTTCACAAACACATAAACACCCTAAGCAAAAAGAAAAAAAAGGACATCTGCATTTTTGAAGATTTTGATAATTAAATCAAATATTCCACATTCATCAATATTAAAATGTTGACTTAGCATTGCACTCAAATCTAACTTTCCCATTTATTCACATGAGAATACTCGAACTTAGCTTCATTTCTTGCTTTTCATTCTGTTTAACATGGATAATACTTGTTTACTATTTTCCTCATATAAACAAGTAATGCCTATAAGTAGAGCATCTCACAGATAATTTATTGCAGAAATACAAAGATTTATCATCTTATTTTATAAAGATTTAGAAAAATGAATGGAATTTAAATAAATCATGGATAGAGGTATTTGCTGAGAAGCAACATCTGATTAATAAATATGTGGTAGCAACACCATGATTTGTGAAGAAAGTAGTAACAACAAACCTAAAGAAAGTACTTCATCCTCTTTTTCTTAGTGTGCATTAGAATGGCAAAAACCCTAAATAAGACATTTATCTCAGGATAGAAATCATCCTACACACACTAGTGTTTATATTATTTTTACATAGGAATATAAATTCTCTACAAATCAAGATTATATTAACCCATTGAAGTGATTAAAGTTTTAAATCAAATTTGCTCTTTTACCTATTTCTAACGAATTTATTTCAATGCAAGAAATATGGTTACATTAATTTACTGAGTGATAGGTACCATCTCAATTACATCAGAAGAAAAATGAAGGCAGAGAATGATTTACCCATAGTCATGCTGTACAATATTGAAGAAACCAGAAAACGTAACTGAAATATATGGTCTCTATCTCTGAACTAGCTGCTATGAAATCATGGTATAAAAACAAAAAGGATTTTTAAAGCAAAGAACATAGAAGTAGTTATATTACACAGTAAAGAGATAAGTCATTACTATTGTGATATCTCGGTATTAGTAACCTTGTTTCAGATATTTTCATGATGATCAGAGATGTAGAGGTTCATCCCTTCATTGTGGTTTCAAGCTGTATAAACCAGCACAGACCTTAACTGTCACTGAGTTACTTCTCTTTAAAGACTCTTTTGAGAAAACCTCACCTTTGAAGTTATAATACCTATTGACTGGTTGACTGAAAATCATGTAGCTGTTGAGGAAGAAAACTAGTCACTTCTTTTGGGAAGTCTTCCTTAGCTTGTTTAGGAATTCACTTTTACCACTGTGGCTCACTGCTACCTAAATTTGCAAACACTAAGGAGAGGAGGAGAAACTGAATATGCCCTGCAAGATTCTAAGTTTAATGCAGAATGCAATTTGACTCAGAAGTAATTTTTAAAGAATAGATTATGTTTTTAGGGGAAAATCAAAAAAAGTTATTTACATTGAAGATGAAATGCATTCAAAGTGTCCTTCTTCAACCTATTCACTTTAGCGTATTAACAGAATAAAAGTTCTTTTAGTCTTAAATTGGGTGATAGTAACAATAGCAATTTAAGGATCTTTCAGGAACAATTTACCTCACTGAAAACAAATTTGAGAACACTATGGAAAATTAGGTCTCAGGAGGCTTAAGTATGAATCACCCGGTTGTTGGTATATAGAGTTAGGGGCATGATTCAAACCCTAATTAGTTAATATATTCTCCTCTGAGATCAAACTATTAAGAGTGTATAATACAACTAATACTATTAGAGTTGTCTGACAGACACAAATTTTAAAAAAATAACAGCATGTATTCATCAGATGTTTTAAATATCATCTGGAATGACCAGAATTCACATTTAGTGTTTCATAAAATCATTAGAATCTTTTTTGAAAAAAGAATGGATTAGAAACAAAAAAGAACAAAGGTTTACAATTGGATAGGTTATATCTGAGAAAAAGTTGTGTGGTTATTAGGTCAGAATGATGAAAATGACATTGGAGATGTTGATGCTAACACACCTATGTTGTTGTGAGGATAGTGAAATATCAATATTTTATCAGCTTACTCCATCACTCTGCTGCTAGATAATGCTGACTTAAAGCTAAGTATTAAAGTCAGATGAATTCTATTTTTCCCAATAGCTGACTATATTCAGAATGGTCTTATGAGCTAAACCCACCTAGTTAACATTTTCCTTAGTCAAGTAAGGAACAATTGAGAAATAATTTCAGAACTTCTTGTAAGTAGCCAAACAACTATACATGAAAAATAACATAAATGCTTGCTCAACTATCTTAATCTATGTAGTAGTGGTACGGTAGATTAAATATTATTAAATATGGCCACAATTCTTTGCTGCTACTCATAATGAGAGGTGGCATCTAATTTCACTCCCTTTAAAACTGGGCTGGCCTTTGTGACTTAAAAATAGAATGCTGTAGAAGTAACTTTCTTGGACATCTGATGATAAATAAGCAGCTTATTGTTCGAGGCTCTTGTAAGAGCCTCGAACTGCCTGTGTAAGTTATCTGACTATGCTGAGATCACCATGCCTGATAGGCCACATGTAGGTGCTTTAGTCAACATTCCTAGCTGAGCCTAGCCTTCTAGTTATCTGTGACAAGGTACTAAAGATGAGAATGAAACTGTCTTAGGGCCTCTAGATCAACCCATTCACCTGATGAACGTCACTGAGTAACCTCTGTCAATACCAAATGCAACAGAAGAATCATCTGTCTGAACAAATCAGAAACCTCCAACATTAAACCACTATTAGAACTTACTTACCTTGCACCAGCCAATATAATGACCAGTTGTAGTGCGGATGGATGCAAAGCCCATTTGTAAACGACCAGGCTGTTCTTCAACATATTTAGACTGCAGAGGTGGTGCAGTATATATGGGGAGCTAGAGGCAAAAAAAGTTCATGTTAAAAATATGAAACAGCTGGAATTCCTTTTTCAGTAAAACTGAAGAGAAGTCATCAACCTTCCTGCTAAAAGCAACTAAAAATGCTGATAAAATATTTTTAAAAACATTTTAAATGGGAGAAATGATCCAGTAAGCTGTTATAAAGACTGTTCAGAATCCTAGACTAAAAAACAACAGAAATGCAGAGATAAACAATAAAGTCAGCTTTTACCTTGTAATCATTTGCTTTAAAATAGGATGGTTCAAGAGTATGGAATCAGGAAACAAAACCTAGAAAAAGCTTAAGGTGGGCAACCTAAGTGAGGACCCTATTAGTTGGTATCTCAAAGTTTTACATCCTCAACTTAAGAGTTAACTAGAAATAAAGAGTTCACTCCAAAGAACTGTTAGGAAAATTGACTGTCTCAAAGATTGGGCACCAAGTAGAGAGGAAAGAAGTATTTCCATTGGCAAACACAAGTGATAGCTCATATAACCTGCAGAATAAAACTAACTGGATAATATGAGAAATCTCAAACAAGAATACATTTAAAGTACTCCCAAGCTAGTAGCCCCCACATATACTTGGCAGAAACAAAATAAATATCTCCCCCCTGGAGGAAGCTACCAAGATGTCAAAGAATTACAACAGATAAAGTTCCAAGAAATATGAGCCCATAATTAAAAGAAAAAATAGAAAACACAAAGAAGGAAAAGAAAGTTAAAAACACAAGGAAGTATCTGGACAAGACATAGCAAAAACAACAAACGGACTCTGATCCACAAAGAATGTATATGTTAGAATATATAATATCAAATACATTTATTCTTGTTTTTAAAGAAATAAACGAAGGACCTATGGGTTAAGAGGAAGAGACTACAAAAGTTACCAAAACTAATGAAAACAGAGAACTTCTGGACTGGAAATTAAAAACGTAAATAAAGATCTCAATTGGGAGGCTGGGAAGATGGCCAAGTAGAAGGACCCTAAGTTTGCTTGGTCCCACAGATACAACTAAATAACACTGATGTAAGTGTAAAATAACCCAAAAAATGATGCAAACGCTGGCAGAACAAATTCCATGAGTAAGGTAGAGAAGAGACCACAACAAAAAGGGTAGGATGGGCAGAGACATGGTGGGGAGCTAAAAGGGCCCTGGGCATCCAGTCAAGAGGGAGCCTAGGGGGCAGAGAAGGGCAAGAAAAAAAAAAAAAAAGACTATCACAGTGGGGAGCTTCCATGGGGAAAACAAACCCCCAAAACATTTGGTTTTGAAAGCAAGAGGGGTCAAATTTTGTGAGTTTTTAAACTAGAGGGACTTAAAGCTTGGAATGCTAAAAATCAGTCTTGGCTCCTGGAGACCCCTGAGAGCATTAGGAAGCTGAGTCCTACCCTTAAAGAGACAGCACTAGAAGCAGCCTGCTGAGATCGAGTGTAGAAGCAGCAGTGTGGAAAATGCCTGGTGCATACAGGAAGGAGAGTTCTTTACTCATCTCAGAACACATCCCATATAGGCAGGGATCCCAGGGGGAGCCTTCCAGGAATAAAGGAGCTGGCAGGTGACATTTCCCTCCCCTGCCTCTTAGCATAAACACAAGGCCACCTGAAGGAACCAGTGCAACGCTGACACTCACTGCTTTCTTACACCAAGCCCTCTGCCCTGTGATTTGGCAGTCATGCTTGCCTCAGTCCCAGAACTGTGGTTCCCCTCCCCCAGAAGACCAGCATAAACCTCACCAATAATGCATCCCCTGACCCGCACATTTTGCAGGGCCTTAGTCCTGGAAGTAGTGGCTGATCACGGCCTGAGGACTATGTGCACACATTGCTAAAACTATGCCCCCTAACCATGCATGCTTTTTGAACCAATCTCATACAGCGCCAGTCTCAGAACCCACCAGTACCACCTTGATAAAAGTGGGCAGCCCGCCCACTACTTTCAAGAGCAGGAGATATAGCTGACTTTCCTAATACACAAAAACAGAGAGTTAGACAAAATGAAGACTCAAGAGAAATATGTCCCAAATGAAAGAACAGGACCAAACTACATCAAGAGAACTAAGTGAAACAGATACAAGTAGAATGCTAGATATAAAATTTAAGGTAATTATCATAAAGATATGCACTAGATTTGAGAAAAGAGCAGATATCAGTGAAAAACTTAACAAATAGACAAACATGAACCAATCAGAGATGAAGAACACAATGCATGAAATGAAAAATAAACTTGACATAATTAATAGCAGGCTAGAGGAAGCAGAGAAACAAATTAATGAACTGGAAGACAGAGTAATGAAAAGTAATCAAACTAAGCCATTGAGAAAAGAAATATGCAAAATGAGGATAGACTTAGGAAACTCAGTGACTCCAACAAATTCATTATATACACATTAAATGGACCTGAAAAGAAAAAGGGGACAGAAAAGTGTTTTGAAGAAATAATAGCTGAAAAATTCCCTAATCTGGGGAAGGAAACATATATCCAGATCCAAAAGGCACAGATATCCCCCAAAAATTCATCCCAAGGAGGTCCACACCCAAAACACATAATGGGGGGAGGAAGATGATGGAGGAGTAGGGCACCCTATTCCAACCAGTCCCCAGAATTAAGCTGGGTATCTATGAGGCTACTCTGAACACTGAGGAAATCAGCTTGAGATATAAGAAGACAGATGTGGCTCTCTACAGAGTATTACAGGCGGTTGGTTTCGATGTAAGAAGCGGGGAGCTGTGATTCTGTGGGCAGATATCAGAGGATAAATGGAACAGGGAAGGAGTCTGCCGTGGGGATCCTACACTGCCGGTGAGTGAAAGTCTCATGCACTGGGGACGGGGAACAGACTCGCAGACCAGGAGCAACGGGAAAAGGACTTTAGGGCAGCTGCCAGACGGAAACCTGGAGCAGCAGGGCTGAGCGTGTAAACTGGGGGGGGGGGGGGGGGGGGCTGGCGGTTTTAGAAGAACAAAGAGCAGAGATGTGCCCAAACCTGAAGGCGAGAACTGGGAATGCTCCTGAGGGGTACATAACCCAGCACTGCAGTTTATAGCAGCACTGACAGAAACAGAGATAGTGTGGCCTGGAGAGCTCAGTGATGCATAGAACAGACTACAATCTCTTTGCTCTGAGGCAGAGAGGTGGAAACAGTCTCTTCTGCTCTCTCAGAAGAGACACAGATGCCACGGAAATCTGCCAGAGAACAAAAGCCCCCAAAAACCGGTTTTCACTAAGCCCAAACCCTGCCACAGGGGTCACGGCAACTCTGCCCAAAAAGGGTAGCCTGAGTAACAGCATGGCAGGCCCCTCCCCCAGAAGACAAGAGGGAAAACAAGAGGCCAGCAACCCTAAGGTCCCTAGAAAACAGGTGCATCTTGCTTGGGTTCTGATCAATAATTTGGACACTGTACATTCCCTCAACCACCCCTCAACAGAATGACTAGGAGGAGGAACCCCCAAAATAGGAAAGACTCAGAGATTATGACTTATGTCACAGACTTACAAATGGATTCAGGTATAACCAGATGTCAGATATGAAATTCAGGCTAGCAATTGTGAAGACAATAGCTAGAATGGAGAAATCGATTAATGGCAACATAGAGTCTCTAAGGGCAGAAATGAAAGCTGAATTGGCAGAACTTAAAAATGCTTAAAAATCAGTGAGATCCAATCTAATTTAGATAATCTAACAGGTAGGGTAGGTGAGGCAGAAAAACAAATTAGTGACCTAGAAGACCAAATAATAGACAAAAAGGGAAAAGAGGAGGCCAGGGAAAAACAACTCAGAAAACATGAAAATAGAATCAGAGAAATAAGTGACACCATGAAACGTTCCAATGTCAGAATTACTGGAATCCCTGAAGGGGTGGAGACAGAGAGGACTAGAAGATATATTTGAGCAAATCGTAGCTGAGAACTTCCCTAATCTGGTGAATGAAACAAACATTCATATCCTAGAGGCAGACACGAACCCTCCCAAGATCAAGGAAAACAGGCCAATGCTCCAGCATGTAATAGTAATACTCGCAAATCTTAGAACCAAGGAAACCATCTGAAGGACAGTTAAGGGGAAGAGATTCCTTATGTACAGACGGAGGAATATCAGAATAATATCAGACCTATCCACAGAGACCTGGCAAGCCAGAAAGGCCTGGCAAGATATATTCAGGGTACTAAACAAGAAGAACATGCAGCCAAAAATACTTTATCCGGCAAGGCTGTCATTTAGAATGGATGGAGAGATGCAGAGCTTCCACGACCAGCAGAAACCGAAAGAATATGTGACCACTAAGCTGGCCCTGCCAGAAATATTAAGGGGGGTTTATAAAAGGAGAAAGACCCCAAGAGTGATACAGAAAAGAAATTTACAGGGACAATCTATAAAAACAACATCTTCACAGGCAACATGATGACAATTAATTCATATCTTACAATAATCACTCTCAATGGGAATGGCCTAAATGCTCCCATAAAATGGCACAAGGTTGCAGACTGGATAAAAAGACAGGAACGATCCATATGCTGTGTACAAAAGACTCAATGTGAACCTAAAGATATATCCAGACTGAAAGTGAAGGGGTGGAGATCCATCTTCCATGCCAATGGACCTCAAAAGAAAGCTGGGGTAGCAATTCTTATATCAGACAAATTAGATTTTAAACTAAAGACTAGTTAGAGACACTGAAGGACACTATATCATTCTTAAAAGGTCTATCCAAAAGAAGATCTATCTAACAGTTGTAAATATCTATGCCCCCAACATGGGAGCAGCCATCTACATAAGCCAACTGTTAACCAAAATAAAGAGTCATATTGACAATAATACATTAATTGTAGGAGACCTCAATACTCCACTCTCAGCAATAGACAGATCATCTAAGCAGAAAATCAACAAGGAAACAAGAGCTTTGAATGACACACTTGACCAGATGGACCTCATTATACAGAACATTCCACCCTAAAACAACAGAATACTCATTCTGCTCGAGTGCACATGGAACTTTCTCCAGAATGGACCACATACTGGGTAACAAATCAGGTCTCAACTGATACAAAAAGACTGAGATTATTCCCTGCATCTTCTCAGACCATAATGCTTTAAAACTGGAATTCAATCACAAGAAAAAATCTGGAAGAAATTCACACACTTGGAAGTCAAAAACCACTCTGCTCAAGACTGTTTGGGTCAACCAGGAAATCAAAGAAGAACTTAAACAATTCATGGACATGAATGAAAATGAAAACACATCAGTCCAAAACCTACGGAATACTGCAAAGACGGTCCTAAGGGGGAAATACATAGCCATCCAAGCCTCACTCAAAAAAAGAGAAAAATCCCAAATTCACCATCTAACTCTACATCTTAAAGAACTAGAGAAAAAGAAACAAATGATGCCTAAGCCATACATTAAAAGAGAAATAACTAAGACTAGAGGAGATATCAATGAATTAGAAACCAGAAACACAGTAGATCAGATCAACGAAACTAGAAGCTGATTCTCTGAAAGAATTAGTAGTATCAATAAACCACTGGCCAGACTTATCAAAGGCCAGACTTACCCAAAAGAAAAGAGAAAGGACCCAAATTAATAAAATTATGAATGAAAAGGGAGAGAACACGACTAACACCAAGGAAATAGAAACAATTATTAGAAATTATTACCAACAACTATATGCCAATAAGCAGAGCAACCTGGATGAAATGTATGCATTCCTGGAAACCTATAAACTCCCGAGACTGAAACAGGAAGAAATTGACAACCTGAATAGGCCAATAACAAGTAACGAGATTGAAGCAGTGACCAAAAATCTCCCAAAAAACAAGAGTCCAGGGCCTGATGGATTCCCTGGGGAATTCTACCAAACATTGAAAGAAGAAATAATACCCATTCTCCTGAAGCTGTTTCAAAAAATAGAAACAGAAGGAAAGCTTCCAGATTCATTCTATGAGGCAGCATTATCTTAATCCCCAAACTAGGCAAAGACACCATCAAAAAGGAGAATTTCAGACCGATATCCCTGATGAATATGGATTCCAAAATACTAAACAAGTCCCAGCTAACAGGATCCAACAATACATTAAAAGGATCATCCACCACGACCATGTGGGATTTATCCCTGGGAGGCAGGAGTGGTTCAACATTTGCAAATCAATCAATGTGAAAGAACACATTAATAAAAGGAGAGAGAACAACCCCATGGTCCTCTCCATTAATGCAGAAAAAGCATCTGAGAAAACACAGTATCCTCTTCCGATTAAAACTCTTCAGAAAATGGGGTTGGAGGGAACATTCCTCAAGTTCATAAAATCCATGTATGAAAAACCCACAAGGAATACCATCCTCAATGGGGAAAAGCTGAGAGCCTTTCCCTTAAGATCAGGAACATGTCAAGGATGCCCACTCTCGGCACTATTGTTCAACATAGTACTAGAGGTCCTACCAACAGCAATCAGAAAACAAAAAGAAATAAAAGGTATTCATATTGGCAAAGAAGAAGTCAAACTCTCTCTTTTTGCAGATGACATGACACTTTATGTGGAAAACCCAAAAGATTCCACCCCCACATTACTAGAACTCACACAGCAATTCAGGAATGTGGCAGGATACAAAATCAATGCACAGAAATCAGTTGCTCTCTTATACACTAACAATGCAACTGTAGAAATAGAAATTAAAGAAACGATTCCATTTACAATAGCACCAAAAACCATAAGAAACCTCAGAATAAACCTAACCAAAGGGGTAAAAGATCTACTCTAGGAACTACAGAACACTCATGAAAGAAATTGAAAAAGACACAAAAAGATGGAAAAACTTTCCATGCTCATGAATCAGAAGAATAAACATTGTTAAAATGTCTATGCTACCCAGAGCAATCTATACCTTCAAGGCCATCCCGGTCAAAATTCCAATGACATTTTTCAAAGTGCTAGAACAAACAATCCTAAAATTTGTATGGAATCAGAAAAGTTCCCGAATCGCCAAGATAATGTTGAAAAAGAAAAACAAAGCTGGGGGCATCACGTTGCCCAATTTCAAGCTATATTACAAAGCTGTGATCACCAAGACAGCATGGTACTGGCACAAAAACAGACATATAGACCAGTGGAACAGAACAGAGAGCCCAGAAATGGACCTTCAACTTTACGGTCAAATAATCATCGACAAAGCAGGAAAAAATATGCAATGGAAAAAAGACAGTCTCTTCAATAAATGGTGCTGGGAAAATTGAACAGCTATATACAGGAGAATGAAACTTGACCATTCTCTAACACCATACACAAAGATAAACTCAAAATGGATGAAAGACCTCAATGTGAGACAGGAATCCATCAAAATCCTACAGGAGAACATAGCCAGTAACCTCTTGGACACTGGCCACAGCAACTTCTTTCAAGATACATCTCCAAAGGCTAGTGAAACAAAAGGGAAAATAAACTTTTGGGACTTCATCAAGATAAAAACCTTCTGCACAGCAAAGGAAACAGTCAACAAGACAAAGAGGCAACCCACAGAATGGGAGAAGATATTTGCAAATGACACTACAGATAAAGGACTGGTATCCAAGGTCTATAAAGAACTTCTCAAACTCAACACCCAAAAAGCAAATAATCAAGTCAAAAAATGGGCAGAAGAGATGAACAGACACTTTTCCAAAGAAGACATACAAATGACTAACAGACACATGAGAAAATGTTCATCATCATTCGCCATCAGGGAAATTCAATCAAAACCACATTGAGATACCACCTTACACCAGTTAGAATGGCAAAAACTGACAAGGCAAGAAACAACAAATGTTGGAGAGGATGTGGAGAAAGGGGAACCCTCTTACACTGTTGGTGGGAATGCAAGTTGGTACAGCCACTTTGGAAAACAGTATGGAGGTTCCTCAAAAAATTAAAAATAGAGATACCCTATGACCCAGCAATTGCACTCCTGGGTATTTACCCCAAAGACACAGATGTAGTGGAAAGAAAGGCCACAGGCAAACCAATGTACCTAGCAGCAATGTCTGCAATAGCCAAACTGTGGAAAGAGCCAAGATGCCCTTCAACAGATGAATGGATAAAGGAGATGTGGTCCATATATACAATGGAATATGACTCAGCCATCAGAAAGGATGAATACCCAACTTTTACATCAACATGGATGGGACTGGAGGAGATTATGCTAAGTGAAATAAGTCAAGCAGAGAACGTCAGTTATCGTATGGTTTCCCTTATTTGTGGAACATAAGGAAGAGCATGGAGGACATTAGGAGCAGGAAGGGAAAAATGAAGGGAGGGAAATTGGAGGGAGAGATGAACCATGAGAGACTATGGACTCCAAGGAACAAACTGAGGGTTTTAGAGGGGAGGGGGGTGGAGGGATGGGTTAGCATGGTGATGGGTATTAAGCAGGGCACGTACTGCATGGAGCACTGGGTGTTATAAGAAAACAACTATCGTGGATCACTACATCAAAAACTAATGAGTGACTAACATAATAAAATAAAATTTAAAAAAAGAAACATAATAGTTAAAATGGCAAGAAATGGTGATAAAGAATTTTAAAGGTAGCAAGAGAAAAAAAAAAGATACATGCATACAAGAGAAACTCCATAAGGCTATAGCAGATTATTCAGCAGACATATTTCAGGCCAGAAGACAACGGCATGATACATGAAATGAGCTGAAAGGGAAAAATCTGCAGCCAAGAATATTCTATTCACCAAGGCTATCATTCAGAATAAAGGAGAAATAAAGAATTTCTAAGACACACAGAAATGTAATGACTTCATAACCACTAAATTAGTCCTAGAAGAAATATTAGAGAGGACTCTGAGTGGTAAGGAAAGATCATAAGTAAAAGTATGAAAATTAAAAATAAGTACAAAAACAGTAAAAATAAGTAAATTTGCAAAGGCAGTGAAGGGTTTCACAAAAGGATGCAAAATATGATACCATATGTCTAAAGTCTGGGGACAGATGACTAAACAATGGGTTCAAATATAGGCAACCATCAACTTAATATAGACTGCTATATACAAAAGATGTGATCTGTAAACCTAATGGTATGCACAAATCAAAAACCAGTCATAGATAAGTAAAGAATAAAGAGAAAGGAACCCAAGTAAATCACTAACAAAAACCAGCAAACCATGAAAGAGAGCAAGGAAAAAAAAAGTACACAAATACAAGTAAAAAAATGGTAATAAATACCTATCAGTAATTACTTTGAAAGTAAATGGACTAAATACTCCAGTCAAAACACATAGGGTGACAGAGAGGATAAATAATCAAGATCCACCCATGTGCTGCCTACAAGAGGCTCATTTCAGGACTAAAGACTCCCGCAGACTGAAAGTTTGGGAAGGCAAAAAACATTTATCATAAAAATGAATCTTGATAAAAAGCCAGAGCAGCAACACTGTATTGAACAAAACAGATGTTAAAACAGTCTAACAAAGGACAATATGTAATAATAAAGGAGACAAATCAAAAAGAATATATAACATTTCTAAATATATATGCACCCAACATGGGAGCACCCAAATACTTAAAACAGTTAACAAATATAAAGGAAATGATCAATAGTGATACAGTAACAGTAGGGGATTTCAACATCCCACTTACATAAATGGGCAGATAATCTAAACAGAAAACAAAAAGGGAATGGGATTTGAATGACACAGTCAAACAGATGGATTTAACAGATATATTCAGAACATTTCATCCCAAAACAGAATACACATTCTTTTCAAGAGCACATGGAACATTCTCCAGAACAGATTACATATTAGGACACAAAACAAGTCTCAACACATTCAAAAAGACTGAAGTCATACCATGCATCTTTTCTGACCACAATACTATTAAAACTGGAAACTGACCAAAAGAAAAAATCTGGAAGAGCACAAATACATGGAGGTTAAATAATATGCTACTAAACAATGAACGGGTTCACCAAAAAAATCAAAGATGTCAAAAATTACATGGAAACAAATGGAAATGAAAACACAAAGGTCCAAAATAACTGGGATACAGCAAACGCATTTCTAAGAGGGAAGTTTATAGCAGCATAGGCCTACCTCAAGAAGCAAGGAAATTTTTCAAAAACCTAACTACCTAAAGAACCTAGAAAAAGAACAAGCAAAACCTAAAACCAGAACAAAGAAGGAAATAATAAAGATTAGAGTGGAAATAAATGATATAGAAACAAAATAAAAAAGATCAATGAAACCACAAGATGGTTCCTTGAAAAGATCAACAAATTTGATAAACCTCTAGCCGGACTCATTAAAAGAAAAAAAAGAGGATTTAAATAAACAAAATCAAAAATGAAAAGAGGAGAAATAACACCACAGAAATAAAAAAACATTGTAAAAGTATATTATAAAATATTATATTGTCCAACAAACTGGACAACCTAGAAGAAATGGATAAATTCCTAGAAACATATAACCTACAAAATCTGAAGGAAGAAGAAACAGAATATTTGAACACACCAATTACCAGCAATGAAACTAAAACAGTAATCAAAAAAGGCCTAACAATGGGGCACCTGGTTGGCTCAGTCAGTTAAGTGTCTGCCTTCAACTCAGGTCATGATCCCTGGGTCCTGGGGTTGAGTCCTACACAGGGAGCCGGCTTCTCCCTCTCCCCGCTGCTCATGCTCTCTCTCTCACTAACTCTCTCAATGAAATAAACATCAAAAAAAAAAAAAAAAGGCCTAACAAACAAAAGTCCAGGATCAGACGGCTTCACAGGAAAATTCTACCAAACATTTTAAAGAGTTAATACCTGTTCTTCTCTAACTTTTCCAAAAAGTAGAAGAGGAAGCAAAACGTCAAAATTCATTCTATGAAGCCAGCATTACCCTGATTCCAAAACCACATAAATACACTATAATAAAGAGAACTACAGTCCAATATCTCTGATGGACATAGACGCAAAAGTCCTCAACAAAATAGAAGCAAACCAAATCCAACTATATTATTAATAAAAATCATTCACCAATATCAAGTGGGATTTATTCCTGGGATGCAGCGATGGTTCAATATTTGTAAATCAATCAACATGATCATCAAAGAGAAAAGATAAAAACCAGTTAATCACTTCAATAGACAAAGAAAAAGCAGTTGACAAAATACAACATCCATTCAAGATAGAAACCTTCAACAAATCAGGGTAGAGAGAACATACCTCAACATAATAAAGGCTTTATATGAAAAACCCACAGCTAACATCATACTTAATGGGGGGAAATTGAGAACTTTTATCCTAAGATCAGGAATAAAAGACAAGGATGTCCACTCCCACCACTTTTTTCACTGTATTACTGGATGTCTCAACCACAGCAATCATATACCAAAAAGAAATAAAAGGCATCCAAATCTGTAAGGAAGAAGTAAAGCTTTCATTATTTGAAGATGACATACAATATATAGAAAACCCTAAAGACTCCATCAAAAACTACTAGAACTGATACACGAATTCAGTAAAGTCACAGGACACAAAATCAATGTAGAAAAATCTATTGCATTTCCAAACACTAATAATAAAGCAGCAGAAAAGAAAATTACGGAACCAATCACATTTACAATTATACCAAAAATAATAAAATACTGAGGAATAAACTTACCTAAAGAGGTAAAAGACCTGTACTCTGAAAACTATAAAACACTAATGAAAGAAATTGAAGATGATATTAAGAAATAGGCTTTCCATGCTCATGGATTGAAAGAACAAATATTGTTAAAATGTCTATGCTACTCAAAGCAATCTACAAATATAATGTAATCCCTATCAAAATACTAACAGCATTTCTTTTTACTAAACTAGAACTAATTATCCTAAAATTGGTATAGAAACACAAGACCCCAAATAGAAAAAGCAATCTTGATAAAGATAAATAAAACTGGAGGTATCACAATCCAGTTTTCAAGTTATACTACAAAGCTATAGTAATCAAAACAGAGTAGTACTGGCAGAAAACTGGACACATAGATCAATGGAACAGACAGGAAATCCAGAAATAAGCCCACATTATATAGTCAATTAATTTCCAACCAAAGAGGCAAGAATATGCAATGGGAAAAAGACAAGTCTCTTGAACAGATGGTGTTGGGAAAACTGGACAGCAACATGAAAAAGAATAAAACTGGACCACTTTCTTACACCATACACAAAAATGAATTCAAAATGAATTCAAAACCTAAATATGAAACCATAAAAGTCCTAGAGGAGAACAGAGGCAGTAATTTCTCTTACATCAGCTGTAACAACATCTTTCTAGCTATGTTTCCTGAGGGAAGGGAAATAAAAGCAAAAATAAACTTTTGGGACTAATCAAAATAAAAAGCTTTTGCACAACAAAGGAAACCAGCAACAAAACTAAACAACAACATATTGAATGGGAGAAGATATTTGCAAATGATGTATCTAATAAAGTGTTAGTATCTAAAATACATAAAAAACCTTATAAAAATCAATACCCAAAAAACAAATAATCCAGTTGAAAAATGGGCATAAGACATGAACAGACATCTCTCCAAAAAAGACATATAGATGGCCAACAGACATATAAAAAGAGGCTCAATATCACTCATCATCAGGGAAATGCATATCAAAACCCCAATGAGATATCAACTTACCCCTGTCAGAATGGCTAAAATAAAAAATGTAAGAGAAGACAAGTGTTGTTGAGGATGTGGAAAAGAAGGAACTCTTGTGAACTGTTTGGTGGGAATGAAAACTGGTGGAGCCACTGTGAAAAATAGTCTAGAGGTCCCTCAAAAAGGTAAAAATAATACTATGCTATGATTCTGTAATCACATTACTGGGTACTTAACCAAAAAATACAAAAACACTAACTCAAGGAGATACATACACCCCTATGTTTATTGTAGCATTATTTACAACAGCCACATTACAGAAGTAGCCCATATGTCCATGGACAGATGAATGGATAAAGATGTGATACACACACACACACACAACGGAATATTATTTAGTCATAAAAACAATGAAATCTTGCCATTTGCAAGGATATGGATGGAGCTAGAGGGTATACAGCTAAGTGAAATAAGTTGGTCAGAGAAAGACAAATAACATGATTTCACTCATATGTGGAATAAAAGAAACAGAAGGAATGAGCAAAGGAAAACAAATGACAAAAAAAAGTTTCTTAACTATAGATAACAAACTGATGGTTACCAGATAGGAGGTGGGTGGACAGATGGGTAAAACAGGTGATTGGGATTAACTAGTACACTTATGATGAGCACTTGAGTAATGTAGAGAATTGCTTAATTGTTTAATAAGTATATTATTGAATACCTGAAATGAATATAACAGCATATGTTAACTATACTGGAATAAAATTAAAAAGTTAATAGAAAAGAACTCAATTGATAGACTGGATACAGTTATTGAGAGATTTAGTGAATTGGTAAATCTGAAGAAACTATGCAAAGAAATAAAAAAAAATGAAACAGATATGTAAGACAGAATGAAAAGAGAGGGGCAGAGATAATATTTAAACATAATGGCCAAGATTTTTCCAGGACTAAACTAAACAATTCAGAGATTCAGAAATCCAACATATCCTAAGTAGGATAACCAAAAAAATAATCCACAACTGGATATATAATAGTAAAACTCCATAATGCCAATGACAAAGAAAGAATCTTTTAAAAAAGGCAGAGACTAGATTACCTTCAAAGGAATAAATGTTAGATAAAACTTTGACTTCTCAATAACAACAATGCACAAGATAATATCTTCAATGTGCCAAAAGAGAGTAATGCAACAGGGAATTATATACTCAATAAAATACCTTTGTTTCAAAAATGAGGGGGTAGCAAGGACACATTCAGACAGATAAAACCCAAGACATTCTGCAGCCAAATAACCCTCACTAGGCAGTTTATTTACTTACTTGATCATACTTACTTATTTACTAGATCACTGGTTTATTATTAAGGAAGTAACTTAGAAACAGCCAAATAGAAGAGGTGCATAGGTAAAGGTGTGGGGAAAGGGAATGTAGCTTCCATGCCCTCTCCAGGTGCACCATCCTCCCCACATATCCATGTGTTCAATGTGGAAGCTCTTCAAACCCCATATTTTTAGAGTTTTAAAAAAGATTTATTTATTTCAGAGACAGAGAGAGAAAGAGCACACGAGCAGAGAAAGAGGTAAAGGAAGATGGAGAGAAGCAAACTACCCACTGAGTGTGGAGCCCAATGCAGGGCTCGATCTCGGGACCCATGAGATCATGACCTGAGCTAAAACCAAGAGTCAGACACTCAACTGACTGAGCCATCCAGGTGCCCCTCCTTTTGTTTTTTGTTTCTTTTTCACATGTAGTGTTCAATAATTTATCAGTTGCATATAACACCCAGTGCTCATCACATCACATGCCCTCTAATGCCCATCACCTAACTACCCCGTGCCCCCAACTACCTCCCCTCCAGCAATCCTCAGTTTCTTTCCTATACCTAAGAGTCTCTAATGGTTTTTCTCCCTCTCTGAGGACTTCCCATTCTATTTTCCCTCCCTTCCCCTACGGTCCACTGCCCCATTTCTTATTTCTACATATAAGTGAAACCATATGATAATTGTCTTTCTCTGATTGACTTATATTGCTCAGCATAATACCCTCCAGTTGCATCCATGTTAATGTAAATTGTAAGTATTCATCTGTTCTGATGGCTGAGTAATATTCGTGTGTGTGTGTGTGTGTGTGTGTGTGTGTGTGTGTGTGTGTGTGTGTGTATACATATATCACATCTTCTTAATCCATTCCTCTGTCCATGGACATCTCGGCTCTTTCCACACTTTGACTATTGTGGAAAATGCTGCTATAAACATTGGGGAGGAAGTACCCCTTCGATTCACTACATTTGTATCTTTGAGGTAAATACCTAGTAGTGCAATTGCTGGGACACAGGGTAGCTCTATTTTTAACTTCTTGAGGAACCTTCAGACCATTTTCCAGAGTGGGGGTATGAGCTTGCATTCTTACCAACAGTGTAAGAGGGTTCCCCTTTCTCCACATCCTCACCAACATATGTTGTTTCCTGAGTTGTTTATTTTAGCCATTCTGAGTGGTGTGAGGTGGTATCTCATTGTGGTTTTGATTTGTATTTCCCTGATGTCAAGGGATGTGAGGCATTTTTTCATCTGTCTGCTGGACATTTGGATGTCTTCTTTGGAGAAATGTCTGTTCATAGCTTCTGCCCATTTCTTGATTGGATTATTTGTTCCTTGGATATTGAGTTTGTTAGGTTCTTTATAGATTTTGGATACTAGCCCTTGATCTGATATGTCATTTACAAATATCTTCTCCCCATCTCTCCTAATTTGGAGAAATGTCTGTTCATGTATTCTGCCCATTTCTTGACTAGATTATTTGTTTTTCAGGTGTTGAGTCTGATAAGTTCTTTATCTATCTTGGATACTAACCATTTATGTAATATGTCATTTGAAATATCTTCTCCACTTCTGTAGGCTGCCTTTTAGTTTTGTTACTTCCTTTGCTGTGCAGAAACCTTTTATCTTGATGAAGTCCCAATATTTCATTTTTGCTTTTGCTTCCTTCCTTTCGAGACATGCCTAGAATGAAGTAGCTGTGGCTGAGGTCAGAGATTGCTGCCTGTGATTTCCTCTAGGATTTTGATGGATTCCTTTTTCGCATTTAGGTCATTCAAACATATTGAGTTTATCTTTGTGTATGGGGTAAGAAAATGGTCCACATTCATTCTTCTACATGTGGCTGTCCAATTTTCCAGGATCATTTATTGAAGAGACTGTCCTTTTTCCATTGGCTATTCTTTCCTGCTTTGTTGAAGATTAGGTGACCACAGAGTTTAGAGTCCATTTCTGGGATCTCTATTCTGTTCCATTGATCTATATGTCTGTTTTTGTGCCAGTACCATACTGTCTTGATGATTACAGCTTTGTAATATAGCTTGAAGTCAGGCATTGTGATGCCACCCCCAGCTTTGGTTTTCTTTTTCAACATTCCCTTGGCTATGCAGGGTCTTTTCTGGTTTCATACAAGTTCTAGGATTGTCTGTTCCAGCTCTGAAAAATGTCGATGGTATTTTCATAGGGATTGCACTGAATATATAGATTGTTCTAGGTAGCCTAGACCTTTTAACAATATTTATCCCTCCAATCTATGAACATGGAGTATTTTTCCATTTCTTTGTGTCTTCCTCAATTTCTTTAATAAATGTTCTGTAGTTTTTGGAGTACAGATCTTTTATCTCTTTGGTTAGACTTATTCCTACATAACTCATAGTTTTACTGCAATTATAAATGGGATCGATTCCGTAATTTCTATTTCTTCTGTCTCATTGTTAGTGTATAGAAAAGCAACTGTTTCTTTGCATTCATTTTATATCCTGCCACATTGCTGAATTCCTGTATGAGTTCCAGCAATTATGGGGTGGAGTCTTTTGGGTTTTCCACATAAAGTATCATGTCATCTGTGAAGAGTGATTTTGACTTCTTTGCCGATTTGAATGCATTTTATTTCTTTTTGGTCTCTGATTCCAGAGGCTAGGACATTTAGTACTACGATGAACAATAGTGGTGAGACTGGACATTCCTATCGTGTTCCTGACCACAGGGTAAAAGCTCTCAGTGTTTCCTCATTGAGAATGATATTTGCTCTGGGCTTCTTGTAGATGGCTTTTATGATGTTGAGGTATTTTCCCTCTATTCCTACACTGTGGAGAGTTTCAGTCAAGAATGCTGGATTTTGTTAAATGCATTTTCTGCATCAATTGAGAGGATCGTATGGTTATTGTTCTTTCTTTTATTGATGTGACCTATCACGTTGATTGATCTGTGAATCTTGAACCACCCCTGCATTCCCGGAATAAATCCCACTTGGTGTTGGTGAATAATCCTTTTAGTGTACTATTGGATCCTATTGGCTAGTATCTTGGTGAGAATTTTGGCATCCATGTTCATCAGGGATATTGGTCTGTAATTCCCATTTTGATGGGGTCTTTGCCTGGCTTAGGGATTAAAGTAATGCTGGCCTTGTAGAACGAGTTTGGAAGTTTTCCTTCCATATCTATTTTTTTGAAAGTGCTTCGGAAGACTAGGTATTAGTTCTAACTTAAATGTTCGGTAGAATTCCCCCGGGAACGCATCTGGTCTTGGAGTCGTGTTTGTTGGGAGATTTTCTATTACTACTTCAATTTCCTTGCTGGTTATAGGTCTGCTGAGGTTACCTCTTTCTTCCCCTTTTAGTTGTGGTACTTTATTAATTTCCAGGAATGCATACGTTTCTTCCAGACTGCCTAATTTATTGGCATATAGTTCCTCACATTATTTTCTGAATTTTTTTGGTATTTTCTTGGTGTTGATCGTGATCTCTCCTACTTCATTCATGATTTTATTAATTTGGGTCCTTTCTCTTTTCGTTTTGATAAGTCTGTCTAGGAGTTTATCGATCTTATTCTTTCAACAAACAAGCTCCTTGTTTCATTGATCTGTTTTATTGTTCTTCTGATATCTATCTTATTGATTTCTGCTCTAATCTTGATGATTTCTCTTCTCCTGCTTGGTTTACGGTTATTTGCTCTTCTTTTTCCAGCTCCCAGTTTAGCCTGTGTATTTGAGACTTTTCTAATTTTTTGAGGAAGGCTTGTATTGCTATGTACTTTGCTCTTAAAACCAGCTTTGCTCTATCCCAAAGGTTTTGAATAGTTCTTTTCATTTTCACTTGTTTCCATGAATTTTTTTTTTATTGTTTGTTTCCATGAATTTTTAAAATTCTTTTTACTTTCCTGGTTGACCCATTCCTTCTTCAGGAGGATGTTCTGTGGCCCTCAAGTGTTTGAGTTCCTTCCAAATTTCCTCTTGTGATTGAGTTCAAGGGTCAAAGTTGTGCTCTGAAAATATGCACGGGATAATCCCAATCTTTTGGTATTGGTTGAAACCTGTTTTGTGACCTAATATGTGATCTATTCTGGAAGTTGTTCCATGTGCACTCAAGAAGAATGTGTGTGTATTCTGTTGCTTTAGGATGGAATGCTCTGTATATATCTGTGAAGTCCATCTGGTCCAGTGTGTCATTCAAAAACCCTTGTTTCCTTGTTGATCTTCTGCACTGCTGTGGGTGGGTGTTGAAGTCCCCAACTCTTAATGTATTATCAATGTGATTCTTTAATTTGGTTATTAATTTGTTGATATAATTGGCTGCTCCCAAGTTGGGGGTATAAATACTTAGAATTCTTAGATCTTCTTGTTGGATAGACCCTTTAAGTACGATATAGTGTCCCTCTTCATCCCTTACTACAGTCTTTGGTTTAAAATCTAATTTGTCTGATATGAGGATAGCTACCCTAGCTTTCTTTTGTGGTCCACCAGCGTGTTAAATGTTCTCCACCCCCTCACTTTCAGTCTGGAAGTGTCTTTAGGTCTAAAATGAGTCTCTTGTAGATAGCATATGGAACAGTAACACTTTTTGCAAGGTAGGAGGTGCAGAGAAGTGAATCCGAGAGAATATGTAGTGGAAGACAAATGGCGGGGACAGGGAGCCACCATAAACCAGGTACCATAAAGTGATATAGGCCCGGAGCACAAAATCAGAACCTTTAGAAGTCTGCACCAGTGAGAGACATCCCTGCCTGAAAGGTGCTCAAATGGCAAAGCAGGGAAGAATCCTAGGTGGAACAGTGTGGTCTCATGATTCCTGGGGTCACAGAAAGAACGGGGGTGCGTGAGCCAGGAGAGTTCCCAAGCACTGGAGTGGGGAAACTGGCTATGGCCAGGGAGCCTGGGAGTGGGCTCTCAACTAGGTTTATCATAAACTGTGAACTGTGGCAAGATTGTTCAACCACTCTCCATGTGGGGGCCCTGTAAGCAACAGGACCGCGGTGACACTTGTCCCTCTCAGGGGAGCATTGGCACGGCTGCACACTGCAGGCATCTGCAGAGTTCGGCACACACAAAAGTGAACATTGCTTTTCCCTGAGCATTTACTGAAGAGGGTGGGCCACAATCTTTTATCTCCAGGGCTGGAGATTAGAGTGCTTGCCAGTTTTGATTTTCATCTTATAAAGCAACCCAGAAAGCCTTCAGGGAACAAAGGCCACATAAAGCAACACGGAGCAAGTTACACTGATCCAGGCCTGCCAGCAAGGAGTGGCACAACTACACCCAGGCAAAGACACCAGAGAATCATCACAGCGGCCCCTCCCCCAGAGGATCAGCTAGAACATTAGCAGAATACCAAGTTCACCAAGCACACAGAACTGCAAAACTCCAGCGCTAAGGGAAAATAGTATATAGAAGTAGAGATTTTTTTCTCATGATTCTTTCAGTTAAAATTTACCTTTGCCACTTTTTTTCCTTTTCAACTAGCTTCTTATTTTATCAACTCTTTGCTTTTAGGTATTTTTTTTAACTTTCACTTTTACATATTTTAGAAATAGATTCTTCATTTTTGCCTTCCTTTCACTGTATTCAATTTTATTTTCATATATATCCAAGTTTCACTTTCTTTACAATTCTGGGATTTGGTGTTTTCTAACAGACCAAATACACCTAGGACCAAATGGATCACCATGTTTTGACCACCTGAGAGATTATATTCTCTCCCCCCTCCTTTTTTTTCTATTTCTAACCTCCTAGGATCTGTCTAGTGTGTACTTTGCTTAGACTGTGATTGATATTTTTTATTTTGCTCTCTCATTCATCAATTCTTCTCTGGGCAAAATGACTAGAAGGAGGAATTCACAACAAAAGAAAGAACCAGAGGGAATACTCTCTGCAACAGCTCTAATCAATATGGATGTAAATAAAATTTCAGAGCTGAAATTCAGGATAACAATGATAAAGTTTCTAACTGAATTTGAAAAAAGCATAAAAGACACTAGAGAATATTTTAGTGCAGAAATAAAATCTGATCAGACCTAAATTAAAAATGCTTTAACTGAGAAGCAGTCTAAATTGGATGCTCTAACAGCTAAGGTAAATGAGGCAGAAGAGAGTGACACAGAAAACAAATTGATGGAAAGGGAGGAAGCTGAGGAAAAGAGAGAAAAACAACTAATGGACTATGAGGGGAGGCTTCAAGAAATCAGTGATACTGTAGAGCGAAACAATATTAGAATTATTGGGGTCCCAGAGGAAGAAGAAAGAGAGAGAGAGGACAGAAGGTATATTTGAGCAAATCATAGCTGAGAACTTCCCTAATCTGGGGAACAAATCAGGCATTTAAGTCCAGGAGGTAGAGAGAACACCCCACAAAAGCAATAAAGATAAACACACTGACATATCATAGTGAAGCTTACAAATTTCAGAGATAAAGAGAAAATCCTGAAAGCAGGTCAAGAAAAGAACTTCTTAACCTACAATGATAAAAAAACATCAGGCTGGCAGCAGTCCTATCCACAGGGACCTGACAGGCCAGAAAGGGCTGGAATGATATAGTCAGGGTACTAAATGAGAAGAACATGCAGCCAAAAGTACTTTATCCAGCAAGGTTGTCATTCAGAATGTAAGGAGAGATAAAGGGCTTCCAGGACAAAGAGAAACTGAAAGTATCTGTAATTGCTAAACCAGCCTTCCAGGAAATATTAAAGGGAATCCTGTAAGTGAAGAGAGAGCCGAAAGTAACATAGACCAGAAAGAAACAATCTACAGAAACAGGGATGTTACATGTAATACAATGGCAGTAAATTCATATCTGTGAATAGTTACTCTGAATATAAATGGACTAAATGCCCCAATCAAAAGACAGAGTATCAGACTGGATGAAAAAGCATGACCCATCAATATGCTGTATACAAGAGACTCATTGTAGACATAAAAACACCTCCAGATTGAAAGTGAGTGGGTGAAGAACCATTTATCATGCCAATGGACATGAAAAGAAAGCTGGAGTAGTAATCCTCATATCAGACAAATTAGATTTTAAACCAAAGATTGTAGTAAGGGATGAAGAGAGATATTATATCATACTTAAAGGGTCTATCCAACAAGAAGATCTAACAATTGTAAATATTCATGCTCCTAACATGGGAGCAGCCAATTATATCAGCCAGTTAATAACCAACGTAAAGAAACATAATGATAAGAATAAATTAATAGTAGACTTCAACACCCCACTCATAACAATGGACAGATCATCTAAGCAGAAGATCAACAAGGAAACAAGGGCTTTGAATGACACATTGGACCGGATGAACTTCACAGATATATACAGAGCATTCTATCCTAAAGCAACAGAATACACATTCTTCTTCTTGAGTGCACATGGAACATTCTCCAGAATAGATCACATACTGGGTCACAAAACAGGTCTCAAATGGTACCAAAAGATTGGGATTATTCCATGCATACTTTCAGACCACAATGCTTTGAATCTTGAACTCAATCACAAGAGGAAATTTGGAAGGAACTCAAACACTTGGAGGATAAAGAGCATCCTCCTGAAGAATGAATGGGTCAACCAAGAAATTAAAGAAGAATTTTAAAAAAATTCATGGAAACAAATGAAAATGAAAATACAACTGTTCAAAACCTTTGGGATACAGCAAAGCTGGTTGTAAGACGGAAGTTCATAGCAACACAAACCTTTCTCAAAAAATTAGAAAAGTCTCAAACACAGAAGCTAAGCTTACACCTAAAGGAGCTGGAAAAAGAAGAGCAAATAACCCTAAACCAAGCAGAAGAGAAATAATCAGGATTAGAGCAGAAATCAATGAAATAGAACCTGAGAGAACAGTAGAACAGATCAATGAAACTAGAAGTTGGTTCTTTGAAAGAATTAATAAGATCAATAAATCCCTAGCGAGATATATCAAAAAGAAAAGAGAAAGGACCCAAATTAATAAAATCATGAATGAAAGGAGAGATCACGATCAACACCAAGAAAATATAAAAAAAAATTTCAGAACATATTATGAGCAACTATATGCCAACAAATTAGGCAATCTGGAAGAAATGGATGCATTCCTAGAAACTTATAAACTACCACAACTGAAAGAGGAAGAAACAGAAAATCTGAACAGACCAATAACCATCAAGGAAATTGAAATAATAATCAAAAATTTCCCAACAGGGGCGCCTGGGTGGCTCAGTCGTTAGGCATCTGCCTTCAGCTCAGGTCATGACTCCAGGGTCCTGGGATCGAGCCCCACATCAGGCTCCCTGCTCCACGGAAAGCCTGCCTCTCCCTCTCCCACTCCCCCTGTTTGTGTTCCCTCTCTCGCTGTGTCTCTCTCTCTCAAATAAAAAAATTAAGTCCTTAAAAAAAAAATCTCCCAACAAACAAGAGTTCAGGGCCAGATGGCTTCCCAGGAGAATCCTACCAAAAATTTAAAGGAGAATTAATACCTATTCTTTTGATGCTGTTTCAAAACACAGAAATGGAAGGAAAATTTCCAAACTCATTCTCTGAAGCCAGCATTAACTTGATCCCCAAACCAGACAAAAACCCCATGAAAAAGAATTACAGACCATTATCCCTGATGAACATGGATGCCAAAATACCCAGCAAAAAAACAGCCAATAGGATCCAAAAGTACATTAAAAGGATTATTCACCAAGACCAGGTGGAATTTATCCCTGGGATACAGGGGTGGTTCAACATTCACAAATCAATCAATGTGATAGATCACATTAATAAAAGAAAGTAAGAGAACCATATGATCCTTTCAACTGATGCAGAAATAGCATGTGATAAATCCAGCATCCTTTCTTGATTAAAACTCTCCACAGTGTAGGGATAAAGGGAACATATCTCAATATCATGAAAAGCCCACAGCGAATACCATAGTCAATGGGGAAAAAGTGAGAGCTTTTCCCCTGAGGTCAGGAACACGGCAGGGATGTCCCCTATCACCACTGCTATTCAACATAGTACTAGAAGTCCTAGCCTCAAAAATGGATGATAGACCTAAATGTGAGACAGGAATCAATCAAAATCTAGAGAACACAGGCAGCAACCTCTTTGACCTCGGCCGCAGCAAATTCTTGCAATACATGTCTCCAAAGACAAGGGAAACCAAAGCAAAAATGAACTACTGGGACTTCATCAAGATAAAAGGCGTCTGCACAGCAAAGGAAGCAGTGAACCAAACTAAAATGCAACCTACAGAATGGGAGGAGATATTTGCAAATGACACATCACATAAAGGGCTGGTATCAAAGATCTATAAGCAATTTATCAATCTCAACATCCAAAAAACAAATAATCCAATCAAGAAATGAGTAGAAGACACGGACTGTCATTTCTCCAAAGAAGACATACAAATGGCCAAAAGACACACGAAAAAATGCTCCATATCCCTTGGCATCAGGGAAATACAAATCAAAACCACAATGAGATACAACCTCACACCAGTCAGAAATGGCTAAAATGAACAACTCAGGAAACAACAAATGCTGGTGAGGATGTGGAGAAAGGGGAACCCTCTTACACTGTTGGTGGGAATGCAAGCTGGTACAGCCACTCTGGAAAACAATATGAAACTTTCCCAAGAAATTAAAAATAGAGCTCTCCTACACCCAGTAATTGTACTAGTAGGTATTTACCCCAAAGATACAAATGTAGGTATCTGAATGGGCACCTGCACCCCAATGTTCATAGCAGCAATGTCCTCAATAGCCAAACGGTGGAAAGAGCCAAGATGTCCACCAACATGTGAATGGATAATGAAGATGTGGTATATATATATGTATATATATATATGTATATATATATATATATATATATACACACACAATGGTATATTACTCATCCATCAGAAAGGATAAACACTTACCATTTACAACGATGTGGATGGAACTGGAGGGTCTTATGCTGAGCAAAATAAGCCAATCAGAGAAAGACAATTATCATATGGTTTCACGCATATGTGGAATATACAAAAAGGTACAAAGGACCATAGGGGAAAGGAGGAAAAACTGAATGGGAACTCATCAGAGAGGGAGAAAAACCATGAGAAACTCTTAACTACAGGAAACACAACTGAGGATTGCTAGAGAGGAGGTGGGTGGGTGGATGGGGTAATTGGGTGATGGGCATTAAGGAGGGTAACATGATTTGAGGAGCACTGGGTGTTATGGGAAACAGATGAATTACTGAACACTACATCTGAAACTAGTGATGTACTACATGTTGGCTAACTGAATCTAAATAAATAAAAACAAAGACGAGACAAAAAAGGACACTACATAATGACAAAGAAGACAATCCAATAAGAGGATATAATCATAAATATTTATGTATCCAACATGGGAGCACCTACATACAAAAAGCAGTATTAACAGACGTAAAGGAAGAAACTAACAGTAATATAATAACAGTAGGGAACTTTAACACCCCACTTACATCAGTGGATAGATCATTCAGTCAGAGAATCAACAAGGCAACAGTGGCTTTGAATGACACATTGGACCAGATGGACTTAACAGATACAGTCAGAATATTCCATCCAAAAATAGTGGAGTACTCATCCTTTTCAAGTATACATGGATCATTCTCTAGAATAGGTCACATTTAGTCCACAAAACAAAGTCTCAATAAATTAAAAAAGAAGTGAAATTACATCATCCATCTTTTCCAAGCACAATGATAGGAAACTAGAATCAATCACAAGAAAAAAACTGGAAAGAATACAAATACATGGAGACTAAGTAACTTGCTACTAAACAATGAATGTGTCAACCAAGAAATCAAGGAGGAAATAAAAAAATACATGGAGGTAAATGTAAATGAAAACACAATGATCCAAAAACTTTATCACGCAGAAAAAGCCATTCTAACAGGCCTTTATAGCAATACAGGCCTACCTCAAAAAACGAAAAATCCCAAACCTTTTACCTAAAAGAGGTAGAAAAAGAAGAACAAATAAATACCAAAGCCAGCAAATAATACATTATATGTTAAAAAAAAAAAGAAGAAGAAGATAGTAGGAAGGGAAAAATGAAGGGGGGGAAATCACAGGGGGAGATGCACCATGAGTGACTATGGACTCTGAGAAACAAACTGAGGGTTCTAGAGGTGAGGGGGGTGGGGGGATGGGCTAGCCTGGTGATGGGTATTAAAGAGGGCACGTTCTGTGTGGAGCACTGGGTGTTATATGCAAACAATGAATCATGGAACACTACATCAAAAACTAATGATGTAATGTATGGTGATTAACATAACAAAATAAAATAAAATTAAAAAAAGAAAACATAATAATAATAAAGATCAGAGGAGAAATAAATGAAATAGAAACTAAATAACAACAAAAAACCCACAACCGATCAATGAAACCAGGGTCCTGCTTCTTTGAAAAGGTAAACAAAATTGGTAAACCTTTAGCAAGACTTATCAAGAAAAAAACAAGAGAGGACTCAAGGAAATAAAATCAGAAATGAAATGAGAAATAACCAACACTACCAAAATACAGAAGATTATTAGAGAATATTATAGAATATTATAGAAATTTATATACCATCAATTTGAACAACCTAGACGAAATGGATAAATTCCTAGAAACATGTAACTTCACAAAACTGAATGAGGAAGAAATAGAACATTGAAACAGAACCATTACAATGAAATTGAATCAGTAATCAAAAATCTGGCAATAAAAAAGCCCGGGACCCAATCAACTCACACATGAATCTAACAAAACATTTAAAAAAGAGTTAATATCTATTCTTCTCAAACTATTCCAAAAAATAGAAAAGGAAGGAAAGCTTCCAAATTCATTCTACAAGGGCAGCATTACTTTTGATACCAAAACTAGGTAGACACCACACACACACACACCCCCCTACAGGCCAATATCTCTGATAAACATAGATGCAAAATGTTAGCAAACTGAATCCAACAATGCGTGAAAAAAAATCACTCACCATGATCAAGTGGGATTGATTCCAGGGATGCAAAAGTGGTTCAGTAAGCACAAATCAATCAATGTAATGCATCACATTAACATGTGAAAGTATAAAAACCACATGATAATATCAATACAGGTATAAAAAGCATTTGATAAAGTAAAACATCCATTCATGATAAAAACTCTCCATGAAATAGGTCTAGTGAGAATATACCTCAACATAATAAAGGCCACTTATGAAAAACCCACAGCTAACATCATATTCAATGGTGAAAATCTGAGAGCTTATCCTCTAAGATTAGGAACAAGACAAGGATGTTCACACCCACCATTTTTTAATCAACGTGGTACCAGAAGTCCTAGTCACAGTAATCAGGCAAGAAAAAGATAGAAAAGGCATCCAAATTGATAAGGAAGAAATACAACTTTCACTCTTGGCAGATGACAGTATTATATATAGAAACACCTAAAGAACCATCAAATAACTACTAGAACTGATAATTCAGCAAAGTCACAGGATATGAAAGTAATATACAGAAATTCATTGCATTTCTACACACTAATAATGAAGTAGCAGAAAGAGAAATTAAGGAAACAATCCCAGTGACAACTGGACTAAATATAATAAAATACCTAGGAATAAACTTAACCAGGAAGGTGAAATACTGGTACTACAAAACCTATAAATCACTGATGAAAGAAAGTGAAGATGACACAAAGAAATGGAAAGACATTCCATCCTCAGAGACTAGAAGAACAAACATTGCTAAAATGTCCATCCTACACAAAGCAATCCACAGATTTAATGCAATCCCTATCAAAATGCCAAGAACAATTTTCACAGCACTAGGAAAAAATATCCCAAAATTTGTATATAACCACAAAAGACCTCAAATGGTGAAAGCAATCTTTTTTCTTAAAAAAAGATTTATTTATTTCAGAGAGAGGGAGGGAGAGAGAGAGAGAGAATCCTAAGCAGACTCCACACTAAGCACAGAGCCCAATGTGGGGCTCAATCTCATGACCTGAGATCACAACCTGAGTCGAAACCAAGAGTCGATTGCTTAACCAACTGTGCTACCCAGGCACCCCAGCTGAACAATTGTAAGAAAAAAGAACAAAGCTTGAGGTATTACAATGTCAGATTTCAAGATATACTACAAGACTAGAGTAATCCAAAGGAAACAAAAACACTAATTCAAAAAGATATAAACTCCTATGTTTACTGTAATAATATTTACAATAGCAAAGATATGGAAGCAAACAACATGTCCATCAACTGATGAATGGATATATATCTCAAATGGAAAATTTATATATATATATATAATATATAAGGAATATTGCTCAGCCATAAGAATGACTGAAATATTAGCATTTCCAACGTGGATGGACCTAGAAGGTATAATGTTAGGTGAATTAAGTCAGAGAAAGACAAGTACCAAAAGACTTCATTTATTTGTGGAATTTAAGAAATAAAACAAATGAACAAAGACAAAAGAGACAAAGAAAAAAACCCAGACGCTTAAATACAGAGAAGGAACTGGTGGTTGCCAGGGGGATGGGTGAAATAGATAAAAGGAATTAGGCATATATTTATATTTATCTGGATGAGCATAGAGAAGTAGATAGAATTGTTGAATCATTACACTGTATACCTGAAACTATTTTAACACTCTATGTTAATTACACTTGAATAAAAAAAGAAATACAAATGCCAATAAGCCAATGAAGGCAAGATCAATCTCACTTACAACTGAAATGCAAACCAACCAACAAACAAAAAGACTCAGAAGCACAGAGTAGAAAAGTGGTTACCAGAGGTGGGTGGAGAAGGAAATGTGGAGGTGCTGGCTTGAGTAAAAAGTTTCAGTTATTAAAGAATATTTTGTTTGGTAAGTAATTCAATTAAATTCTATTTAAAATGTATTGTGGAACACAATAAATATAAGGAATTCTGTATATTCTATAATAAAGAGTACAAATTTATTTTTAAATTCAGAAATATGTAAATTCAGCTATTCGGGACAAATAGATTTTCGGGAATACCTAGATTTTGAGCTTTTTCAAAGATGAGTGTCAAGGTAAGCTTAAAATCATCATCTCTCTAAGATTAATAAAAAGGAGAAAGAAAACTGAGAATCGGCAAGTATGTAGGAAAGTGACTATCTTAGACTGCTAATGAAAATTAATAAAACTTTACCCAGTGCTTATACAGTGCCTCATACACATACAAGAGGAATTCAGGAAATAGTTTTGTTAAATGAATACTACCTTTATGCATGTCAGTTTGGCAATGTATTGATATTTTTATGCCTTCTGATCTATAATTCCATTTCTAGAAATTCATTTTAAGGAAACAGAAATGTACATAAAGATTTCATACAAAGTGTTTCAACAAAGCACTGATTGATTGTAACAGCAAAATAATTGGAAATACGCTAAATTTAAAAAAAAATTATAGAAATTGTACATTTGATAATGGTACATTCATGCAACCAAATATTTATGCCACCATTAAGAATTCTCTTTAATGTCATCCAAATAGTGGTGGAGTCAGGATTCAGATTCAGACTTACATACATTTTTCTAAGAATGTAGATAAAGCTTAGGGGTGACTTCAGGCTGGAAAAGGTAAAAATTGCAATGGTGAACAGGGCCCTGGGGGAGGGGCTGCTAGTAGCAGCGTAGTCTCGGTAGGCGGTATGAGTCTGGCTGGGGACTGGGTCCCCAGAAGACTGTGGGGAACCAGGTTTCTGGGTTCCTGGAAGCAGAGGAGAAAGACGAGTTCTACCAGATGACTTACGGGGGTTTCACAGAGGAATTGGGAAATAATGAGTATCAAGGGCACCAGTCAGACACAGAGGATTAGGTGAAATCTGACTTTGACATCCATGAAGGGGATGAACCATTTAGTGATAGAAAAGCAGAAGAGCCAAAAAAGAAGTGCTGAGTAGTCACCAAAGCATATAAGGAGCCTCTCAAGATCTTGAGACCTCGAAAAGTCAGCACTCCAGCTGGTAGCTCTCAGAAGGCCTAATAAGAGAAAGCACTGCTGCCAATAGGAACTACAGGAAAATGGCTCTGACAGAATTCCATGTGTCAGTCTACAGCTGAGCATACGTGACAGACATTCCTTTGGGTACAGGAGAGGCAGCGCCAGTCACAGCAGCGAAAGGGGCCCCATTGTGAGTGGCTACTGATCCAGGAGGTGCTGCTCAGAGAGGCCAAGACCACAGAGGAGCTCAACTTAAGTTTATTAGAAACATATGAGCAGATCAAGGCTGACAAAAAGAAGCAGATGGACAAGACGCAGATGTGCCCTGGGCCCATAATCACATCATTCAGTGGTAGTGCTGCTTATTGGGGAGCCAGGCCCTAAAGAAAATGTGGATGTGGAAGGACTGGATCCTGCTCCCACAGCTTCTGCACTGACTCCCCAGGCCAGCACTGGACCTATCAACCCTCCTGCTCACTGCTCCTGTACCTTCATTATTTTCAGTGATAATGTGACATTTGAGGAATGGTTTCCCCAAGGGCTGCCCCAAAGGTCTCTGTTTGGGAGGTCTGCCCTGTACTGGGACTCTGTCACATCTGCCCAGCCCTGTACTGGGACCCTGTCACAGACATCCCCTACACCACTGCTCAAGGATTCAAGATCATCCATGAGGCCTACAAGTAGAACATCACTGCCCATGGATTGCCGCCCACTGCCTCAGCACTTCCCGAGCCACTTCCTGGCTCTGGGCCCCAAGTCTTGCACCAGAAAATTGTCATCAAATAAGGAGATGTTTACTCTTTAGAAACCTCTTTCATGCCCTGACTTGGGGCTCTTACTGTTCCCCCTCCACTCCCTGCTTTTCCCCTTTGTCATCTCTGAGCTTTGCCCAGGCCTTTTCTATATTTCCTTCCCCCAATTCCTCCAGGTTTTATTTGTGCTTTTTATCTAAAGAGAAAGAGCCCCTTAAAAAAAAAAGTACAATGGTGAACAGAATCAATAGCCACAAGTAAGTATCAACAAGCTGGTATGATAGACTAGATCAATAAAATTGAACAGGCATAATTGTACCTGTAATGGAGTCCAAAAAGTCCATATACTTAAGTACAGATTGGAAAAAGACAGCTTACCGGTAGCCCATATAAAGAAGTTTAATTAATTTTAGAGAACTTCAAGTTTACTCTGTCATGGTCAAAAGCTGATTTTAAGCAAGGTTGATTATAAGGACACTCAAAACAAATATAAACATAAAAATGAATGTGATCTCAGGCAGTATTAATAGAAATACATTATCTAAAACAAGAGAAGTCAGAATCTGACTCTATCCTACAGTCACCTGAAAAAAACACTAACCATCCTAAACATGTTTGGCAAAGAATGACCATTATAGTGCAAGAACTCCAAGCTATGACATGTGAGGGTTAAAGCTACTAATATACTTATCCAGGATACAAAATTACTTAAAGTGTAACTGATATCTGAAGAGTTGTTTTGTGGAAGAGGGATGAGAATTTTTCTATATGGTACCAATGCCAAGAGATACAAGGCCAAAGGATAGAACTTATTATGAGACACAGCTGTGTCTGACATAAGGAAGGACCTCAAGCTGAATGAGAGCTGCCAGAAAATGGGTAGACTGCCTTAGGTTCCTTTTTCCAGAATTTTATTGTTGTAGAAGATAAACGGCCACTTAGTGTGCCTATTGTAGAGGGGATTACAGTACCACAGAAGGCTGCACTAGAAAACATCTAAGGTCACTTTCAAAGCTGAGATCTTAATGAATTTCTTAAACTAAAGTTTTCAAATATCAGGTGTACTTGTATAAATTTGTCAAGAAAAAAAAATCAGACTGCTTATAAGTACTAAGATCCTGTACTACTAATTGATTATTCACTAAGAAAAATCACTAATTTTTTTCATTGGAGTTAGAATTTTAGATGTTTGATTTAAATATAATAAATACAGTGTTTATTTTGACACACCCTACGACTATTTCTTTCAACTTATAAAATGAGCCTAACAAATACTTTAAATACATTTTTGATGAATAGAGATAAGTCAAAAATAAAAACACTCATGGCTTTTGCATCATATGTATGTTATACAAAATGCACAAACTTTTGTAGGCAAATTACCTGCTCTGGTCTTACTAGCTGCTTTTTGTATTCTTCTTCTTTAGCTGCATGGACAGTTATAGATGCACATATCAGACCTCCAGGTATGGTTGTCAGCTTTCCCATCTGAGAAAGACATATCATTATTTTTAATTGAAAACCTCCCCATCCTCCATTTCCTGATACATTCTGGGGGTATCCAAGCAACACTATGGGTTTTATTTAAAGTATTAAAAACTCAAGCACTCCAAATTACTGCATATATTTTTAGAGTATAATTCCTAAAATTCTCATATCATCCTAGATAGTAGAGTATTATTTTTATTAGTTAACTTTAGTCTACTTCATATGGAATATACCAATAAAATAATTACCAAGAAGTGAATACAAAATTTGAAGGATTCAGTAGGATATATCATGGTAGTCACTTAGTACACAAATACGTGTCAGACCATTGGTCTCAGTGCTTAGGCTATATCGATAAACAAAACAAAGATTCTTGCTCTTCTGGAGATGACATTCTAGTGGAGCACAGACAGACAATAAACACAATAAATAAACAATATATTAGAAATTGATAAATGCTATGGAGAAAGTAAAAGATAAGGGTGATCTGGAGTACTGAATGATTCAAGTTGTATCTTGAAATACGATTTATATTTATTTATAAAAATAATTTCCTTCCATTACAAATCCTTTATTCCTAACTTTCCAAAACATTCACTTTTTACCTATCTCATGCTTTATTTAAGCCAAAATGAACTTTGTTTTGGATATAACTTGATTTGAATTAAGAATGCAGGAAAGGGGCACCAGCATGGCAGAGTCAGCTAAGCTACGACTCTTGGTTTTGGCTCAGGTCGTGATCTCAGTGTTGTGAGATCAAGCCCTGCACTGGGCTCTGTGCTGAGCACAGAGTCTGCATGAGATTCTCTCTCCCTCTGCCCCTTCAGCTCATGCTCTCTTTCCGAATCTCTAAAATTAATAAAAATTTAAACAAAAAAAAAATAATGCAGGAAAATCACTGGCTCTAAGAACAAAGTGCTCCAGTGTCATCCAGGTATCAAAATATTTCCCAAAGATTACCCATTCAAGGCCGACTGAAAAGCTTTCCAGGGAACAAATATTTTCTTTACATAGGAAAAGCTGAAATTGACAAAGGACATCCAGAGGAAAGAGGTCTCTTTGGCTTACACAGAAGAGAAATTATACAAGAACTGGAAGAAATACTAGTCAAAGGACTCTAAATGTTCTCTGATAACAGTGATAGTGCCTATACTTCATTTCTGACATATTTTTCAATATCTTCTGAGCAGAATAAGGGAAGCTAGAGACTTTAGTTAGGCTACTTCCTGTTTAAGCCAGTCATGACTGATTTAGACTGAGACTTCAGACAGGGTAAAATGAGGACTCGATACTAATAAAAATTTTGTTCACTGTTGTTTTCCCTTCAAGCCTCCCTCTGATATATATATCAGCATCACAGAATAATTTATCTAGGCCTGCCTTCCCAAAAGACATCACATTTGATTTCCTTATACTTGGTATTCACTAATGAAGTAAGATTTCTACACCATACCTATGTCATTTCTTAATAAAAAAATATTAAAGCTGATGCCATCAAGGATGCTCTCCCATGCACCTGAGAAATTTTGTTAATATATCTCTGAAGTGATTAAAGAATGTAAATTCTCAACATTTAAAAGCTATTTTAAAAACAGCTGATTAAACCTTATTCCTTAAATACGAAAAAACAGTTGAAGTATGCTAATATCTAAAAAAATTTCAATTACCCTAATCTTCTCAGAGTATATTCATCTTCACATAATACAATAATAATATATAGACTATAAAATAAATTCATAGGTATTACTTGATATTTATGATCCAGGGCTCCAAAGTCTAGATTAACTGAACTAGTGGCCTAAAAAGTTAACATATTTTGAAAAATGCCTAAGTAAATTCACTATATTTTCTATTCAGTAGGGTAGGGCCCATCCACCTCTTACTAATGAGGCAGTGTGGCATGATGCTAAAAACATGAGCTTAGGAGTTACATAGACCTGGTTTTGAATTCCAGTTGTGGAACTGTTAAATCTGGGCAAGTAACTTAAGCTGTTAGAGTTATGCTGCACAATATGGTAACTACTAGCTACTTGTGGTTATTTAAATTTAAATAAAAAATAAATAAAATTTAAAATTTATTTCCTTAGTCACATTAGCTCCATTTCAAGTGCTCAACAGTGTACTGTACAGATACACAGTAATTCCATCATTGAAGAAAATCCTACTGGACAGTGCTACCTTAGAGTCTCAGTTTATTTATCTGAAAAACATGGAAATGCCTTCCTTTTATATGGTTATCATGAAGATTAAATAATTATATAAAATGGCTTGTACTTGGTAAATGGACAATTAATTTTAGCTCCCCAATCTTTCCTTGCTGAATAAAGATGTTAAGTGGCTGCACTTACTCCTCATTTTTCTTCTCAGATGTATTTGATGCTAATCAGGCTCTGGCTGAGATCCATAACAACAATAAAATACAGCATATTTGTCGTCTCAAAATAGAAAAGGCCAAGATTTTGATCAAAAGAAAACAGGCACATTGGCATCCTCGGGCTTTTTCAAACACAGGTTATACGGATGAAGAAGGGATTTCCTACCCAAAGAGAGGCAACTGACTGCGTAACACATGAAAAATTTAGAATAGGAATTGGCAAATTACAGCTCTATGCTAAATCTGGTCTGGTCTCTGAGTTAAGAATGTTTTTTTAAAAAATTTTTAAAGATTTTATTTATTTATTTGTCAGAGAGAGAAAGTGCACAACAAGCACAAGCAGGGGGAGTGGCAGGCAGAGGGAGAAGCAGGCTCTCCACTGAGCAAGGAGTCCCACGCGGGACTTGATCCCAGGAAGCTGGGATCATGATCTGAGCCAAAGGCAGATGCCTAACCAACTGAGCCATCCAGGCATCCTATTCTCATTTTTTTTTAATATTTAAAGAATAGTGAAAACAAAAATAAGAAACAAAGAATATGTGACCTTCTGTTTTGTAGAGTCTAACAAATTTGTTATCTAACCCTTTACAGAAAAAAAAGCCAACTCCTGATTTAGAAAATTAAATAAGACATTCAAAAAATATCAGAGCTTGAGGGTACTATACAAACCTACAGTCCCATAAGGCCATTAATTAAATAGCATTAAAATTGAACAAAGGCAATCCTACTTTACACAAGAAGATCTTGCATTAAAATTATTTGTAACTTCAAAATAATGACTTGTCAATTCAAAACTATTAACGACTTGTTTAAAATCAGTGAGAGAAAAATTGGCTTCCTCCAAAAGATAACAGGTTCTAGAACAGAATTCTATCATACAGAGATTTACAAAAACCAAGACTGAAGATGAGCATCAGATTAACTCGCACATAAGACTCAACCTTTCCAAGCACTTCTGTAATCAAAATACAGTTGATTCTCATTATTTGCAGTAGTCGCATTCCATAAAATAGCTGTGAAAACTGAAACACTGCTCCTAGGGAAAATAAAGGGTTAATTTCTTGCAAGCCTCTGGTTACATTTTTATCAACTGACCAATATGTAACCTTTATTTATATGTGTTTCTGTTTAAAAAACACCTTATTTAATATACAGTTAATTCATTAACATTAAACTTAAGGTCAACAGCACTGTAACTCATGCCTAAATGAAGTATACTCAACACAAATATTTTCTCTATAAGGCATATCACGTATTTCTTGCACTTAAAAATACTAATAGCACTTGTGCACTATGCATGGGAGCCATTTTAAATAGCTGCATCACCAAAAAAAGTGAAAAAAAAAATGTAGGACTGATTAGATCACAGAAGGGATCATTAGGGAAATCCAAATCAAAACCTCACACTTGTCAGAATGGGTAAATGCCTTATCCATGTTCACTTGGGAACATAAACATATGGGTTATTTTCTACTTTACAAAGAGAATTGAAATGTAAAGTTTTCTTTATAAGAATTTTTGTTACCTATTTTGTAATAAAGACTATATATTTATTAGTCTAATATAAAACCAGTCCTAATTATTAGTTCTGCTTTAGAGATGTATCATCATGTAGCAAAGGATTTTTTGTATTAAATCAAGAGTCCTGGGTGTTATATCCAATTGATGAATTACTAAACTCCACATCTGAAACTAATTTACTATTGGCTAATTGAATTTAAATTTAAAAAAAGAAAATAAATAAATCAAGAGTCCTGTGATAAGTATAAAATTTTTTTAAATTTAAAAATTAAAAGGGGTGCCTGGGTGGCTCAGTAGGTTAAGCATCCGACTCTTGATATCAGCTCAGGTCATGATCTCAGGGTCCTGGGACTGTGCCCCACATTGGGCTCTGTGCTCAGCAGGGAGTCTTCTTCCCTCCCTCTCCCTCTGCCCCTCCCCCTGTTCACACAGTCTTGCTTTCTCTCTATTTCTCTCTCTAAAATAAATAAAATATTTAAAAAATTTAAAGTTAAAAAGGTTAAGCCCTGAAAACTAAATGGAAAATGAAATAAACAAACAATGCAGAGGCAATGATCAAAGAGAGAAACAATTCACAGTGATTACAACCAAGTAACTGATTGTCCATCCCTAATGGGCAACAATATAACCAAAGAAAACAGCAAAAAATACAAATGCAAAAACAACAAAAATCTTAAAACTGTTCTTAATAATGTATTTAATAATATGTTTCTAATAATCATACTGTTGGAGGCCATGTTGCCATTTTATAAGGAAACTCTTGTGTGTGTTGTTTTGTAGAATAAGACAAAGTACACTGGAATTTGAAAGATTGAGATTTTCATATGGGACAAAGATTGATGAAGTTAAAGCAAAATCTTCTAGTTCTCAATTTAAATAGGAATTATCAGTTATCCTATATTATTATGACACAGGAGATAAATACAATGAAACATGTTAAAAGGCACCATGGGAATTCATTAAGAAAATTCAGGAATTCAGAAACTCTAAAGAGAAAACGACATGACCTGATTTCCTCAATAAATAAATGACACAAAATGGAGGAACAGACTTATGAGACTTAAAATCAATAAATTCTAACATATAGATACTGTTTGGAACAAGAATTTTAAAGTGAACTTTAAAAAGTTATGATACATTCAGGGATTATTTTTAAAATGTACTCTTTAATAACTGTCACCTGTTTCACCCATTGCCCACCCACCTCCCCTTGGGTAACCATTAGTTTGGTCTCCATAGTTGATAGTCTGTTTCTTGGTCTTTTTTTTTTCCCTTCTTCATTTGTTTTGTTTCTTAAAGTCTACATGAGTGACATCAAATGGTATTTGTCTTTCTCTGACTTATTTCACTTAGCATTACACACTCTAGCTCCATCCATGTTGCTGCAAATAGTAAGATTTCATTCTTTCCATGGCTGAACAATATCCCATTGTGTTTGTGTGTGTATAAAAATTTATATATACACACATTTTCTTTATCCATTCATCTATTGATGGGCATTTGAGCTGCTTCCACAGTTTATGTACTGTAAATAATGCTGCAATAAACATAGGGGTGCGTATATCCCTTTGAATTAATGTTTTTTGTATTTTTTGTGTGACTACCTAGTAACGCAATTACTGGACCATAGGGTACTTCTCTTTTTAATTATTTGAAAAACCTTCATAACATTTCATACAGTGGCTGCACCAGTTTGCTTTCCCACAAATGGTGCAAGAGTGTTCCTTTTTCTCCACATCCTCGCTAACACTTCTAATGTTTTCGATTTTATGCATTCTGACAAGTGTGAGGTGATATCTCATTCTAGTTTTGATTTGGATTTCCCTAATGATCAGTGATGGTGAACATCTTTTCATGTGTCTGTGTGCCATCTGTATGTCTTCTTTGGAAAAACGTCTATCCATGTCTTCTGCACATTTTAATTGGATTATTCATTTCTTAGGTGTTGAATTTTATAAGTTCGTTATGTATTGTGGGTACTAACCCTTTATCAGATATGTAACTTGCAAATATCTTCTCCTATTCCATAGGTTGACTTTTAGTTTTGTTGATTTTTTTCCTTCACTATGCAGAAGCTTTTTATTTTGATGTCCTAATAGTTTATTTTTGCTTCTGTTTCCCTTGCCTCAAGAGACGTATCTAGAAAGAAGTTGCTATAGCCAATATCAAAGAAGTTAATGCCTGTGTTCCCTTCTAGGATTTTATAGTTTCAGGTCTCACATCTAGGTCTTTAATCCATTTACAATTTATTTTTGTGTATGGTGTAAGAATGTGGTCCAATTTCATTCTTTTGCAGGTTGCTATCCAGTTTTCTGAACAACACTTGTTGAAGAGACTTGTCTTTTTCCCATTGGATATTCCTTTCTCCTTTGTCAAAGATTAATTGCCCATATAATTGTGGGTTCATTTCTGGGTTTTCTATCCTATACTATCCTATTCTATTCTATTTTTATGCCAGTACCAAACTGTTTTGATCACTAAAGCTTTGTAAAATAATTTGACCACAATTGTGATGCCTCCAGCTGTACTTTTCTTCTACAAGATTGCTTTGGCTATTCAGGGTCTTTTGTGATTCCATACAAATTGTAGGATTATTTGCTCTAGGTCTGAGAAAAATGATGTTGCTATTTTGATAGGGATTGCAGTAAATGTGTAGATTGCTTTGGGTACTATAGATATTTTACCAATATTTGTTCTTTCAGTCCCTGAGCATGAAATGTCCTCCCATTCCTTCGTGTCATCTTCAATTTCTTTAATGCATTTTGTAGTTTTCAGAGTACAGGACTCTCACCTCTTTGGTTAGGTTTACTGCAAGGTAGCTTACTGTTTTCAATGCAATTGTAAATAGGACTTATTCCTTCATTTCTCTTTCTGCTATTTCATTACTGGTGTATAGAAATGGAGTAATGTCTGTACACTGATTTTGTATACTGCAACTTTACTGAAGTCTTTTATCAGTTCTAGCAGTTTTTTGGTGGGGTGTTTTAATTTATCTGTATATAGCACCCTGCAAATAGTGGAAGTCTGACTTCTTACTTGCTGATTTGGATGCCTTTTATTTCTTTTTGTTGTCTGATTGCTGTGGCTAGCACTTCCAGTAATATATTAAATAACAGTGGTGAGAGTGGACATTGTTGTTGTGTTCCTGACCCTAGGTGAAATGCTCTCAGTATTTTCCCCATTGAGGATGATGTTAGCTGTGGGTTTTTAGCATATGGCCTTTATTATGTTGAGGTATGTTCCTTCTAAACCTACTTGGTTAATCTTTTTAACATAAATGGATGTTGTAGTTTGTCAAATGATTTTTCTGTATCTATCGAGAGGATCATATCCTTCTTATTCTTTATTAATGCAGTGTATCACATTGATTGATTTGTGAATACTGAACCACCCTTGCTACCTAGGAATAAATCCCACTTGACTGTGGTGAATAATTTTTTTAATGTATGCTTAGATTTGATAGCTAGTACTTTGTTGAGGATTTCTGCATCTATGTTCATCAGAGATATTGGCCTGCAGTTATTTTTTTTTGTGGTATATTTATCTCGTTTTTGTATCAGGGTAATGCTGGCCTGATAGAATAATTTGGAAGTTTTCCTTCCATTTCTATTTTTTGGAATTGTTTAAGAATAAGTATTAACTCTTCTTTAAATGTTTGGTAGAATTCTCCCATGAAGCCATCTGGTCCTGGACTTTGTTGGAAGATTCTTGATTACTGATTCAATTTCTTTGCTGGTGATTGGTCTGTTCAAATTTTCTTTTTCTTCCTGTTTCAGTTTTAATAGTTGATATGTTTCTAGGAATTTATCTATCTCTTCTAGGTTGTCCAATTAGTTATCATATAGTTTTTCATACTATTCTGTTATAATTATTTGTATTTCTCTGCTGTTGGGTGATATTTCTCCACTTTCATTTATGGTTTTATTTATTTGGGTGCTTTTCTTTTTAATAAAGTCTGGCTAGAGATTTATCAATTTTATTGATGTTTTCAAAGAATCAGCTCCTGTTTTCATTGATCTGTTCTACTGTTTTCTTAGTTTCTATATCATTTGTTTCTGCTCTATTCTTTTATTATTTCCTTCCTTCTACAGGACTTAGGCTTCCTTTGTTGCTTTTCTTCTAGCTCCTTTAGGTGTAAGATTAGGTTGTTTAAGATTGTTCCTGTTTCTTGAGGTAGGCCTGTATTGCTACATACTTCCCTCTTAGGACTGCTTTTGATGCATCCCAAACATTTTGGTAGTTGTATTTTAATTTTCATTTGTTTCAACATGTATTATTTTTTTTATTTCCTGGTTGACCCATTCACTGTTTGGTACCATGTTACTTAACCTCCATGTACTTGTGTACTTTCCAAATTATTTCTTGTGGTTGACTTCAAGTTTCATAGCACTGTGGTCAGAAAAAGTGCATGGTATGACTTCAATCTTGTATTTGTTGAGGCCATTTTTTTGTGACATAAGATGTGATCTACTCTGGAGAATGTTCCATGTACACTTGAAAAGAATGTGTATTCTGCTGTTTTAGGATTGAAAGTTCTGAATATATCTGTTCAATCAATCTGGTCCAGTGTGTCATTCAAAGGCATTGTTGCCGCGTTGATTTTCTGTTTGGATGATCTGTCCATTGATGTAAGTGGGGTGTTAAAGTCCCATACTATTTGTTATTGTAGTACTATTGATTAGTTCCTTAGTGTTTCTTATTAATCGTTTTATGTATTTGGGTGCTCCCATCTTGGGTGCATAAATATTTACAACTCCTCTATCTTCTTGCTGGATTGTCCCCTTTATTATTATACCATGCCATTATTGTGCCTTGTGGAAGTCTTTGCTTTAAAATCTAGTTTGTCCAATATAAGTATTGCTATTCCAGCTTTCTTTTGACACCCATTTTCATGACAAACATTTCTCCATCCCCTCACTTTCAATCTGCAAGTGTCTTTAAGTCTATAATGAGTCTCTTGTAGGTAGCATAAAGATGGGTCTGGTTTATTTTTTTTAAGATTTTTATTTATTTATTTGAGAGAAAGAGAGAGAGCACAAGCAGAGGGAGCGGCAGAGGGAGAAGCAGGCTCCCCACTGAGCAGGGAGCCCAATGCGGGGCTCAATCCCAGGACCCTGGGATCATGACCTGATCTGAAGGCAGACACTTAACCGACTGAGCCATCCAGGCACCCTGGTCTGGTTTCTTTTATACAATCTGACACCATAAATCTTTTGATTGGAGCACTGAGTCCATACAACAAAGTAATTATTAATAGATATGTATGTATTGCAATTTTATTCCTTGTTTTGTGTTTTTTTTCTGGAAATGTTTTCTGTTCCTTTCTTGTATTTCTCTCAAGTTTCACTGATTTTCTTTAGTGATATATTTGGATTTCTTTCCCTTTATCCTAGCATATGTATTAATGGTTTTTGATAGATGGTTACCACTAACTTTCTATGTAACCTCTTCTGCAAATAGCAGTCTCTTTTAAGTTCACGATCATTCAAGTAACAACCCATTCTTTTTTCCTCTCCTCCTCATGTTTTAGGTATATGTTATTACATTTTATGTCTTTTTTGTGTGTGAGTCCTTTGACTGTCCTTTTACAGAAATAGTCATGTTTACTGCTTTTGTGCTTCCTACCTTAATACTGTCACTTTTGGTCTCTTCTTTCCATTCAGAGTCCCCTTTAATATTTCTTGCAAAGCTGGGATAGCTAGCCTTCCTAGATTGAGTATTCTCTGTTGCAGATTTTTCCCATTCAGTACTCTGAATATATCATGCCACTCTCTTCTGGCTTACCAAGTTTCTCTTTGAGAAATACCCAGCTAGCCTTGTAAGTTTAGGACTTCTTTTGTCTTGCTGCTTTTAAGAACTTTTATCAGTATATTTTTCAAATTTAATTAAAATGTGTCTTGGTGTGTGCCTGCTTTTGTTGACTGTGATGGGAGTTCTATGTGCCTCCTGGATCTGGATAGTTGTTTCCTTTCCCAGATTAGAGACCTTTTCAGCTATTAGCTCTTCAAAAATTTCTGCCCCCACTTCCCTCTCTTTTTCTGGGACTCCTATAATACAAATGTTTTTACATTTGGTGGAGTCACTGAGTTCCTGAAGTCTATTTTTGTTTTGCATAATTCTTTCTTTTCAGCCTCACTGCTTTCCATTATGTTGTTTTCTGGGTCACTAATTAATTCCTCTGTATCTTCCAGCCTGCTGTTCATTGCATTAATATGTTCCTAATTTGGTTTATTACATTCTTATCTCTGATTCTTTTTTATCTTTTATCATTGTGGTAATAGTCTCTGTGATGTTTTCCATTCTTTTCTCATCTCCAGTGTGTATACTTAGGATCATTGCTTTAAATTCTCCATCAGGCATGTTATTTCTATCTGTTTCACTAAGATCTCTGGCCATAAGATTTCATTCTTTCATTTGGGATAAATTCTCCATTTTGGCATTTTGTCTACATCTCTGCTTTCTTCCCTGTGTTAGAAAAGTCAGTTATGTACTGCTCCTGCAAGTAATGGCTTAATGAAGAGGTCATGTAGTACTCAGGGCCTGGTACTTCAAGGAGTGTCTCAATTATGTGTCGTGTGCTTTCTGCTATTATGTTCTAGCTGCTCTATCCTTCAGGCCAGTCATCTGCAGAGGCTCTCCTTGCCTTCTATGGGCAGTGTTTGGTCCCTGGCCTGAATGTGATGAGTTTTAACTAGGTGTGATCTAGTATGGTTATGAAATGAGACTTGTCACCACCTTCACCAGAACTGAGGCCTACAGAGCTGTTTGGGACACAGGGTGTGGGCTGGGGTTTGTGCTGGTCTTAGGAGGGGATGGGCCCACCTTGCTAGGACTGAGGCAAGCATGACTGAGAAGGGCAGGCCCACAAGAGCACAGGGGGCTGTGGCTGGTGTATGCAAGTTAGGCAGCCCCGTGCCAGAGCTGCACAGCTTAAGGCAGGTTGGTCTTTGTTTATGTCAAGGGGTCGGGGAGGGAAATGGTGTCAGCCAGCTCCTTTGTTCTGGGAGAGGAGTAAATAATATCCCCAGTGTGTGCCTCAGGCACTCCTCAGATCACTGTTTCTGAGCTGTCTACCCTGGGCTGTTTGCCTTTCTTCTCTCCAGGAGCAGTGTAATACTCTCATGGCTCTATCCCAACAAAGCCTGCTGACCCTTAAAACTCTAGGTTTTAAGCCCCACTGACTGCATGAACTCATAAAATCCAGTGCCTCTTATTTTCCAAGCCAGTGGCTATGGGGAACATTCTCCTTGTGCATTTCCCTATGTGCTCCTTGCTCTTTTGCCCTCTCCACAACCTTAGCTCCCTCCCCTCTGCAGCAACCAGGCTCTGTTTATCCCCTAAACCACATCCCTGTACTTCCCCTACCTTCTTGGATGTGGCCTCTTCTCTCCCTTTAGTTGTGAAGTTTCTTCTGCCAGTCTTCAGGTCAATTTCTGGGGTATTTAGGATGATTTGATAGTTACCTAGTTGTATTCATGCGAAGAGAGGAACCTAGGTTCCTCCAACTCTGCTGCCATCTTCCTGTTCTCTCCCTCTTTATCACTACTTTTTGCCATTTAATTACTATGTGTCTTGGTTTGGACCTCCTCTGGTTGATTTTGTTGAGGGATCTCTGTGCCTCCTGGATCTGAATATCTGTTTCCTTCCCCAAATTAGGGAAGTATTCAGCTCTTCTCTTTTTTTTTTAAGATTTTATTTATTTATTTGACAGAGAGAGACAGTGAGAGAGGGAACGCAAGCAGGGGGAGTGGGAGAGGAAGAAGCAGACTTCCCACTGAGCACGGAGCCCGATGCAGGGCTCGATCCCAGGACCCTGGGATCATGACCTGAGCCGAAGGCAGCCGCTTAACTGACTGAGCCACCCAGGCACCCCTCAGCTCTTATTTCTTCAAATAAATTTTCTGCCTCCTTTTCTCACTCTTCTTCTTCTGAGATCTCTATAATGCAGATGAAGTGTTTGATGAAGTCACTGAGTTCCCTGAGACTGTTCTCAATTTGAATAATTTTCTTCTCCTTTGCTGAGCTTAGTTACTTCCCATTACTCTGCCAGGTAGTTAATTTGTTCCTCTGCTTCCTCTAGCCTATTTTTTCCATTAAGTGCCTTTTTAATTTCGTTTATTGTGTTCTTCATCTCTGATTGGTTCCTTTGTATCTCTTTGTGAAGTGTCTCTCTGATATCCTCCACATTTTCTCAAGTCCATTGAGTATCTTTATGATCATTATTTTATATTCTCTATCAGCCATATTATTTATATTTGTTTTGCTTAGGTCTCTTGCTGTGGTTTGGTCTTGTTCTTTCATTTGGGACATTATTTCTCTGTCTTCTAATTTTGTTTTGTGTGTCTGTTTCTGTATGTTAGTAAAGTCAGCTATGTCTCTTGCTTTTGAAGGTAATGGCCTTAAGAAAAAGAGATCCTGTAATGCCCTGCAGTGCAGTGTCCCCTGTACCCCAGGGCCTAGCATTTCAGGGACTGTGTCCTATGTGTGTTGCATGTGCTCCGCTATTAAGTCTTGGCCTCTTTTTCCTTCAGTCCAGTTGTCTGCAGAGGTTCTCTTTGCTTATTGTGAGCAGTGTTTGGTCCCCAGCAGGTTGGGGCACATTTTAACATGGTATGCGGTGGTCTGTTTGTGAAATGAGACCTTCCCCCAGCACCCCTGGAACTGACGTCCTACAAAACACACAGGTTGGGAGATATATTAGGAAAGTTTGCTCCTATCTTCTGAGGGAGGGGTTTGCAGCACCAGGACTAAATGTAGCATGACTGGGAGGTAAGGATCCACAGAAGCATGCTGGGTGAGGGATGGGCAGGGCTTGGTATAAGATGTTAAGTAAGGAGTGTGTGTGGTACTCTGGTCACAGCAGGTGTCCACTGTTCATACCTGGGGGCAGGGGAGGGAATTAGTGCCTGCCATCTCCTTTGTTCCTGGAAGTGTCTCACCATGATCCTTGTCTCTCCGGACCATGCTCTGAGGTGAGTAAATAACTACCTCCCATATACCCCTGGTGTTTTTCAAACTGCTGCTTTCAAGTGGTATCTCTGGAGTTTGTCCTGCCAGCTGTCATGTCATTTTCTGGGTTACTTAAGCTGATGTGAGTGTTATCTAGTTGTATCTGGGAGGAGGTGAGCTCAGAGTACTCCCACTATGTCATCTTCCCAACCAACCTCATATTCAGGGTTATTTTAACACTGACCAGATATTTGGTATTAGGGAATTTTTATGTATGATAATTTTTTAAAGAGTTCCAGTTTTTTAAGAGATATATGCTAATATTTTTAGAGATGAAATATGTCTGGGATCTGCTTCAAAATATTCCAGGGGTGGGGTAAAGATGAAACAAGATTTGCCAGGACTTGATTATTGTTGAAGCTCGGGGATAGGCATATATTACATGTTACATTACATGTTATATTATATTGTGCTATATTACATTATTTTATTTCACGTTGTTATCTTACTTTTGTAAATGTTTGAAATTTTCCATAATAAAAATTTTTTAAAAACTCCTATGAAACTTAGGATATATCCCATTATTATCTGTCAACAGCATTTTTCAGTTGAAATGAGGGCAGTTTACTAATACTGATAAAAGGCAAGAACAGAAGAAAGAATTCTACAATTCCAACTTTAATATTCTACTACACTCAAGTACAAAAATTGTTTGTTTATATCTCTTGCTTACTCTGTACTCTCTATCCTTTCATTTAACAAACATTTTCTTAAAAAGATTTATTTGAGAGAGAGAGAAAGCACGTGCAGGGGGAGGGGCAGAGGGAGAAGCAGACTCCCTCCTGAGCAGGGAGTGTGATCCCAGGACCCTGAGATCATGACCTGAGGAAGTCAGACGCTTAACTGACTGAGACACCCAGGCGCCCCTCAACAAACATTTTCAAGTGCCTAATGTATAATTTAGGTGCTGGGTTACTAAAATGATTAAGATAAAATCCATGTCCTCAAAGAATCACAGTCTAGTAGAGAAGACAAATATATAATACCAAAAGAGTCCACTGTGATGAATGTTATAATACAGGCAGGTACAGAGTGCAATAGGGTCCACCATCCAAGACCAGGCCTTTACTGCCTGGATGGTAAAATAATGGAGAGAGGAGAGACTTCAGAGTGAGACCTAGATTCAAATTTGAGCTATATTACTTACTAGTGATGTGGCTTTGGGCAAGTGATTTGAATGGGTGTCAATTTTAAAACACTATAATATTACTTATCTCACAGGAACAAGCAGAGAAGAGGGGCTCATACATATTAATTATAACCATCATCATCATCATTTCCATCATCACCAATCTCCTTAGCCAAAGGCCATCACACCATTCTCATCTAATTCCAACCAACTGTAATTACCACTGTCAAACTAAAATCATTCTTTTGTCAGATTACTACTCTGCTCAAGAAAATTGGCACCCTCTTGCCTAGAAAACTATGTAGAACCATTTTGTACTTTTCAGATTCTCCATAATCTATCTCCAATCTATACAGGTAGTCTTATTTCCCACTACTCCCCAACAATTATCCTTAGCTTCTTTTTTTAAATTTAAATTCAATTAGCCAACTTATAGTACATCATTAGTTTCAGATATAGTGTTCAATAATTTATTAGCTGCATATAACACCCAGTGCTCATCACATCATGTGCCCTCCTTAATGCTCATCACCCAATTACACCATCCACCTACCCACCTCCACTCTAGCAACCCTCAGTTTGTTTCCTATAGTTAAGAGTCTCTCATGGTTTTTCTCATTGATGACTTCCCATTAGTTTTCCCTCCTTTCCCCAAAGGTCCTCTGCCCTATTTCTTATATTCCACATTTGAGTGAAACCATATGATAATTGTCATTCTCTGAATGACTTATTTCAATCAGCATAATACCCTCCAGTTCCACCCACATCCATGTAAATGATAAGTATTCATCCTTTCTGATGGCTGAGTAATATTCCATTGTATATATATGCCATATTTTCTTTATCCATTCTTCTGTCCATGGACATCTCAGCTCTTTCCACATGTTGGCTATTGTGGACACTGCTGCTATAAACAGTGGGGTGCAGGTGCCCCTTCGTTTCACTACATTTGTATCTTTGAGGTAAATACCTAGTAGTGCAATTGCTGGGTCACAGGATTGCTCTATTTTTAACTTCTTCAGGAATCTCCATACTGTTTTCCAGAGTGGCTGCACCAGCTTACATTCCCACCAACAGTGTAAAAGGGTTCCCCTTTCTCTGCATCCTCACCAACATTTGTTGTTTCCTGACTTGTTAATTTTAGCCATTCTGACTGGTGTGAGGTGGTATCTCACTGTGGTTTTGATTTGTATTTCCCTGATGCCAAGGGATGTGGAGCATTTTTTATGTGTCTTTTGGCCATCTGGATGTCTTCTTTGGAGAAATGTCTATTCATAGCTTCTGCCCATTTCTTGCTTGGATTATTTGTCCTTTGGATGTTGACTTTGATTAAGTTCATTATAGATTTTGGATATAGCCCTTTATCTGATATGTCATTTGCAAATATTTTCTCCCATCCTCCTAATTTTGACAATGCACAATTCTGAAGTTCAGTGATAACTTCCCAGTGCATAATTTACTACAGATAAGATATTGCCACCTTATTTCTCTTAAAACTACAAGGGAAATTATGAATAAGTAATTACCTTATATCAAAATAATACTCTAGATTATATGACCAGAATCACTCTTTCACCCACATTGAACATCTTGAATGTGGAGACCACAGAGGGAATTTCAAAAATTGAGATGTAAAAGTCATTTAAAAATCACACACAATGAAAACCTACTTCCTAGTTAAATTAATTTGAAAACTTCACCCTAAAGACATATTTTTTTTTGATGGGGAGAATATAGGTGTGTGTGAAGTAGAGGTAGCAGAAAGGATAGGAGAACTGGGTAATTGCTACTAAACACAATAAATGAAGTAAAAGTAATAATTACAATTTAATTAGTAACTTAAAAATTTCAAAATGTCTGGGGCGCCTGGGTGGCTCAGTCGTTAAGCCTCTGCCTGCAGCTCAGGTCATGATCCTGGGGTCCTGGGATCAAGCCCTGCATCCGGCTCCCTGCTCCACAAGGAGCCTACTTCTCCCTCTCCCACTGCCCCGGCTTCTGTTCCCTCTCTCGCTGTGTCTCTCTCTGTCAAATAAATAAAATCTTTAAAAAAAATTTTTTTCAAAGTGCCCCCAAAAATTTCAAAGTGTTCATTTCTAGTAACACCACTGACTTGAGCATCTGGATACCTGTGTTTAATCCCAGTTCTGTTCTTAAACAACTACATAATCTCTGGGCCAAAGTCTCCTTATTTGTAAAATGAAAGACCTCAAGCAGATAATTTCTTAGTACTCTTAGAACTATACTGTCCAATATGGTAGCCACTACCCACATATGCTATTTAAATTTGTATTTCAATTAATTAAAATTAAATAAAATTGAGAATGCAGGTCCTTCATCCCCTAACCACATTTCAAGGCCTCAAAAGATACATGTGACTCTAGTGGCTATCACACTGAAGAGCACCAAAATAGAACACTTCATCATTGAAGAAAGTTTTATTGGATAGCACTGCCCTAGAGCTCTAACATTATGTTTTTCTTATGAGAAAAAAAATGGATAAAATCTCAAAAAGAAGAGATTAAGATTTCAATGAGAAATATGCACTCCCATGTTTATTGCAGCATTATTCACAATTGCCAAGATATGGAAACAACTCAAATGCCCATCAAAGAATGAAAATATGAAAAAGAATGTGGTACATATACACAATGGAATATTATTCAGCCCCAAGAAAGAATGATATCCTGCTATTTGTAAAAATATGGATGGCCCTTGAGCACAGTATGGTAAGTGAGATAAATCAGACAGAGAATGACAAGTACTGTATGAAATCATTTATATGTGGAATCTAAAAAGTCAAACCTGTAAAAACCAGTAAAATGATAGTAACCAAGGGACAGAGGTAGATAAGATTGATGGTGCTTAAGTGTACAAACTTGTAATAAGTAAAAATAAGCAATAGAGATTGAAAGCACAGTACAATGAATATAAATGATATTGTACTATAATTATGTAGTATGATAAATATTACAATGGCAATCATATTACAATATATAAATACATCAAAGTAACATGCTTTGCATCTTTAACTTACACAATGTTACATGTCAAGTTTATGTGATAAAAAATTAAATTATTTATGGTTTCTGCTTTTAAACATACCAGTCTTAACTGTATATCCATCCAACCTAACCCAGCATAGGGTATATGCTGACCAGAAGACAACAGAATAAAGAGCTGGATGTTGTTCATGCCACTGCAGAGCAATATAATGGCATTAAACTTTCAAGAAAGTAAAAGGAAAATTGAAAATGAGTGATTTTATCCTTACGTAGGGATGGTTCTGAACATGATTTAAATCTATAAATCAGAGAATAGTCTTATAGAATCATAAAAACAAACCTATTATATATATGTGTGTGTATATATATATATATATATATATGTACACACACACACACACTTTTTCTTTTTTTACATTTTTCCTATTCTTTAAACAAAGATTAGTCAAACATAATGCTAGGTACTAGGAATATAAACATAATAAAAATTATGCTCCCACCTCCCCCAAGCCCCATCTCTGAGGAAATTCACCATCACTTTTCTAACCTTGTGTCTATTCACTACTCTCCTTCAGGAACTCTGATGTAGCTAAACTCAACTGGTTGCCTGTCTCCATGCCATTACTCCCATTAATACCCTCTCTACTAAAATCCTGGCCATTCTTAAGAACTACTTGTTATGACACTCTCTATGTAGTCTTTCTTAACTTAATTATATTTGCTTTGTCACTATTTTGAACCACACAGACTGCATTTTACTTGAAGACAATGACTAAATCTTAGCAGTGTTGTAGCCATTTTACCCCAGGCTTGTACCAGGGATACCTTTTAGTATAAATTAGTGAGAGTAGAACATCAGGTCAAAATAACCTATCTCTGAACAAATGTAGGATCCAAGGACTAAAATATGAAGTAATCATATCATCTTTATCCATTCTTTAGATTTTCACTGGGCCTACAAATCGTCACATTTCTGACATGTTAAAACTTAGAACAAGGGGTAAAAATGAACACATTCAAGATAACCTCTCTGTTTATACATTATTATGTATTATCCCACAGGTTTAAAATTAGAATAAGCCAACTTTATGCATGAAACAGGTCTTTCATCTGAAATTTCTTACAATATGAAACACAAGGTTTATGAAATACTTATGTGGTATAATTTATTAAGGATCACCAAAAGTCTACTAATAAACCCAAAATCCATTAGATACTTTATGTTTGCTTATTTGACATGAAAACTGTCAAATCATAATTTGCTTATTTTTCCCTCAGCCCTCAACTGACATTTTTGTTAAAATCAAAGAGTTATCATCTGGGAAGAATACTGAAGCTTTCTCCTTGTACTATTAATATAAGGCTGCTTTTTATGATAGTTATCCACTATCAGCCAGCATTTTTCTAAAATAATATATAAAATATGTGAACAGCAGTTTTATTAGTTCTAGTTTAACAATACTATGGGGACACATGATGATCAAGCATAATCCCAAAGTGAAATAAGGGGGGGGTTGGGGTCATTATTCAAAGAAAGTTATTTTTACCCAGTGACATCAAACTTGACCAATGTTAAGATTTTTTTAACTTAAAGAGAGGAGTTAAGATGGTGGAAGAGTAGGAGGACCAGAGCTTGTCTTATCCCTCGAACATAGCTAGAGAGTTATCAAATTATTCTGAACACCCAAAAAGTCAATTAGAGGTCTGAGACTGCAAATCTACCAATTGAAAAGCAACCACCTTTTGGAAGGTAGGAGGTGTAGAAGCTCACCTGGGGGAGACATAGCTGTGAATGCAGTGGTGGGAAGGAAGGCTGCTTGGAGCCTACAGCAAAGTATTAGAAGCAGCTGAGGGCAAAATCTGAACTTTTAAGTTCGCTACTGTGAGGGACGTTCCTGGATTAAGGGTGCTTAGGTGGCAGAGAGGGGAAGAATCCCAGGAGTGACAGTGTGGTCTAAGGTTCTCCTGGGTTGCAGGAAGAATGGGTGGCACCAAGGTGCTGAGCTGTTCCCATGCATAAGAGCCAGCAAGCCAGCAGAGAACAGCGGGTCTTGGTACCAAGTTTCTGCTATAAACTGCAAACTGCCAGTCAGTCATGGGACTGCTTTCCTGGGACAGGCTGGCAAACGTGGCAAGACCCTCCCCTGGAGGAACAGTGTATGTCTGCAGCACCAACATCCTTGAAATTTGGAGTTTTGAACTTGGTCACACACCTGAGATAAAAAGGCTTAGACATGGGCAGGGTGAACACAGGGTTCAGATGGAAACTGGAGAAACAAATACAGTGATTGACTGCTTTCCTGTGAGGGCTCATTGAAGAGTAGGGGGTGCAAACTTTTCAGCTCCAAGGCTAGAGAGTAGGGTGCCCATTTTCATCCCTCCAACCAGTGCTGAAAGGCTTCAGGGAGCCAAAGAGCTCCATCTACTGGAGGCTAGAGCCTCATACACCAAGCCCCACACCCTTGCACCCTGGAGAAGCATTTCCACTGAAACAAGTCGGCCTGAGAATCAGTACACCAGGTCCCTCCCCCAGAAGACCAGCACAAATAACAAGTTTGCAAAAAGTTTACTGATCATAGAGTGCTGCAAGCTTAAACTCTAGAGGGAACAGGACTGAGCTTCCATCTTTCACTATTTCTTTCATTTTTAATATCTTTTCATTTATTTTCTTATATTTTCCAATTCCTTTTGAATTTGTTATTTTTTAAAATTTATATATATGTATGCTTTTCATATCTATCTATATACAGAGATAACTATTTTTGGCCTACTTTTATTTTTATTTTTTTTAAAGATTTTATTTATTTATTTGAAAGAGAGAGAATGAGAGATAGAGAGCACGAGAGGGAAGAGAGTCAGAGGGAGAAGCAGACTCCCTGCTGAGCAGGGAGGCCAATGTGGGACTCGATCCTGGGACTCCAGGATCATGACCTGAGCCGAAGGCAGTCGCTTAACCAACCGAGCCACCCAGGCGCCCCTTTATTAATTTATTCTTATTTTGGAATGTAGATTCTTTTAACAAGCAGGCCAAAACACACTCAGGATCTACTTTTTTTTTTTTTTTTTGGTTTTCTTACTTTGTGTTTTTGTTTTTCTTATTTTTTTCTTTGTTGTTGTTTCTGTTTTTTTGTTTTTATTATTCTTTTTTTTTCTTTCTTCTTTTCTAGAAAAAATGATGAGATGGAGGAATTCACCCCAAAAGAAAGAACACAAGGTAGAACTCCTGGCCAGGAATTTATTCAATACAGACACAAATAAGATGTCTAAACTAGAACTTAAAACAACAATTATAAGGATACTAGCTGGGCTTTTAAAAAAGCATAGAAGACACTAGAGAATCCCTTATTACAGAGATAAAAGAACTAAAGTCTAGTCAGGCCAAAATAAAAATGCTATAACTGAGATGAAAACACAAATAGAGGCCATAGAAACAAAGCAGAAAAGCAAATCAGTGATATAGAAGATAAAATTATAGAAAATAATGAAGCCCAAAAGAAGAGTGAAAGAAAGGTAACAGACCATGAATGTGTACTTAAAGAACTCAGGGACTTATTAGTAAAATGTAGTAACGTTAGTATCATAGGAGTTCCAGAAGATTAAGAGAGAGAGATAAAGGGGAAGGTTTATTCAAACAAATTAAGTTTGAAAACTTCCCTACTCTTGTGAAGTACACAGATATCAAAAACCAAGAAGAACAGAGAACTCCTATTAAATTAAACAAAAGCCAGCCACTGCCAAGTATATCATAGTCAAATTCACAAACAACACAGCAAGGAAAGAATTCTGAAAGCAGCAAGGGTAAAAATGGTCTTTAACCTACAAGGAAAGACAGATTAGGTTCACAGCAGATCTGTCCAGAGAGACTTGGCAGGCCACAGAGCAGTGGAAGAAAATATTCATCAAGCTCAATGGGAAAAATATGCAGCCAAGAATTCTTTATTGAACTAGACTGTCATTCAAAACAGGAGAGATAAAGAGTTTTCCATATGAAGAGAAACTGAAGGAGTTTGTGAGCACTAAACCAGCCCTGCAAGAAATTTTAAGGGGGACTCTTTGGAGAGAAAAAAAAAAAAAACAAAAGCAAAAAAGAATAAAAAGGACCAGAGAACATAACCAAAAACACCAACTCCTCAGGTAACACAATAGCACTAAATTTATATCCATCAATAATTACTCTGAATGGTAAATGGAGTAATTGTGCCAATCAAAAGACAAAGGGTATTAGGTTATATAAAAAAACAAAACTCATCAATATGCTACTTAACAAGAGACTCATCTTGGACCCACAGACACCTCCAGAATGAAAGTGAGGGGATGGAGAACAATTTATCGTGCTAATGGACATCAAAAGAAAGCCAGAGTAGCAATACTGACATCAGACAAACTAGATTTTAAAACAAAAACTGTAACAAGAGATGAAGAATGGCATTATATCATAATGAAGAGGTCTATCAATCAAGAAGATCTAACAACTGTAAATATTTATGCCCCTAACTTGGGAGCAGCCAAATATATAAATCACTTACAAACAAAGAAACTCATTGATGATAATAAAATAATAGTAGGGGACTTTAACACCCCATTTACAGCAAAGGACAGATCATCTGAGCAGAAAATCAACAAGGAAACAATGACTTTGAATGACACACTGGACCAGATAGACTTAAAGGATATATTCAGAACATTTCATCCTAAAGCAGAAGAGTACACATTCTTTTTGAATGCACAGGAAATGTTCTCCAGAATAGAGCACATACTGGGTCACAAATCATGTTTCAACCAGTACAAAAAGATCAAGATCATACCATGCATATTTTCAGACCACAACACTATGAAACTGGAAGTCAACTACAAGAAAAAAATTAGAAACACTTTAAATACATGGGGGTTAAAAAACATCCCACTAAAAAAGAAACAGGTTAACCAAGACATTAAAGAAAAATTAAAAAAAATACTTGGAAGCAAAAGAAAATGAAATCATGACATCCCCAAACCTTTGGGATGCAACAAAAACAGTCCTAAGAGGGAAGTATATTACAGTACAGGCTTACCTCAAGAAGCAAGTCTCAGATACACAACCTAAACTTACACCTAAAGGAGCTGGAAAAGGAACAGCAAATAAAGGCTAAAGCCAGAGGAAGAAGGAAAATAATAAAGATTAGAGAAGAAATAAATGATATAGAAACAAAAAAATAGCAAAACAGATTTAAAAAACTAAGAGCTGTTTTTCTGAAAGAATTAAAATTGATAAACCCCTAGCCAGATGTATCAAAAAGAAAAGAGAAAGGAACAAAATAGATAAAATCATGAATGACAGAGGAAAGATCACAACCAACACCACAAAATACAAACAATTTGGGGTGCCTGGGTGGCTCAGTCGTTAAGCATCTGCCTTTGCCTCAGGTCCTGATCCCAGGGTCTTGGGATCAAGCCCCGCATCGGGCTCCCTGCTCGGCGGGAAGCCTGCTTCTACCTCTCCCACTCCCCCTGCTTGTGTTCCCTCTCTCTCAAATAAATAAATAAACTATTTAAAAAAACTTTTTAAAAACAAAATAGAAACAATTTTAAGAGAATACTATGAAAAATTATATGCCAAGAAACTGGGAAACTTGGAAGAAATGGACAAACTTCTACAAACTTACAAACTATCAAAAATGAACAGGAAGAAATAGAAAATTTGAACAGACCCATAACAGCAAACAAATTGAATTAGTCATCAAAACTTTCCCAACAAACACAAGTCCTGGCCTGGATGCCTTTTCAAGGAATTCTATCAGACATTTAAAGAAGAGTTAATACCTATTCTTCTCAAACTGTTCCAAAAAATAGAAATGGAAGGAACACTTCCAAACTCATTCTACAAAGCCAGCATTACCTTGATTCCAAAACCAGACAAAGGCCCCACTAAAAAGCAGAATTATAGGCCAATATCCCTGATGAACATGCAAAAATTCTCAATAAAATACTAGGAAATTGAATTCAACAGTACATTAAAAGAATTATTCACCACAACCAAGTGTGATTTATTCCTAAGATGCAGGGGTGGTACAATATTCCTTAAAAAATCAATGTGATATACCACATTAATAAAAGAAAGGTCCATATGATCTTGTCAATAGATACAGAAAAAGCATTCGACAAAATACAACTTCCTTTCCTGATAAAAACCCTCAACAAAGTAGAAATACATGGAACATACCTTAACATATAAAGGCCATATACAAAAGATCCACAACTAATATCATCCTCAATGGGGAAAAACTGACAGGCTTTCCCCTACAGTCAGGAACAAGACAAGGATGTTCACTCTCACCACCACTATTTAACATAGTACTGCAAGTCTTAGCCTCAGTAATCACACAACAAAAAGAAATAAAAGGCATCCAAATTGACAAGGAAGAAGTCAAACATTCAGAATTTGCAGAGGACATGATACTATGTAGAAAACCTGAAGGAATTCATCAAAAAATTGCTAGAACTCATACATGAATTCAGCAAAGTCACAGGATATAAAACAGATGTGCAAAAATCTGTTGCATTTCTATACACCAATAATAAAGCAGCAGAAAAAGAAATCAAGGAATTGATCCCATTTGTAACTGTACCAAAAACAGTAAGATAACTAGGAATAAATCTAACTACAGAAGTAAATGATCTATACTCTCAAAACTATAAAACAATTATGAAAGAAACTGAAGACGATGCAAATGGAAAAGCATTCCATGTTCATGGATTGGAAGAACAAACATTGTTAAAATGTCTGTAATACTCAAAGCAATCTATACATTTAATGCAGTACCCATCAAAATAACACCAGCACTTTTCACAGAGCTAGAACAAACAATCCTCCAACATGTATGGAACCACAAAAGATCCTGAACTGCCAAAGCAATCTTGAAAAAGAAAAACAAAACTGGAGGCATCATGATTTCAGATTTCAAACTATATTATATTATTCCAGATTTCAAGCTGTAGTCATCAAAAAGTATGGTACTGGCACAAAAACAGACTCATAGATCAATAGAATAGAAGAGACAACCCAGAAATGGACCCACAACTCTATGGTCAACTACTCTATGACAAAGCAAAAAAGAATATCCAATGGAAAAAACAGTTTCTTTAAAAATCGTGCTCTAAAAACTGGACAGCCACATACAGAAGAATGAAACTGGATCACTTTCTTATACCATACAGAAAAACAAACTCAAAATGGATGAAAGACCTAAATGTGAGACAGGAATCCATCAAAATCCTGGATGAGAACACAGGCAGAAACCTCTTTGACTGTGGCTGTAGCAACTTCTTACTAGACATGTCACCAGAGGCAAGGGAAACAAAAGCAAAAATAAAACTATTGGGACTTCATCATGATAAAGAACTTCTGCACAGCAAAGAAAACAATCAACAAAACTAAAAGGCAACTTACACAGTGGGAGAAGATATTTGCAAACAACATTATCTGAAAAAGGGTTAGTATCCAAAATCTACCAAGAACTTACCAAATTCAGCACCCCAAAAAACCCAAATAACCCAGTTAAGAAATGGGCAGAAAACATGAATAGACACTTTTCCAAAAACAACATCCAGATGACTAACAGAAACATGAAAAGATGCTGAACATCACTCATCATCAGGGAAATACAAATTAAAACCACAATGAGATACTATCTCACAACTGTCAGGATGGCTACAATTAACAACACAAGAATTAACAGGTCTTGGCGATGATAGGGAAAAAGAGGAACCCTCTTGCACTGTTGGTGGGAATGTAAACTGGTGCAACTACTCTGAAGATTTTAAATCTCAAAATTTTAAAAATAGAACTACCCTACAATCTAGCAATTGCACAACTAGGTATTCACCCAAAAAATACAAAAATACAGATTCAATGGGATACATGCACCCTAATGTTTATAGCAGCATTATCAACAATAGCCAAACTACGGAAAGAGAGCCCAAATGTCCATCATCTGATGAGTAGATAAAGAAAATGTGGTGTGTATATATTACTTAGCCATCAAAAAAGAATGAAATCTTGCCATTTGCAATGACCTGGGTGGAGCTAGAGTGTATTATGCTAAGTAAAATAAGTCAGTCAGAGAAAGACAAATACCACATGATCTCACTCAATATGGAATTTAAGGAAGAAAACAGATGAACATATGGGAAGGGGGAAAATAAAAAAAGGAGAGGAAAACTAACCATAAGAGACTCTTCCTGATATAGAACAAGCTGAGGGTTGATAGAGGAAGGTTGGTGGGGAATGGGCTAGATGTGTGATGGGTATGAAGGAGGGCACTTATGATGAACACTGGGTGTTGTGTGTAAGTGATGAATCACTGAATTCCACTCGATGAACGAATAAACAAATATTGCACTGTAAAAAAAAAAAAGACATTTTTTAAAGATTGATTCATTGATTGACTGATTTTAGAAAGAGAAAGAGAGAAAGCACGCACATGCAGTGGGAGGGGCAGAGGAGAGGGAGAAGGGGAGAAGTAGACTTCCCACTGAGCACAGAGCCGATCATGGGGCTCGATCTCAGGACACTGAGATCATGAACTGACCCAAAATCAAGAGTAGGACATTTAACCGACTGAGCCACCCACATGCTCCAAGTTTTTTTTTTTACTTTAAAAATATACAAGGTTTTATGGATTGAATGTTTGTATCCCCCCCAAATTCATACATTGAAGCCTTAACCCCCTAATGTGATGGTATTCTAATGTAGAGCCTTTGACAGGTAATTAGGTCTAGAAGAAGTCATTAGGGTGGAGCCCCTACAAGGGAGTTAGTATCCTTGTAATAAAAGGAAGAGACGTAAGAGCTCTCTCTTTCTCCTAAGCATGCACAAAAACTTATCGTGAGCACACAACTTGACGGTGGCAGTCTGTAAGAAAGAGAGCCCTCATCAAGAATTATATCTGCTGGCATCTTGATCTTGGATATCCCAATCTCCAGAACTGTGAGAAATTAATGTCTGTTGTTTAAGCCACTCAGTCTGTGATATTTTGTTATAGTAACCATATCTAAGATACATGGTATGACTCCAATGTAAGGAGATTAAATTTCCTGTGGCTTTTAGAAACGTGTCTTTCACAAACCATGCTTATTATATAGTACAGTATGATCTTAGCTACCTAGATCTTTTAGGTATCTAGGGGAGTTCTAAAATCTGGGGAGGGGGAAAAAGAAACAAGACCTCATATTTCAGAATCTCTTGTGGCCAAAGAGCTGTCCCTTAACATCCAGCAACCAACAAAAGGGAGAAGAACTAAAGAGCTGAGTACTATAGGCAAGGATATTCCAACTGGCTAGTTGTGTTTTAAAAGTCTAGATTTATCATACAAAAACCAAGTGGGAGAAGTAACAAGAAATACATAGGATAAGAATAAAAGTAGAAAGAAAGACTGTAGCAGAGGCACATGCTATAGCTAAGAAAAAAACAGCAATGAAGTTACAAATGGATGATGGAACAGCTCACCAATCTTGTAATGGTACCGGTGCTACACCTGAACATAATGTCCCTCAAAACATAAGGGATCATTGAAGACAGGTTTTCTTTGTTTAAGGAACACTTACTATGTGGTAGGTGCTTTACACACATCGAGCCTTTTAATGCTCAGAGCAATCTAATATAGTAGGCATCATTTAGGATTCTTTTGGTTAAAGTTTTGGGATCCCCAACTCAAGTAGGCTTCAACAATGACGAAACATTATTCTCCCATGTAAGAGGAAGTCCAGAAGTAAGCAGAACTTTCAGATTGAATGATTTCAGTAACTTATGAAAAACCCATCTTTTTGCTCTGTTGCCTACCATTAAAAATGCCATTTATTAAATTTTATCTATTTGACAGAGAGAGAGAAAGAGAGAGCACATGCACAAGCAGGCGGAGCGGCAGGGAGAGGGAGAAGAGGCTTCCTGCTGAGCAGAGAGCCCGAAATGGGTTTGGATCCCAGGACCGAAGGTAGACTCTTAACTGACTGCGCCACCCAGGTGCCCCTAAAAATGGCGCAGTCAGTTAAGCATTGAACTCTTGGTTTCAGCTTGGGTTGTAATCTCAGGGTCATGAGATCAAGCCCCATATCATGCTCCAAGGTCAGCATGGAATCTGCTTGAGATTCTCTCTCCCTCTCCCTCTGACCCTCCCCCTGAGCTCTCTCTCTCTCTCTCTCAAATAAGTAAATCTTAAGGAAAAGGCCATTTTAGGGGTGCCTGGGTAGCTCAGTTGGTTAAGCATCTGACTCTTGGTTTCAGCTCAGGTCATGATCTCATGGGTGGCGAGATCGAGCCCCATATGGAACCCCATGCTCAGTGGGGAGTCTGCTTAAAGATTCTCTCTCTCTGCCCCTCCCCCTGCTCATTCTCTCTAAAATAATCTTTTTAAAATTTTTTAAAAATTAAAACAAATAAAAATGCCACTTTATTTTTATTCAAGTATAATTAACATACAGTTTTAAATTAGTTTCAGGTACAAAATGTAATGATTCAAAAATTCTATATATTACTCAGTGCTCATCATAAGTGTACTCTTAGTCTCCTTCACCTATTTCACCCACTTCCTCACCCATCTCCCTTCTGGCAGTCACCAGTTTGTTCTCTATATTTAAGTCTGTTTTTTTTCCTCTGTTCATTTGTTTTGTTTCTTAAATTCCACATATGAGTGAAATCATATGACTGACTTATTTCACTTAGCATTATACCCTCTAGATCTACCCATGTTGTTGCAAATGGCAGTTCATTCTTTTTAATGGCTAAGTAATATTTCATTGTGTGTGTGTGTGTATACCCCATATCTTCCTTATTATCTATGGACAGACACTTGGGTTGCTTCTACATCTTGACTATTGTAAATAATGTTGCAATAAACACAGGGGTGCATATATCTTTTTAAATTAGTATTTGAAAAAAGCACAACATTCATTCATGATAAAAACTCTCCACAAAGTAGGTGTAGAGGGAACATACCTCAACATAATAAAGGCCTTATATGAAAAATCCACAACTAACATCATACTCAATGGTGACAACTAAGATCTTGTTCCTCTAAGATCAGGAACAAGACAAGGATGTCTGCTCTCTCCTCTTTTATTCAACATTGTACTGGAAATTCTAGCCACATCAATCAGACAACAAAAAGAAATAAAAGGTATACAAATTGGTAAGGAAGAAAAAAACTTCCACTCTTTGCAGATGACCTGATACCATATGTAGAAAACCCTAAAGACTCCACCAAACTAAAGACTCCATCAAACTAGAACTGATAAATGAATTCAGTGAAGTCACAGGATATAAAATATACAGAAATCCATTGCATTTCTATACACTAATAATGAAATAGCAAAAAGAGAAATTAAGAAAACAATCCCAATGACAAATGGACCAAAAATAACAAAGTACCTAGGAATAAATTAACTAAGAAGGTAAAAGACCTCTACTCTAAAAACTGTAAAATGCTGCTGAAAGACACTGAAGATGACACAAACAAATGGGAACATATTCCATGCTCATGGATTGGGAGAATTAATATTGTTAAAAAGTCCATGCTACACAAAACTATCTACAGATTTAATGCAACCCCTATCAAAATACTAAAAGCATTTTTTCACAGAACCTAAAACAAATAATCCTAAAATTTGTATAGAGCCACAAAACACCTCAAACAGTCAAAGCAATGTTGAAAACGTACAAAGCTGGAGGTATCACAATTCCAGATTTCAAGATATACTACACAGCTGCAGTAGTCAAAAACAGTATGCTAGTGGCACAAAAACAGACACAGATCATCGGAACAGAATAGAGAGTCTGGAAATAAACCCACACTTTTATGTTCAGTTGAATTATGACAAAGGAGGCAAGAATATACAATGGGAAAAAGATAAGTCTCTTCAACAAATGGTGCTGGGGGCACCTGGGTGGCTCAGTCGTTAAGCGTCTGCCTTCGACTCAGGTCATGATCCCAGGGTCCTGGGATCGAGTCCCACATCGGGCTCCCTGCTCTGCGGGAAGCCTGCTTCTCCCTCTCCCACTCCCCCTGCTTGTGTTCCTGCTCTCGCTATGTCTCTCTCTGTCAAATAAATAAATAAAATCTTAAAAAAAAAATGGTGCTGGGAAAACGGGAGTTACATGTGAACCAATGAAAATGGACCACTTTCTTACACCATATACAAAAATAAAATGGATTAAAGATCTAAATGTGAGACTGGAAACCATAAAATTCCTAGAAAACATAAGCAGTAATTTCTTTGACATCGGCCATAGACACATTTTTTCTAGAGGTCTCCTCAGGCAAGGGAATCAAAAGCAAATTTAAACTTACTGGGAGTACAGCAAAATAAATAGCTTTTGCAAGGAGAAGTAAACTATCAACAAACAAAAAGGTAACCTATTGGGGCGCCTGGGTGGCTCAGTTGGTTAAGCGACTGCCTTCAGCTCAGGTCATGATCTCAGGGTCCTGGGATCGAGCCCTGCATCGGGCTCCCTGCTCAGCGGGAAGCCTGCTTCTCCCTCTGACCCTCCCCCTGCTTGTGTTCCCTCTCTCGCTGTCTCTCTCTCTGTGTCAATTAAATAAATAAATAAAATCTTTAAAAAAAAAAGTAACCTATTGAACGGGAGAAGAGATTTGCAAAGGACAAAAATGTCATTTTATTTTTTTATTTAAAAAATTATTTTATTTTATCTTATTTTATTATAATTCCAGCATAGTTAACAAACAATGTTGTATTAGTTTCAGGTGTACAGTATAGTGATTCAACAATTTCATATATTTCTCAGTGTTCATCAAGATAAGTGTACTCTTAATCTCCTTCACCTATTTCACACATCCCCCTACCCACCTCCCTTCTGGTAAGTTCTCTATAGTTAAGAGCCTGTTTTCGGGTTTGTCTCCTTTTTTTTTTTTTTAAATAAAAATGCCATTTTAAATGGTGTATAGTGGGCGCCTCGGTGGCTCAGTCATTAAGTATCTGCCTTCAGCTCACAGGTCATGATCCCAGGGTACTGGGATGGAGCCCCGCATTGGGCTCCCTGCTCAGCGGGAAGCCTGCTTCTTCCTCTCCCACTACCCCTGCTTGTGTTCCCTCTCTTGCTATGTCTCTCTCTGTCAAATAAATAAATAAAATCTTAAAAAAAAGAACTTAAAAAAATTCTCAAAGTTTTAAGAATCATGTATAATACATATATAATATACAACTTATAATAAATGAAATTTTATAAACTCTATTATACTAAATAAATGGAAGGTAGTATTCTTACAACATTTTTTGACTAAATTTCAACCTTCTGAAGATTATATCTGAGTGGACAACAAAACAAGCCTGATTCTTTCTTACTGGAAACAGCATTCTACTTTGCATGTGCCATGACAAAATTTCTTGGTCAAATTAATGTGATGATTATTATACTATATCAAATAAATGTTTTAAAATATACTTTCTAAATTGATACATTTTTAGCTAGAATGGTGAATAGTACCTTGATTAAGGAATCCTTTACAGAAAAATATTCCTGTATACTATACTGCTTAAATATATATTTTTAAAAAGCCTCATTTTGTAGAGGTCAAAAGTTCAAGAAATGGAGGGAGTTGGAAATGTATGAAAAGGAGTTTCCTTTTCAGTGTGGGGCTGGTATCTTTTAGGAGCTGTTCACAAGAAAAATCTCAACACCACATGGCTGTTTATGGCTCAGATCACAAGACCTGAGTGGGGAAGAGAGGGAAGTTATAGTCTACCATCCTTGGTAAAGGAAAAAGCAGATTACCCATCTCCAATTGCTCCCATTTGTTGCTCTTTCTTCTCTTCATCTCTTTCTTCCACACTTTTATTTTTTTCCAATTGATTTTAAAGTTTTATTTTACCTTCCTATTTTTTCTTCTTTCTCCCTTTCCTTCCTTTGGCAGACCTGAAGTGGTAATAGCTTGCATCATCAGCAGGGGAGGGAGGACTGTGACTGACTGTATTAGTACTATTCTTTCTGGGTGATTTTTGTTATCTACAGACCTAATGTACAAATAGTCCTGAGGTAAACAAAGAGAGGGGAATAACTACATAACTGATGAAGTTTTAGCCTCTTCTGAAGTATCAGGTAGGAGATGGAAAGAACATAAATTGGCTTGAAAAATCAAGCACTGCTCCTGAATAAACTAATGATTACTGAATCCAACATAAAATGGCAAAAGAAAGACTGGTTTCAAAATACAAGGTTGTATCTCAGGCATATCACCTTCTTTGTACTAGAGTTTCAATCTCACAATGCAAAGTGACCTTAAAAGTCTTCTGGTCCAACCATTTCTCTCATTTTGAATTCCCCCAGTTTATGTATGACCACCTTCAGTAATGGGAAACTCCACTGATCGATCATTTCATCTTCTTACAGCTCTATGAAAAAGTTCTTCCACAGACTGAACTGAAATACATGTCCATATACTTTCACTGGTCCTGGTTCCACTCCTCTGGGTCATACAGGACCCATCCGGCCATACTTGTCTATGAAAGCATATTTTAATTTCCTTTTAGTGACTTCTGGAATGTACCCTTGTGTCTCCTGTACTACTTTCCAGGGGTAATAAAGTTTCTGACAATGGCCAAGTGCTACTGAACTCATCTTCTGCTCTAACAGAAATACTACTTTATTTCTTTCTGACTAAAAGTGAAAAAGAAAGGGCATTAATGCTGCATTTTGTAGCCATAGCCTAAGAGCTATTTCCTGACAGCAACATAAGTCTTACACAAAGATACAGTTTTAATCACCAGTGAGTCACTAACAAAATTTTGTATGTATCATGGTGCTTATTTTCTTCAGAAAATAATGAGTGGGTGAATCATTTCTAAGAGAATAAACTAACATTAAATCTACAGAGAATAGCAGAGTCTAACAGCTATGCCATTATTCATTATACTGCTACATGAAAAGGAGGTAATTCACTGAAATAGAAAATTTTAAAAATCTGCCTGCATTTTCTCACAAAATCCTTGAAAAATACAGTGGTACTAAAGAACAAATAAACTACAAAAACGCACCTATACAGTTTGGTCCTTCCACAATTGCTTATCAAATCGTGTACTTTAAACGACTGAAATACTAGTTGAGAGACACGGTGGTGATAGAACAGGAGGACCCTAGGCTCATCTTGTCCCACAAATGCAACTAGATAACTATCGAATCATTCTAAAAACCCCAGAAACCTACCTGAAGACTGACAGAATGAATTCCACAACTAAAAGGAGAGAAGGCACACTGAAGAATGTAGGAAGTATGGACACATGGTTAAGGGGAGAAACGAGCTATGAGTGCTGCAGAGGAGAGGGAGAACGCTTGGGGCACACACTGGGGAGATTATTCACTCTTCTTGGAGCACATCCCTAACAGGCAGCATTCAGAGAGATGCCTCTCCCAGGACAAAGGAGCTGGCTGGAGCCATTTCCCTCCCCTGCGCCTCAGCATAACCAAAAAGCCACCTGCAGAAAACAGATGAGTCCCAACACTGGCTGCCTAACTTGCTTACACCAAGTCTCACACCTCTGTGCTCTGGCATGACTGCCCTTCTGGGTCAGCCTTCCTCAGTCCCAGCATGACAAGACCCTCCCCACAGGAGACCAGCAGAGGCCCCTGCCAGTACCACCTCCCTAAGACCTGGGTTTAAAAGGCAATATATTTGGCTTGAATACAGCCCAAAGGGCACTGCCCTGCTCCTGGAGATAAGGCAGGTAAACAACCCAAAGGCAAACAGTGTAGAAACATTGATCTGAAAAAAGCATGGAACACACAGTAGGGAGATTCTTTGCTTTTTTCACAGTGCTTCATGGAAAACAGCAAGCACCCAGACCCCTCTGCACAGAAACAGGAGCTGGCTGGCTTCATTTCCCTGATCTGCCCCTCAGCATAAACACAGAGCCACCTGTAGCAAACAGTACAGCACCTCCACTGGCTGCTTAACCTGGTTACAAGTCCCATACCCCTACACTCTGGCAGTACTGCCCTTCTCATCTCAGTCAAGTCTACCTCGGTGCCAGCACAGCAGGCCCCTTCCCCAGACCAGCAGAAACCCCTGCCCATACCATGTGTCCAGCCCAGAGAGCTCTGCAGGGCTTCAGTTCTAGTGGTAGTAGTATCAGGTCACCTAGTTAAAACTTGCCACATTCTGGCCAAGGACCAAACACTGCCCAATGCAAGCTAGGGAAGCCACTGCAGATGACTGGACTGGAGAACAGAAGAGCCAAAACACAACAGCAGAACACATACAGCACAGACTAGAGACTGGAGCCATTAGAGACACTAGAGACACTCCCGGAAGTGGGAAGCCTTAGACACTCTAACATCTTCTTCATGAAGCGATTACTCTCAGGAGCAGGAAAACATAATGGGCTTTTCTAAAACACAGAAGAAGGCAGAGACTTAGACAAAATGCCAAGATAGAGGAATTCATCCCAAATGAAAGAACAAGATAAAGTCACCACCAGAGATCTAACCAAACCAATATAAGTACCATGCCTGATGGGAACTTAAAGTAACAATCATAAGAATACTTGCTGAGGTTGAGAAGAGAATGGAAGACATCAGGGAGGCCCTTACCACACACATAAAAGAATTAAAAAACAGTCAGAAATGAAAAATGTGAGGTGCCTGAATGGCTCAGTTGAGCAAGCATCCAACTCTTGATTTCAGCTCAAGTCTTGATCTCAGGGTCAAGATTTCAAGCCCCACATTGGGCTCTACACCCAACATAAAAGAAAACATTAAAAAAAATGAAAAATGCAATAACTGAGACTGGACACAGGCTTGTTGCAATGAACAGCAGGCTGGAAAAAACAGAGGAATGAATAAGTAACCTAGAAGACAAAATAATGGAAAATAATGATGCTGAACAAGAGAGAGAGAGAATTATGGAACACGAGAACAGACTTATGGAACTCAAAGACTCCATCAAACTTAATAACATTCGTATTGTAAGAGTCCCAGAAGAAGAAGAGAGGAAAAAGGGGCAGAAAAAAGTTTTGGAGGGATAATAGCTGAAAACTTCCAGATCTAGGAGGCACTGAGAACTCCCATCACAATCAACAAAAGCAAGCCCAGACCAGGACATACTGTGATTAAATTTGCAAAATATAGTGATGAAGAAAAAAATCATAAAACCAGCAAGACAAAAGAAGTACCTAACTTAGAAGGGAAGACTCATTAAGCTAGCTGAAGATTTCTCAACACAATGTGGCAAGTCAGAAGGGAGTGGCATGATATATTCAACGTGCTGAATGGGAAAAATAGCAAGGCTATCATTCAAAATAGAAGGGGAGATAAAGAGTTTTCCAAACAAACAAAAACTAAAGGAGCTCCTCACCACTAAACCACCCCTGCAAAAAATATTAAAGGAGACTCTGAGTGGAAAAATCTCCAGAAACAATGACAAAACAAGTAATGACACTAAATACATATCTATCAATAATTACTCTGAATGTAAATGGACTAAATGCTCCAAGCAAAAGACATAGAGTGTAAGAATGGATAAAAAAACAAGACCCAAGGGGCATCTGGGTGGCTCCATCAGTTAAGTGACCGACTCTTGATTTCAACTTAGGTTGTGATCTCAGTGTGGTGAGATCAAGCCCCAGGTCAGGCTCCATGCTCAGCATGTAAATAAAATCTTTAAAAAACAAAAACAAAAACAAGACCCAAGTATATACTGCCTACAAGAGATTTATTATAAACCTAGAGTCACTTGCACATTGAAAGTGAGGGGAGGGAGAAACATTTATCATGCAAATGGATGTTACATGAAAGCCAGAGTACCAATACTTATATTGGAAAACTATATATTTTTTAATTTTAAGTTCAATTAATTAACAATATAGTGTATTATTAGTTTCAGAGGTAGAGTTCAGTGATTCATCAATTGCATACAACACCCAGTGCTCATTCCATCACGTGCCCTCCTTCATGCCCACCACCCAGTTACCCCATCCCCCCCACTACCTCCCCTCCAGCAAGCCTCAGTTTCTTTCCTATGCTTAAGAAGTCTCTTATGGTTTGTCTCCCTCTCTGGTTTCATCTTGTTTTATTCTTCCCAGGTTGGTTGGTTGGTTTGTTTGTTTTACTAACCAGAATCCTGCTGTATGTACTGTTCTTTGATGTGCTTGCTGGAGATGTTCTCAGCCGAGCACACTCCTTTTATCCATTCTATATTCCACAGAAATAATTAGATGTTTGGGTTGCTTCATTCTGCTGTTATAATTATGCCCACTTTTGTGCACAAACTTGAGCACAGGGGCTGGAATTTGAGGGGAAGAGTGTCAATTTGAGCCCTTGGCAATCTGAGGAAAACTACACTTTAAACACTTTAAACAGAAGACTGTAACAAGAGATGAAGAGTACTATACCATAATAAAGGGGGCAATCCAACAAGAAGATCTAACAATTGTAATTATTTATGCACCCAATAAGGGAGCAGCCAAATATATAAAACAATTAATAACAAATGTAAAGGAACTCATTGATAATAACACAATAACAGCAGGGGGCTTTAAACTCCACTTACACCAATGGACAGATCATCTAGGCAGAAAGTCAACAAGGAAACAACAGCTTTGAATGACACACTGGACTAGATGGACTTAACAGACTGTTCAGAACATTCCATCCTAAAACAGCAGAATACACATTCTTTTCAAGTTCACATGGGACACTCTCCACAATAGAGCACATACTAGGTCACAAATCATTCCTCAACAAATAACAAAAAGATTGAGATCCATACCAAGCATCTTTTCTGACAACAATGCTATGGAACTTGAAGCCAACCACAAGAAAATATTTGGAAAGACCACAAATACATGGAGGTTAAAGAACATTCTACTGAACAATGAATGGGTCAATCCATTCAAGGAAATTAAAAAAAAAAAAATACATGAAAACGAAAACTAAACAGTCCAAAACCTCTGGGATGCAGCAAAAGCAGTCCTAAGAGGGAAGTATATAGAGCAATACATGCCTACCTTAATAAGCAAGAAAAATCTCAAATACACAACCTAACCAACCTTATACCTAAAAGAGCTATTAAAGGAACAACAAAGCCAGCAAAAGGAAGAAAATAATGAAGATTCGTGCAGAAAAAAATGGTACAGAAACTAAAAAAAAAAAAAAAAAAGATCAGTGAACCAGGAGCTGGTTCTTTGGAAAAAAAAAAAAAAACAATAAAATTGATAAACCCTTAGCCAGATTGAACAAAACAGAAGAGAAAGGACCCATTTAAATAAAACCACCATTAAAAGAGGAGAAATAACAACCAACACCACAGAAATATGAACAATTATAAAAAGAATATTATGAAAAATTATATACCACCAAATTGAACAATCTGGAAGAAATGAATATATTCCTAGAAAGATTTAAATTACCAAAACTGAAAAAGTAAGAAAAAGAAAACTTGAACAGACTGATAATCAGCAAAGAAACAGAATCACTAATCAAAAATCTCCCAACAAATAAAAGTTCAGGGCCACATGGCTTCACAGGCAAATTCTACCAAACATGTAAAGAAGAGTTAATACCCGTTCTTCTCAAAATATTCCAAAAGACAGAAAAAGTAGGAAAACTTCCAAATTCTTTCTATGAGACGAGCATTACCCTGATACCAAAACCAGATAAAGACACCCCTAAAAGAGGGTAAGAACCATAAAATCCATTCAACAGATGCAGAAAAAGCATTTGATAAAGTACAACATACATTCATGATAAAAACCCTCAACAGATTAGGGTTAGAAAGAATGTACAACATAATAAAGGCCATAGATTAAAAAAAAAAAAACAAAAAACTCACAGCTAATATCATCCACAATAGGGAAAAACTGAGAGCTTTTCCTCTAAGGTTGGGAACAAGACAAGGATGTCCACTCTAATCACTGTTTTTTAACACAGTACCAGCCACAGCAATCAGACAACAAAAAGAAATAAAAGCATCCAAATCAGCAAGGAAGAAGTCAAACTTTCAGTATTTGCGCATGACATGATACTCTATACAGAAAACCTTAAAGACTCCACTAAAAAACTACTAGAACTGATACACTAATTCAGTAAGGTCACAGGATACAAAATCAAGGTACAGAGATCTGTTGCATTTCTATACACCAATAATGAAGCAGCAGAAAGGGAAATCAAGGAATCAATCCCATTTACAATTGCACCAAAAACCGTAAAATACCTAGGAATAAATTTAACCAAAGAGGTGAAAGACATGTATACAACATTCATTAAAGAAATCGAAGAGGAAACAGAGTATTGGAAAGACATGCCATGCCTGTGGATTGGAAAAACAAATACTGTTAAAATGTCTATACTACCCAAAGCAATCTACACATTTAATGAAATCCCTTCTCAAAATATCATCAGGATTTTTCACAGAGCTAGAACAAACAATCCTAAGATTTGTGTGGAACCAGAAAAGACTGTGAATAGCCAAAGCAACCTTGAAAAGGAAAAGCAAAGCTGGAGATATCACAATTCCTTACCTCAAGCTATATTACAAAGCTGTAGTGATCAAGACAGTAGGGTACTGGTACAAAAATAGACACATAAGTCAATGGAACATACCAGAAAACCCAGAAAGGAACCCACACTATATGGTCAATTAATCTTTGACAAAGCAGGAAAGAATATCCAATTGGAAAAAAAAAGACGGTCTCTTCAACAAATGGTGTTGGGAAAACTGGACAGCAACATGCAAAAGAATGAAACTGGACCACTTTCTCACACTATACACAAAAATAAATTCAAAATGGATGAAAGATCTAAATGTGAGACACAAAACCATCAAAATCCTAGAGAACATAGGTAGTAACCTCTTTGACACCAGCCTTAGCAACTTCCTACTAGATAATTCTCTTGAGGCAAGGGAAACAAAAGCAAAAACAAACTATTGGGACTTTATCAAGATAAAAAGCTTCTGCAGAGCAAGGGAAATAATCAACAAAACTAAAAGGCCACCTATGGAATGGGAGAAGATATTTGCAAATAACATATCTGATAAAGGGTTAGCATCCAAAATATATAACGAACTTATAAAACTCAACACCAAAAAACAAATAATCCAATTAAAAATGGGCATGAATAGACATTTTTCCAAAGAAGATATACAGAAGGTCAACAGACACATGAAAAGATGCTCAACATCACTCATCATCAGGGAAATACAAATCAAAACTACAATGAGGTATCACCCCTCAACAGTGAGAATGGCTAAAATCAACAACACAAGAAACAACAGATATTGGGGAGGATGTTCACAAAGGGGAACCTTCTTGCGGTGTTGGTGGGAATCCAAACTGGTGCAGCCGCTCTGGAAAACAGTATGGAGCTGCCTCAAAAAGTTAAAAACAGAACTATCCTATAATCCAGCAATTATACTATTAAGGATTTACCTAAAAATACATGTTGTGATGAGCATTGGGTGTTATACACAACTAATGAATCGTGAACACTACATCAAAAACTTATGATGTACTATATGCTGGCTAACTGAACATAATAAAAAAATACTAATTCAAAGGGAGACATGCACCCCAATGTTTATAGCAGCATTATCTACAATAGCCAAATTAAGGAAACAGCCCAAATGTCCATCAACTAATGGATGGATAAAGAAGTGTGTGTGTGTGTGTGTGTGTGTGTGTGTGTGTAATGGAATATTACTCAGTCGTAAAAAAGAATGAGATCTTGCCCTTTGCAAAGACATGGGTGGAGCTAGAGAGTATTATGCTAAGCGACCAATAAGTCAGTCAGAAAAAGACACATACCATATGATTTCACTTATATGTGGATTTTAACAAACAAAACAAAGAGCACAAGGGAAAAAAAAGAGAGAGAGAAAGGCAAATCAAAAACAAACTTTTAACTACAAAGAACAAACTGATGGTTACCAGAGGGGACGTGGGTAGGGGGATAGGTTAAACAGATGATGGCGATTAAGGATTGCAGTTGTTTTGATGAGCACCAGGTCTTGTATGGAAGTAATGAATCACTATATTGTACACCTGAAACTAAAATTATACTGTATGCTAACTAACTGTAATTTAAATAAAAACTTGAAAAGACAAAAAAATAAAGTGCCTGTGAAAAAACTATAGGTGTAAAACAGCAACAAACTACAAAGCCTTTAGCATCTCAATATTCAAAGGTTTGAGACTCTATTATGCCTTAATTACACTCTTTATCCGTTAGGGTTCATAGATCAATGGAAATGGTACTCTCATTCCTACTCTACTAGAATTTTACCCCCTTCAATTAGGGTTATTCCTTTTTTTTTTAAGATTTATTTCTTTGAGAGACAGAGAGCAAGTGAGTGTGTGAGGGGAAGGGGGAAAGGGAGAGGGAGAGAATCTCCAGCAGACTCGCTACTGAGCACGGAGCCTGATATGGGGCTCAATACCACAACCCTGAGATCATGACCTGAGCTGAAATCAAGAGTTGATGCTTAATCAACTGAGCCACCCAGGCGCCCTCAATTAGGGTTATTCTTAAAGAAACCTTTCTTAAGTCATAAAAATTATTTTATGTTTCACATGACAGTTTTTGACTAAACAATCTCTGCAATAATCTCTCCATTCAAATTTCTTGTTTATTGGCTTATGGTTTGAACGATGAAGAGAGAAAGAACATTTTATACATAAAGGGTATGGTAACCAAAAAAGCACATTACATTTTATACTTTTTCAAAATTATTTATCATTAAAAGTATCATGAATAAGCATCAAGAGTCTGAAAGAAATCAAAATAAGTCTAAGAAGAAACAAGGCTGTGTATAAATATTCATTTCAATAAACAATTGATCATGTTAACACAACAAATTTCTATTCTACTTGCTTGAGACTACTGATACTCACAAGTTATCAATCCACTGGCCTGAATGAGGTGTGACTTAAATTGGGATCTAAAGGTCAGGAGAAATAATGGCATTACACTAAGTGCTGGGAATGTATTATTTTAAACACTGAGAATAATAGGAGCTAGAAATTATTGGATGTCTGCTATAACCCATGCATAGTGTTGTGCACATAATATACTATCTACTTAGTATTTCCTAGTATAAAACTCTAGGGGATAAGTACTATTCTTATCCTAAGGGTTCAGATAAGAAAACTGAGGTTTCCACAGGTTAAGTGATTTGCCCCAAGTCATACAGCTAGTCTATGGTATAGCAGGGAAACTCACATGGGTCCAAGGAGATTTGCATATTATAGTTCATAATAGCATTATTTGTAATAGAAAAAAGTGACTACAGTATCAAGAGAATGAAGAAATAAATGTGTTATATTCGAATAATAGAATACTATGCACGTGAAAATAAATGAACTACAGCTACACATAAAAACGTATGTATCACAAACTGCTACTTGATAAAAACACGTGGCAGAAGAATAGATACCGCATAAATAAAATTTATATAAAGCTAAAAAGCACACAAAACAACAGTGTATAAAGTTTAGTAATGCATGTATATAGAGTAAAAGTCTCAAAACACACATAGCAATATTAAATACAAGTCAGGAAAATAGCTATGGGGGGTTTAGGAAGTAAGGGGAATGCAATCAGAGTTGGAGGGATACACAGGAGGTTTCACCTACATTTACAGTGTTCATTAATGCCTTTTTGATAACTGTAATATTTTACATTAAATTTAAAAATCATAAATAATTTTGGATTTATTTCAATGGCTCTCTACTACCTTCAAAATAAAATTCCAACATATCCTAGCATTCAAACCCTCCACCATCTTGCTGTTTTTTATCCTTGAGAAACCAATTTCCCAATTTAAATTACAAGAGGTTAATAAGTTAGGTTTTAATAGCAATTCTAAAAATGTTCTACCATATTTCAACAACTTTATTACTTACTTCCGGAAAGTATTCAAAAAAAGTAAATTTATACCAGACAGACCATGAACCCCAAAAGTATATCCGTCCATTGCCTTGGCCCTTCTAAGAAGCTTCAGAGCTTCTGACAATTATAGTGTTCCCTTCTATGATTCCTAACATAGGTTGCTATGCTTTGAACTACAGGACTGATGCCCTGGCCAAAACTGACTAGACTAGGGATTGGAACCTGAGCCAAAGGCAGCCAACTAGAGGCTGTCTTATAAAGGGGCCTGAGGTGCAATTTCTGCCCAACAGGGGTACTTTGTAGTGGTTAGTGTCTAGCCAACCCAATCAAATCCTTTCTCTAGGAAAGTCTTGATATAAAACATGTAGAGTTAGCAGAAACAGAACAGTCCAGTCATGAGATTGGTAACTACCAGAGTTGCTATGATATTCTGAATGGTTCTTCTTGAGGTTTGTTTGGCTGGTGAGACACTTTCCTAGGCCTTCTTGCTAAACTATGCATCCTTTCATTAAAACACTGCTTAAGATAAGTTGAACATGCCATAGTTCTCTATAACCTTAGGATACATGACAAGCAATATTTTATTTCCATATTCAATGACGTTCACAGAACACCTAACCACCATCTGTGAGGACGGCATTACAGGGAAGTCAGTCATGTGGGTGTGGGAGGAGGCAACGCACACATCACTTTCACTTTATGGCATAAAGTGATATCCTGGAACCTATACCAAACATAGTTAAATAGGCTAAGGGTTTCAAAGCTTAACTTTCAAAGTTGCACTGAAAATAAACATGTTCAACAATGCTAAGTGGAAACAGGAACACTGATTTTGCTAATGATAAACACCAGTCTTTCCAACTTAACAAATTTCACTTTGTTAGGTTCTATTTTCTGGTATAACTTACATGAAACAAGGAAAGGAAACAGACAAGGACTAAAATTGACACAAAGGAATATGCAGCTGGTATTATCAAGGATTTTAAAACCTTAAGTCCTATGATGTCCATGTTCCTCTCCATATCCACCATCCTTGGCCCAAGCCCCAAAATATAATCCCAGTCATGTATTATCTCCTGTATTCTAATTTCTACAGTGCTCTGTATTTTCTCTCCACTGACCAAACTTTCTGCTATTCCTCAAAACTCCGAAAGTCCTTGCATTGTGTCTACCCTCCCCTCTCCTTGCCTGAAATGAAACATGACTGTTCTGTGAGGTCTCTACTTCCCTTATAATCCTGAAGATGAGGCTATTCAAAGTGTCTCAGGGAAAGGAGGTTAATTTTCTTCTTCCTGATATTCAATGCTACTTCTAAGCTATTACTTCTTCACCCTTAGGTAAAAACCTCTGTTCTTATTAGTGAGGAAGTAGAACAACTAGAACTCTCTTGAATGGAATGTAAATTGGTATAACCACTTTGAAAAACTATTTGGCAGTATCTACCAAAGCTACATGCCCTATGACCTGGCAATCCCACTCCTAGGTGTATACACAATAGAAATGTACATTTATGTGCACCAAAAAGACATACAGAAGAATGTTCACAGGGTCATTATTTGTGTAATAGCTCAAAACTGAAGATAATTCAAATGTTCATCAAGAGTAGAATGGATAAATAAATCATGATACATTCACCTTCTTAAATGTCATACAGTAATAAAAATGAATTAGTGTTACATGCATAATGGCTGAATCTCAGAAACATAATATTGGGTGAAAGAAGCCAGACATAACACAGTATATACTGCACCATTCCATTTATCTGAAGCTCAAAAATAAGCAAAAATAATCTATGGTGGAGGATAACAATGTAGAGGAACAGAAGGAAAGGTTTCTGGGCTGTTGGTAATGCTCTTTTTTTTTTTTTAATTTGGGTTCTGATTCAATAAACATGATCATTTTATGAAAATTTACCAAGCTGTTTATGACTTGTGTACTTTGCTGGATATATGCTATACTTCAATTAAAAAAAAGTTTATATAAAAGAAATAAAAGTAACTCTGCTACTTTGAAGTTCATACCATCTATCTATTCATTCTTAGCACTATCATCTACCTGCCTCCTGGTCACTGCATCACATCAAAGAGTTAGAATCCTGGTTAGCAGTCTTCTATACTCTAAATCCTGCTTTAACTAAGAATGACTTTAATATGCTTGTGGACAAACCACCCAAAAGCCTCCTCTCACCCTTTTACCTTACCTCCATAGACCTTCATATTCACTCCACTGTGGCTATCCACTCCATGAGTATACTCTGAACTTACCATTACCCAGAACTTGCTAATAGCTAAAATCATACATTGAACAAGCTTTTTTCTAACTACAACCTCCTGTTACACCTTTGATTTTCTTTCTGCTCTACTCCTGTTCTTTGAGCTAATAAAATTACCTACATTCGAAAACCTTTCATAAGAATGAAATGATGTGCATCAACAGCTTGGCAGAGTGTCAGACACACAGGAAGTGCTCAATAAATGGTAGCCATATTTAGTTTTTTCTTTTTTTAAAGATTTTATTTATTATTTAAGAGAGAGAGAGAGAATGAGCAGGAGGAGGGACAGAGGGAGAGGGAGAAGCAGACTCCCCACTGAGCAGGGAGCCCAATGCAGGGCTCTATCCCAGGACCCTGAGATCATGACCTGAGCCAAAGACAGATGCTTAACCAATTGAGCCACCCAGGTGCCCCCACATTTTAATAATAAGTATTTTATCATAAATTTTCTTTCGAGACTCAAATTTTCCTCAAATTCACTCAACCTCTGGCATGAAAGAAACTTGGCGTTTGTCTAACACTACTATATTCTTCCCAGTCCTTTTTTTTTAAAGATTTATTTATTTGAGAGGGAGGTGGGGAGGGGCAGAAGGAGAGAGAGAGAGAGAGAAATTTTAGCCGACTCTGCACTCGGCACAGAGCCCGACAGGGCCTGTGCAGAAACTAAGAGAGGTTTACCCGACTGCACAACCCAGGTGCCTCTCCTACCAAACCTTTTAAATGAAGGCCAGCCCTCAAGCCATTCTTTCTGATTCAAGAAGTCAGGAGGAAAAAATCAACATAGTCCTTATTCCTTGAGGGTAATTCCATGTCAGTGTTCCACTATCATATCTGCTCAACAAGCTCTATTTCAAGATTTATGTAATATTTTTTAGAGTTTTCTGCCAACTTGCTGGGATCCCCTCTATCTTACACTTTGTTATTAAACTCTGGGGCTTCAAAATGAACACAGATCACCCTTTTGGTACCTTGGCTTCACAAATGCTTCCTCAAACTTAAGCCTCATAATCGGGACTCAGATCATGTAATTTCAGATCCAGCTCTACTGCTTGCTACCATGTGACTGTGGGCAAGTTATTCAAACTTTCTAAGCTTCAGTTTCCTTACCTGTAAAATGCTGATAACTACCTACTCATAGGGCCACTGTGAAGCATAAATGAGAAAATGCACGTAAAATGCTCGGCAAAAATGCCTAGCACAGTAAATGTTTAATAACTTAATAGCTAGCTGTGATAACAATTATTATCTTTCCTCTATATCAGTTTTAAGATTTTACTTATCTATCAGAGAGAGAGAGAGCACAAGCATGGAGAGCAGTAGGCAGAGGGAGAAGCAGGCTCCCCTCTGAGCAAGGAGCCTGATGTGGGACTCGATCCCAGGGTCCTGGGATCATGACCTGGGCCAAAGGCAGACACCTCACCGACTGAGCCACCCATGCATCCCACCTCTATACTAGTTTTTGGCACATTTTGCCTTGTCACCAAACCGGCTCAGGCCTCCTGACTTTGTTTTTCCAGTTTTATCAAGATATAATTGACAGTCTCATGACTATTTTAAATGAAAAGACACCTTTTCTGGAATTTGTTACCTGTATCTCAAGATTTATTTCCTTCCTTTTACCACACACTTTTCCAAAGAGTAATGTACCCTTCCTTTCAGAAGCAAGGAGTAATGGAAGGATCATGGACTTTGGAGCCAAATATACCTGCATTTGAACCTGACTCTGCCACTTGGCAGCAATATGACCTGGAGCAAGCACTTTTTCTAAGCCTGTTTTTTCATAAATAAAATGGGGATACTACCCCATTTCTTAGGGTCATCAAAAGGACTAAAATGAAATAATACATGTAGAGCAGCTGGCCAAAGTAAGTGCTAAATTAAGGCCAGTTTCCCACCCCTTAGCCTTTCCTTAACCCCTTACAATCTAGGTTCTCCCTCTATCACTTTATTGATACTGGTTTTTCTCACTTCAGCTCTTATTAGCATTATGATTTGGGGCAATTTACTTGACTTCTCTCAACCTTAGTTTTTCGTTTGTAAAACGGTGATCATAATAACTACAAGATAAAGTTGTCTTGAGATTTAAGTGAAATAACATATGTAAAGTACTTTTGCATGGTACCTGATCTTGTAGTAAGCACTTAACAAATGGTAGCTTCCAATGACTTATTAATGGCTAAATCAAAAGACTGTTCAACTCTCTCCTCTAGGCTTCAGTGACAACACTCTATTCTGGTTTGCTTTTCACCACTGACTATTCCTTCTGTCTCTGCACCGCCTCCATGAAGTCGTTCTTTATTCTCCTCAACCAGGTTTGAGTTCTCTCTTTTGAACCCTCAGATCACTTTGTACTTCTCCTGAGGCAAGGCACTTTTCTTGCTCTGAATCAGAGTACACTACTTCATTGCCTAGCATATATTTATTCCTGTAGCTTTTATTGAGTACCTAATGTAAGTCATACCTGTGCTAGGGATACAAAAATTAATATCATAATTACTGTCCTCAAGCAGCTTATAAGAGGGTAGAACAGGCAAGTAGTCTATTATTTGAAATGTGATAAGTCCTAAGGTAAAAGTATGCCCAGGGTCCTCTGGAAGCACAAAAAGGAGTTATTTATATTAGATTGGGGAAGTAGGGAACACTATCTTGGAAAACGCATTTTGTGCTTAGTATATGAGGAGGCAGTACACAAATAGCTGTTAAATGAACGAATAGACTTAAATAGGAACTAACTAGATGAGGATGTTTCCCATCAGGTCCGGAGAAATAGCAGGGGTAAAGGCTTGGAGTACAGACGTTAAAAAATTTCCTAGGAAACAATAGATGAAGCTGAAAAGCCAAGGCAGGGTTGGGTGTTGTAGACACAGGAGTCTGACCTGACCCCAGAGGGCAGATGATGAGTGCCAATAAAGGTTTTTAAGTAGGAAAGGGGTATAATCAGATTTGCATTTTACGATCAGTACTCTGGCAGTTAAGGGAAAATGGATTCCACGAGAGCTAGGCTAGAGACTGCGAGTCCAGTGACAAGGCTATTATGATAATTCCGATAAATTATGAGATGAGAATCAGAAATGCTGAAATGAAGAATGGTCAATCAAGATGGATACTGAGTCACCTTAAACTTTGGCTGAACTGAATTATTCATATTTGTATCTTCTGCAAGCAGTGCATTTTACACTTAAAACCCGCTACAAATACCCACCTGTAGATATTTGTCTACTACTAATATTGAAACCTACTTAGGGAACAGCAGCTAGCAGCCAGCTGAGTCACTTCCGGTACTTAGATTTCTAAGTAAAGGCATCTTTTCCCATTACAGAACTCAAAAGAAACTTAGGTAACCTATTATTCAAACCCGGAAAGGAACAACAGTGAATACAAACACCGCGCACTGCGTAGAAACTCTGAGATGTCTCTATCCTAGTCTATTTCACCTCCAAATGTTTGAACAAAGTCTTTCAAAGGGTCATGAGACTCCGCCCTGTGCGCCCAGTCGAATGCCCAGGATTTTTTACTCTTTGTTTCAGTTCAAGACCCACAAGTCTGCTGCTGCTTGTCGCCAAGCCAGCCTTTTTCACCCAGCCGTTCCCCAGTTTTCACGATGCCGCTGTATAAACAGTTAACTGCAGGGGACGGAGGAGAGAGTACTGTCCCAGGCTCAGGAAATCCAAGGGGGAGAGGTCGGTGTTTGGAGGCTGCAAACGTTTAAGATTCCCTGGCCTTGTCAGTTCTCTCACAACCCCACCTCCACCCCGCCTCTTGCTGTGGGGCTCCCTTTTGAAATTAGGAGGATCCCTTCTATAGTTACTAGAATGCTATCTGCACCCAGAAACTAAGGAAGGTTTTGGTTTTTTTTTAAACTTACCCTAACAGCCGCCATATCTGTGACCTTCTCCGTCTGAGTTTTTCACCATATGGTGGGCAGAGAGGGACAAAACAGCTCAACTCGGCTCACCTCACCAGCCCCGCCTGGTTACGTCCTTGTCTGCTGGCTCCGCCCTTTCTCCACTCTCCTAGTGCGGCTTTGGGAAGCTGCTACAGCTAGCCGGCTGTCTCTCAGTAAAACTGTTCATCCTCGTGACTGACTGTTCCTATCCTCCATAAAGCCTTTCAGAATACTTTCCATAATCCAGTTGAAAGCTGTTTTGCTGGGTGCAAAAGTTTGCACTATTTTCATTGTTTCGGACATATGTGATTTGTCTAGGTAAGGATCTAAAATCCAAGTCCAGCTGCATTAATAAATAACTATATAGTCAGGTCCAGGCAGATTGAACAAAGCTTTCTTAAAATTTTAAAGAGAAAGGAAAAGAGTTTTATTCAAGCCCAAGTGAATACAGTTGCCCGGAAACACAATCTTCACAAAGAAAGGAGTGCTCCTGGGAAGGAACATTTGGTCCAGGGTTTTATATATATATATTTTTTTTTCATAAAAAGTTACAAATCATCCTGAGGAAGGACATTCCAGAACGTTAAAGACTTTATCTTAGGTTTTTAATATGTGCAAGGCTGTATGACTTTAATTTTATGGGAACCAGGGAGATTTTTTTTTCTTTTTTCTTATCTTTATGTTTGGAATGCTCTTTTTTGGCTATTTTTTTAAATAAAGCACATGTACAATATGTGCCTGGCGCAGAAAGAAAGTCCATACTTTGAAGTTTTGCGGAGTCATTTTGACCTCGGTAAATGTTAAAGGATACATTCTCTGGGACCCCAGGAGCAGGACCCCCAAACACATGAAAAGTTGAAAATTTCTTGTATTTTATCAATCACTAAAAGAACATCTTACCTCTGTGATAAATGGTCAAATTCATACATTTTAAGACTGTCACTCTGACCGTCCTATATGCCAGGCACTTGTTCAACATACAGAACAATACAATGTCTTCACCCTCAACGAGCTTATGTTTCCAAAAGGAAAAGACAAACAAATGTTACGAAGTGCCAAATGCTATGAAGGAAAATAAAACAGTATGGAGATAAGGTGAGAATTTACTTGTTTAAATAGGTTAGGGAAAGGCTATCTGATGTAGAAAGAACAACAATGAAAAATGGCTGGTGTGGCTGGAGTGAGAAGTCCAAAAGGAATGAAATAAGAGGCTATGTAGGGGCTTTTTGTACCACCATACAGACCGGATTTGATTCTGAATGGGGGGTGGAGTCAATGGAGGGTTTTGAGCAAAGATGTGGCATGATCTAAGCTAGATTTTAAAAGGATTATTTTCGTGCTGTAAGGAGAATATGCGTTGAATAGGTGCAATCTACTCAACAGGGAGCAAGATATTCCCTAGGCCTCCAATGAATGATTTTAAGGAAAGAAAATGCTCATAATCTGACCATCAGCATAGCCAATATTAATTCATTTATTCATTCAACAAATATTTAAGTGCAAACTATATACCAGGCATCAGTAACATATCTAACATATTTGACACTCTAAGCAAATCATTTTTTAACAGCTTTCTCCTCTATATGACAAAATTGTTTTGAGAAATAATGATGACTGAGTAATATTTTATTGTATAATATATACCACATCTTTTTTATCCATTCATCTATCAATGGACACTTAGGTTGCTTCCATATCTTGGCTATTCAGCCATAAAAAAGGATAAGATATTGCCATTTGCAACAACATGGATGGGTTTAGAGGGTATTATGCTAAATAAAATATGTCAGACACAGAAAAACAAATACCATATGGTTTCACTTATATATGGAAACTAAATAACAAAACAAATGAATAAACAAAGAAAAAGCAGAAAGAGACTTATTAATACAAAGGACAAATTAATGGCTGCCAGAAGGGAAGGGTGGGGATGAGCAAAATGAGTGAAGGAAGAGAGAGACTTCCAGTTATGGAAAAATAAGTCAGGATAACAAAAGGTACAGCGCAGGGAATACAGTCAGTGGTATTGTAATAGCGTTTTATAGTGACAGATGGTACTACACTTGTGGTGAGCACAGCATGATGTATAGAGTTATTGAGGCACTATGTCGTACACCTGAAATTAATGTAACATTGTGTATCAACTATATTCAAAATATTAAATATTTATCAAATAAATATTAAATATAACTATTATTTATAAATATTAAATATTATAATAAATATTTTAAAGAAATAAGGGTGAAATTAAACTAATAATAATGGCCATAAAAGACACTGAATTTTTTCTTTTATTGAAATTCATATCTATCATAAAAATAAAACAGAAAATAGTGCAGTACAGAAAAGGAGAAAAGTAATGGATCAATGTTTTCTAATTGCATTAATATATGTTTTTAAAAGAGAAAGAACTTAAACCTATATATAAAGTTTATTTCGTGTAAAGCAACATATACACAAATAAAAAAAATCTTAAAATTGTGAATAAGTTTGTATATGTGCTGCTGAAGCGAGCACAAAATTGTGAATAAGTTTGGAAGAGAATTATAATAATTTTCTTTCACAGAACTTCCATGAATTACAATACCATCCATGTGTTAGTTTATTCAGCATCCAATCCAGTGGCATTCAGATTTTCCACAGTTGAAAATTTCATCTAAATATCTTCATCAGAAAATTAATTATACATTTCTATACTACTAGGTAAAAACTTCAGAAGTTCTGTAGAAATCAGTGAAAAACGTCTGAATGAGAGGGAACTTTGACATCATTTGATCCATTGCTTTAGAACAAGTGTCCAGTGCTTTCTGAAAACTATCAAGGCATTTATATAATGCCCTTTTGGTTTCTTCTGGTAATGTCACACAATCATCTTTTGTCATTTCTCTTGCTATTATTTTTTTTAAATGTGATCATCTTTTCTATGTAATGTCTATTTCCTTACACTGTATTGTTGCATAGTAAATTACTTTCTTCACATTTTCTGTGTCCCAATTTTTAAGGAACAGTTTAAGACTGTTTTTCACTGTGTGGTGCTCAAGGCTAATTCTGGCTGTTTGCACATATTTTTCTGTTTGATTAGCAACCTCATCTAAATTTTCATGCCAGAAAATTCAAATTCAGTAAAACAGTTCATGATATATTAAAAGTTATACTTTTTGGGGCGCCTGGGTGGCTCAGTTGGTTAAGTGTCTGCCTTTGGCTCAGGTCATGATCCCAGGATCCCGGGATTGAGCCCTAGGGGGGAATCCCTGCTCAGTGGGGAGTCTGCTTCTCCCTCTGCCCCTCCCCCGGCTTGTGCTCTGTCTCTCTGTGTCAAATAAATAAATAAATAAATTTTTTTATAAAGTTACACTTTTCCAAACAAAATTTACACCTCAAAGTTTGCACTCCGTTTCAGTGTTTTAAATTTTGAACACATACACACAAAACACCGAATGGTCACATAAATTGGCAGAATTGAAATAACCCAGATTCTGTTTCTCTTTTTCAATCACTGTGCTATCATTGTTCATTTCTAATCTGTTTAGATGCAAGGATATGTAGTACCACAGGGGGCAGAGATGCAACCTGCACCAAAGTTGAGCCCCAACAATTTGGAAACTTTGTGAATTTATTCTCTAAAAGAATTTGTATAGCTCAGTCAACATGTTTTTGGAAACTGTATAACTTGGAATTCTCCAAATTAAGTTTCACTGGAGAATACAATGTTTGTTAACGAATAAGTTATCAAGATGTGCTAATTTGAGGGTTACATATAGTAACCAAAAGATTTGTTTAGATCTTAGACCAAAAAAAAAAAAAAAGTTTTCTAAGGGAGGAGTATTTTATTAGCAACATTGCTTAGAATTTCCAGTACACTGTAATAATAAAAAGAAGAATGATTTTTCTTGTTTTATTAATGATTTTAAATTCTCTATAGATAATATATCTCCTTATTGACTGCACTCAGTTCTGACTACTCCCATTCCTGCCCATAGGGCCTCACGCCTGTTATGGTTCTATGTGGTAGATATGAAACAATGAACAAAACAGACATGAAGACAAAACCCCTGGTCTGTTTGAGCTTAAGTGTAAGTTTTTGACCAGGAAAACAAAAAAAGAAACAAGATTATTTCAAATAGTGTTAACTACCATAGAGAGTGAGAGGTTGGTGTGGTAGATACTTTAGATTGGGAGAACAGAAAATACTTCTTCAAGGAGCAGATACTTGAGCTGACACTTGAGTAACTTCTTGAGTAACGAGAGGGTCCACTTATGTGAGTATCTGAATATCACAGATTCACAGATTCACTTATGTGAAAAGTGCAACAAATGCAAAAACCCTGAGGTGGGAAAAAATTCACTAGAGTATCATGAGTGAGGCAGAAAGCAGTAGAAGTCAGGCAGGAGCCAGATCATATGTATAAAATTTCAATTTTCTTTTTATAAGAAATATTTAAGGGGGGCCTTGATGGCTCAGTCAGTTAAGCATCTGCCTTCAGCTCAGGTTATGATCTCAGGTCCTGGGATTGAGCCCTGCATTGGGCTCCCTGATCAGTAGAGGAGTCTGTTTCTCCTTCTCCCTCTGCCCCTCCCCCCTGCTCCTGCTCTTTCTCTCTCGCAAATAAATAAATAAAATCTTTTTTTAAAAAAGAAATATTTAATTTAAATATTATTTAAATAGTTTCTGATTTATTATTGTAGGTTTACCAATTGCTACTGATTGCTTTGGGCACAAATAGCTGCTCTGAGTAATGAAAAGTATTAGAAGCAAAATAAGATCTTGGTCTTTAAAAGAGGAGTCATGGGCGCCTGGGTGGCTCAGTTGGTTAAGTGACTGCCTTCGGCTCAGGTCATGATCCTGGAGTCCCGGGATTGAGTCCCACATCGGGCTCCCTGCTCAGCAGGGAGTCTGCTTCTCCCTCTGACCCTCTTCCCTCTCGTGCTCTCTATCTCTCATTCTCTCTCTCAAATAAATAAATAAAAATCTTTAAAAAAATAAAAATAAAAGAGAAGTCATAAAATAAAGGAGTTGAAATAAACCAGAGGTGCTGAAAGCTAGTGTGTTTAATAATTACCTGGATAATTTGATAAAATGAAGATTCCTGGATACCAGACCTGGATATGAGTATTCATTTTTTTTCTGATATAAGAGAATTCTGCAAAAGTTCCTCAATTGTTTCTCATGTGGGTATTCCTTGGGCTATACTTTGAGAAACTAAGTCCAATTAGATTGACTTGTAATCAATCTATTTACAATCAAATCATTGTCATCAAATCATTGTCATCAAATCATTTACAATCAAATCATTGTAAATGATTTACAATGCTATGTCATTTCTAGCACCAACATTTTAAGATTCTATAAGGGCTTTTATATAATGCTATTTGGTCATCCTGGGTAACTCCAATATTCTTGTGGACACATGATATTCTCATCTCCAGTGGCTTTTACTCCTGCTTCGCTTCAGCCATCCACAACAATGTCTATACTCTTGAATTTCTTATTACTAGGAGAACCATTTCACCTCTGAAACTTTAAATTAAAACAACTATTATCCTTTAAGCTCTGGAACCACACCTTTTCTTTTATTTTGTCAAGATCTCTAGGCCTTGATTAGCTGTCTATGGCTACATAACAATTTATCCCAAATTTAGCAGTACAAAAACCAAACATTATTTCACAGTTTCTGTGGCTCAGGAATTCAAAAGTGGCTTAGCTGTGTGATTCTGCCTCTAGGTCTCTCATGAGGTTCTTCTCAAGATGTCAGCTGGAACTGCATTTATCAGAAGGCTTGATTGAAGTTGGAGGATCTACTTCCAAGATGGTTCACTCACTTACATAGTTGTTATTAAGAGGACTCCTTTTTTTTACCATGTGAGTCTTTCCACAGTGTTGCTTAATAATAAAGTGGCAAGAAGAGAAATTAAGAAACTGATTGCACAAAAAATAATAAAATATCTAAGAATGAACTTAACCAAGGAGGTGAAAAACCTGTACTCTGAAAACTATAAAACACTGATGAAAAAATTTGAACACAACACAAACAAATGGAAGGATATTCCATGTTCATGAGGTAGAAAAATTATAGTTGTTAAAATGTCCATACTACCCAAACCAAACTGCAGATTTAATGCAATCTCTATCAAAATACCAACATCATTTTTCACAAAACTAGAAAAATTAATATTAAAATTTGTATGGAGCCACAAAACCTCCCAAATAGCCAAAGAAATCTTGAGAAAGAAGTATAAAGCTGGAAGTATTACAATCCCAGATTTCATTACAAAGCTATAATAAAAAAATATAGTATGGTACTGGCACAAAAACAGACACATAAATCAATAAAACAGAATAGAAAACCCAGAAATAAATCCACACATATATAGTCAGTTAATCTATGACAAAGTAGGCAAGAATATCCAATAGGGAAAAGATACTTTCTTCAGTAAATCATGCTGGAAAAACTGGACCACTTTCTAACATCATACACAAAAATAAACTCAAAATAGATTAAAGACCTAAATGTGAGATGTAAATCATAAAATTCCTAATAGAAAACATAGACAGTATTCTCTTTGATATTGGCCTTAGCAACATTTTCTAGATATTTCTCCTGAGGCAAAGGAAACAAAAACAAAAACAAACTCTTGGGACTACACTAAAATACAAAGCATTTGCACAGCAAAGAAAACCATCAACAAAATAAAAATATGACCTAATAAATGGAAGAAATATCTGCAAATGATATATCTAATTAGGGGTTAATATCCAAAATATATAAATTACTTGTACAATTCAACAGTGTAAAAACAAATAATCACATTAAAAAATGGGCAGAGGATTTGAAAAGACCTTTTTCTAAGGAAGGCATACAGATATCCAACAGACTCATGCAAAGATGCTCAACATTACTAATCATCAGGGAAATGCAAATCAAAACCACAATGAGATATCACCTTACATCTATCAGAATGGCTAAAATCAAAAACACAAGAAATAGCAAATGTTGGGAAGATATGGAGAAAAAGAAACCCTCATGCACTGTTGTTGGGAATGCAAACTGGTGCAGCCATTGTAGAAAACAATGTAGCATTACCTCACAAAATTAAAAGTAGAAATACCACATGACCCAATAACTCCACTACTGGGTCTTTACCCAAAGAAAATGAAAACACTAAATAAAAAAAATATATGCACCTTCTTGTTTATCAGAACATTATTTACAACAGTCAAGATAGGGAGGCAACCTGTGTCCGTTGATAGGTGAATGGATAAAAAAGCTGTGGTGTAGAGTTCTGGTCCAAGATGGTGACATAGGAAGACCCTAAACTCACATCCTCCACGAAACACACCAAATTACAATTATTTATAGAACAGCTCCTCCTGAAGAAAAACTGAGGGCAGACTGAAAAACTTCTGCATGACAAAAGATAAAACAGCAAAAGAGAACAGCAAGAGAGAAGGAACCATGGTAACAAAGGAATCCTTCAACCACCCAAATCTGTGAACTGCAGTGGGAAGGGATAGTACTGAGGACCTGGGAACAGATTCCTCTGTTATTGGGCACAGAAAAGAAGCATTGGTTTAAAAGAGCGACTAAGGGCACCTGGGTAGCTCAGTCAGTCGGGCATCTGCCTTCAGCTCAGGTCATGATCCCAGAGTCCCAGGATCGAGTCCTACATCATGCTCTCTGCTCAGCAGGGAGTCTGCTTCTCCCTCTGACCCTCCCCCTTCTCGTACTTTCTCTCTCTCTCTCAAATAAATAAATAAAATCTTAAAATAAATAAATAAATGAACAACTGATATGTAAAAGAGACAACACTGGAATTCTGCCAAATGGCAGAGGAGTCATGGGACTGGTCTCTGGGTCATAGGAACTGAAGAACTGCAGATTTATGCTCCCTCTCCACCTTAAAAGCACAAGCCAGAGCAAGGTCTTGGATTCCATAACTGTCTTGCCGTCTCTGCAAGTCTTCGGTCTACAAACGTACACCAGCCCTGGTCACTCTGGTATACAGAAAAAAAAAAAAAAAGCTACATGTTGTCTTCTTTTTTTTCTCTTCTCTTTTTTCCTCTTTTCTCTTTTTTCTTCTTTTTTTTTCTTTAAAAAGCAACTTAAAACAGCAACTAGCATATAAAACAGTTACCACTAGACCTTTACCAAATGGCTGGGGGAACAGCTGGAATGCTCTGTAGATGGGAGAGGCTGATAGACAAGATTTACACTTCCCCCAACTTTGAAAGCACAAACCAGTGTACGGTCCAGGCATCCTAGCTGACCTGACACATCAGTGAGCCTCAGGCCCATAGCCCACACCAGCCCTAGCTGTCCCACCAAGGTAGCCACAAGGCATTGCACACTAGAACACCCCTGATTAGTGATCACTGCAGCCCCAGCCTTTGTGCCAAAGTGACATAGGCACAAAGCATTGTGGAAAACTCCAGGTCTAAACCACTCTGGCTTTAGATGGCTTGCTAGGGCACCTCAAGGGCAGAGTGCTCAGGAAACTTGGTTAATGTGTGCTTCAGATCCAGCTGCCCTGCCAGCGTGCTCCCTACGTGGAACAACCTGGGAACCCCTAGCCCAAGGTTGCATTGATTTCAGCCTTTCCATCATAGCACACCCTGTGTGCAGCACCCCAGAACACACCTTCCCACACCAGTCATGGTTTCAGTTACCTGGCCAGGGCACCCACTGAGCTGAGTACCTTGGGACATATAGGTTTGCACCCAATTCAGCTTCAGCTGCTCTGACAGGGCATATTTTGTATGAAGAGCCCAGGGAACACACTGCCCCAAAACCATTTTAGCTTTAGCAGAATTGCCTGGGCACCATCTGCATGGAACACCAAGGAACTCCTGTCCTGTACCATGCCTCACCTCCAGCCACCCCTTGTGGGCACCCTATGTGCAGAGAGTCCTGGGATATCTGGTTTATATCCACTTCAGTGTCAGTTGTCCTACCAAGGTGCCCTCTGTGTGTAGAGCCTGAGTCCCCCTGGCTTGCACCCAGTTTAGTTTCAGTTAGCCTGTCAAGGCACCCTCAGCACAGAGAGCTCAGGGGCCTCCCAACTTGCATAATACCTCAGCTCCAGCCTCACCACCAGGGCACCCCCTACACAGAGTGCCCCACGGAAACCCAGCTTGCACCCATTTCAGATTCAGCTGTCCTGCCAGGGTACCCTCAACACAAAGAACCCCAGGACACACTGGTCTGCATCCACCTCAACTTAAATGTTCTGACAGTGTGCCCACGCTGCAGAAAGCCCCCAGACCCCAGCCCACAACATCCACAGCTCCAGCCAGCCAGCAAAAGTCACCAATCACACAAAATCTACATAGATGATCATACATTAGACCATTCCTTCAAGTTTAGAGGAAGTAGCTGTTCTGCCTAATCCATAGAAACAAACACAGAAAGTGAAACAAAATGGGGAGACAAGGGAATATTCCCCAAAACAAAGAACAAGATTAAACCTCAGAAAATAACTAAATTAAAGGGAGCTAAGCAATATGCCTGATTAAGATTATAAGTAATGATTGTAAAGATGCTCACTGGCCTGGAGAGAAGAATGGAAAAGCTCAGTGAGAAATTCAATGAAGAGATAAAAAATATAAAAATGAACCAATGAGAGTTGAAGAGTACAATAACTGAAATAAAAAAACATACTAGAGGGAATCAACAGTAGACTAGACTGGGAGGCAAGAAAGTAGAAGAGTAGAAGACTTCGTTTTATCTGGACCCTTGAATTTAGCTAGATATCTATCAAATTATTCTGAATGCCTATGAATTCAACCTGAGATGTAAGAAAAGAATCCCTGAATTTCTACAAATAGAAAATCATGGACATTTTGCAAGGTAGAATGTGTGGAAAATTGAATCAGAGGGGATATATCAGAAGATAAATGGATGGGGAAGGGAGCCTCCACAAGCTGGCTATTGGAAAGTGATATAGTTTAAAATTGGAACCTTTAGAAATCTGCTCCATTGAGAGACATCCCTGTCTGAAAGGTGCTCAGGTGGTGAAGCAGGGCAGAATCCTAGGTGGGACAGTGTGGTCTCAGGATCCCTGGATCACAGAAAGAATGGGGGTGCCTGAGCCGGCATAGTTCCCAAACATTTAGCTGGGAAACTGGCTACGGTCAGTGAGGCTGGGGGTGTGCTTTCAGCTAGGTTTGCCATAAACAGCAATCTACAGCAAGATGGTGTGACTGCTCTCCAAGTGGGGACCCTGCAAGCAGCAGGCCCCCAGCAACCCTCCTCCCTGCCCCAGGAGGGGAGGCACAGGTGCACAACACGTGAGTCTGCAGAGTTTGGCACACACAGAGGTGAAGATTGCTTTTCCCTGAGGGTTTACTGAAGAAAGAGGGCAGCATGATCTTTCAGCTCCAGGGCTGGAGATCAGGGCACAACCATTTTTATTTTCAACCTCTGAAGTGGCAAAGAGAGCCTTCAGGGGAAAAAAAGCCACATCAAAGAACCCGAAGCAGCTTAAACTGAGACCAGCCCCCCAGCAAGAAGCGGTGCAACTTCGTGTAGACAAACACACCTCATTATAAGCACAGCAGGCCCCTACACCAGAAGACCAGCTGTAACATCAGGGGAATACCAAGTTTACCAAGCACACAGAACTGCAAAATTCCAGCGCTGGTATATAGAAGTTGAGTTTTTTTCTCATGATTCTTTTATCCTTCAGTTTAAACTTTTCCTTTTCTTTTTGTTCTTCTTTTCATTTTCAACTAGTTTCTTATTTTATCAACTTTCTGTTTTTAAGTCTTCATTTAACTTTCATTTTTACACTTACATTTTATAGATATATTCTTCATTTTTGGCTTCCTTTCACTGTATTCAATTTTATTTTTGTATAAGTTTTGCTTTCTTTACAATTTGGGGATTTAGTGTCTTCTAACAAACAGTCCAAAATACATGCAGGAACAAGTGGATCACCCTGTTTTTGAACACCTGGGAGGTTAGATTTTCTCTTTACCTACCCCCTTTTTTTCTTTTTCTTTTCTTGTTTGGTTTCTGACCTCTTTGGATTTGTCTAGTGTATATTTCGCTTGGGTCATGGTTGATATTTTTGATTTTCTCTCTCATTCATCCATTCTTCTCTGAGACAAATGATTGGAAGGAGGAATTTACAAAAAAAGGAAAGACCCAATGGTAATGCTCTCTGCCACAGATCTAATCCATATGGATATAAGCAAAATGTTAGGGCTGGAATTCAGGATAATGAGTCTAAAGTTACTAGCTGGGCTTGAAAAAAGGCATAAAAGACACTAGACGGAGAGACTCAATTATGGGAAACAAACTGAGGGTTTCTAAAGGGGAAGTGGGTGGGGGGATCGGGTAACTGGGTGATGGGCATTAAGGAGGGCACGTGATGGGATAAGCACTGGGTGTTATACACACCTGGTGAATTGTTGAACACTACATCTGAAACTAATGATATACAATGTGTTGGCTAATTGAATTTAAATTTTAAAAAAGGACACTGGAGAATCTCTTAGTGCAGAAATAAAATCTGATCGGGCCAAAGTTAAAAATGCTTTAACTGAGATGCAATCTAAATTGGATGCTCTAACAGCTAGGGTAAATGAGGCAGAAGAGAGAGTCAGTGACATAGAAGACAAGATGATGGAGAGGAAGGAAGCTAAGGAAAAGAGAGAAAAACAACGAATGGACCATGAGGAGAGGATTTGAGAAATCAGTGATATCCTAAAGTGAAACAATATTAGAATTATTGGGGTCTCCGAGGAAGAAGAAAGAGAGAGATTGGGAGACAGTAGGCATATTTGAGCAAATCATAGCTGAGAAATGCCCTAATCTGGGGAAGGAAACAGGCATTCAAGTCTAAGAGGTAGAGAAAATGCCCCACAAAATCAATAAAAATAGATCAACAACCTGACATAGAATAGTGAAGAGTGCAAATTTCAGAGATGAATAAAATCCTGAAAGAATCTCGAGAAAAGAGTTCCTTAACCTACAATGATAGAAACATTCGACTGGCAGCAGACTTATCCACAGAGAGCTGGCAGTCCAGAAAAGCCTGGTATGATATATTCAGGGTAGTAAATGAATATATCATGCATACTGAAGCATGCAGCCAAGAATATGTTATCCAGCAAGGCTGTCATTCAGAATGGAAGGAGAGATAAATAGCTTCCAAGACAATGAGAAACTAAAAGATTTTGTGATGACTAAACCAGCCCTCCAGGAAATATTAAAGGGGATCCTGTAAGTGAAGAGAGAGCCCAAAAGTAACATAGAACAGAAAGAAACAGAGACAATCTACAGAAACAGGGACTTTACAGGTAATACAATGGAACTAAATTCATATCTGTCAATATTTCTCTGAATGTAAATGGGTTTACACCTAAAGAAGTGGAGAAAGAACAGCAAATAAAGGGTAAACCAAACAGGAGAAGAAAAATCATAAAGATTAGAGCAGAAATTAATAAAAAAAAACCTCACAAAAGAACAGTAGAACAGATCAATGAAACTAGAAGTTGGTTCTTTGAAAGAATCAATGAGATCGATAAACCCCTAGCCAGACTCATCAAAAAGAATAGAGAAAGGACCCAAATTAATAAAATCATGAATGAAAGAGGAGAGATCATGACCAACACCAAGAAAATACAATTTTGAAAACACATTATGAGCAACTATATGCCAACAAATTAGGAAATCTGGAAGAAATGGATGCATTCCTGAAAATATATAAACTACCACAATTGAAAGAGGAAGAAATATAAAACCTGAACAGACCCAAAACCAGCAAGGAAATTGAAGCAGTAATTAAAAATCTCCCAACAAACAAGAATCCAGGCCTAGATGGCTTTCCAGGGGAATTCTATCAAACATTTAAAGAATTAAAGGCTACTCTTCTGAAGATGTTTCAAAAGATAGAAACGGAAGGAAAACTTCCAAACTTGTTCTATGAGGCCAGCATTACCTTGATCCCAAAACCAAAGACCCCACCAAAAAGGAGAATTATAGACCAATATCTCCAGTGAACATGGATGCCAAAATACTCACCAAGATACTAGCCAATAGGATCCAACAGTACATAAAAATGATTATTCACTATGACCAAATGGGATTTAATCCTGGGCTGCAAGGGTGGTTCAACATTCACAAATAAATCAACATGATACATCACAGTAAACAAAAGGACAAGAACCATATGATCACCTCAATGGAGACAGAAAATGAATTTAACAAAATATAGGATCCTTTCTTGATTAACATTTTCCACAGTGTAGGGATAGAGGGAACCTACCTCAATATTATGAAAGACATCTATGAAAAGCCCACAGCAAATAATCATTCTCAATGGGAAAAACCTGAAGGTTTTTCTGCTGAGGTCAGGAACATGACAGGGATGCCCACCCTCATCACTGTTGTTCAACATAGTACTAGAAGTCCTAGATTCAGCAATCAAACAACAGAATGAAATAAAGGCATTTAAACTGGCAAAGAAGTCTAACTCTCACTCTTCACAGATGACATGGTACTTTATTGGGAAAACCCAAAAGACTCCACCCCAAAATTGCTAGAACTCATATATCAATTCAGCAATGTGGCAGGATATAAAATCAATGCAGAGAAATCAGTTGCATTTCTATACACTAACAATGAGACAGACAAAAGAGAAATCAAGGAATCAATTCCTTTTACAATTGCATCAAATCCCATAAGATACTTAGGAACAAATCTAACCAAAGAGGTAAAGGATCTGTACTCTAAAAACTATAGAACACTTATGAAAGAAATTGAGGAAGACACAAAGAAATGGACAAACATTCCATGCTCATGGATTGGAGGAATAAATATTGTGAAAATGCTTATGCTACCCAGAGCAATCTAAAGATTCAATGCAATCCCTATCAAAATACCATCAACATTTTTCACAGAGCTGGAAGAAAATAATCCTAAAATATGTATGGAAACAGAAAAGTCCCCAGATAGCCAGAGGAATGTTGAAAAAGAAAACCAAAGCTGGTGGCATCACAATGCCACACTTCAAGCTATATTAGAAAGCTGTAATCATCAAGATAGTATGGTGTTGGCACAAAAACAGACACATAGATCAATGGAACAGAATAAAGAAACCAGAAATGGACCCTCAACTGTATGGCCAACTAATCTACATCAAAGCAGGAAGGAATATCCAATGGAAAAAGGACAGCCTCTTCAGTAAATGGTGCTGGGAAAATTGGACAGCCACATGTAGAAGAATGAATCTAGACCTTTTTCTTACACCATACACAAAGATCAACTCAAAATGGATGAAAGACCTAAATGTGAGATAGGACTCCATCAAAATCCTAGGAGATAACACAGGCAGTAACCTCTTCCAACCACGGCCAGAGCAAATTCTTGCTAGACATGTCTCCAAAGGCAAGGGAAGCAAAAGCACAAATGAACTATTGGGACTTCATCAAGATAAAAAGCTTCTACACAGCAAAGGAAACCGTAAACAAAACTAAAAGGCAAACTATGAAATGAGAGAAGATATTAGCAAATGACGTATCAGATAAAGGGCTAGTATCTAAAATCTATAAAGAACTTATCAAACTCAACACCCAAATAACAAATAAACCAGTCAAGAAATGGGCAAAAGACACAAACAGACATTTCTCCAAAGAAGACATACAAATGGCCAGCAGACACATAAAAAATGCTCCACATCACTTGCCATCTGGGAAATACAAATCAAGACCACAATGAGGTACCACCTCACACCAGTCAGGATGGCTAAAATTAAGACAGGAAACAACAACTGTTGGTAAGGATGCAGAGAATGGGGAACTCTCTTACACGTTGGTGGGAATGTAAGCTGGTACAGCCACTCTGGAAAACAGTATGGAGGTTCCTCATGAAGTTAAAAATAGAGCTACCTTATGATCCAGCAATTGCACTACTAGGTTTTTACCTCAAAGATACAAATGTAGGGATCCGAAGGGGCACCTGCCCCCCAGTGTTCATCGCAGCAATGTCCGCAATAGCCAAACTGTGGAAAAAGTCGATATCCACTGACAGATGAATGGATAATGAAGATGTGGTGTATATATATATATATATATATATATATATATATATATATATATACAACGGTATATTACTTAGCCATCATAAAGGTTGAATACTTACTTTTACATTGATGTGGATGGAAGTGGAGGGTATTATGCTGAGCACAATAATTCTGAGAAAGACAATTATCATAAATTTTTACTTATATGTGGAATATAAGAAACAGTGCAGGGGATCATAGGTGAAGGGAGGCAAAACTGAATTGGAAGTCATCAGAGAGTGGGAAAAACCATGAGAGACTCTTAACTGTAGGACACAGACGGGGTTGCTGGAGGGGAGGTTGGTGGGGGGATGGGGTAACTGGGTGATGGGCATTAATGAGGGCACGTTTGAGCCCTGGGTGTTATATGCAACTGATGAATTATTGAACACTACATTGAAACTTATGATGTACTATATGTTGGCTAATTGAATTTAAATAAAAAATAACAGTAGTATAGCAGATGCAGATGAATATCAGTGATCTAGATGACAGGGTAATGGAAATCTTGAAAGCTGAACAGCCTAAAGAGAAATAAAAGTTAAGATAGGTTAAAGGATCTCTTGGACAAGATTAAGTGAACAAACATTTGCATTAGAGGGGTCCCAGGGAAAAAAAGAAAGAAAGGGGTAGAAAATTAACTTAAAGAAATAATAAATGAAACCTTCCTTAACATTGGGAAGTAAAAAGACATCCAGGTCGAAGAAGCACAGGAAGTTCTAAACAAGATGAACCCAATAAAGTCCATACAATGACAGATAATAATTTAAATGTCAAAAATTAAAGATAAAGACCTTTGAAAACACCAGGAGAGAAGCAAAAATTACCTACAAGGGAAAACTTAAAAGGCTATCACCTAATTTTTAAGCAGAAGCTTCCCATGCCAGAAGGGAGTGCCATGATATATTCAAAGCACTAAAAGGAAAAAAATCTACAAAACCCCCCCTCCCTCTTCTCCTTGAGTTTATGAGTGTTCTGGGGCATTTTAAGGAGGGAAGGTTCACATGAAGCAAATCATACTGGAAGCAAAGAAGTCTTGGTCATGGATTGATGTGATTCCTGTGGAAGTAGTCACTGGGGGTAGTCACTGGATGTTGATGAAGTTGGATCCTTAACTATTCCCTAGTTGTAGATGATCAGTAGGTGGTTCTTGTTTAGTTCAATGTTGGATAGTCTGTAAGCCATAACTCACATGTCCTGGGAAGTCCAAAAATATCCCACATTGTAGGCTTTACTTATAGATACTCAGTTTTTCATAGGTGGTGGGACTGCTCCTTTCTTGGAAAACTTCCCTGGAGTTATGTCCCAGATTTAGAGACTTGCTATGGAAATCACTACCTTCTCCCTCTTATGGCCTACCTTTCCATTTAAGTTTTTTTCAGCTTTATTAAAGTATACTTAATATACAGAAAATTACACATACTTAATTTATACATTTTGATGAGTTTGGACATATAAATATACACATGATAACATCAGTACAATCCAAGTAATAAACATATCCACTACCTCCAAAAGATTTCTTGTGTACCCTTCTTCATTTTTGTGGTAAGAGATTGAACATGAAGTCTATCCTCTTAACTTTTTAAGTGCACAACACTGTATTGTTAATTATATGCGCTACGTTGTACAGCAGATCTCTAGAACTTATTTATCTTGTATAACTTTATACCCATTGAACAACAACTCTCCATTTCTCCCTCCCTCCATCCCCTAGCAAGACGTCATATTCTTGGCTTCTATGAGTTTGACTATTGTATATACCTTTCTCTATATAAGTGGGATCCTGTAGTTTTTGTCTTTCTGTGACTGACATTTCACTTAGCATAATGTCTTCCAGAATCATTCATGTTGCAAATAGTAGGATTTCCTTCTTTTTTTAAGGCTGAATGATATTCCATTGCATGTGTATACCACATTTTCTTTATCCGTTAGTCTGTCAATGGACATTTGGATTGTTTTTATATCTTGATCACTGTGAATAATGCTTCAAAGAACATGAGAATCCAGATATCTGAGAGTTTGATTTCAATTATTTTGGATTGAAATACTCAGGAGTGGGATTTGTGGATGATACAGTAGTTTTATTTTTAAATTTTTTCAGAAACCCTCATACTTTTTTCCATATTGGTAGCACCATTTTGTATTCCCACCAACAGTGCAAAGGTTTTGATTTTTCCATATCCTTGCCAATACTTATTTTCTCTTCCTTCCTTCCTTCTTTCCTTCCTTCCTTCCTTCCTTCTTCCTTCCATTCCCTCCTTCCTTCCTTCCCTCCTTCCTTCCTTCCTTCCTTTCTTCCTTTCTCTGTCTCTCTCTCTCTCTTTCTTCCTTGCTTTCATAATGGCCATTCTAACAAGTGTGAAATTATTATCTCATTGTGGTTTTGATTTGCATTTCTCTGATGATCAGAAGTGTTGAGAATCATATATTCTCATTTCCATTTGTATATCTTTGGAGAATTGTCTATTCAGGGCCTTTGGCTATTTTTAAATCAGGTTATTTATTTTATTTTTATTTTATTTTTGATATTGAGTTAGTTATAGGCGTTTCTTACATATTTAGGAAATTAACCCTCTATTAGATATATGGTTTGCAAATATTTTCTTCCATTCCATAGGTTGCCTGAGACAACAAAAGCAAAAATGGACAAGTGGGACTATGACAATCATTTTTTTTTTAATTGAAGTATAACCTATTTGTAGAAAACTGTATAAACAAGAATTATTATAGACTAAATCCATCCACATAACAGCACACAAATCAAAAAATCAAACATTGCTAGGACTCTAGAAGCCTTCATTGTGCTCACTCTCATTAATTACTCACTCTCTTCTCTAAAGATAACCACTCTTCCGTCCTCACACCATATATTAATTTTGCCAGTGTTTGAACTTTACATAAATGGAATCACACAGTAGGTATTCTTTTGCATTTGACTTCTTTTACATTTTGTTTTATTTTATTTTTTTTTAGTGAGAGAGAGAGCATGCTAGTGGGGGGAGAAGCAAAGGGAGAGGGAGAGGGAGAGAGAGAGAATCTTGAGCAGGCTCCATGCCCAGCATGGAACCCAATGTGGAGCTCGATCTTATGACTCTGAGATCATGACCTGAGCCAAAGTCAAGAGTCAGATGCTTAACTGACTAGGTACTTCTGACTTCTGTCACATTTTAAAATCTATTATACTTTGATGGACATTTGAGTTGTTTCTAGTTTTTGGATATTGTGAATAATGTTGCTATAAACATTCTTGTACATGTCTTTTGATGTACCTATGTTTATGATTCAGTTGGGTATTTCCTTAGCCTGGGTTCTTCAGAAAACAGCCTGAGAAATATAGTATGTACTATTACTTGATTAGGGAGAACATTCACAAGGTGACCAAGTCTCAGGAGAAGGGAGAGTTAACTCAGGACTGTGTTACTGAGCTGACCACCACTTGGAACTAACACAACTGATTGCTCAATCTCACAATCTCATTTTTGAGAGGCTATGTGGTCTGTATCAGGACAATCTGGCAGTGAGAAGAAGAAAAAAAGTATTTATCCTTTGTTTCTCATCATCTATTTACTAAAGATTCATGCCATGGAAGGTTACCTGCCCCCAAATTCCAAGCTGCACATGTACAGGTGCTGGGTGGGTCCATAGTATTGCATGTCTCCATGTCAAAAGAGGAACCATAGGGGGCAAAGTGAGAAGATTATAGCATGAGCATGAGGCAGGGCACCATCAGATTGTCCCGGAGTGAATTCAGTAAGAGTCTATGTGCAGCTATTTTTTGCTTTGGTAGCAGGCACATAAAAATTGGCCAAAGAACAGAAGACAGAAATGTAATTGTTGGAATAATTGTATCAATTTACACTTCCACCAGTAGGGTTTGAAGGTTAGAGTTGCTCAACATCCTCACTAACAATTGGTATTGTCTTTTTCATTTTAACCATACTGGTAGGTGTATAGTGGTATCTCATTCAAGTTTATTTTGCCTTTCCATGATGTCTAATGAAATTGATCACTGTTTCATATTTCAATTGGCCATATGAATATTATCTTTCATGAAGTGCTTAAGTTTTTCCTACTTTTTCTATTGTGTTGTCTATTTTTTTCTCATTTATTTTTAGTTGTCCTTTATAAGACCTTATACAGGCACTTTGCCAGTTATATGTGTTGATATCTTCTACCACATTGTGGCTTGCACTTTTATCCCTGTAATGGTGTTCAAAAATGTTTAACCTTAAACTGAGATACAATTTAGGAGACTGGAGGGGAAGATGGTGATGGGGAAGTAGGACCCTAGGTTTGCCTCGCCCCGTGAATACAACTAGATAACTATCAAATCATCCTAAATACTACAGAAATTGTTGTGAAGACTGACAGAACAAACTCCACAACTAAAGGTAGAGAAAGGCTACATTGAAGGAGATAGGAAGTACAGAGACACAGTTTGGGAGAAAAACAGATTATGGCTGCTGCAACGGGGAGGGAGCTGCAGTCACAGAGAAGGGTGAGACAAAGACTGACACACAAGGGAGCACATGGGGAAAACAAACCCTCATAACAGTTGTCTTGGAAAGCTAGAGGACCTGACTTTCATGAGTTCTTGCAAACAGCAGGGCTTAAAGCATGGAGTTTTAAATGTCAGCAAGATTGACTCTGGGAAAGCTCCAGTGATGTTGGGGCTGCTCTTGGAGAAAAGACAGGGAAAACAGCTTGTGAACATACAGTGTGGAAACACTGATCTGAAGAGCACCTGGGGCATAAATGGGGAGGTTATTTGCTCATCTTGGAAGATGCCCTAGAGAGGCAATGTTCACAGAAAGACCTCTCTGAGAACAAAGAAACTGAAAGGCACCAATTCCCTCCCCTTCCCCTCAGCATAAATACAGAGCCACCTGCTGTAATCTGCACAGCAGCAATAATGGGTACCTTACTTGCTTACACTAAGCCATGCCTCCACATGCTCTGGTGGAAGTGCCCCTCCTAGTCACACTTGCCTCAGTCCGAGCACAGATGACCTCTTCCCCCATAAATCTGGCCCAAATCCATGCCAAAACTGCATCTCCCTACCTGGGAGATTTGCAAGGCCTCTGTGCCGGTGGCAGTGGTGCCAGATCTTATTTCACAAGAGCACACGTAGTTAAAATTCACCACATTCAGACACAGGACCAAACACTGCCCACAACAGGCAAAGAGAGCCTCTGCAGATGACTGCTCTGAAAAATAAGGTGGCCAGGGCAGAACAGCAGAACATATGCAGTACATATTGGAGACAATCCTGGAAGTGCCAGGCCCTTGGGACCAAGGGAAATTACATTGCAGGGCACTACAGGACCTCTTCTTCATAAAGCCATTACCCTCAAGAATAGAAGATGTAGCTGATTTTCCTAACACAGAGAAACATGCACAGAGACTTAGACAAAATGAGAAAGCAGAGAAATTTGTCCCAAATGAAAGAAAATGACAAGGCCATGGCCACAGATCTAAGTAAAACAGATATAGGTAATATGCCTGATAGTGAATTTAAAGCAATGATAAGTATACTCACTGGAATTGAGAAGAGTGGATAACATCAGTGAGACCATTAACAAAGAGATAAAGAATAACATAGCAGATATAAAAGGCTCAATAAATGAAATGAGAAACATAATTGATAGGATGAATAGCAGGATGGAAGAAACAGAGGAACAAATTGATGACCTACAAAACAGAGTAATGGAAAAGCAGTCAAGTTGAACAAAAAAGAGAAAAAGGAATTATGCAAAACGAGAATAGACTTAGGGAACTCAGGAGTCAAAGAAGAAGAAAGAGAAAAGGGGGCAGAGATTTTATTTGAATAAGAGCTGAAAACTTCCCTAATCTGGGGGAAAGAAACAGACATCAAGATCTAGGAGGCACAGAAAACCCCTGGCAAAATCAATAAAAGCAGATCCACACCAAGACATACTGTAATTAAAATGTCAAGATATAATGATAATGAAAAAAATCTCAAAAGCACCAAGACAAAAGATGACAGCTACATACAAAAGACACCCCATAAGGCTATCAGTGGCTTTTTCAGCAGAAAATCTCCAAGCCAGAAAGAAGTGGCATGATATATTCAAAGTGCTGAATAAAAAAACACTGCAGCCAATAATAATGTATCCAGCAAGATCATCATTCAGAATAGAAAGAAAGATAGTTTCCCAGACAAACAAAAACTAAAGGAGTTCATGACCACTAAACCAGCACTGCAAGAAATATTAAAAGGGGCTCTTTGAGTAAAAAGGAAAGACCAAAAATGAAAGTATGAAGATAGAAATCATAAGAGCAGTAAAAATGAATATTTCTTTAAAAAAATCAGTCAAGGAACTCAAGTCAACAACCTAAATGTATAATTTAAGGAACTAGAGAAAGAAGAACAAACTAAACTAAAAACTAGCAGAAGGAAGGAAATGATAAAGACTATAGCAGAGGTCAAATAGAGAAGAGGAAAAAATATAAAAATCAATAAAATTAATGTTAGTTCTTTTAAAACATTGACAAAATTGAGAGACCTTTAGCTAGATGGACTAAGAAAAAAGAGAGAAGACTCAAATTTCTAAAATGAAAAATTAAATTGGGGACATTACTTTGAATTCTACAGAAACAAAGATTATAAGAGAGTACTATGAACAATTGTACTCAAATTGGATAACCTAAATGAAATGAACAAATTTTTAGAAACATAATATCTACCAAGAATAAATCATGAAGACTGAAAATCGAAATAAACCTATAACTAATAAGGAGATTGAATCAATAATCAAAACTCTTCTGACAAAGCCATGGACCTGATGGCTTCACTTGTGAATTCTACCAAACATTTAAACTAGAACTAATGTCAATCCTTCTCAAATGTTTCTAAAAAAATTTAAAATGATGGGACACTGCATCACTCATTCTATAAATCTAGCATTTTCCTGATGCCAAAGCCGGAAAAAAAATCACAAGAAGAGAAAAACATAGATCAATATACCTTATGAACACTAATTCAAAAATCCTCAACAAAATACTAGGAAACAGAATTCAGCAACATATTAAGAGGATTATACATCATGACCAAGTAAGATTTATTCATGGAATTCAAGGATATCACAACATATGAAAATCGATCAATAAATTATAACACATTAACAGAACGATGAGAAAAATCACATGATCATCTCATTTAATGTAGAAAAAAATGACAAAATTCAACATCCTTTTATGATAAAAATACATAATACACTAGGGATAGCAGGAAACTACCTTAATATAATAGAAGTCATATATGAAAACCCCACAGTGAATATCATACTCAGTAGTGAAAGACTTCTTTTAAGATCAGAGATAAAGAAAGGATGCCCTCTTTCATCACTTCTATTCAGCACAGTGGTGGAAGTTGTAGCCAGAACAATTAAGCAAGAAAAAGAAATAAAATGCATCCAAATTGAAAAAAAAAAGAGCTAAAATTACCTCTGTTTGCAGATGATATGATCTTACATATAGAAAACCCTAATGATTAAACACACACACACACACACACACACACACACACACACACACACACACACAGCTGCTGAAGATAATAAATGAATTCAACAATGTAGCAGTATACAAAGTCAACACACAAAAATCAGTTGCATTTCTAGGCATTAAGAATGAACAATTTGAAAAGGAACTTAAAAACTTCCATTTACAATACCATGTAAAAAGGAATTAACTTGACCAAGGAAGTTAAGACTTGTACAGTGAAAACTACAAAACATTACTGAAAAAATGAAAGGAGACATAAATAAATGGAAATGCATCTCATGTTCATAGATTGGAAGACTTAATACTGTTAAGATGTCAACACTACCCAGAGTGATATATAGATTCAATGAAATCTCCATCAAAATCCCTATGATATTATTTGCTGAAATAGAAAACCCATCCTAAAATTTATTAGGAATATCAAGGGACCCAAAATAGCTAAAATAGTCTTGAAAAAGGACAAAGCTGGAGGACTCACGATTCCTGATTTTAAAACTTATTGAAAAGATACAGGAATCAAAACTGTGCTGTACTGGCATAAAGACAGACATGTAGACCAATGAAAAAAATAGAGAGCTCAGAAATAAATTCTTACATGCATGGTTAAATGATTTTTGATAAGGCTGCCAATTCCATTCATTGATGATGTCTTTTCAAGAAATGGTGTTGGGAAAACTGGATATCCACATGCAAAAGAATGAAGTTGGACCCTTACCTAACACCATATACAATAATTAATTCAAAATGGATCAAAAACCTAAATATATGACCTAAAACTGTAAAATTATTAGAAGAAAATAAAGTGAAATCTTCACGACATTGGATTTGGCAGTGATTTCTTGAGTAAAACCCCAAAAGCATAGGCAACAAAAGAAAAATCAGACACATTAGATTTCATGAAATATTTTAAAAATGTGCATCAAAAGATAATGTCGGGCGCCTGGGTGGCTCAGATGGTTAAGCGTCTGCCTTCAGCTCAGGTCATGATCCCGGGATCCTGGGATCAAGTCCCGCATCAGGCTCCCTGCTCCTTGGGAGCCTGCTTCTCCCTCTGCTTCTCTCTCTCTCTCTCTCATGAATAAATAAATAAAATCTTTAAAAAAAAAGACAATGTAAACAGAGTAAAAAGATAACCAACAGAATGGGAGAAAATATTTGCAAATCATATATCTGATAAGGGGTTAATATTCAGAATATATAGAAATCTCCTAACATTCAACAACAACAAAAATTAAATAATGACTCAAAAATGGGCAAAAGATTTAAATAGACATTTCTTCAAGGAATATGTAAAAATGGCCAATAAGTTCATGAAAAGATGCTCAACATCACTAATTGTTAAGGGAATGCAAATCAAATTTCACTGAGATATCATCTCATACTTATTAGGATGGGACCTATATAAAAATAAAACAAAACAAACCTCACAGAATAACAAAATGGAAGATAACAAATATTGCCCAGGATTTGAGGAAATTGAAACTCTTGTGCAGTATTGGTGGGCATATAAAATGTTACAGCTGCTGTGGAAAGCAATATAACAGTTCCACACCTACACACACAAAGGAATTACCATATGATGAAGCAATTACACTTCTGTGTATGCTCAAAAGAACTGAAAGCAGAGTATTGAAGAGACATTAGTGCACCCATGTTCATAAACAGCATTATTTCATTAAAGCTAAAATGTGGAAGCAACACAAGTGTCCATTGTTGGATAAATGGATAAGCAAAATATGGTTTAAATATACAATGGAACATTATTTACCCTTAGAAAGGAAGAAAATGCTGACATATGGTTCAACATGGATGAACCTTGAGGACATTATGCTAAGTGAAAGAGCCAGTCACAAAAAGACAAATACTGTATCTTTCCACCATATGACGTACTTAGACTAGTCAAAATCACAGATACAGAAAGTAGAATGGTGGTTTCCATGGGCTGGGGATTGGATTGCGAGTTCTTATTTAATGGATATAGAGTTTCAATTTTACAAGTAAAAAGAGTTATGGGGGTGGATGGTGGTGATGTTTGGACAACATTATGAATATATTTATTTTTTAAATATTTTATTTTTTTAGAGTGAAAGAGAGTGCACACAAGTGGGGAGAGGGAGAGGGACAAGCAGACTCTGCTCTCAGTGTGGATCCCAACACAGGGCTCAATCCCAAGACCCTGAGATCATGACCTGAGCTGAAATCAAGAGTCAGACACTTAACTAAGTCATCCAGGTGTCCCATGAATATATTTAATAGCACTAAACTGTATACTTAAAATTGGTTAAGATGGTAAATTTTATGTTAAGTGCATTTTACCAAAATAAAAAAATAGGGGGAAAATGGAAATTTATTTTTTAGGTAATTTATAACTATGCAAAGCACAGAAATCTACAAAAATTAATTATACTTATAGTAGTTGTTTTATGTAAACATGTAATTTGTTACTTTCTTCTTGAGGTGTTTCATCTTTAACTTAACATAAAGGAACACAATGTTGATTCTGGAAATCAGAAGATTTGTTACAAGCATTTTTTTCCTGAACCACGAGTTACTTTCTGGAACCCATCACTGCTATACAAGTGTTCCAGTTCCAAGTTCTTTTAATTGTATCTGTAGCTTTGAACAACATATTTTGTCTTTTTTGAACCTTTGTTTTCTTATTTTTATGTACAGTGGAGCTACTATTACATGTGATGATGACTCTAAAGGGTAATTGTTAAGATCAAATATTCTGATAATGCTTCATACAATTGCTAACCTTACATATAAATACAATGTCAATAAACATTATGTTCTTTTTCTTCTACATCTGGGGTATATTAAAGGTCAGGGCTTATCTTAGATGAATTTTGGACATCAGCACCTAAATGTTACTCAAGAATCTCCATCTTCATTTGTCACAAACTGGTATCATTACTACCACCTCTCTTCCATTCTCCTCTATATTTCAACTTGGTTAATGGCACCACCATCTCCCCACATCAGAAAGCTTGGAGTTAAACTGAACTTTTCCCACTTTCTTTCCTACTACATCAAATAATCCAGTAATTACAGCCATTTCTGTCTTAATAGCTTTCAAATGTGTCCTCGCTTCCCTATTCTTACTTCTTACTGCTTTATTTCAAGCTCTTTTGAATTAGAATCTGGACTACCACAACTGTGTCTTAACAGGTGTCCTCTGTCCTCTTTTCCTCTATGCCTTCTTCTTAAATCCATCCTCCACACCACCACCAGAGTTATTTCTCTAAAGTGCAATCAATCACATTGCTACCATGCTTAAAATCTTTTAAAGGTTACCTATTACCTCTGGGATGAGATCTAAACTCTCTAAAGGCAAACGAGGTCCCTGCTTACTTTTCCAACCTCACTTCTCATCAGCCCAGTCCCACCGTGTACTATATGCATGCCAAAATATGGGTAGTTCCCCAAATGTGCTATGATCTTTCTCAGCTGACTTTAAGAATAGAAACTTGAAAAATGGAGGAGCAATATTGTTCATTGAACTCTGAGACTTCTTAAATGAGAAAGGTCTTAGTTAAGGGAAGATACCAAAAAGAATATGGTGCCTATATATACAAGCAAGACAATGTAGAGAAAAGTAGGGAGACTCACCTAGGTGGAGCAGAGGGCTAGATTTAAGTAATAAAAATAAGCATACAGAGTGGTGACAAATAGTGGAGATCTTATAAAAAGGTCTGGTAGGTCATTGTGGCTTGATTGCCTATGTGTCCTATAGTCCTCAAAGCGTATCTGGTAATTATTAGTGACAAAAAGGTGTGTGTGTGTTTTTTTTTTTTAAGTACACCTGGCAACACAGCCCCTGTTTGTAACTGCAAAGGAAAGAAATATATTTTTCTTTTAATTATTTCACTATATTTTTCAGCTCTTTTACCACAAGCTATAAAATCTCTATACCAGTTTTTGAGTTGCTTTATGGCAGCTCCAGAGATAGCTTTATTGCATCCAATTCATTCATTTCTAAAACTTCTTGGTAAATGACATATGTTATCAATTTTTCTAGGTTAGCAAGGTTGAATGGGATAAATATCAAGTTAAGCAAACACTGCACAGTACTGATGAGTCTCAACTATTTTAATTATGTGTACCATATTCATAAAACAATAACAATAATAAGCAACATTAACAATAAAATAACAATTTATTATGAGTGATATTAAACCTGGAGTGGCTCTCACAATTTTAAAAGCATCTGTCATAAGATTTCTTAAGTGGCTATCACAATATTAAAAACATTTCTCATGAAATTTCTTAAGACAATCTTCTTCTGGAGACAGAGACTTACACAAAAGATGGAGAGAATTTCTGGCTGAAAAATCTGACTGCACTTTTTAGTCATTAACAATATAAAATAATTTTTATATGATGGTTAGAAAGGACCACAATGTGTTCTTTTTTCTAACTTCAAAGTCTGCCAAAAGCAAATAAGATGAATGGGGCAATTGTCACATGGTATTTTGAAGCAACACTGTTGGTCCCATGGACAATAAAGGCGAGGTCATGTAATGGGGAGGGGTAAGGAAACAAACATATAATAAACATTGCTCAGGGATCTCTGCAAGTTTTGAAGTTATTTGCTCACATCCTCAAAACCTTCTTGTGTGCCTTTGTCTTTTCCATCTCAAGGTATTCTTTTCACTAATCAAGGGTCAAGGTTTTGTCTGCTACCTGTCTGGAGGTTGAGCTGCAACAACAGGATAAAAAGAAACTTGGGAGTTAAAAGTTGTAATGAAAGAAACAAATATTTTTATCCTTAGACTACTTTAAACAGATTATTTAATATAAAATATTAGATATCATGATCCTTGAAAGCTTCAAACCCATGCCCCAAAAACTACTATGACCACCTTATAATCACAAGTATAATACTCTCTTAAAATACTAAGATGGAACTATAGTAGTGTTCATGTTGTAACCTAGGCATCTGCCTAGGTTAGTTTAACACAATATTTACTACACCTGACACCTTTAATTATGTTATTTTCAATATATAAAATTAACTTTAAGTTTTTCATTATAGGCTCTGATTCTTTTTCACTTGGTAGCTGTGTGATCACAAAAAGGTTACTTGACTATATAACATAGTCCTCACCTATAAAATAGGGATAATAAGGAAAATTATGTAACTTCATAGAGTTGTTGAGAGGGTTAAATGAACTACTACACATTAAACTCAAGAATGCATGTCAAATAGTAAGTGCTACTAAATCTTGGTTATGAAATGGCATAAGATTTATATTGAAGTTTATTTTTATTTGTTTTCTAATTTCAACATTGATATCTTACTAATCTTTTGTTATGTCATATCATATTCCATTTGTAAACTATATTCAAGAGTAGTATAAGCCATGAAAATAATCATACTGAGAATTGAATTTTCTGAATCTTTTGCTTAAAACTCTCACAATTAGCAATCTTATTCTGATTCAGAGCCTTTTGCAACTGTCTATAAATGGTCTTTTCAGGGCCTAGAATAAAATTTTGTTTGCCTCATTATCTATCACTATGTAGTCAGGTAGGATGAACTATGCTTCTTGGCTGTGGTCACTGTCCATTTGTGGTATAATATTTATGTGATGAAATAAGGTAGTGCTGGTGCTTGTTTCTTCTATTATTTCTACTTCATTTACTACTTGATTGATCATCTTTTTATTCAGGAAGTACCAAGATAGTAAGTATGAACAAACAGATTGTTCCTAACTTCTTATAAAAAAAACAGTTATTTAAAAAAAACAAAAAATCAGTTATTTGTAATAAAAATGATCTTTTTATTAAGATCTCTGTGAAAACTCAGATGGCTATGGTCCTCAAAGTAACCCAAAAGCAGCGAAAGTTATCAATGGTGTGTGTGCATGTGTGTGTGTGTGTGTGTGTGTGCATTTGTATAGGTTCTCCGTGAAAGGGTAAAAATGAGGTGGTAGCAGATATATTAGGAGATAAACTTTCAAAAGTCAGCAATCAGGAAGTACACTTTGCTTGACAGCTTAACACCTTGGTTACTTTCTAAATGGGGCTAGTATTTTAGGGTGTTAGAATGACCTCAGAATGGGAAAAACAGAAGCTGGTGGTGAATAAGTGAGCATTTGTTAATATAGGGTGCTTATATTCTTGGTATTTGAAACTTTGAAAAGTGCAATTGTGTATGTGTGTGTGTGTGTGTGTAAGTGTATGTGTGTATGTGTGCTTGTGCATGTGTGTGATGAGATAAGGGCAGGTAAGGAAGTACAAGGGATGGCATAGAGGAAATATTTTTCTTTTACAAATGGACTTGGACCAGCCAGAGCATATTGGGATTCAATGATATGATAACAAAAGTAAAGATTACTGCAATCATGTTTATTATTCCACAATATCTCTCCTCCATATAACATTATTTCCTTTGTATTCACCTCCAATATAATCCTCTTTTGCTGCTACCTTCTTATCTACATTCTTCATTTTATTGAGGGACTCTATTACACTGGGTCAATAGTTTCCATCCCATAAATATTCCACTTAATGAATCCAGGTATCTTTAGAAGTGGATTGGTTGACATAATTCATGAGAGACAAAACCTGAAATTTCATACCTTGCTTATTCAATCATTTCACATTTATTGTCTTTGATACTCAATACTTCCAAACTCAGACTTAAAAATTTTGGAAAATGTAGTTTACTAATTGTCCCTCAAGTAGAAGATGAAATAAATTCAGACACACCTGCCTCAGGTTTTTTCAAGCCTGGAACATGGCAGACCGCACAGATCCTATAACTGTTGAATGCACTACATATACCCTGGTGTCATTGTAGCAAACATTTCTGAGATTTGAAAATCTAGTGAAATCTTTTTGAGAATAAAATGTCTCTTTAGTCAATTATTTAAGATTTATGGTGTTGAGTGATAGTATTAAAGTTCTCTACCAATTTTTGGATTCAAGTTGATTTGGTCTGTTTTTTCTCTATCTGCTAAGATGCATCATTGATCCTGTGGTTACATTTAAGGAGGCTGAGCCAAAGGCCCTTGAAGCATAAGGAAAAATACATAATTTTGAAATTCCTTCAGAAAGAAGGTCATTTGCAATTTTCTGCAATAGGGGCAGGAATAAAGTGTACTTTACTTTGAGCTTGGGGTAACTGGCTTTCCTTTGGATTGCTCACCTGGGTCATTGCAAGTTTGTGGTTGGCTTAGAAAATTATAATGAAGGGGGAGAAGTCAGAGGGGGAGATAAACCGTGAGACTATGGACTCCGAGAAACAAACTGAGGGTTTTAGAGGGGAGAGGGATGGGTGGATGGGTTAGCCTGGTGATGGGTATTAAAGAGGGCACGTACTGCGTGGAGCACTGGGTGTTATATGCAAACAATGAATCATGGAACACTACATCAAAAACTAATGATGTAATGTATGGTGATTAACATAACATAATAAAACAACAACAACAACAAAACAAAAATAAATATAGCCATAATTGAAGTGTAAAAAAAAAAACTAATGATGTACTGTATGGTGACTAACATAACATAATATAAAATAAAACTTAAAAAAAGAGAAAAAGGAAACTATACATGGTGTAGATAAAGAGAGAAGGCTGAATTCAGTCTGAGACTTTGATCTTTTAACAAACCAACAATTTTTTTTTCCCCAAACTATTCAGAGAACAATGGGCAGTTCACATGGTTAGCAGGAGGAACTTTTTTATTTACTCAATATTATTTATTTAGTTACATTTAACTTGAGATCTTTTACTAATTAATTCCAAAGTAGGTTCCAACTCAGTTCACTGTATTTCAATTAAACACTTTCAGGACCCTATCCTATCTAACAACAAATCCAGCAAAAGGATACCATGGAAGCACTTCAGTATTATAAAGAAATATGATCAAGCTGATATATAAAGGAGTGACTTTATGGAAAGGTTTGGTGCACAGATGACCTCAGTAAAGCAGTTTAATAATTAACAGACCTTGAGCAAGTTGATAGGAGATGGTTTACTGTATCTTAGATTGAAAATCCCCAGGAAACATGTCTCCCACTGACAAAACACAGCATATCCCTAAAAAGCTAGAAAGAGAAAAACTGTTTATCTCTATGTAAACATATTTAACTAAGAAACTACAAGGCAGGACATTGCTTTGATTACCTAGAGTACGTGGGTACTCCATACCTAAATATGCCTAAAGGTTGGGTTTAACTAAGATTTATTTCAATGAATATTAGGCAGAAGAGTTAAACCTATTCATGTATTTTAATGGCTCTATGATCAGGAAGGAAATGACACATTGGGTGGACCATTTCAAAATGAAAATATGAAAACTTCTGGCCACTTCAGTTAATCCATTTTGATGACATTATACTACAAATTTAGTCTCTTCTGAACCAAGACTTGTCTGTAGGCTTCCTCAAATATACAAGATATTTATAAACAAAAATATTTTTGTTGGTTAATTTTGGAGCAATTTCTAGAGATACTAATGTAAGAGAACTTTTGTGCAAAAAGCATAACACATTTGATTGGCATGTTCAGACATCTGTCGCTAAGAAGACCTATATAACTCTGTATTTATAAAACTCTGGCTATAATAGACTATACTATATGAAAATTTCCTTCAGCATCACTACTGAATCATTGTTTTTTTTTAATCTACCATAAATCATAGATGAACACTTCTTTGAATGGCCCTAATGCAATTTTTCTTAAGTACATTGGAATCTGTCAAGTACTTCAATTAATTAAATCCTTGAGTAAATCTTTTTATAAATAAAAACTATTTTCAAAGTTTAAGAAAGGTAGAATATTACTTTTATCTATTTTATATGGAATCATATTGTTTCTTCAGAATTGTAAATAACTTCTAGATAACTTATTAAATGATATCAGGCTCTTAGTAATATAGTTCTAAAACCACTATCCATAGAAATCAATGTTAACCCTCAAAAAGGAAGATAATTTTAGGAGTTATGATCTTGTTTGGTTATTTCTGAAAAGTGCAACACAGTATAATAATTAATACACACATATTTCCAACTACTTTAATACACTGGTGATATGTGATCTGAACAACCAAAATGTTTTCTAACCATTCTAGAATTTCAGTGAGATGCCATTTTATTTGTCTTCACATAGCCTCTATCCTCAAATAGGCACTTGTTTTCCTATTAAGATAAATAGGCTAAAAGCACCTTAAAAGGCACGGTGTTTTTCACTTTGTATATTTTTTGAGATTTCTACACTGTTTAATTACTAAATGCCTATTGAAATAATGAATGAAGATGATACAAATGGTTTGACTAAATGTTCTGATGTTAAGTTGGTTGTTTGGTTCATTTGTGGTTAGTAGAAAAGTTTTATTCCTTTTAAAGTGAGCTTCTCTCACTTAAAATTGTTTTAATGGGGCAAGTACCTTTGTTTTCCCTATTGTAGTTGTTTGTGATGGAAATATGGACAAGGATGTAATAAACCAGGAAAATGTGGAACTACCAAAGCTCTGAAGGAAGGTAATCATCCATTCTTTCAGAAGAAAGCTTTGTTTGTGTACCCTCCATTTGAAAAATTTGGTTGTTTTTTTTGGGGGGGGGAAGGAAATGCCCTACTTTGCATCTAAAATCAACAAGATATGTTTTACATACCCAAACTTAAGAAACATAGTTCTTATATACTAGGATTCTAACTGCAAAGTGTTCCTTAACTAGGAAGCTAAAACTTATGATAACCATATTTTCATTCATCCAAAAATACCAAATCCATAAAATAAACATATTTTAAAAGTTTTCAGACTACTGCAAAAGTTCATTTGTATAAAACAACTGGAGAAAACATCTCTTTTTTCTAATGTTAAGGCTTGTATTTTAGCAATATTATTTTTATTACTTATAACAGGACATTACCCTTAATTTACATAAGGTGGAGCTATAAAACTATACTAGGTATTTACAACTATTTCCAGAGAGATGGTTCTCTTGGGAAAATCATGAAACTGTTCTCTATTAAAGTAAAAGCATTACAGAGATACTAATTTTGTACTTTCATTTTGGTTATAAGATTATATGCCTTATTTTAAAATGTATATATATATTCAATTATACATTCTAGTAGAAAACAAAGTAATTTTTCAAGTTGCACATTTATCCACACAGACACTATAATCCAAATAAATGTATTTGTTTACCATGTCTAATGAAGAATAACTAAAATAAAATTCAATGTGTACCAACTTGATTATGTCTCAATGACAGTATGGTGGTAAAGTTTCATCAAAAAGAGTATTACTTGCTGCTGTCAAAAATAGTCTTCCAAAATATAAAAATCCTAGGTTGTGCATGCAATTCAGAGTGCTAGAAGAAACATTTGATAAAGACTTATTAAAGATATAATTTTACTCATTTTCAGGAGAAATAAGAAAAAGCAAATTTTAAGTCAAAAGTAAAAAAAAATTAGGGTTCTTTGCTCCTTAACATTATGTCACCAAACTAATTAAAATTATATTTATTTAATGAAAAATTAGAATATAATAGCTATAGCTACTTTTGCCAGCTTCCTTATAAAAATGGGATTTTGGGAGATAGTAGTTTCAAATGTTTTGATTCATGGTATTTAAAATCAATTTAACTTTACTTTCTCTACAAATAGGGGGAAGAAACCAACACTTGGTCATTTTACCTTTGATGGAGGTAGTGAATGAGCCAGCCACAGTGCAATCAAGGCCATTTTTCTATTTACCAGCTGTCTAGCAGATAGATCTTTCAAATGGAAAACCGTGTTGCTGGCTACCAGGGTCAAAAAATAAATAATAGTGGACATCTTGTCTCCTCTCCTCCATGGATTGCATATTCAAGTAAATTTTAAAAAGGAAGTTTTTTGGTCCTGTTTAGTGACATAACACTCTGAATTATAAGAAACAGAGAAGAAATTTAAAGCCTACATTTATATAAACTTACCTTAAAAAATTGATTCAGAGCACCTGATGATACAGCAAACTTCACAACATTTGGTGGTTCAGCTTCTACTATAATGTCAAAACTAGGGAGTGGAATATCTGAATTGGAGTGAAAATTTAAATTTGTAGGATCCTTGATACCAACGGGATTCTGGACCCTGGAGAAACCTTTTAAAAAGCCAGATTCCTTGGCATCAAGGACATCCTTGGACTCAGTTGTATGCTTAAGGCTAACAAAATCCATGGAGCCAGCAGAGTCTTTGAGGCAGGCACCAAATTTCTGGTTATCAAAAATTGTGTAATTTATACCAAGCTTGGATGGATTAGAAAATTCAGAGGTGGTCAAATTTCCAGGAGTGGAAATATAGTTTGTGTTAGCAGCAAAAGTGGGGGAGTTACCATTAAAAATATTAAGAATGGAGGAATTGGTACTGATTTCCAATTCAGGCTCAAGGAGATTATTAATATTGCTAGTATTATGAACATTATGGGTATTTGTGGCATCATAATTGGGGTTGGTGACAAGGTTGGATCCAAATACATGAATTAATCTAGGGTCATGGTTAGTGCCTGAGGCAAAGGTGGTGCCAGCAGTATAACTAGGGCTAATGGCACCACTACAACTAATTGTATTGCTAGTGTCAATGGCATTGACAGTGGTAGCTGTAGAGCTGGGTTTGGCAGCATAACTATTTCTGGCAATATAGTTGGAGTTGAGTAGAAGGCCAGAACCTACTGCATGGGTAAATCCTGAGACACAGTCAAGATCTGAGTCACAGTTTGAGACAGCTGCATAGTTGCAGCCAGTAGCAATGGTGGGTTTTGTATCATACTTGGAATCAGCATACTTGTTAAAACTAATAGCACTACTGTGGCTTGTAGTGTTACTAGGCCTGACATTATAGTTAGAGTCAGGGTCTATTTTAAGGCCAGGGCCATTGTTATTGTGGCCAGAACCATTGTTGTTGGGGCCAGAGACATTCTTAATGGACTCAGAGCTGTTGGGGTTTGATCTGATATTTTGGGGGTCAGAGGCATTGTTTTGGAAGCCAGATCTATTGATTTTAGAGCCAGGTCTATTGTTGGGGCCAGCACCATTATTGGAACCAGAAGCGTAGTCCAGGCCAGTTCCATTTTGGAGCACAGAGCTATAGTTTGTATTAGTATCCTTGTTGGAGTTAGCAGTACAGTCCTGATCAACACCATTGTCTAGGCCAGAGGTACTGTCTGAATTATTGGTGTGTTTTTCCCCATCAGAATCAGTGCTATGTTTGGAGTTAGCATCACTGTTAGTGGCGTTATCAATGTTAGAGTCAGGTTCACCGTTGGAGTCAGTTCCATTGTTAGAATCACCATCATTATTGGAATCAGCTCCACTTGTAGGGTCAGCATCACCACTGGGATCAGATCCATTGTTTGTGTCTGCATCTTTTTCGGCATTGCTATCTTTGGAATCACTGTCATCAGGGTCAGACTTATCTTTGGGGTCTTTCTTATCTTTGGTGTTGTTGTCATCCTCAGAATCTATTTCATCTTCAGAATCTTTTTCATCTTCAGACTCTGTCTTGTCTTCATGGTCTGTCTCATCTTTGAGAAGAGGCTTCTCTTTGGCATTGGCCTTATCTTTGAGATTTCTAGCACTGGCCAATTTAGTTTCATTATCAGAATTGACCTCATTTTCAAACTTAGCAGTAAGGTTAAACTTGCCCTCATTTTCAAGGCCAGGAACATGGCTGGTGTAGATAGCACTGTCTGAGTCAGGGGTACTATGGTGGCCCATGGTATTTTGAGGATTCATGGGAAAGGTACTGGTTACAGTAAGGCCTATGAGATTTTGAAGAGCTGAGCAACTTTCACAGTGTAAATAAGAAGTTGAGCCCAAGGAATATTTAGAATCCTCCCGGTGTAAAGGACAGTGGATGCCCACAGGATGCTTAGGATCCAGGGATCGAGATAGAGGGCTATTCCGAGAAGTCTTATGATGTCTAATAGATTTGGGGCTCAGAGAATATTTAGAATCCAAGGGAATTTGGAGATGTAAAGTAGAGTCAGGGTCTGAATCATTATCAGAATTCACAAGACATTTATGAAAAGAATTACTGATTTCCATGAAACATTTGGAACATATAGGTGCTCCAGTGTCCAAAGAATATGTGTTATTTCTGTGAGTCTTGGGGTGTACATCAGGCCAAGGGCTCATGGACATAGGATGGCAGAGAGGTGCTAAGTCTTCGGAAGTATAATCCTCAACATTTAGAGGAGGAATAAGATTAATTAGAGATTGGGAACTCTGAAAACTTTGTGGGAATCTGTAGTCCTTGCAACGAATTTTATATACAGAAGTTATGCGCCTGGCATTTCTGTGATGCTTATTATCCATGACTGTGTTTGGCTTTGGAGAGATGCTGTGTCTGTGCTTTTCCTTTAACTTTTTCTGTGAGTTTTGATTGTCACTGAACATTGAAGATACCTCTTTAAATCTCACAATCTTGTCATCACTCAGGTATCTTACAAGTTGAATTCTTGAAACTGCTATAAAGAGAAGAATAAAACATGAGCAAGAATAACAAAAAAATAATAAAGTTATACTTTGACATTCACATTACAATACAAATCTCTGCAAAGGAAAAAAAAACATTTCTTTCAATAGATTATTGCTATTTGATATTTCAAAAGGTGGCCATGATCCTAAATTTTCTTCTGTCCTCTTGTGCTCATTAAGACATAAAAAAATGAAAGGTGATAATTTATCTTATATATCTATACTGTCCAGATTCAGAGACCTTATTTTTTAGGAGATAGCTCATTTAGTAGGAATTCATTGGCACAATGTGGCCAAAATAAAACTTGCTGTACAAAGTTTGGCTACCACAGGTCTATATTATTTTTTTTTCATTTTGCTTCTAGAAATACTAGCAATTTATTATTTCCTGGAATATAATTCCTATAATTTATACAATCTCCCTGTTTAGAGAAAAAAAATTTTCTTTGGCTTAATATGTCAGGTAAATAGGCAGAAATAAAATAAAAATCAACATCACTTAATTTTAAAAACAGAAGACCTCTTTCTACCATTTCTTCAAGGTCCTAAGAACATTTTTCCTACGTTTTTGCACCAAACACAAAATCATACTTGGGAAAAAGTCAAAGAATGCTGGGTGGTAGTTTCCCCTTAGAAATTGATAGTGTCTTTTTAGAGAGAAGGAGATATGTCTTTTCATAAAATTTTCTTTAGCGACATACAGAATCCTTAAGATAAATTTTAATTGCACACTCATAATCTTTAGGCATTTATAAAAGAGATGACTTTATGTAGATACATTCTGAAAAGTATTCAATAGGGTATTCTATATATGACAATGAAACTTTTTTACTGTATAGCCCTCACAGATTTATTTCTATGAAAAGGAGCTCATATTCTTGTAAATACATGAAGTCATTATGTTGCTTTTGATAACATGATAGCATTTCGTGGTGTTCACATAATGCAAAAGACAAGAGATCTTGGTAGTGTTTATTTATGTTTTATAGTAAATACTAGAAACACAAATATAAATTTTCTATCCCAAGCCAAGTGTCAACAAATATTGAAGGAAGGTGGTAACTATAATTTTTAATGGCTCTGTTCTGCAATAGCATGTATTATATAATTTACTAATATAGTGCTATTATTATAAATTAGTGACAAAGGCTTAAACCCTGACAGAAACAAAAAAAAATGATGCAATTGCACTATTTGTTAAACTCATTCACACTCAAGATAATAATAGAATATACTAAAACAGTTATAAACAATCTGGCTGTAAAACACATTGGAAGTATCTGGGCACTCAAGGTATACAAGCTTCTTAAACTCAATGAAAAAAGAACACTGTTTGAAAAAAGTCATATCAAGAATAAGAGTTGTATCACCAAATTGATTAATATCTTATCATGTGATCAGGAGTAAGGCACAACACTAAGAGTGAGATGAAAATCAGACAGCAGTACTCAGGCTGCTCTACAGAGATAAATAACTTAAATTATAAACAAGATTTTTGTTTGTTTCAAGTTTGTATTTAAATTCTAGTTAGTTAACATATGGTGTAGTATTGGTTTCAGGAGCAGAATGTAGTGATTCATTACTTACATATAACACCCAGTGCTCACCAAACCAAGTGCCCTCCTTAATACCCATCACCCATTTAGCCCAACCCCCACCCACCTCCCCTCCATCAACCCTCGGTTTGTTCTTTATACTTAAGAGTCTCTTATGGTTTGCCTCTCTCTCTTTTTTCCCCTTCCCCTATGTTCATCTGTTTTGTTCCTTAAATTCCACATATGAGAGAAATCATTTGGTTAAAAAAAATGAATAAATTATAGTCAAGAAAGTATCACTCAATAAGACTGAAGATGTAGCCTTGATTTCAAAAACCAAATGGATATATTCATTTGCATAAGAAAAATAGGGCCTCTATAATGATTAATTTATTCCTACATGATTATCTGTACTTAGAGTTTTGGTGTGGCTACAGTACAGAATGCATGAGGCATATGGTGGAGATCTCTATCAGAAATAATCTAGTATTTGGGGCACCTGGGTGGTTCAGTTGGTTAAGCATTTACTTTCTGCTCAGGTCATGATCTCAGGGTCCTGGGATGGAGCCCCACATTGGGCTTTCTGTTCGGCAGGGAGCCTGCTTTTCCCTTTCCCTTTGCCTGATGCTCCCCCTGCTTGTACTCTCTCTCTCTCTGTCAAATAAATAAATAAAATCTTAAAAAAAAAAGAAATAATCTAGTTTTTTTCTGGGACTGACTGAGCAGATCATAGAGACTGGAGCAGATTGTGGATAACTTGACTACTGCTTTTTGCTGTCTGCCACAATAGATTCAAGCCTCTGCTATAGCTTTTCTGGGACAAAGGGGAGCACAGGACTGAGTCAAATGCAGATGGCTGATAACCTGGCTCCAGCTTTTCCCTCAGTGTTACAATAAACTTTAGCCTCTGCATAAACACTGTGACAGATTTTCAGGAATGGGATGGTGCTGCACACACCCCAAACCTCCCTGCCTGGGGACAGGAGTGGGTACACACATTATGTGGCCCTTTAAAACTTGGAGTTTTGAATCCCAGCCACTGGCCAGAGATAAAATACAGGAAATCTGGGGGTCTGGGTGTACTGACAACCTGGACACAGACAGGTTAGGGCAGGGAGCTGACAAGGGCCTGGGTCACATGAGATGACTTGCTTTTCTAAGAGGACCTCCTAAGAGCAGCTGCCAGGAGTTTTGCTCCCCAGGGACAAGAAGGCAAGGTGATGCCATATTCTACCTTCTCCACCACCCCTCCCCCCCTCCTGCCCACCAGCACAGTCAGACTCCTGAAAGAAACAGAGACACTCTAGTGGAGGTTGGAGTCCCCTACACTAAACCCCACCCCCATGACCCAGCAGGGCATCTTTAGGAGGGCAAATCAGATTGTGAGCCAGCATGGCAGGCCTCTCCCTCAGAAGATCAACACAAACCCCCATATCTACCAAGTCTACTGATTAAAGAAAACTCCAAAACATCACCTAATGGCTTAACTTCAAAAACAAATCAAAGCATACCTACTTAAAGGAACCAACATTCCCCACTACAAGCAAGGAGGAACTTGGTAGAGGAAGGACCAGTGGGAAAGATCAGCCAAAACACAATAGCAGAATGTACACAGTATACTCCAGAATCACTTCCAGAAGATATTGTTGTTTTGTTGATATTTTATTGCTGTCTTTGCTGTTTTTCTAACTTTTTTTGTTTTGTTTTGTTTTTCAAAAACAAATAACCCTTTCAAGAAACAGGCAGAAGACATGAACAGACATATCTCCAAAGAAGACATACAGATGGCCAACAGACACATGAAAAAGTGCTCCACATCACTTGGCATCAGGGAATACAGATCAAAACCACAATGAAAGTCCCCCTCATACCAATCAGAATGGCTAAAATTAACAAGTCAGGAAACAACAAATGTTGGTGAGGATGCAGAGAAAGGGTTACCCTCTTGCACTGTTGGTGGGAATGCAAGCTAGTACAGCCACTCTGGAAAATAGTATGGAGATTCCTCAAAAAGTTGAAAATAGAGCTATCCTATGAGCCAGATTGCACTACTAGGTATTTACCCAAAAGACACAAACATAGTGATCTGAAGGGGCACTTGCACCTCAATGTTTATAGCAGCAATGTCCCCAATAGCCTAAATATGGAAAGAGCCCCGATATCCATCGACAGAGGAATGGATAAAGAAGATGTGGTATTATATATATATATATATATACCACATCTATATATATATATATATATATATACCACCATTGTATATATATATACATATATATATATACCACATATATATATACATATATATATATATACCACATCTATATATACATATATATATATATATATATACCACCATTGTATATATATATACAATGGAATATTACTCAGCCATCAAAAAAATGAAATCTTACCATTTGCAATGACATGGTTGGAATTGGAGGGTATTATGTAAACAAAATAAGTCAATCAGAGAAAGACAATTTTCATATGATTTCACTCATATGTGGAAATTATGAAGCAAAACAGAGGATCATAGTGGAATGGAGGGAAAATAAGAAATCAGAGAGGGAGAAAAACCATAAAAGAGTGAATTATAGGAAACAAACTGAAGGTTTCTGGAGGGGAAGGGGGTAGGGGGGATGGGGTAACTGAGTGATGGGCATTAAGGAGGGCATGTGATCTAATGAGCACTAGGTGTTATATGCAATGGATGAATAACTGAACTCTACCTCTGAAACTAATGATACACTATACGTTAATTAATTGTATTTAAATAAAATAAAATTAGAAAAAAGAAAGAATATAAAGCCTTTTATTCTTTTTGTGACTTTTAGAGGAGGAAATAAAATGAATAAATGGCAACAAAGTAGAATCTTAATGACATTATCAGACAGAAGAGTGGTTTCTATATGATTTAGAGAAGTCAATATTGTATGTGTAAAAAAGAGCATTGGTTTTCAGTCAATAACCTATGTTTGAGAATTTGGTTCTGTCAGTTTTAGTGATATGATTTGGGAAAGTTATACCAATATTCACAAGCCATAGTTTCTTCAGCTCTAAAACAATTATAATTATATCTACCTTTTAAAGTTTTTGCATGGGTTAAATGAGATACTCTACAAATGTTAGACATTTTTACCTTCCCAAGATAGAAGAGTACAATATTGTTGAGATTGTTGTGCTAAGTCTTTTTACCCTTATGAATCTTATATACCTAGTAACTAGCAGCCAATTTTGCACTATTGTATTAATTCTAATTTTCTGAATATTAGTAAGAACATGATTGTTCAATTACAAAGACTAAATTTTAGGCATTTTTAATTTATATATATAATGATAATACCAATTCTAATTTCATTTATAATTCCAAGAAGTCCAATACCTTTATTTCCCACACTATTGCATATAGTGAAAATAAAGCTGATTTAGGAGGAGCAAGGTGGCAGAGTAGGAGTCCTAAATTTCATCTGGTCCCAGGAATTCAGCTAGATAGTTATCCAACCTTTCAGAACACCTACAAACTCAGCAAGAGATTGAAGAAAAGAATAGCAACAACTCTCTGAGCAGAAAAGCGACCACTTTCTGGAAGGTAGGACATGAGGAAAAATGAATCTGAGGAGATAATATGAGAAGATAGACCCTGGGAGGGGGGGTAGGGAGCCTCTGTCAGCTGGGTACAGGCAAGTGATAGAGCAGCAGAGCACAAAATCAGGACTTTTAGAAGTCTGCTCTGCTGAGAAACTTTGCTCCAGTGGCCAAGTGGGGGGATGGAACCCTCACTGGGACAGTGTGGTCTCAGGACCCTCAGGGTCACAGAAAGACCCGGGGTGCCTGAGTGCGGCAGAGCTCCCAGGTATTGGAGCAGGGAAGCCAGCTGCAAAGACGGAGCCAAAGAGTGGGCTTTCAGCTCAGGGTTGCTGTAAAACATGATCCGTGGCACAGGTGAGCCACTGCTCTTCGAGCAGGGACCCAAAAAGCAGCAGATCCGGGGAGACTCCCCTTCCCCCTGGGAGGAGCGGCACAGGAACACACTGCAAGGATCTGATGGGTTTGGAGACTCCAAACGGGGTCATGTGCCAGAGTTAGAAATGCTCGGTCATAGGCCGGGTGAGCACGGAGTATGGCCAGAAACCAGGGAGACAGGAGTGATTGACTGCTTTTCTATGAGGGCTCACTGAGGAGTGGGGCACCGAGCTCTAGCTCCTCCAGGACCAGAGATTTTGAGGCTGCCATTTTCACTCTCATCCTCCAAAGCTGTGCAGAAAGCCTTCAGGAAACAAAACCTACCAAGAGCAAACCCAAGCAGATTACTTAGCCTGGCCCCTGGAAAGGGTGGGGCAATTTTGCCTCAGGCAAAGACATTTGAGAATCACTGCAACACGCCCCTCCCACAAAGGATCAGCAAGAACGTCCAGGCAAGACCAAGTTTACCAATCAATGAGAAAGGCAAAACCCCAGTGCTAGGGCAATACAGCACATAGAATTCATGGCTTATTTCCCATGATGCTTTATTCTTTCAAAGTTAATTTTTAAAATTTTCTTTATTCGTTTCTTTTTCTATTTATTTAGTTGAATTACTCTTCTTTCCTTTTCCAACCAACATCTTATCAATTCCTTTTTAAAAATCTTTTTTAATTTTTCATGTTTACAGTCATATTCTATCTCTTCATTGTATTTAACCTTATTTTTTGTATATATATAAGATTTTCTTTCTTTAAAATTTTGGTATACAGTTTCTTCTAACAGACCAAAATATACCCTAAATCTAGTGTATGAGGTTGTCCTAGTCTCCCACCTGATCACGTTCTCTCTTTTTATTTTTTAAATTTTTTTCAACCACCTTCTTATCAATTCTTTTTTAAAAAGTTTTTTTTTTATATATTTACAGTCATAGTCCATCCCTTCATCGTATTTACCTTACTTTTGTATATATATATACATATATATAAGTTTTTCTTTTTTTAAAATTTTGGAAGGCAAGTTCTTCTAACAGACCAAAATACAACCAAAATCTAGTGTGTGGCTCTGTTTTATTCACCAGCCTGATCATATACTTTTTTTTTTCTTCCCTTTCTTTCCTCTATGGTTTTGGGTCTCTTGTGATTTGTTTAGTGTATATTTTTCTCGGGTTGTTGATACCATTTTAGCATTTTTTTTAGCATTTGGTTCTCTCATTCATCTATTCTCCTCTGGACAAAATGACAAGACAGAAAAACCCACCTCAGAAAAAAGAACAAGAGGCAGTACCGATTGCCAGGGACCTAATCAATACAGACATTAGTAAGATGGAGCTAGAGCTCAGAATAATGATTATAAAGATAATTGCTGGGGGGGCGGGGTGGCTTAGTCATTAAGCAGCTGCCTTTGGCTCAGGTCATGATCCCAGGGTCCTGGGATTGAGCCCCGCATAGGGCTCCCTGCTCCACGGGAAGCCTGCTTCTTCCTCTCCCACACCCCCTGCTTATGTTCCCTCTCTTGCTGTGTCTCCCTCTGTCAAATAAATAAATAAGTAAATAAAACCTTAAAAAAATAATAACTGGGCTTGAAAAAAGTACAGAAGATATTAGAGAATCCCGTTCTGGAGAAATAAAAGAACTAAAATCTAACAAAGTTGAAAGAAAAAAGGCTATTAATGAGGTACAATAAAAAATGGAGGCTCTAACTGCTAGGATAAATGAGGCAGAAGACAGAATTAGTGACATAGAAGACCAAATGATAGCAAATAAAGAAGCTGAGAAAAAGAGAGAGAAATAATTACTGGATCATTAGGGGAGAATTCGAGAGATAAGTGATACCATAAAGCAAAACAACATTAGAATAACTGGGATCCCAGAAGAAGAAGAAAGAGAGAGAGGGGCAGAAGGCATATTGGAGCAAGTTATAGCAGAGAACTTCCCTAATTTGGGGAAGGAAACAGGCATCAAAATCCAGGAGGCACAGAGAACTCCCCTCAAAATCAATAATTATAGGTCAACACCCTAACATCTAATAATAAAACTCACAAGTTTGAGAGACAAAGAGAAAATCCTGAAAGAAGATTGGAACAAGAGGTCTGTGAGCTACAATGGTAGAAACATTAGATTGGCAGCACACATATCCACAGAGACCTGGCAGGCCAGAAAGGCCTGGCATGATATCTTCAGAGCACTAAATGAGAAAAATATGCAGCCAAGAATACTATATCCAGCTAAACTGTCACTGAAAGTAGAAGGAGAGATAAAAAGCTTCCAGGACAAACAAAATCTAAAAGAATTTGCAAACGCCAAACCAGTCCTACTAGAAATATTGAAAGGGGTCCTCTAAGCAAAGAGAGATCCCAAAAGTAACATAGACCAGAAAGGAACAGAGACAATATACAGTAACATTCACCTTCAGGCAATACAATGGCACTAAATTTATATCTTTCTATAGTTACCCTGAATGTAAATGGGCTAAATGCCCCAATCAGAAGACACAGGCTATCAGATTGGATTAAAAAACAAGACCCATCAATATGCTGTGTGCAAGAGACTCATTTTAGACCCAAAGACACATCCAGATTGAAAATGAGGGCGTAGAAAACAATTTACCATGTTAATGGACATCAAAAGAAAGCTGGGGTGGCAATCCTTATACCAGACAAATTAGATTTTAAGCCAAAGACTGTAATAAGAGATGAAGAAGGACACTATATCCTACTTAAAGGGTCTATCCAACAAGAAGATCTAACAATTTTAAATATCTATACCCCTAACATGGGAGCAGCCAACTATAAAAGCCAATTAATAAAATGAAAGTAACACATCGACAATAATACAATAATAATGGAGGACTTTAACACCCCCTCACTGAAATAGACAAATCATCTAAGCAAAAGATCAACAAGGAAATAAAGGCTTTAAATGACACACTGGACCAGATCGACTTCACAGATATATTCAGAACAGTCCATCCCAAAGCAACAGAATGCACATTCTTCTCTAGTGCACATGGAATATTCTCATGAATAGATCACATCCTGGGTCACAAATCAGGTCTCAACTAGTACCAAAAGACTGGGATCATTCTCTGCCTATTTTTGGACCACAATGTTTTGAAACTAGAGCTCAATCACAAGAGGAAAGTTGGAAAGAACTCAAATACATGGAGGCTAAAGAGCATCCCACTAAAGAATGAATGGGTCAACCAGGAAATTAAAGAAGAATTTAAAAAATTCATGGAAACAAATGAAAATGAAAACACAACTGCTCAAAATCTTTGGGATGCAGCAAACGCTGTCCTAAGAGGAAAGTGTATAGCAATACAAGGTTTTCTCAAGAAACAAGAAGGGTCTCAAATGCACAACCTAACCCTACACCTAAAGGACCAAGAGAAACAACAGCATATAAAGCTGAAACCCAGCAAAAGAAGAGAAGTAATAAAGAGCAGAGCAGAAATCAATGAAATAGAAACCAAAAGAATAGTAGAACAGATCAAGGAAACTATGAACTGGTTCTTTGGAAGAATTAGTAAGATTGATAAACCCCTGGCCAGACTTATCAAAAAGAAAAGAGAAAGGACCCAAATAAATAAAATCATGAATGAAAGAGGAGAGATAACAACCAACACCAAAGAAATAGAATTATAAGAACATATTATGAGCAACTATATGCCAGCAAATTAGATAATCTGGAAGAAATGCATGCATTCCTAGAGACGCATAAACTATCAAAAATGAACCAGGAAGAAATAGAAAACCTTAACAGACCCATAACCACTAAGGAAATTGAAGCAGTAATCAAAAGTCTCCCAACAAACAAGAGCCCAGGGCCAGATGGCTTCCCGGGGGAATTCTAGCAAACATTTAAAGAAGAGTTAACACCTATTCTTCTGAATTGTGCCAAAAAAAATAGAAATGGAAGGAAAACTTCCAAACTCATTTTATGAGGCCAGCATTATGTTGATCCCAAAGCCAGACAAAGATCCAATCAAGAAGAAGAACTACAGACCAATATCCCTGAGGAACACGGATGCAAAAATTCTCACCAAAATACTAGCCAATAGGATCCAACAGTACTTTGAAAGGACTATTCACCACAACCAAGTGGGACTTCTTCCTGGGCTGTAAGGTTGGTTCAACATCCGCAAATCAATCAATGTGATACAATACATTAATAAAAGAAAGAACAAGAACCATATAATCCTCTCAATAGTTGCAGAAAAAGCATGACAAAGTACAGCATCCTTTCTTGATTAAAATTCTTCAGAGTGTAGGGATAGATGGTATATACCTCAATATCATAAAAGCCATCTATGAAAAACCCACAGAGAATATCATTCTCAATGGGGAAAGCTGAAAGCTTTTCCCCTAAAGTCAGGAACACGACAAGGATGCCCACTATCACCACTGCTGTTCAACATAGTATTAGAAGTCCTAGTGGCAGCGATCAGACAACATAAAGAAATAAAAGGTATCCGAATTGGCAAAGAAGTGAAACTCTCACTCTTTGCAGATGATATGATACTTTATGTGGAAAACCCAAAAGACTCAACCCCCAAACTGCTAGAACTCATCCAGGAATTCAGTAAATTGGCAGGATGTAAAATCAATGCACAGAAATCAGTTGCATTTTTATACACCAACCAGAAGACAGAAGAAAGAGAAATTAAGGAGTCGATCCCATTTACAATTGCACCCAAAACCATAAGATACCTAGGAATAAATCTAACTACAGAAGCAAAGGAACTCAGAAAACTATTGAATACTCATGGAAGAAATTGAGGAAGACACAAAGAAATGGAAAAAAAAAAAAACTTTCCATGCTCATGGATTGGAAGAACAAATATTGTGAAAATGTCTATGTTGCCTAGAGCAATCTACATATTTAATGCAATCCCTATCAAAATACCATCAACTTTTTTTCAAAGAAATGGAACAAATAATCCTAAAATTTGTGTGGAACCAGAAAAGACTCCGAATAGCCAGAGGAATGTTGAAAAAGAAAACCAAAGCTGGGGGCATCATGTTGCCAGACTTCAAGCTCTATTATAAAGCTGTAATCAACAAGACAGTATGCTACTGGCACAAAAACAGATACATAGATCAGTGGAACAGAACAGAGAGACTCGAAATGGACCCTCAACTCTATGGTCAACTCATCTTCGACAAAGCAGGAAAGAATGTCCAAAGGAAACGAGACAGTCTCTTCAACAAATGGTGGTGGGTAAATTGAACAGCCACATGCAGAAGAATGAAACTGGACCATTTCCTTACAGTACACACAAAAATAGACTCAAAATGGATGAAAGACCTAAATGTGAGATAGGAATCCATCAAAATCCTTGAGGTGAACACAAGCAGCAACCTCTTCAGCCTTAGCTGCAGCAACTTCTTCCTAGGAACATCGCCAAAGGCAAGGGAAACAAGGGCAAAAGTGAACTATTGGGACTTCATCAAAATAAAAAGCTTCTGCACAGCAAAGGAAACAGTCAACACTACCGAAAGACAACCGACAGAATGGGAGAAGATATTTGCAAATGACATATCAGCTCAAGGGCTAGTATCCATAATCTATAAAGAACTTACCAAACTCAACACCCAAAGAACAAATAATCCAATCAAGAAATGGTCAGAAGATATGAACAGACATTCCTGCAAAGAAGACATCCAAATGGACAACAGACACATGAAAAAGTGCCCAACATCCCTTGGCATCAGGGAAATCCAACTCAAAACCTCAATGAGATACCACCGCACACCAGTCAGAATGGCTAAAATTAACAAGTCAGGAAATGACAGATGTTGGCGGGCATGCGGAGAAAGGGGAACCCTCCTACACTGTTGGTGGGAATGCAAGCTGGTGCAGCCACTCTGGAAAACAGTATGGAGGTTCCTCAAAAAGTTGAAAATAGTGCTACCCTACGACTCAGCAATTGCACTACTAGGTATTTACCCCAAGGATACAAATGTAATGATCTGAAGGGGCACATGCACCCCAATGTTTATAGCATCAATGTCCACAATAGCCAAACTATGGAAAGAGCCTAGATGTCCATTGACAGATGAATGGATAAAGAAGAGGTGGTATATATATACAATGGAATATTATGCAGCCATCAAAAATTGAAATCTTGCCATTTGCAACAACGTGAATGGAACTAGAGAGTATTATGCTAAGTAAAATAAGTCAATTAGAGAAAGACAAATATCATATGATCTCACTGATATGAGGAATTTGAGAAACAAGACAGAGGATCATAGGGGAATGGAGGGAACAATGAAACAAGATGAAACCATACAGGGCGACAAACCATAAGAGACTCTTAGTCTCAGGAAACAAACTGAGGGTTGCTGGAGTGGAGGGTGTTGGGAGTGATGGGGTGGCTTGGTGATGGACATTGGGGAGGGTATGTACTATGGTGAACACTGTGAATTGTGTAAGACTGATGAATCACAGACCTGTACTTCTGAAACAAATAATTCATTATATGGTAATAAAAAGAAATTAAAAAAAGAAATCTGATTTATCCTAAATGTTGTTACTAAAAACATTAAATATAGTGGTATTTACTTAAATATAATTTAAGGAAATAGTTATGAAAATAAAGTGTACACACAGCAAAATTATGAGAAGTACAAATTCTTACAGTGACCATTTTAGTAATAATAACTGCTAATAGCTTGAATTATATGTAATGATACTCATGTCAGTAACTTTGAGAAAAAGTCTTGATATTCATATGAAACGAGACAACTTTTTTATGTTATGTTATGTTATTTTATTTATTTTTTAATTTGATTTTAAATTTAAATTCAAAATTAACATAGAATGTATTATTAGTTTCAGAGGTAGAGTTCAGTGATTCATTTGTTATATATAACACTGTTTTCATTACAGTATTTTATTTTTTTAAAGGAATAAAAATCTATTGACCACAGTTTACCAGTAGTTAAAGTAAACAATATACAGTTGGATAACATTCTGAATACTACAAATTTATTTTTCCTGGTTTCTGCTGAGCTTACATGTGATGTATGAATTGGGGTAAAGATGAAACATACAGTTCAAGAATTTAGATTACAGACGTTTGTTCACTCACTTATCCTAGCAGGTCTTAAGTTGCCAACATCTCTAACCATCTGATTATGTTTAGGTTTCCATGAATGAAGTCTTAGTCATTCCAAGAATCATGACCTTTTATTAGTCAATGTAGCACACGGATTTCAACTTCTTGAAAAGGAATGGTTTACTAGAATGAACCTTTAAATGTCCATTTAACTAAGGTTTGGTCACCTACTTAGAACACACGAGAACTTGTTTCGTTTTCTTATTTAGGTGGGGAGGTGGTTGGTAGTGATAAAATTTTCCTTTCAGGGATCTTGCAAATAAACTTGCATTTATATGACTGTAGATATGGCTATGGATTCTGGTATGGCTGCTTTTAAATTGTCCAACTTAAATTGTTTATATTATATTTAAATTGTCCAGTTAGTAACAAAACTTGAAAGGCTAAAGCTTCAGGAAAAATTACAATTTAACTTTCCATGATTTATTTCTTATGTTGCTGAAAATAATGCTATCCCAGAAACATGGACTTATCCATGGTTGTGAAATGCTGTTTTGTTTTGGTGAATGTTAAACAAAGATAGATAGGAAGGAAGGAAGGGAAGAAGGAAGGAAGGAAGGAAGAAAGAAAAGAAAACCATTTACATATGTATTTTTACATATACACACATACACAAACCCAAATAAACCAAAAACCCAGAATGGTCCTTAGTCATATAGGAGTTAAACACAAAATTCTGACTGAGTAATAAGTATGAAGATTTCTGCCAACATTTAGAAAAGGTGTTCTCAAATGCAGGGAATAATATACCATGGTCTCAAATATTTGTATATATATTCTCACTCTCTCTTTTTCCCTTTGCTCATTTGTTTCTTAAATTCCACATGTGAGTGAAATCACATGGAAAAAAATTCCACACTCATGGATTGGAAAAACAAATATCATTAAAATGTCCATATTACCTAAAGCAATCTATACATTTAATGCAACCCCTATCAAAATACAAACAGTATTTTCCACAGAGTTAGAACAAACAATCCTAAAGTTTATATGGAACCACAAAAGACGCCAAATAGCCAAAGCAATCTTGAAAAAGCAAAGCAAAGCTGGAGGCATCAGAATTCTGGACTACAAAGCTCTAGCGATCAGGACAGTATAGTACTAGCACAGAGCAGAGAGACAGACACATAGTTCAATGAAAAAGAATAGAAAACCCAGAAATGAACCCACATCTATATGGTCAATTAATCTTCAAGAAAGCAGGAAAGAATATCCAATGGAAAAAAGACAGTGTCTTCAACAGATGGTATTGGGAAAACTGGACAGCAACATGCAAAAGATTGAAACTGGACCACTTTTTTTACACTACACAAAAATAAAATCAAAGTGGATGAAAGACCTAAATGTGAGAAAGGAAACTATGAAAATTCTAGAGGAGAACACAGGTAGTAACCTCTTTGACATTAGCTGTAACAACTTTTTTTCTAGCTATGTCTTCTGAGGCAAGGGAAACAAAAGCAAAAATAAACTATTGGGACTTCATCAAAATAAAGAGCTTTTATACAGGCAGGAAGCAATAAACAAAACTAAAAGGCAACCTACTGAATAGGAGAAGATATTTGCAAATTATATACTGAATGAAGGGTTAGTATCCAAAATATATATAGAATTTCTAAAACTCAACAAACAAAAAATCAAATAATCCAGTTAAAAAATAGGCAGAAGACATGAACAGACATTTCTCCAAAGCTGACATACAGATAGCTAACAGACAAATGAAAAGAAGCTCAACATCGCTCATCATGAGGGAAATACAAGTCAAAACTATAATGACATATCACTTCACTCCTGTCATAATAGTTAAAATTAACAACGCAGGAAACAACAGGTGTTGGAGAGGATGTGGAGAAAGGGGAACCCTCTTATACTGTGGGAATGCAAACTGGTGCAGCCATTCTGGAAAACAGTATGGAGTTTCTTCAAAAAGATGAAACCAGAGAGAAACTAACCATAAGAGATTCTTAATCTCAGGGAACAAAGTGAGGGTTGCTGGAGTGGAGTGGGGGTGGGAAGGATGGGGTGGCTGGGTGATGGACATTGGGGAGGGTATGTACTATGATGTGCTCTGTGAATTGTGTAAGACTGATGAATCACAGACCTATACCCCTGAAACAAGTAATACATTATATGTTAATAAAAAAAAAGTTAAAAGTAGAACTACCCTATGATCCAGCAATTGCACTAGGAAATTAACCAAAGGATATGAAAATACTAATTTGAAGGGGCACATTCACCATGATACTTATAGCAGCATTATCTAGCCAAATTTTGGAAAGAGCCCAAAGGTCCATCGACTGATGAATGGATATGGAAGATACACACACACACACACACACACACACACACACACACACACACACACAATGAAATATTACTCAGCCATAAAAGTGAATGAAATCTTGCCATTTTCAACGACATGGATGGAACTAGAGAGTGTAATGCTAAGTGAAATAAGTCAGTCAAAGAAAGGCAAATGCCATGTGATTTCACTGACATATGGAATTTAAGAAACAAAACAGATGAACATACCAAAAAAAAAAAAAAGGCAAACCAGAAAACAGTTTTAACTAAGAAGAATAAACTGAGCATTACTGGACAGGAAGTGGGTGAGGGTAAGATTAAATGGTTGATGCTATTAAGGAGGGCACTTGTGATGAACACAGGACATTGTATGTAAGTGATGAATCACTAAATTCTATACCTGAAAGTAATATTACACTCTATGTTAACTAACTGGGATTTAAATAAAAACTTGAAAAAAATCAATTTTATTTCTATATACTTGCAATGAAGAATACTTTAATAAAATTAAAAATTCCATTTACAATAGTAGTAAAAAGAAAACTTTGCAATAAATTTAATAAAATATGTTCAAAAATCATACTTTAAAAAAGTATAAAACATTGAAAGAAATTTTAAAAGATCTAAATTAATGGAAAACATTCCATGTTTATGGATCAGAAGACTTAATATTGTTGAATGGCAATACTTCACAAATTAACCTACAGATCAACACAATCTCTATCGGAATCTCAGTTGATTTCTTTTAATGAATCAACAAGCTGATCCAAAAACTTATATGTAATTGTAATGGACATAAAATAGCCAAAACAGTCCTAAAAATGAATAAAGTAGGAGTACATATAGTTCCAGATTTCAAAATATACTACAAAGCAATGGTAATTAAGGCAATGTGGTAATGGCACAAAGTTAGGCCTATAGATCAATGGAATACAATTGAGATCCAGAAATAAGACCATAGATCTCTGATCAACTCATTTTTGACAAGAAGCCAGTATGATTCCATGGGGAAAAATAGTCGCTTCAACACGTGGTATTGAGTCAAATGGACAATCACATGCAAAGAATGAATTGTTCCCTCACATCACATGATACAGAAAAAGCTAACTTAAAATGCATCAAACACCTAAATGTAAGAACTAAAACTATAAAATTATTAGAAAGTAATATAGCTATAAATCTTCACAATCGTGGATTGAGCAAATGATTCTTAGATATGACACCCAAATTATGAACAAGATAAGGAAAACAATGGATAATTTGGTTTACATTAAACTTTAGAAGTTTTGTTTTGCAAAGAACACCATCAAAAAATAAACAAAAAGACAATCCATAGAATGATACAACCTATTTGCAAATTATATATCCATTAAAAAAACATGTATTCAGCAAATATAAAGAACTCCTATAACTCAATAACAAAGAACAATAAAAATATAAGAACATAAAGGAGAGACGGGAGGAAAAGATGGCAGAGGAGTAGGGAACCCTATTCCAAACTGTCCCCGGAATTGAGCTGGATTTCTACCAGACCACTCTGAACACCCATGAAATAAGCCTGAGATGTAAGAAGATAGATCTGGATCTCTACAAACAGAATATTGCAGGCAGTTGGCTTCGAGGTGTGAAGCGGGGAGCCGTGATTCAGCGGGCACATATCTGAAGATAAAGGGAAGGGGGAGGGAGCTGAGCCGTCAAGATCCTGCACCGTCAGTGAGTGATACCCTCCTGCACTGGGGACAGGGCACAGACTCACAGACCGGTAGCGGTGGGGAAAGGACATTAGGGCAGCCTCGTGGACTGAAACCTGGAGCAGCGGGGCCAGACATGCGAACAGGGGCTGCTGGAGCTGTTACAAGCACAAAGGGCAGAGACGTACCCTGACTTGGAGGCAAGGACTGGGATCGTTGCTGAGGAGCACACAACCCAAGATGCTGCAGTATTTAGCAGCATAGACAGAAACAGAGATAGTGTGGCCTGGAGAGATCACTGAAGAAAAGACTGAAATCTCTCTGCACTGAGGCAGAGGAATGGTAATGATCTCTTCTGTTCTGACTCTCAGAAGAGACAGAGATCTGCCAGAGAAAGCTGCCAGAGAACAAAAGCCTCAAAAAACTGGTTTTCATTGAGCCCATTCCCCCACACAGAGGGCAGGCAACTCTGCCCAAACAGGGTTGCCTAAGTAACAGCGAGGCAGGCCTCTCCCCCCAGAAGACAGGCTGGGAGAACAATAGGCTGGCAACTCTAAGGTCCCTATAAAACAAGTGCATCTTGCTTGGGTTGTGGTCAATAATTGGACGCTGTACATTCCCTCAACCACCTCTCAACAGAATGACTAGGAAGAGGAACCCCCAAAATAGGAAAGACTCAGAGACTGTGACTAATGGCACAGATTTACAAATGGATACAGATATAACCAAGATGTCAGAAATGGAATTCAGGGTAGCAATTGTGAAAACAATAGATAGGATGGAGAAATTGATTAAGGGCAACATAGAGTCTCTAAGGGCAGAAATGAAAGCTGAATTGGCAGAACTTAAAAATGCTATCAATGAGATCCAATCTAATCTAGATAATCTAACAGCTAGGGTAAGTGAGGCAGAAGAACAAATTAGTGACCTAGAAGACCAATTAATAGGTAAAAAGGGAAAAGAGGAGGCCAGGGAAAAACAACTCATAAGTGACACCATGAAACGTTCCAATGTCAGAATTATTGGGAACACTGATGGGTGAAGAGAGAGAGGGCTAGAAAATATATTTGCGCAAATCGTAGCTGAGAACTTCCCTAATCTGGGGAAGGAAACAAACATTTGTGTCCTAGAGTAGAGAGGACCCCTCCCAAAATCAAGGAAAACAGGCCAACGCCCCGGCAAGTAATAGTAAAACTCACAAATCTTAGAACCAAGGAAACAATCTTAAGGGCAGTTAGGGGAAGAGATTCTGTATGTACAGAAGGAGGAACATTAGAATAATGTCAGACCTATCCACAGAGACCTGGCAAGCCAGAAAGGACTAGCAAGATATATTCAGGGTACTAAATGAGAAGAACATGCAGCCAGGAATACTTTTTTCAGCAAGGCTGTCATTTAGAATGGATGGAGAGATGCAGAGCTTCCAAGACCGGCAGAAACTGAAAGGATATGTGACCACTAAGCTGGCCCTGAAAGAAATATTAAGGGAGGTTCTATAAAAGGAGAAAGACCCCAAGAGTGATGTAGAATAGAAATTTACAGAGACAATCTATAGAAACAAGGACTTCACAGGAAAAATAACAATAAATCCATATCTTTCAAAAATAACTCACATGAATGGCATAAATGATCCCATAAATGGCACAGGGTTGGAGACTGGTTAAAAAGACAGGAACCATCCATATGTTGTCTACAAGAGACTCATTTTGAGCCTAAAGATATATCCAGACTGAAAGTGAAGGGATGGGGATCCATCTTCCATGCCAACAGATCTCAAAACAAAGCTGGGGTAGCAATTCTTATATCAGACAAATTAGATTTTAAGCTAAAGACTGTAGTTAGAGACACAGAAGGACACTATATCATTCTTAAAGGGTCTATCCAACAAGAAGATCTAACAATTGTAAATATCTATGCCCCCAACATGGGAGCAGCCATCTACATAAGCCAACTGTTCACCAAAATAAGGAGTCTTATTGATAACAATACGTTAATTGTAGGAGACCTCAATACTCCACTTTCACCAATAGACAGATCACCTAAGCAGAAAATCAACAAAGAAACAAGAGCTTTGAATGACACACTCGACTAGATGGACCTCATAAATATATACAGAACATTCCAGCCTAAAACAACAGAATACTCATTCTTCTCAAGCGCACACGGACCTTTCGGGAGAATAGACCACATACTGGGTCAAAAATTAGGTCTCAACTGATACCAAAAGATCGAGATTATTCCCTGCATATTCTCAGACGATAATGCTTTAAAAGTGGAACTCAATCACAAGAAAAAATTTGGAAGAAATTCACACACTTGGAAGCTAAAGACCACTCTGCTCAAGAAAGTTTGGGTCAAACAGGAAATCAAAGAAGAACTTAAACAATTCATGGAAACCAATGAGAACGAAAACACATGGGTACAAAACCTATGGGATACTGCAAAAGCAGTCCTAAGGGAGAAATACATAGCCATCCACACCTCATTCAAAAAAATAGAAAAATCCCGAATTCACCAACTAACATTACACCTTAAAGAACTAGAGAAAAATCAACAAGCAATGACTAAGCCACACATTAGAATAGAAAAAATTAAGATTAGAGCATAGATCAATGAATTAGAAACCAGAAACAGAGTAAATCAGAACAACAGAAGGTAGTTCTTTTAAAGAATTAATAAGATCGGTAAACCACTGGCCAGACTTATCCAAAAGAAAAGGGAAAGGACCTAAATTAATAAAATTATGGATGAAAGGGGTGAAATCATAACTAACATCAAGGAAATAGAAACAATTATTGGAAATTAGTATCAACAACTATATGCCAATAAACTGAGCAACCTGGATGAAATGGGTGCCTTCCTGAAAACCTATAAACTCCCAAGAATGAAACAGGAAGAAATTGACAACCTGAATATGCCAATAAATAACGAGATTGAAGCAGTGACCAAAAACTTCCCCAAAAACAAGAGTCCAGGGCCTGATGGATTCCCTGGAGAATTCTACCAAACATTCAAAGAAAAAAAAATACCAATTTTCCCGAAGCTGTTTCAAAAAATAGAAACAGAAGGAAAGCTTCCAGCCTCATTCTATGAGGCCAGCATTACCTTAATCCCCAAACCAGGCAAAGACCCCATCAAAAAGGAGAATTTCAGACCGATATCCCTGATGTATATGGATTCCAAAATCCTCAACAAATTCCTAGCTAATAGGATCCAACAATACATTAAAAGGATCATCCACCACAACCATGTGGGATTTATCCCTGGGACATGAGGGAGGTTCAACATTCGCAAATCAATGTGATAGAAAACTAACAAGAGGAGAGAGAAGTACCATATGGTCCTCTCAACTGATGCAGAAAAAGCATTTGACAAAATACAGCATCCTTTCCTGATTAAAACTCTTCAGAGTATAGGGATAGAGGGAACATTTCTCAAGTTCATAAAATATATCTATGAAAAACCCACAGCAAATATCATCATCCTTGGGGAAAAGCTGAGAGCATTTCCCTTAAGACCTGGAACACGACAAGGATGCCCACTCTCATCACTATTGTTCAACATAGTTCTAGGAGTCCTAGCAACAGCAATCAGACAACAAAAAGAAATAAAATGTATTCAAATTGGCCAAGAAGAAGTCAAACTCTCTCTTCACAGATGACATGATACTTTATGTGGAAAACCCAAAAGACTCCACCCCCAAATTACTAGAACTCATACAGCAATTCAGGAATGTGGCAGGCTACAAAATCAATGCACAGAAATCATTTGCTTTTTATACACTAACAATGCAACTGTTGAAATAAAAATTAGAGAAACGATTCCATTTACAATAGCACCAAAACCCGTAAGATATCTTGGATTAAACCTAACCAAGGAGGTAAAGCATCTGTACTCTAGGAACCACAGAACACTCATGAAAGAAATTGAAGAAGATGCAGAAAGATGGAAAAACATTCCATGCTCATGGATCGGAAGAATAAACATTGTTAAAATGTCTATGCTACCCAGAGCAATCTATACTTTCAATTCCATCTGGATCAAAATTCCAATGATATTTTTCAAAGTGCTGGAACAAACAATCCTAAAATTTGTATGGAATCAGAAAATACCTCAAATCACCAAGGAAATATTGAAAAAGAAAAACCAAGCTGGGGGCATCACGTTGCCCAATTTAAAGCTTTATAACAAAGCAGTGATCACCAAGATGGCATGGTACTGTCACAAAAACAGACATATAGACCAATGGAACAGAATAGAGAGCCCAGATATGGACCCTCAACTCTATGGTCAAATAATCTTCCACAAAACAGGAAAAAAAATATGCAATGGAGAAAAGACAGTCTCTTCAATAAATGGTTTTGGGAAAATTGGACAGCTATAGACAGAAGAATGAAACGCAACCATTCTCTAACACCCTACACAAAGATAAACTCAAAATGGATGAAAGACCACAAAGTGAGATAGGAATCCATCCAATCCTAGAGAACATAGGCAGTAACCTCTTCAACATCGACCACAGCAACTTCTTTCAAGATACATCACCAAAGGCTAGTGAAAAAGAAGGGAAAATGAACTTTTGGGATTGATCAAGATAAAAAGCTTCTGCACAGCAAAGGAAACAGTTAACAAAACAAAGAGGCAACCCACAGAATGGGAGAAGATATTTGCAAATGTCATCATAGAGAAAGCTCTTGTATCCAAGATCTATAAAGAACTTCTTAAACTCAACACCCAAAAAACAAATAAGTCAAAAAATGGGCAGAAGACATAAACAGACACTTCTTCAAAGAAGACATACAAATGGCTAACCCACACATGAGAAAATGTTCATCATCATTAGCCATTCAAAGCAAAACCACATTGAGATACCACCTTACATCAGTTAGAATGGCAAAAATTGACAAGGCAAGAAACAACAAATGTTGGAGAGGTTGTGGAGAAAGGGGAACCCTATTACACTGTTGGTAGGAATGCAAGTTGGTACAGCCACTTTAGAAAACAGTGTGGAGGTTCCTCAAAAAATTAAAAATAGAGCTACGCTATGACCCAGCAATTGCACTCCTGGGTATTTACCCCAAAGACACAGATGTAGTGAAAAGAAGGGCCATATGCACCCCAATATTCCTAGCAGCAATGTCCGCAATAGCCAAACTGTGAAAAGAGCCTAGATGCCCATGATTCTTTAGTCTTTAAACTTTATTTTTTAAAATGGATGAATGGATAAAAAAGATGTGGTCCATATATACAATGGAATATTACTCAGACATCAGAAAGGATGAATACCCAACTTTTACATCAACATGGATGGGACTGGAGGAGATTATGCTAAGTGAAATAAGTCAAGCAGAGAAAGTCAATTATCACATGGTTTCACTTAGTTGTGGAATGTAAGGAATAACATGGAAGACATTATGAGAATGAAGGGAAAAATGAAGGAGTGGAATTGGCAGGGGAGATGAACCATGAGATACTATAAACTATGAGAAACAAACTGAGGGCTTTTGAGGGCAGGGTTTTGGGGGGAATGGGTTAGCCTGGTAATGGGTATTAAGGAAGGCATGTATTGAATGGAGCACTGGGTGTTATATGCAAACAATGATTCATCGATCAGTACATCAAAAACTGATGGTGTATTGTATAGTGACTAACATAGTAAAATAAAAAAAATTAAAAAGAGAAGAAAGTTCAATGGATATGATTCGAACTTGTTCACAGAGAAGGAAGAAGAGCAAGGTTTTTCAACTAGGCTATTACTAGTAAAACACAAGTGGTCGGTGGGGTAGAGGAAAAAATCTGTCCTTATCTATCACATCCCCAGTTGACTTGTTTCCTCAGTAATTGGCTGGGAAATAGAAGGCATTAAATTTTTAGCAGCACAAGCAATGAAATGTGGGTTTTGTGAAGGAACAGAAGAGAGTCATGAAAAGGAATAGGGAGGTTGGGGAGGATCAAGATGGCGGAGGAGTAGGAGACCTAAATTTCATCTGGTTCCAGGAATTCAGCTAGATAGTTATCAACTTTCAGAACACCTACAAATTCAACAGGAGATTGAATAAAAGAATAGCAGCAACCCTTTGAACAGAAAAACAACCAATTTCTGGAAGGTAGGACGTGCAGAGAATTGAATCCAAGGCGATATTTGGGAAGATTGACCGCGGGGTGAGGGAGCCTCCGTCAGCCGGCTTCTGGCAAGAGATAGAGCAGCAGAGCACAAAATTGGAACTTTTAGAAGTCTGTTTTACTGAGGGATGTCAGTCCAGTGGCTAAGTGGGGGGTGCAGCCCTTGCTGGGACAGTGTGGTCTCAGGACCCTTGGGGTCACAGAATGACCAGGGGTGCCTGAGTGTGGCAGAGCACCCAGGCATTGGAGGGGGGAAGCCGGCTGCAAAGATAGAGCCAAGGAGTGGGTTCTCAGCTCGGGGTTGCCATAAACCGTGATCTGCAGCACAATCGGGTCACTGCTCTTCAAGCAGGGACCCAACACGTGGCAGATCCGGGAAGACTCCCCTTCCTCCCCCGGGAGGAGTGGCACAGGAGCCTGCTGCAGGAATCTGCTGGGTTTGGAGACTCCAAATGGGGTCCTGTGCCAGAGATAGAAACGCTCAGTCACAGGCCCGGTGAGCATGGAGTGCTCAGACCAGGGAGAGAGTAGTGATTGACTGCTTTTCTATGAGGGCCAGAGACCAAGGAGTGGGGCACCGAGCTCTCCGCTCCTCCGGGACTAGAGATTGAGAGGCTGCCATTTTCACTCTCATCCTCCAAAGCTGTAAGGAAAGCTTTCAGGGAACAAAAGCTACCAAGAGCAAACCCAAGCAGATTACTTAGCCTGGCCCCTGGCAAGGGCAGGGCAATTTCGCCTCAGGCAAAGACATTTGAGAATCATGGCAACAGGCCCCTCCCGCAGAGGATCAACAAGAACATCCAGCCAAGACCAAGTTTACCGATCAATGAGAAAGGCAAAACCCCAGCTCTAGGGGAATACAGCACACAGAATTCATGGCTTTTTTCTCATGATTCTTTAGTCTTTAAACTTTATTTTTTAAAATTTTCTTTCTTTTCATTTTTCTTTCATTTTTTAAAAATTTTTTTTTTCCTTTTTCAACCAACTTTTTATCAATTCCTTTTTTAAAATCTTTTTTAATTTTCTTTTTTACAGTCATATTCTATCCCTTCATTGTGTTTAAACTTATTTTTTGTATATATATATATGTTTTTCTTTCTTTAACATTTTGGGATGCAGTCTTGTTAACAGACGAAAATATTCCCAAAATCTAGTGTATGCTAGTGTATGGCTCTTTTTTTTTCACCTGCCTTATCACATTCTCTTTCTTTTTTAAAAAAATTTTCTTCTTTCATTATTCAACCAACATCTTATGAATTCCTTTTTAAATTTTTTTTTAATTTTCACTTTTACAGTCATATTCCATTCCTTCATTGTATTTAACCTTATTTTTGTATATAAATATATATATATATATGTTTTTCTTTCTTTAAAATTTTGGGATGCAGCTTCTTCTAACAGACCAAAATACACCCAAAATCTAGTGTATGGCTCTGTTCTATTCACCAGCCTGACCATATTCTTTTTTTTTTTTTCTTTTCCCCCGGTTTTGGATCTCTTCTGACTTGTTTATTAGTGTACATTTCTCTGGGGTCATTGTTACCCTTTAGCATTTTGTTCTCTTGTTCATCTATTCTTCTCTGGGCAAAATAACAAAATGGAAAAACACAACTCAAAAAAAAAAAAGAACAAGAGGAAGTACTGACTGCCAGGGACCTAATCAATGCAGACATTAGTAAGATGTTGGAACTAAAGTTCAGGATAACAATTATAAACATACTAGCTGGGCTTGAAAAAAAACAAAGAAGACACTAGAGAATCCCTTTCTGGAGAAATAAAAAAGTTAAAATCTAACCAGGTTGAAATCAAAAAGGCTATTAATGAGGTGCAATAAAAAATTGAGGCTTTAACTGCTAGGATAAATGAGGCAGAAGGGAGAATTAGTGACATAGAGGACCAAATGATGGAGAATAAAGAAGCTGAGAAAAAGATAAAATACAACTGGATCACGAAGGGAGAATTTGAGAGATAAGTGATACCATAAAGCTAAACAATACTAGAACAATTGGGATCCCAGAAGAAGAAGAAAGAGAGACAGGGGCAGAATGTATATTGGAACAAATTATAGCAGAGAACTTCCCTAATTTGGGGAAGGAAACAGACATCAAAATCCAGGAGGCAGAGAGAACCCCACTCAAAATCAATAAAAATAAGTCAACATCCTGACATCTAATAGTAAAACTTGCAAATCTCAGGGACAAAGAGAAAATCCTGAAAGCAGCTTGGGACAAGAAATCTGTAACCTACAACAGTAGGTTGGCAGCAGATCTATCCACAGAGACCTGGCAGGCCAGAAAGGACTGGCATGATATATTCAGGGAACTAAACAAGAAAAATATGCAGCCAAGAATACTATATCCAGCTAGGCTGTCACTGAAAATAGGAGTGATATAAAGCTTCCAGGACAAGAAGAACTTAAAAGAATTTGTGATCACCAAACCAGCCCTACAAGAAATATTGAAAGGGGTCATCTAAGCAAAGAGAGAGCCCAAAAGTAACATAGACCAGAAAAGAACAGAGACAATATACAGTAATAGTCACCTTACAGGCAATACAATGGCACTAAATTCATATCTTTCTATGGTTACCCTGAATGTAAATGGGCTAAATGCCCCAATCAAAAGACACAGGTTATCAGACTGGATAAAAAAGCAAGACCCATCTATATGCTGTCTGCAATAGACTCATTTTAGCCCAAAGACACCTCCAGATTTAAAGTGAGGGAGTGGAAAACCATTTATCATGCTAATGGACATCAAAAGAAAGTGGGGGTGGCAATCCTTATATCAGACAAATTAGATTTTAAGCCAATGACTGTAATAAGAGATGAGATAGGACACTATATCATACTAAAGGGTCTATCCAACAAGAAGATGTAACAATTGTAAATATTTATGTCCCTAACATGGGAGCAACCACTTATATAAGCCAATTAATAACAAAATCAAAGAAACACATCAAAAATAATACAATAATAGTGGGGGACTTAACACCCCCCCTCACTGAAATGGACAAATCATCAAAGGAAAAGATCAACAAGGAAATAAAGGCTTTAAATGACACACTGGACCAGATCGACTTCACAGATATATTCAGAACGTTCCATCCCAAAGCAACAGAATGCACATTCTTCTCTAGTGCACATGGAACATTCTCATGAATAGATCACATCCTGGGTCACAAATCATGTCTCAACCAGTACCAAAAGATTGGGATCATTCCCTACATATTTTTGGACCATAATGCTTTGAAACTAGAACTCAATCACAAGAGGAAAGTTGGAAAGAACTCAAATACATGGAGGCTAAAGAGCATCCTACTAAAGAATGAATGGGTCAACAAGGAAATTAAAGAAGAATTAAAAAATCCATGGAAATAAATGAAAATGAAAACACAACTGCTCAAAATTTTTGGGATGCAGCAAAGGTGGTCCTAAGAGGAAAGTATATAGTAATACAAGCCTTTCTCAATCAACAAGAAAGGTCTCAAATACACAACCTAACCCTACACCTAAAGGAGCTGGAGAAAGAACAGCAAATAAACCCTAAACCCAGCAGGAGAAGAGAAATATTAAAGATCAGAGCAGACATCAATGAAATAGAAACCTAAAGAACAGTAGAACAGATCAATGAACATAGGAGCTGGTTCTTTGAAAGACTTAATAAGATCGATAAACCACTGGCCAGACTTATCCAAAAGAAAAGAGAAAGGAGCCAAATTAATAAAATTATGGATGAAAGGGGAGAGATCATGATTAACACCAAGGAAATAGAAACAAGTATTAGAAATTATTATCAACAACTCTTTGCCAATAAATTATGCAACCTGGAAGAAATGGATGCCTTCTGGGAAACCTATAAACTGCCAAGACAGAAACAAGAAGAAATTGACAACCTGAGTAGGCCAATAACCAGTAATGAGATTGAAGCAGTGATCAAAAAACCACCCATAAAACAAGAGTCCACAGCCTGATGGATTCCCTGGGGAATTCTACCAAACATTCAAAGAAGAAATCATACCTATTCTCCTGAAGCTTTTTCAAAAAATAGAAACAATAGGAAAGGTTCCAGACTCATTTTTTTTTTCACGATTTTACTTATTTATTTGACAGAGAGACACAGTGAGAGAGGGAACACAAGCAGGGGGCTTGGGAGAAGGAGAAGCAGGCCTCCTGTAGAGCAGGGAGCCTGATGCGGGGCTCGATTCCACAACCCTGGGATCACGACCTGAGCTGAAGGCAGATGATTAATGACTGAGACACCCAGCTGCCCCCTTCCAGACTCATTCTATGGCACCAGCATTACCTTAATCCCCAAACCAGGCAAAGACCCCATCAAAAAGGAGAATTTCAGACTGATATCCCTGTACAGCAAAGGAAAGAGTCAACAAAACAAAGAGGCAACCCACAGAATGGGAGAAGATATTTGCAAGTGACACTACAAAGGGCTGATATGCAAGATCTATAAAGAGCTTCTCAAACTCAACACCCCCAAAAAATCAAGTCAAAAGATGGGCAGAAGACATGAACAGACATGTCTCCAAAGAGGACATACAAATGGCTAATAGACACATGAGAAAATGTTCGTCATTAGCCAACAGGGAAATTCAAATGAAAACCACTTTGAGTTTCCACCTCACACCAGTTAGAATGGCAAAAATTGACAAGGCAAGAAACAACAAATGTTGGAGAGGTTGTGGAGTAAAAGGAACCCTCTTACACTGTTGGTGGGAATGCAAGTTGGTACGGCCACTTTGGAAAACAGTGTAGAGGTCCCTCAAAAAATTAAAAATTGAGCTATGCTATGATCCAGCTATTGCAGTACTGGGTATTTACCCCAAAGACACAGATGTAGTGAAAAGAAGGGTCATATGCACCCCAATGTTCATAGCAGCAATGTCTGCAATAGACAAACTGTGGAAAGAGCTGAGATGCCTTTCAACAGATGAATGGATAAAGATGTGGTCCGTATATACAATGGGATATGACACCACCATCAGAAAAGATGAATACCCAACTTTTACATCCACATGGATGGGACTGGAGGAGATTATGCTAAGTGAAATATGTCAAGCAGAGAATGTCAATTATCATATGGTTTCCCTTATTTGTGGAACGTAAGGAATAGCATAGAGAACATTAGGAGAAGGGAGGGAAAAATGAAGGGGGTGAAATCAGAGAGGGTGATGAACCATGACAGACTATGGACTGTGAGAAACAAACTGAGGGTTTTAGAGGTGAGGGGGTGGGGGGATTGGTTATCCCAGTGATGGGTATTAAGGAGGGCACATACTGCATGGAGCACTGTGTGTTATACAAAAACAATGAATCGTGGATCACTACATCAAAAACTAATGATGTATTGTATGGTCACTAACATGGCATAATAAAATAAAATAAAATTAAAATAATATATAAAGGAGAATCTGAATAGACATTTATCTAAGGAAGATATACGATGGTCAAAAAGCACATAAAAATATGTTCAACATTATTAGTCATTAGGGAAATATAAATCAAAATAATCAGTGAAATAATATTCCATACCCACTGGGATTGCTAAAATAAAAATGTCAATATGGCACCCGTTGGTTAAGCATCTGACTCTTGATTTCAGCTCAGGTCATGATCTCAGGGTCGTGAGAGCAAGCCCTCCCTTGGGCTCTGCACTGAGCACGGAGCCTGCTTGAGATGCTCTCTCTCCCTCTGCTCCTCCCCCATTCACGCATGCTCTAAATAAATAAATAAATACATAAATAAATAAATAATTGCTTTAAAAATAGTTAATGAAATGTGTTTACAAGGGTGTGGAGAAATAGGAATCCTCATACAATGATGGTGGAAGTGTAAATTTATGTTGTAACTTTGGAAAACAGCCTGGCAGTTTTTCAAGCAATTAAACATGTAGTAACCATATGATTCAGCAATTCCTCTCCTATGCATATATTTAAGAGAAATGAAAACATGCTACATTATGGATTAATCTTGAAAGCATTATACTAACTGAATGAACCCAGTTACAAAGGGCCATGTATTATATTATTCCACTCATATAAAAGCCCAGGATAGGGATATCTATAGAGACAGAAAGCACGTTAGTGGTTCCTTAGGGCTAGCAGAAACAGGAAGGGTAGGCAGATGAGAACTGGAGGGTACAGGGTTATCTTTTATGGTGATAACATTTTTCCAAAAGGGATTGTTGTGATGATTGCACATATCTGTGAGTATACTTAAAACCACTGAATTATATAGTTGAATGGATGAATTATATCTCAGTAAAGGTGTTTTTTAAAAAATGCTCTGAATACTGACAATTGAATGAGCTTCCTGGTAGGGAACATCTCACACCTGTTGTCATAACTTGGTGGATAAATTAAAAGAATCTTGCGTGACTCCACTGGAAGTGGACCCTGGGAACCTTGTACCTAGTTTCTGCTAGTTTTCACTCTATGTGTCTTTTCTCATTACTAATTTTATTTTATTGTGTGATCTTTTGCTGTAGTAAATTTTAACCTTGAGTACTACTGTATCCTGAATCCAGTGAATCCTCCTAGAGAATGATTGTATCTGGATATTGCCTTGAGGAACTTTGATACAACAAATTCTGGCTTAAATTTTTTGAAATATTGACAGAAGATGTATAAAATCCTTAGATAATTTCTATCAAATATACTCACCTCTGTTATCAATTTGTTGTACAGAATTTTGTTCTTCAGTTTCCTTTCTTTGGCTAAGTGGAGGTGACTGGAAAACAGGCCTCCAAAAACCTGTAAATATATTAAATAGACTCAATTATTTTCCAATTCCTAATAAAATAAGATTGTAGAAAGGAAAAGTTTATATGATTCTGCAGTGAAGAAATATTTCTGATAATACTATTTTTCTTCAAATACTATATCTATTAGTAACAGGGATCCTCTTCCCAATTTTCATAGAATTTATTATAGCAATATCGAAAACTGAGTTAAAAATATTCCACCATAGGGGTGCCTGGGTTGCTCAGTCAGTTCAGTCCCTGACTCAATTTCTTCAGGTCATGATCTCAGGGTTGTGGGAACAAGCCCTGCATTGGGCTCTGCACTCAGCAATGGGGTCTGCTTGAGATTATCTCTCTCCCTCTGCTTCTGCCCCTCCCCACACCCACACCCACACACTCCCTCTCTCTCAAAATAAACAAAATCTTTAAAAAAATTCTACCATATACTGGTGATATATTTGACTCATGTAAAAATTCAGCAGATTCTCAGTTCACTTCCTCTAAAGAATTTTGTAGACAGTTCTTGTCCTAATAAATGAAATACTGGGTGTAAAATTGTGTAAAAAGTATCCATTAAGATGACAACTATCAAAAACACAAAAAGTAAGTTAGTGGGAATGTAAAATGGTATAGCCATTATAGAAAACAGTATGGCAAATCCTCAAAAAATAAAAAATATAATTATCTTATAATCCAACAATTATTCTTTGATTATATATATCCAAAATAAAAGCAGGATTTCAAAGTGATATTTACACACTCATATTCTTAGTGGCATTATTCACAATAGACAAAAATGACAGCTACACAACACCATCTATCCAGGGACAGATGAATGATTAAACAAATCTGGTATATCCTTATAAAATAATACTATTTTCCTTAAAAAGGAAGGAAATTCTGACATATGCAACAACATGGATGAATACAAGGACATTATGCTGATTGAAAGAAGGCAGGCAAAAATACACAAATACTGTATATGAAATAAATACTTATATGAGATGCTTAGTCAAATCATAGAGAAGGAAACAAAGCAGCATAGGGGAAAAAAGAGAGAGAGAGGCAAACCAAGAAACAGACTCTTAACTATAGAGAATGAACTGATAGCTATAAGCAGGAGGTGGGTTCAATAGGTGATGGGGATTAAGGAGTGCACTATTGATGAGCACCAGGTGTTGTATGGAAGTGTTGAATCACTAAATTGTACACCTCAAACTAATATTACACTGTATGTTAACCAACTGGAATGTAAATAAAAACTTTAAAAAATCGCAGACAAAGGAAGTAGAATGGTGGTTGCCAGGGACTGAGGAAAGAGGGAAATGGGAGGTTATTGTTTAATGGGTATAAAGTTTGTTTCACAAGATGAAAAGAGTTCTGGAGACTGGTTGTACAACAATATGGATGTACATACCATTGATCTGTACACTTTAAACATGGCCAAGATAGTAAATTTTATCATAATTTTTTCATGAAAAAATGGCTAATAATAGGCTATGGCAGGGTATGAGGGTGAGAAGATATGGAAATATGTTCATGTTAAACAATGGATATTTCGATTCAATAATGCCAAAATGACAGTACTTGGTATAAAATTTTATTTTATTTATTTATTTTTTAAAGATTTTATTTATTTATTTGACAGAGAGAGACACAGCAAGAGAGGGAACACAAGCAGGGGGAGTGGGAGAGGGAGAAGCAGGCTTCCCGCTGAGCAGGGAGCCCGACGTGGGGCTCGAACCCAGGACCCTGGGATCATGACCTGAGCTGAAGGCAGACGCTTAATGACTGAGCCGCCCAGGTGCCCTGGTATAAAATTTTAAAGTGCACCATAAATTCTCAACATCATTATAATATAAGCATAGAAGTTGAGTAAATGAGTTAATATTATCAATAAGCTTTATATTGTCCTCAGGAAAGACATTTTGTAAAAAAAAGGATAAAACAAAAACATGTTTTGTGGGGTGCCTGGGTGGCTCAGTCATTTAAACATCTCCCTTTGGTTCAGGTCATGATCCCAGGGTCCTGGGATCTAGCCCCACCTCTGGTTCCCTGTTCAGCAGAGAGCCTGCTTCTCCCTCTCTCTCTGCCCCTCCCCTGCTCATACTCTCTCTCTCTCAAATAAATTAATAAAATCTTTTAAAAACATGTTTTTGTAACCAAGTATCATTTAAAAAAACCTATTGTCATTTAAAATCCATGGTCAGAGGAATAAAAAGACTTAATTTTCGACCTGGGACATGCAGCAAAGCCATTTTTCCTATCTCTTTACCATAAGACAGCTAGAAAAGGGACAGACAGTGCAAGCTAACTTTAAGAAGAGTGTATTGCTCATTTGGAAGTGAGCATAAGTAGCACAAAGAGTAATTTTTCTATACCTATGGGCTTCAGAATCACATTTAACCTATCAGTTTATATTTTCAATATACAACAGCTGAAGATGGGTGAAAACAGGTAGCAAAATTTTGGTTTTACGTATGAAAGGGCATCACCTATGGATGAACCATACCCCAATGCATGTTTTACACTAATAATAATCAACAAATTAGGTATAGTCTAACTGCAAATATTTAAAATGTTTCAAAGCCTTTTATTAAAAAAATTAGACTCAGCTAAAGTGTAATTAATTGACTGGTTTCATGTGGAGTAATATTATTTTCTCAGATTATTAACTTCATGAAGTCACAGATGTAGTTGAGATAACACTAGACTAGGAGTTTCTATGCTCTAGCTTAACCACTAATTACCTATGTGACATTTAGGGAAGTAGTCTGAGCCTCAGTTTCCTCAATTTTGAAGCAGGTATAATAATGCTATACTGCATTAGCTCTTTCTAAACTAGAAGAAGATGAAGTTAAACAACAGTTGAGATATAAGTAACATACTTAAACTTGATTAAGAACTCAGGCTCTGGAATCAGATAAACCCAGTTTTAAAGTCCAGAACAACCCACTTGAATATTTTAGCTTCACTGTTGTCACTGTAAAATTGGGATAATATTTTCTTCTTAGCTGAAAGATAGTATGTCTTCAAGTTTAACAACATAGATTTTGGAGCATGGGTTCATGTCCTGTCATTTATTGCGTTACCTTGGTTAATTCTTCTTTGTGCCTCAGTTTCTTCATTGGTAAACTAGAAATGATAATAGTGCCTAATTCCTGGGGTTGTTGTAAGGTTTTAATGAATTCACATGTGTAAGACTCATCAATTAGCATTAATTAATTTGTGCTGGTGAATTGGTACTAACAAATCAGTATGTGTAAAATGCTTAGAATTGTTCCTGGCAATGCTATGTAAAGCTTAGCTATTATCAGTAAAGGATGGGATTAGGTATAGTAATGCATGTGACTTGTGTAGCATAGCGCTTGACACTCAATATTAGATGGTTTATTATTTTCACAGTAATGGACTTTGAAAGGCTGAGGTGCTATGTAAATTTGAGTATTATACTTTATATTTTTATTATAATGTATGCTGAGCATATAGTAAGCATCAGATTGACAAAATTTTATAAAGCACATCAATAACAATGCAGTTGAGTCCCTTGGAAGTAGTTATGCTATTTCAGTGGACACTTATTAGATGTTGTTTGAAAATATCAAAAACTGAAGCTGGGTGAGAAATGTGAATCTTTACACCCTCCATGCTGATTAATTCAACTCTTACAGGATTGCTAATATTGCCTTGTTAGAAGAGAATGATATTGGATCAGGAGAGAATTAATTTAGTGTTACAAAATTCAAATCCAGTGAAAACATTGTTTTTATTATTATTATGTTATGTTAATCAGCATACATTACATCATTAGTTTTTGATGTAGTGTTCCATGATTCATTGTTTGCGTATAACACTCAGTGCTCCATTCAATATGTGCCCTCTTTAATACCCATCACCAGGCTAACCCATCCTCCCACCCCCCTCCCCTCTAGAACCCTCAGTTTGTTTCTCAGAGTCCATTGTCTTTCATGGTTCATCTCCCCCTCCGATTTTTCCCCCTTCATTTTTCCCCTCCTGCTATCTTCTTCATTGTTTTAAGTGTTTTTTTCCCCTCTTCATAAAAGGTAACATACTTCTTTCACCACCCTACCAATATATTGGTTTATAAGAGGATCTCAGAAATTCATTTCTGGGCACCTGGGTGGCTCAGTCTAAGCGTCTGCCTTCGGGTCAGGTCATGATCCCAAGGTCCCGGGATCGAGTCCCACATTGGGCTCCCTGCTCGGGGGAAGCCTGCTTCTCCCTCTCCCACTCCCGCTGCTTGTGTTCCTGCTCTCGCTATCTCTGTCTCTGTCAAATAAATAAAATCTTTAAAAAAAATTCATTTCTCACATTACTTAATCCTTTCCAATAGAATTGCATTTCTAACTAAAAATCAGAATTTTTGTCAGGGAATATGAAGAATGAGGTGAATATTTTCCTCTGAGTGTTCAAATAAAATATTACACACTTAATCCAACTGAATTAATGGCTTGAGGATAAAGGTACCTATCTGACAACTAGGGTGGATACCAATTTGTGTAGTAAATGCCCAAAATATATAGTATTTTTTTATTGGATTTAATGATCTGCTCTACTTAAAAAAATGATATGGAGAAGTCAGTATTATATAGGACAAATTTCAAAGACTTATGTGTAAATAGCATATTAAAATAGGAAACATTGATCATACATTAAATATATATTATTTCAAATACTCTATTTTTGAAAAGTCACTGGAGTTTATTGAAGAACAAAACTTCTTGTTATATTTTTTAGAGGGAAGTTTTCTTATGAATGTTTTGGGGTCAAGTTCTTAGTTTTCCTTTCATGCCTTGAATTGTAAGACTCTGTGGAAAATGACTAATATGAAGAAAAACACTTTATGAAATGATAATAGTTCCTTTATCTTAGGCATACCTTAATACAATGGCTTAGGAAATGGGGAATTATAATGATTTAGTGTGATAAAGTAAATGTGAGTAACAAGGTAAATGCCAACTATTTTATGAAAATTATGGAGCTTTTATAATAATTTTGAGAGAAGCAAGTTAAGTTGGATGTTTATATAGTTAGGCTTGGATACTTACTTCTTTTCACAGCAACTAATAATGGGGAAAATTTTATGAGCAATCTCTATTCACCCATTTCAGAATAATAGGAACAAAATTTAACGTGTTGTTTTCCAGGCCACAATAACCGTCTTTGCTAATAATTCTCTATTTTCTTTCTTCTTTTAAGAAGCAGATAACTAAAGAGAGATGATTTGCCTCATTTTTTAAAAAGATTTTATTTTTAGTAATTTCTACACCCAATGTGGGGCTTAACTTACAACCCCAAGATCATGCTCTACTGACTGAGCCAGCCAGGTTCCCCTATTTGCCTAATTTTTAAAAAAGCACTGGGTGTTATATGCAACTTATGAATTACTAAACACTACATCTGAAACTAATGATGTACTATATGTTGGCTAATTGAATTTAAATTAAAAAATAAAAATAAATAAAAATAAAAGTGAATGAAAATCTAGGATTAAAATGCCTTTTTCTCTGAGTTTCTTATGAAATGATCTCAGACCCAAATCTGTTAAAGCTACTCACATATTGTGAGTGTCATCCTGTTATTAATTATACTTGTAAACAAGCTGCTTTCAAAAGCCACACGTTTAAGCTTACCCTGAGGACGATTACCCTTCTTGCGAGCACCAAGCCGTTGTGCTTCATTTTCTGAGTCAATGTGGTGTCTTTCATTGTCAGATACAATCTTGTGCTCTTGTTCACTGTCAGACCACATGAGAGATCTTTTCATCTCTTCATCCATTTGAAGTCTCCTATTTTCAAATATCAAACACTGTTCCTTCTCCATCTCTATCATGTGTGTTTCACTTTCAAACTCATTTTGGTATCTTTCACTTTCAGATTTTGCTAGATATTTTCCAGAATTGGAGTCTATTTGATGTCTTTCAAAGCTAACCCAATGTTTTTGAAGATCATCCCTATATTTTCCAGAGCTACGCTGAAGTCTTTCAGACCTAAATTGATATCTTCTAGAGCTATCCCAACATCTGCCAGAGTCAAAGTCCAATTTTTGTCTTTCAGAGTCAGTCAAGCATCTTTTAGATTCAAACCTGAAGCCCGTCCAGAATCCTTCGAAGTCAGAGGCCTTTTGGCAATCTTCAGCCTTCATCATGTGTTTCACGGAATCAGAATCAGAGACCATCCCCAGGCTTTCAGAATCTAAGTCCTTTGTACGTTTTTCAGACCAAGAATCCATCCAGTACCCCTCAGTGTCAGTGCTGGCACCCATGACACATTCTATAGCTGCTGAGGCTAGTCCATATCTTTCTGAGTCTGAGTCCATCTCACATGGTTCAGAATCAGAGTCCGTTATATATCTCTTAGATCTAATCTTTTCCTGGTGTTTTTCTTCCCCCATCAGATGTACCTCAGATGCAGAAGCTGAGTCCATTCCATCCCTATCCATGTCTGAGTCCATTACATACTTCTTAGAATCAGAGAGCATCCAGTTTTGTTTGGTCTCCATCAATCTTTTTTCAGATTCCATCAGGCATTTTACAGAATCTAAAGCTATTTGGCATTTTTCTGCCTTCAGAAGGTGTTTCACAGATGCAGAAGCAATTGGACATTTTTCTGAGTCTGAATCCATCTCTGATCTTTCATTGTCAGAGTTCAACACATATTTTTCAGAGTCAGAGTCTGCCAAGTATTTTTCTGGATCTGAGTCCATCAAGTATTTCAAAGAGTCAAAGTCCATCTGGCATTGTTCAATTCCCTCTAGTTGTTGCTCTGACTCCATCAAGTCTTTCACAGATCGTGAAGCTATCTGGCATTTTTCTGATTCTAGCAGGTATTTCATAGAGTTTGAGGCCATGGGACATTTTTCTGAGTCTGAATCCATTCCCCATATTATTGACTCAGAGTCTTTTGAATGTTCTTCTAAGTCAGAGTCCAAACCAATGCCTCTGTCAGAGTCAGAATCAATCACACATCTTTCAGAGCCAGAGTCCAGTGGGGGGGTATCATTTTCAACTATTGTTAGGTCTTGGAGACTTTTGTAGTCCAAAGAACCAGGTGAAGTTTCAGAAATTTTTGTATCAGAAGCTTCTGATTCAGACTTGCTTCCTTCATCCTGTGACATCATAACTGCTCTTTCATTACTTAAAGAAAAGACAAACATGAACACCTTAAAAATATTCATCAAATGTTAAATGTCAAATGTCTTCTCTGTTGAAAACCTCACTGTAGGAAAATATTATAGAGTATATATTTCTATCTATTAGAATGTAGAAAACAAGAAGCACCACCAACATTCTTGTGAACAAATTGGAAGAATATCAGCAGATTTTACACTTACTTTCATTTACCCTCACATTAACTGTTCTCCATCACAGCTGAAAGTAATAGCTTGCCTAGGATACTTCCTTGCAATGTACTGTTTTCTTGACCTGTCTAATTAATGCATCATTATTTTGGGAATTGAATATCATGTTAGAAATGTAGTGGAAAGTAAAACAAACTATTTCTATATTCTACTCTAAGTTAAGATTGTATGTATGTTTGTAGATCTGGTTATTAGTGAGGCTTACCTTAGAGTATTGAGCCTTTGTGGGGAAAAATATTCAAATTTGTCAGGTGCTGTTTCAATTGGAAGGGACACATGTTGAAGTGAAAATATAGGTTCACTTGATGAACTAGTTGTACGTATTGGCTGCAAAACAAAAGTAAAATAAATAAAAAACCAAGTTATAATTTTTCAGTTGCATTTACCAAGAAACACAGAACACTTAGGAATTTTGATGGGGGGGATATCACTTAATTAGCTGCACTTGTGCTTAAGGGTAAGTCATGGTGAGAACCTCTTCCAAAGTAAAACTTCAGAATTAATATTTAACTATAAGGACAGACATCATAGATACATTATGAGGTATCTTCCTAGCCTCTACTTTTCCAAGAACTAGTGGCCATTTCCAATGATGCATTCGTACTCTGTTACCCACTCCCTTGGTTGGAGGTAGCTGAAATTTGGCCCAAACTGGGGCAGATTCTCTTTCCTGGGGATTTAGAGTTAGAATTCAGAAGTTTTTTGTTTGTTATGGTTTTTCTGCTGGTTGTTTGAAATGGGGATAGGCAATCTCAGGCACCACAAAAAAAACAATGTCTGTCATATGACTAGAGAAGTAGAAAAAAGGTCAATGTGTAGAGAATGTGAAGAATAAAACAGCCATATATAAAGGAAGTTGAAACAAGAGATCATATGCCTCTAGAGAAACAGATGAAAACATTTTTCTTGATTCCAGTTCCTCCTAAGTATTAACTTTACTTTCTACCCTTGAGTTCTCCATGGCAATCATGATCCTTGACTTGAGTTCTTACCAGACCCTTTTGTTTTTGCTCAAGCTAGTATGAGTAGGGTTTTGTTCTTTTCAAACAAAAGGACTCTCATAGACATCATAATTGCTGCTAATATTTTATTGTTAGCTTCAAAGTAGAACATACCTAATAAGTATGTCTTTTGGGCAAAGAAAGTGTCCAGGCACAGGAGAAGAGAAAGTTGAAGAATGATCAAAATGAATTTTATCTATGTAAAAAGACTTATTCCATTTTCAATGAAACCTGAGCAAAAAATTGTAGACTTATAACATGTAATTTAGGTATGATATAAGAAAAAAATATTGCATGAGGTTTACTATACTCTATAATTGATTATAATACAAGGTTTGGAATCTTCTGTCTCAGCAGATAATTGTGAAGCTCACATGAAATAATGAGTAAGAGAAAACACTCACTATGGAAACTGGTAAAGACACAAAATGTAAAGGATTAACATAAGAAATAGAAAGGTAATGTTGATTTACATGGCAAACAAACATGAAAAATATTGAAATTTTCACATCCTAGGGGAGGTAGATAACAAATTTCATGTGCTTCTAAACATGATCTAAAACATGCCAATACTCAGAATTTCTTTGACTCCTATTCTCAAATCATAGTAATAGCTTTTCCATTATTATTGAAATTCACTAGTTTTCATCAGCTTGAAAGTCAAGACAAAAATTAAAGGGTGAGGAAAAATACAAGCAGATTTTTTTAAAAGATTTTATTTATTTATTTGAGAGAGAGAATGAGAGAGAGAGAGAGAGAGAGAGCATGAGAGGGGGGAGGGTCAGAGGGAGAAGCACACTCCCTGCTGAGCAGGGAGCTCGATGCGGGATTCGATCCTGGGACTCCAGGATCATGACCTGAGCAGAAGGCAGTCGCTTAACCAACTGAGCCACCCATGTGCCTTACAAGCAGATTTTATTCAAGGGGCGCCTGGGTGGGTCAGTCAGTTAAGCATCTGCCTTCGGCTCAGGTCATGATCCCGGAGTCCCAGGATCAAGCCTTGCATCAGGCTCCCTGCTCAGCAGGAAGTCTGCTTCTCCTTCTGCCCCTCATCCTGCTCAGACTCTCTCTCTCTCACTCTATCTTTGAAATAAATAATTAAAATCTTTAAAAAATGTTAAAAGATTTTACTCAACTAGATATAATATATGCCTAATAAAATAATATTTGCCTTTATAAATTGGTAACTAATATCTTTTCATGTATTAGATTTATCAGGCTACCAGGCCTCCTGAGGAACTATACAGATAATGTTTTTACTCTTTCCAAAAGAACCTAGGGCAGCTAAATATTCTACTACATTGATAAAAACTCTAACAGAAAATTCAGTAAATATGGAATTCACAGTGGTTATTTAGGATTGGCATACTGCCTGAAGTTTTGGGGACTTTGACTAGAACAAACCTTTATGTCTGCATTTGGAGTACTAAACCAAATACCTTCCCTAGCAGGAATACTTTCAAAGATAGTATAGAGCATTAGAAGGTTTAAGTGTTCTTCCCAGTAATACCACCATCCAGAGATGACACTTTTGAAATGTATTTTTGCTAGTTAATTAAACTTCACCTAACATCAAAAGAGGGGGAAGGATGTTTATAAATTCATTAGAACTCTGTAAAATATAATCTACCTTTATGTCCAAGACTACCTTTTCCTGAGACCTGTAATTCTGTACAGTACTGAGAAGTTCTAATTGAGAGAAAAAATAATTGCTGTGAAAACTAAATTCAATTAGATTGTTAAATAAATGTGTCCAACTAATGAATCTGTATAAAGTTGCCCCCTCTTTCTAGACAGTTGCTTCTTTCCTCTAAAGAATATTAATTCTACAGTTTTTTTAAATTTTCAGTTAGCCAACATATAGTACATCATTAGTTTTTGAGCTAGTGTTCAATGATTCATTAGTTGTGTGTAACACCCAGTGCTCATCACAACACATGCCCTCCTTAATACCCATCACCTGACTCCCATCTTCCCACCCCCCTCCTTTCTGTAACCCTCAGTTTGTTTCCTGGAGTCCAGAGTCTCTCATGGTTTGTCTCCCTCTCTGATTTCTTCCCATTCAGTTTTCCCTCCCTTCCCCTATGGTCCTCCACACTATTCCTAATGGTCCACATATGAGTGAAACCATATGATAATTGTCTTTCTCTGCTTGACTTATTTCACTTTAGAGTTTTATACTGTAACCTAAACCAACTTTCAGTTAAGCCTGTAAGGCTCTGTCCAAAGGTTTATACCCTTGTTTTTCCTTTATTTTTATCTGCTATTTTTACTGTATCTTGTAAAGAACAAAGTTGTAATTTCATTCTATAATCTTAACAGATTAGTCATTAAGATGAAGAAATTTGGGTGCCTCGGTGGCTCAGTTGTTAAGCATCTGCCTTCCGCTCAGGTCATGATCTCAGGGTCCTGGGATGAGCCCTGCATCGGGCACCCTGCTCAGCGGGAAGCCTGCTTCTACCCTCTCCCACTCCCTCTGCTTGTGTTCCCTCTCTCGCTGTGTCTCTCTCTGTCAAATAAATAAATAAAATCTTTAAAAAAAAGATGAAGATATTTATTACTCAGACCATTTCTTGATCTGATGACATCGGTGTCATAGACACACACACCTATAATATACAGTTGTATCCTAGTTAGTCATTGTTCTAAAAGAAATGGACTCACGGGTTATCTAGGCCTCAGAGTGTAAAAGATGACTCCCAAGTGAACCCTCAGGTGCATGGGGAATGTGAAAATAACAAAAAGGTTACATTAATAAGCTATATTATATAGGAAGCTTTTCCTCCACAATCTGTGTTTTTTTAGTAAAAAGTATCATTGTATAACTAATGTTAATCTTTAATGCAATTACATGAAAAGGAAGTCATAGCATGTGATTTGCAAAATTTTAAGGATTTTAAGGTAAATAGGGAGTTTAAGGGGAGCAGGGATAGTGCAAGGCAAGGAGCCCCTTTACTTTCTAAAAGAAGTAAGGCCTGTAGTCATGAAACGACTCTTAAGTGGTCCTCATTTTGGTAAGCCATCCCCACCATTGTACATTGCGCATTTCCCTAGAGGTTTACTTTTGGAAAGCATCACTAGTAAAAATGCCCATTTGCAATTTGATATCAAGGAAAGAAGCCAGAATATCCAAGTATTTTCAACAAGCACCCTAAGAAAGTATAGCCTAGTTTAAGAAAAAATGAGCTAGATGAAAGGCTGGCAAACTATGCCTTGTGAGCCAAATCCAGCCCACGATCAGTTTTTGTATGCCTCAAGAGGAAAGGAAGACTTTCATGTTTTAAAATTGTAAAAAAGTGAAGTGCAAAAATCTATTAGCCCATCAGTGAGAACAGTTCCTTCAATAGTTGAGAACAGAGTGCTGAAAAGTCCCAAATATTTAAGAACTAGTCCTTTACAGAAAAAGTTTGCCATCCTCTGAACTACATGAATTCCAATGACTTTTCTGACTCAGAGTCCATGAGCTTATGTTTTTAAGCAAGATTAATAGCCCTTTTTAAGTACTTTGAGATAGTTTTCCCATGTAGAGAAACGATCAATTTGCTTAATTTTTTGAGAGTTCAGAGGCTTTTCTTTGCATCTTTAATGGTGTTAAAGTCATACAGTAGTTTGCCCCTAGAGAAATTTGTGACTTATCCATCTGAAAATGTAATTTGTGATTGCCTAAGAGGGATTCTCTGTGGATCCTCTGGACTGAAGAAAAAAAATGATCCAATTAATTCACAAACACTATACATGGAGAAACGTTTTTACATTAAAAGACTTTGTAGAGGGACATCTGGGTGACTCAGTCAGTTAAGCGTCTGCCTTCAGCTCAGGTCATGATCTCAGGGGTCCTGCTCAGCGGGGAGTCTGCTTCTCCCTCTCCCTCTGCCTCACCTCTAGCTCGTGCTTGTTCTCTCTCGCTCTCTCTTGCTCTTTCTCTCTATCTCAAATAAATAAATAAAATCTTAAAAAAAGACTTTATGGAATTCTAGAGTGCTGAACCACCCAAGAATTTTTGCCCTACACCCAAAAGCTGATTCTCAGAGATGCCAAGAGAATAAGGGGGTGACTCGTAATAATAGACTCTGTTTCAAAAGAGTGGGAATGGTGGTTAACCAATATCACTCCTCTTTCCTACAAAATGAAAGCTTTCCATTTTAATTTTACAAGCCTTGCAGTGCAACCTTCATCCTGTGAGTGAGATAACTGGATATAATATAAACTAATCACTTCTTCATTTGACAATGTTGTCATCACTCCCTACTAAAATCTTTTAGTCACACATATTTTGTCAAACTACTCTATAACATATGAAATATTAGTACTGCCTAAAATGATCACAGATCTAAAAATGTAAGGGAGTATTTCAAGTTACATGCCAAAGAACAACAAATATTATTATGAGATAATTACTTTCTCCTGATCTGATTTTTTCTTATTCCATATACATATATAATTGTTTCCTCAATTTTTTTTCTAGTTACCTATTGCCTTGGCAATATACTTGAATTATAAGTTCTATATAACATGAATATGATTTTATTATGCAAGCATAAACCTTTAACCTAGCAATTCTCAGGTTTCCATCAGCAATACAATATTTCAACTTTTATAGTTAGTGAGTCATGTTGCACTCTTACAAAATTTATTAGAAAGGACACTCCAGAGAAAAATGAATTTATAGTAGGTACCACATAATCTGTAAGCAAGATATTTATTTATTTTTAAAAAGATTTTATTTATTCATTTAGAGAGAGAGAGTGAAAGAGAGAGCACAAGCCAGGGGAGGGGCAGAGGGACAGGGAGAGAGAGAATCTCAAGTGGACTCCACACTGAGCATGGAGCCCAATGCAGGGCTCGATCAGGACCAGGACCCTGAGATCATGACCCGAGCTGAAATCAAAAGTCAGATGCTTAACTGACTGAGCCACCCAGGTGCCCCAAACAAGATATTTATTTATTTATTGGAATGCTTTTTAGTATTTGTGATTGTGAAAGTATAAGATTATAAATTAAAATAGATCCATGTTTTATATAAAACATATTTATTCTCTATAGAAAATAAAGAGATACATCCTGATAGAAAATTTTAAATGTGAGAAATCTATTAAAGTAATTTTGATAAAAAATTTCACATTAGTTTTGCCTTAGATTTTCTCTCAGCTCTTTCCTAGTATATTTATCATATTATAGGAATCAACCACAGGGATATGATTAACCATACGGGCTATGAAATTAGACTGAGCTGGGTTCGAGTTTGGGCTTTGTTACTTATTATTGTGTAAATTTAGGGAAGTCACTTAACCTCTCTGTGGCTTTGTTTCCTTTTCTATAAAGTGAGGATAAAAGAGTTGATATGGCTTTTGAATAGCAACGGAAACAATCAACAGAACTAAAAGACAACTTACTGAATGGGAGAAGATATTTGCAAATGACATATCTGATAAATGGTTAGTATCCAAAATATATAAAGAACTTATACAACTCAATGCCAAAGAATAATCCAATTAAAAATGGCCAGATATGAACATTTCTCCAAAAAAGACATACAGATGGCTAACAGACACATGAAAAGATGCTTCACATCATTCATCATCAGGGAAATGCAAAACTACAATGAGATATCATCTCACACCTGTCAGAATGGCTAAAATCAAAAGCACAAGAAACAACAAGCATTGGTGAGTGTGGTGATAAGGAACCCTCTTGTACTGTTGGTAGGAATGCAAACTGGTTCAGCCACTGTGGGAGACAGTATGGAGGTTCCTCAAAAAAATTAAAAATAGAACTACCCTATGATCCAGGAATTTCTCTACTGGGTATTTACACAAAGGATACAAAAAACACTAATTTGAAGGGATACATGCACCCCTACATTTATTGCAGAATTATTTACAATAGCCAAACTATGGAAGCAGCCCAAGTGTCCATAGATAGATGAATGGATAAAGAAAATGTGCGACACACACACACACACACACACACACACTGGAATATTAATTAGCCATATAAAGAATGAAATCTCGCCATTTGCAACAAAATGGATGGAGTTTAAAGTATAATGCTAAATGAAATTAATCAGTCAGAGAAAGACAAACACCATATGATTTCACTCATATGTAGAATTTAAGAAACAAAACAAATGAACAAAGAAAAAATGAGACAAACAGAAAAATGGACCCTTAACTATAGAGAAGGGTGGTGGTTGCCAGAGGGGAGGAGGATGGGGGGGATGGGTGAATTAGGTGATGGGGATTAAAGAGTACACTTATCATGATGAGCACTGAGAAATGTCTACAATCATTGAATCACTATATTGTACACCTGAAACTAATATAACACTGTATGCTAACTATATTGGAATTAAAATAAAAAACTTAATAAAAAAGAGGTGATGTGAAGATTGTAAGAGATATAATTGGATTATAGGATTATAATTGTTTAACACAATGTTTGGTAAATAATAAAGTGCTTTATATGTACTTATTGTTGTTTTTAATCATTCAGTGCCAAATTATCTTTAAGTTATTATGTAGCTAAGAAAATTCTGCTCTATGGTAATTTGAGTATTGGCTAGTATTTTACTGAGTTAAATAATTAGTATATTATAGGGTAGAAAAAGTTTGTAATATTTAGTGACCTAGAACATTCAGTTTTTGTTGTTATATGCCTGTTTAGGGAGATAATGGGCTATGTGACTCATGCTTTGTTGATATTACTCAGAACTTTTTCTCTTTCCAGTTAATTTAATTTACATTTGTTTTGTTGGGTGGTTATAATAATTATAGAAGTAATTTTCATCCACAAAATTAAAGAGATTACATTCTGGTTGCTTCCTAGAACAGCTTTATATTTTTATATAGTCAATCAATAGCAAATAGCAGGTATGATATACCTTAATACATTTTTTAAGGCTGAGAGGACTAAAATTTTTAAAAAATAAATCCTCCTTTCCCACTCAAATCAGACAATTCCAAATGAGAAGTAAGATGCAGTAGTTAGATTTCATAGATTGGTGATCTGATGTCATGAACATTGGTTCAACATGCTTGTGGAAGTTGTTTAACTGTAAATTTCTACAGATGTTCATGCTTTCTGAAACATAATTATAGGGTCCTGTCTTTCTTAAAAGTACGTAAGAGCATAAGACTGATGTAGAAGTAAGTTCTCCAACTGACAATTTATGGTATGTTTGCCATTACATGAAAATGGTAGACTATATGAGTAGCTAAAGATAAAAGATTTCTCATATTCACAAGTACAAAAACATAATTACCAAAGTTATATAGTGCAGTTATGTTGATTCCACTGTTCAAAATTATGAGTTTGTTAGCCTAAATATTTCATTAATGACCTTATTACAAGTGTCAATATATGTTAATTGAATTTGACTCTCTAAAATAAAATGTAATATTTGTGAGCACATAATAAATAGTCTTTTTAATTTGGTCATTTATGGCCTCAATTAAGGTAAAAGCACTTAAAGGAAATAAATAGTTTTTCTGGTGAAGAAAAGCTAAGCAGTATAATTGCTGAATTTTCTATTTTTCCTCCATGTGTTATAGTTCTTATAATATCTCAGATATAGTTCTTTGTGAATTCTATTCTAAAATAAATTTAGAAAACTTAAATTTGTTACACCAGTTTTTATAAAATCGGGCCCAACTTTGTAACATAATATAGTTTTTGTACTTTTTTCTTTTCTTTTTTCTTTATTTTTATTTATTTACTTTTAACAATTTTTTTAAAGATTTTATTTATTTATTTGACAGAGAGAGACACAGCGAGAGAGGGAACACACGCAGGGGGAGTTGGAGAGGGAGAAGCAGGCTTCCCGCTGAGCAGGGAGCCCGAAGTGGGCCTCGAACCCAGGACCCTGGGTCCATGACCTGACCTGAAGGTAGACGCTTAAAGACTGAGCCACCCAGGAGCCCCGGTACTTTTTTCTTTTCACTGCTTTCTTTTGGTTCTTCTGTATTATTGGATAGCAGCAAGAAAGGCTACACAGGAAAGATAATGATACTGAATGCAAGGCCAAGGAATTAAGGCTTGGTATTATGTACAAAATGTAGATGCTAGGGAACCACTAATCCTACTTCTTCTAGCACATAGTACTTGAGCTCTAAATATAAAAGGACTGTGGTAGCTGCTGCAAAGGAACACCAAGACAAATCAAGCATGGATCTTCCATCAAATGGCTGCTACACAGGGTTATGGGAAGGACTAATATAATATATTACTATAGTAGAGATAATAAATATCATAAAGAAGATACAGATAAGTGTAGTAGGGCAAGCAAGGGAACATGGTATCTTGCTAGGTATATCTTGTATATACTTAGTGGAACAGGTGATATTCAAACTTGAATTTAAAGATGGGTGGAATCTGGGTATGCTTAAATGAGGGAGAAAGAGCATAACAAGCAACAAGCATGAGGAAAGGCACAGATGTGACAAAGCACAGAGCATACAGTGTCAAATTGGCATGATCAAATGGTTAGTGGAAACCAATGTGGGAAATATATTTGGGAAGGTAGGATTAACAATAGATTAGGGAAGACCTTAAAAGCCATTCCAAAGAATTTTGGCTGTGTTCTGTTGACAATTAGGGAAATATTGAAGGTTAAGAAGCACTGACATGATTACGTTTATGATTTGAGTAGATAAACAGCAGCAGAGTATTAAATATACTGATAAGGTATAAAACAAGGGAGAAAACCCAGGCAAATACTTTAAGAGGACTGCTTAAAAACTTTTTCTAAAAAGAAAAAAAAATTTCTACATTTTCTCTGTCAGGCCCATTATCTTCCCTTTCCAAAGGTCAGCATCATCTGGTGTACATATCCCAATTACATTTTTGCTCTTTTATTGTATTTTTTATGTTCTTTAACAGAGTTATGTTATATTCTCCATAAGTGTCTTACCCAATTAAAAAAATTATAAAAAAAGACTGCTGATTATAGTGGTATGAAGAATTTGGTAATCTCTCCCTGCAAAATAAAAGTATATAAATGGGCAAAATTAAGGAAGATGGTAGCAGAGTAGGAGGATCATAAGCTCATCTCATCCCATGAACAAAACTAGATAATTATCAAATCATTGGAAATACCCCAGAAATCAACCTGACGACTGACAGAACAAACTTCACAACTAAAGGGAGAGAAGACGCCACATTGAAGAAGGTAGGACTTGTGAAGACATGCTGTGTTTTATGCTAATGGAATAAACCAGTATCCTAGCTTTCTATCTTTTTATCTTAAAAGAAGTCCATGAATCTTAAAAAATCCTAAATTGCATCCATAGTACCCAAAGATTTACTATGCCTTTTTCTTACATATCAAATGAACGCCAAGAAGCTTCTTATGACCGGGGCTTTGTTAACAAAAGTTGGATGGCTTTAAAAATGAAAATCTAACTAACAGATCAACTTATTTATTCATGAGATTCAGTTTCTATCAAACTTGGAGAATCAATTTACATTATAAAATGCTAAACCATTAGCATTATAAGCTGCAACCTTAAACCAACTTTTCAGCTGCTCACCCAAACCCTCTCTCAACCCTGAGAAATGTGGTTTAGGGGAGAAACAGAACATGGATGCTGCAGAAAGGAGGAAGCAGTGGTCACAGAGAAGGGTGAGAGAGTAGAGCACACAGGGGGATGCACAAGAAGAATATTTCCCCAAAGCCATTGCCTTAGAAAATGAGAGGGGCTGAATTTCATGAGTTCTTGCAGCAAGTGAGGCTTAAAGCCTGGAGTATTAAATGTCAGTGGGCATGGCTGGGATAGAGCTCTGAGGGTACTGCCCTGGCTCTGAGAAGAAAGCAGGCAAGCAAAGTAGTGGCAGACAGCATGGAAACAGCAATTTGAGGAATGCCTGGGGCACACAGTAGGGAAATTACTCAATTCTTGGAGACTTTTCCAGAGAGGCAGTATTCAATGAGACACCTCTCTGGGGAGAAAGGAGCTGGCTGGAGCCATTTACCTCACCTAACCCCTCAGTATAAACAGAATCGTCTATGGGAAGCAGCAGTGCACCACTGGCTGCTTAATTTGCTTACACCAAGCCTCACACCCCTCTGCTCTAGCGGGACTGCCCTTCTCAGCCAAGTTTGCCTCAGTCCAAGCAAGGTAGACACCTCCCCCAGAAGACCAGAACAAACCCCTGCTCAAGCATCTCTAAACCTGGAGTTTTAAGGGTCAGCAGGCTTAGCTGGGATGGAGTCCAGAGAGTACTGCTTTGTTCCTGGATAGAAGGCAGGCAAAAAACTCAGAGGCAGACAGCAAGGAAACAGCTATCTGAAAAACACGTGGGGCATAGAGGCGGAGATTATTCCCTCTTCTCAGAGTGCTTCCCTGAGAGGTGGTATACACAGAAAAAAATGGAAAGACCATAAATACATGGAAGTTAAACAACATCCTACTAAACAATGAATGGGTCAACCAGGAAATATAAGAAATTTGAAAATACGTGGAAACAATGAAAATGAAAACACAACAGGCCAAAACCTTTGGGATGCAGCAAAAGTGGCCCTAAGAGGGAAGTTTATAACAATACAGGCTTACCTCAAGAAGCAAGGAATATCTCTAATAAATGACCTACCCTTTCACCTAAGGCAGCTAAAAAAGGAATAACAACCAAAGCTTAAAGCCAGTAGAAGGAAGGAATTAAAAAAGATTAGAGTGGAAATAAATGATAGAATAAATGATATACAAACAAAGAACAAACACACAGAAGAACAGATCAATGAAACCAGGAGTTGGTTCTTTGAAAAAATTAATAAAATTGATAAACCTCTAGCCAGACTTACAAAAAAGAAAGAAAATGACCCAAATAAATAAAATCACAGCGGCCGTGGCGCCGACACCTCGGCAGCCACGGCGGCTGGGCCGCGGCGGGCGCCGACTGGGCCCGCCCTCTTCCCCCCCCCGCCCCGCCCCGCGCCATCGCCCGCGGGGCAGCTGTCAGCTCTCCTCAGCGTCAGGCCGAGACTCTGTGTATGCTGAGCCGCTGCGACCGCAGGCTGCTGCACGTCCTGGGCCTTAGCTTCCCGCTGCTGACCCCCCGGCCGCTTTTCCTCTGCTCTCACCGCCTCATGAAACTGGTCGTGTTCGTCCTCGGCGGTCCCGGCGCCGGCAAGGGGACCCAGTGCGCCCGCATCGTCGAGAAATACGGTTACACACACCTTTCTGCAGGAGAACTTCTTGGTGATGAAAGGAAGAACCCAGATTCACAGTATGGTGAACTCATTGAAAAGTACATTAAAGATGGAAAGATTGTGCCAGTTGAGATAACCATCAGTTTGTTAAAGCGGGAAATGGATCAGACAATGGCTGCCAATGCTCAGAAGAATAAATTCTTGATTGATGGGTTTAGAGAAATCAAGACAACCTTCAAGGTTGGAACAAGACCACCTTCAAGGTTGGAACAAGACCATGGATGGGAAGGCAGATGTGTCTTTCGTTCCGTTTTTTGACTGTAATAATGAGATCTGTATTGAACGATGCCTTGAGAGGGGAAAGAGTAGTGGTAGAAGTGATGACAACAGAGAGAGCTTGGAGAAGAGAATTCAGACCTATCTTCAGTCAACAAAGCCAATTATTGACTTATATGAAGAACTGGGGAAAGTCAAGAAAATAGATGCTTATAAGTCTGTTAACGAAGTTTTTGATGAGGTTGTGAAGCTTTTTGACAAAGAAGGCTAACTCTAAACCTGAAAGCATTCTCAAAATCATGCTTGAATATTGCTTTGATAGCTGTTATTACAACCCCCTTTTAGGGCATTTTTAATCTTTCATAATTACATCTCAGTTAATGGCTGGAAAGTTTTAACCTTTCCTAATTACATCTCAGTTAATGGCTGGAAAGTATGTAGTAAGGCAAATTAAATTTTTTATTTTAGATTTTTTTGGTTATAGGAGTATACAGTGAATTCGGGTCTAACTTCATCTTAGCTATGGTGTTTACAAAACAAAGAAGGATATCAGCTTAGTTCTTTGTTTTTACTCAAAAAGCATATCCCTTTTATAGTTTGTGCCTTCTGTGAGCAAAACTTTTTAGTATGTCTGTACATCCCCTTAATAATTACAACATATTAGGATTAGGGATTCCCCACTTCCTTGTTTTCTTGCAGGTTTTAAATTTCCAACCTGTTAAGTGAATTTGTGGACCAAATTCCAAAGGAACTTAACTGTGTAGTCGGTTCTTGCAAAATGTGTTTGGTAAACGAACTCATAAAATGAATTCCTAGAAGTGTTTTAGTATTTATCAAATAATTGACCATTTCCTATTGAAAGATAAGAAAATTTAGGCTTTGTTTTATTACAACTTACACAGAGTTGTGTGACAGGGCATCTTCTTTGCTTTCAGGGATTGGGATGGGGGTCACTGGGGGTTCAGAGCCTGGCAGAATTGTCAGCTTTATTCTGACATAAATCTGAGGGTAAGGGGCAAGGATCGCATCTAATGACCTGTATTCCTGTCCTCTATTATGTAGTGTTCTTAGTGATTAAACTGATCTTAACAGAATTCCTAGCAGTGGAACCTTGAAATGCATGTATGAGGTTTCTGGTCAATGATTTGGTTAGCGTTTTAGTAACACTTCATTCAAAGTGTTTTTGTTTGTTTTCTAGACTAAGTGTAGGGTTGGTATGAAGTAAAAACATCTAATGGCTAATTTCCCATTTGTGTTTTATTTTCTTGAATACTTTTTTTCAGTTATTTGTTTAAGGAGATTTAAAAATCATTACACTTTGGTCAGAAAAATAATAAATATGTCATATAAATGTTTAAAAAAATAAAATCACAAGTGAGAGAGGAGAAATAACCAATACCACAGAAATAAAATTATAAGAGAATATTATGAAAAAGTATATGACAACCAGTCACACAACTTGAAAGAAATGGATAAATTCCTAGAAACATATAAATTACCAAAACTGAAACAGGAAGATATAGAAAACTTGAACGGACTGATAACCAGCAAAGAAATTTGAGTCAGTAATCAAAATTGTCCCAACAAACAAAAGTCCAGGGCCAGATGGGTTTCCAGGGGAATTCTACCAAACATTTAAAGAAGAGTTAAGACCTATTCTCAAACTAGTCCAAAAAATAGAAAAAGGAAGGGAAACTTCCAAACTCATTCTATCAGGCCACCGTTACCCTGATACAAAACCAGATAGATTCCACTAAAAAAGAGAACTACAGTTCAATATACCTGATGAACATGGATGCAAACATTCTCAATAAAATGCTAGCAAAACAAATCCAACAATACATTAAAAAATCATTCACCACAATCAAGTGTGATTTAGTTCTAGGTTGCCAGGGTGGTTCAACATCACAAATCAATTAATGTGATACACCATACTAATAAAAGAAAGGATAAGAGCCATACGATCATTTCAATAGATGCAGAAAAAGCATTTGACAAAGTACAACATTGATTCATGATAAAAACTCTCAATAAAGTAGGGATAGAGGTAACACACCTCAGCATAATAAATGCCATATATGGAAAACTCATGGCTAATATCATCCACAATGGGATAAAACTGACAACTTTTCCTCTACAGTCAGGAACAAGGCAGGGTTGTCCACTCTCACCAATGTTACTTAATATTGTATTGGAAGTCCTAGCCACAGCAATCAGACAACAAAGAAAAATGAAAGGCAATTAAATTAGCAAGGAAGAAGTAAAACTTTCACTATTTGCAGATGACATGATATTCTGTATAGAAAACCTAAAAGACTCCACCAAAAACCTGTTAGAACTGATAAATGAATTCAGTAATGTCACAGGATACAAAGTTAACATACAGAAATCTTTTGCATTTCTATACACCAATAATGAAGAAGCAGAAAGAGAAATCAAGGAATCAATCCCATTTATAATTGCACCAAATACCGTAAGATAGCTACGAATAAACAACCAAATAGGTAAAAGACCTGTACTCTGAAAACTATAAAACACTGATGAAAGAAATTGAAGATGACACAAAGAAGTGGAAAGATATTCCATGCTCATGTACTGGAAGAACAAATATTGTTAAAATATCTATATTACCCAAAGCAATCTATACATTTAATGAAATCCCTATCAAAATACCACCAGCACTTTTCACAGAGCTAGAACAATCCTAAAATTTGTATGGAACTGCAAAAGACCCTGAATAGACAAAGCAACCTTGAAAAAGAAAAGCAAAGCTGAAGGCATTACAATTCCAGACTTCAAATTATATTACAAAACTGTAGTGATCAAAACAGTAGGGTACTGGCACAAAATAGACTCACAGATCATTGGAGCAAATAGAAAACCTAGAAATGAACCCACAACTATATGGCCAATTAATCTCTAGCATAGCAGGAAAGAGTAACCAATGGTGAAAAGTCTCTTCAATAAATGGTGCCAGGAAAACTGGACAGCAACACGCAGAAGAATGAAACTGGACCACTTTCTTATACTATACACAAAAGTAAATTCAAATTCAAATAATAATATATAATTCATTAGGTTGGCACAAAGATTAAACACATCATCACTTATAAAGTGATTATCATAGTGTCCAGTACACAGTAAACACTCCATAGATGAAAGCTAATATTATTACTTAGACCTGGCCAATATTATTACTTAGACTTACATTTCATTTAGTGCTTCTTTGGTAAGAGATGACAGTCCATGTAACTACACTTAAAAAGTATGTGAAACTGGGACGCCTGGGTGGCTCAGTCAGTTAAGCTTCTGCCTTTGGCTCAGGTAGTGATCCCAGGGTCCTGGGATCAAGCCCCCCATTGGGCTCCCTGCTCAGTGGGGAGTCTGCTTCTCCTTCTCCCACAGCCCCTCTCCCCTGCTCATGCTCTTTCTCTCTCAAATAAATAAATATTTTAAAAAGTATGTGGAACAAAGGCTTTAGTAAATTCAAAATGGATTAAAGACCTAAATGTGAGACTTGAAACCATAAAAATCCTGGAGGAGAAAACAGGCAGTATCCTGCTTGACATTCAGCCACAGCAACTTCTTTCTAGATATGTCTCCTGAGGCAAGGGAAACAAAAGCCAAAATAAACTATTGGGACTTCCTCAAAAAAATAAATAAATAAACTTCTGCACAGTGAAGGAAATAGTCAATGAAACTAAATGGCAACCTTTGGAATGGGAGAAGATATTTGCAAATGACCTATCTGATAATGGGTTAGTATCCAAATTATATAAAGAACTTATAAAACTCAACTCCCACTATATGCTACACCTGAAACTAATATTACACTCTATGTTAACTAAATAAAATTTAAATAAAAACTTAAAAAATAATAAAACAAAATATCTTCATTTGAGACTTCATACCAAATTATCTCAATGAAATTATTTTTTTTCAAAAATGTGAATTCAACCTCTACTTAGAGCTAGAGGGGTTTGAAAGAGAAAAGCATAAACATTTTTTAATTGTTATGTTAATCACCATACATTACATCGTTAGTTTTTGATGTAGTGTTCCATGATTCATTGTTTGTGCATAACACCCAGTGCTCCATGCAGAACGTGCCCTCTTTAATACCCATCATCAGGCTAACCCATGCCCCCACACCCCTCCCCTCTAGAACCCTCAGTTTGTTTTTCAGAGTCCATTGTCTCTCATGGTTCATCTCCCCTTCCAACTTACTCCCCTTCATTCCTCCCCTCCTGCTATCTTCTTCTTTTTTTTTTCTTAACATATATTGCATTCTTTGTTTCAGAAGTACAGATCTGTGATTCAACAGTCTTACACAATTCACAGCGCTCACCATAGCACATACCCTACCCAATGTCTATCACCCAGCCACCCCATCCGTCCCACCCCCCACCACTCCAGCAACCCTCAGTTTGTTTCCTGAGATTAAGAATTCCTCATATCAGTGAGGTCATATGATACATGTCTTTCACTGATTAACTTATTTCATTCAGCATAACACCCTCCAGTTCCATCCACATCGTTGCAAATGGCAAGCTCTCATTCCTTTGATGGCTGCATAATATTCCATTGTGTATATATACCACTTCTTCTTTATCCATTCATCTGTCGATGGACATCTTGGCTCTTTCCACAGTTTGGCTATTGTGGACACTCCTGTTATAAACATTGGGGTGCATGCACCCCTTCAGATCCCTACATTTGTATCTTAGGGGTAAATACCCAGTAATGCAATTGCTGGATAGTATGGTAGCTCTATTTTCAACTGTTTGAGGAACCTCCATACTGTTTTCCAGAGTGGTTGCCCCAGCTTGCATTCCCACCAACAGTGTAGGAGGGTTCCCCTTTCTCTGCATCCCCGCCAACATTTGTCGTTTCCTGACTTGTTAATTTTAGCCATTCTGACTGGTGTGAGGTGGTATCTCATTGAGGTTTTGATTTGGATTTCCCTGATGCCGAGCGATGTTGAGCACATTTTCATGTGTCTGTTGGCCATTTGGATGTCTTCTTTGGAAAAATGTCTGTTCATGTCTTCTGCCCATTTCTTGATTGGATTATTTGTTCTTTGGGTGTTGAGTTTGATAAGTTCTTTATAGATTTTGGATACTAGCCCTTTATCTGATATGTCATTTGCAAATATTTTCTCCCATTCTGTCGGTTGTCTTTTGGTTTTGTGGACTGTTTCTTTTGCTGTGGAAAAGCTTTTTATCTTGATGAAGTCCCAATAGTTCATTTTTGCCCTTGCTTCCCTTGCCTTTGGCGATGTTTCTAGGAAGAAGTTGTTGCAGCTGAGGTCGAAGAGGTTGCTACCTGTGTTCTCCTTTAGGATTTTGATGGACTCCTGTCTCACATTTAGGTCTTTCAACCATTTGCAGTCTATTTTTGTGTGTGGTGTAAGGAAATGGTCCAGTTTCATTCTTCTGCATGTGGCTGTCCAATTTTCCCAACACCATTTGGTGAAGAGACTGTCTTTTTTCCATTGGACATTCTTTCCTGCTTTGTCAAAGATGAGTTGACCATAGAGTTGAGGGTCCATTTCTGGCTCTCAATTCTGTTCCATTGATCTATGTGTCTCTTTTTGTGCTAGTGCCATACTGTCTTGATGATGACAGCTTTGTAATAGAGCTGGAAGTCCGGAATTTTGATGCTGCCAGCTTTGCTTTTCTTTTTCAATATTCCTCTGGCTATCGGGGTCTCTTCTGGTTCCATACAAACTTTAGGATTATTTGTTCCATTTCTTTGAAAAAAGTGGATGGTATTTTGATGGGGATTGCATTGAATGTGTAGATTGCTCTAGGTAGCATTGACATCTTCACAATGTTTGTTCTTCCAATCCATGAGCATGGAATGTTTTTCCATTTCTTTGTGTCTTCTTCAATTTCTTTCATGAGTATTTTATAGTTTTCTGAATACAGACCCTTTGCCTCTTTGGTTAAATTTATTCCTATGTATCTTATGGTTCTAGGTGCACTTGTAAATGGGATCAACTCCTTAATTTGTCTCTCTTCTGTCTTGTTGTTGGTGTAAAGAATGCCAGTGATTTCTGTGCATTGATTTATATCCTGCTACTTTACTGAATTCCTCTATGAGTTCTAGCAGTTTTGGGGTGGAGTGTTTTGGGTTTTCCACATACAGTATCATATCATCTGCAAAGAGTAAGAGTTTGACTTCCTCCTTGCTGATTTGGATGCCTTTGATTTCTTTTTGTTGTCTAATTGCTGTGGCTAGGACTTCTAATACTATGTTGAATAGCAGTGGTGATAATGGACATCCCTGCCACATTCCTGACCCTAGGGGAAAAGCTCTCAGCTTAGGGGAAAAGCTGAGAGCTTTTGAGATATATTGAGATATGATATATTGAGAATGATATTCGCTGTAGATTTTTCACAGATGGCTTTTATGATATTGAGGTATGTACCCTCTCTCCCTATACTCTGAAGAGTTTTGATCAAGAAAGGATGCTGTACTTTGTCAAATGCTTTTTCTGCATCTATTGAGAGGATCATATAATTCTTGTACTTTCTTTTCTAATGTATTATATCACGTTGATTGATTTGCGGATGTTGAACCATTCTTGCAGCCCAGGGATAAATCCCACTTGGTCATGGTGAATAATCCTTTTAATGTACTGTTGGATCCTATTGGCTAGTATTTTGGTGAGAATTTTTGCATCCATGTTCATCAAGGATATTGGTCTGTAATTCTCCTTTTTGATGGGGTCTTTGTCTGGTTTTGGGATCAAGGTAATGGTGGCCTCATAAAATGAGTTTGGAAGTCATCCTTCCATTTCTATTTTTTGGAACAGTTTCAGAAGAATAGGTATTAATTCTTCTTTAAATGTTTGGTAGAATTCCCCTGGGAAGCCATCCGGCCCTGGGCTTTTGTTTGTTGGGAGATTTTTGATGACTGCCTCAATTTCCTTAGTGGTTATAGGTCTGTTCAGGTTTTCTATTTCTTCCTGGTTCAATTTTGGTAGTTGATACATCTCTAGGAATGCACCCATTTCTTCCAGGTTGTCTAATTTGCTGGCATAGAGTTGCTCATAATACGTTCTTATAATTGTTTGCATTTCTTTGGTGTTGGTTGTGATCTCTCTTCTTTCATTCATGATTTTGTTGATTTGGGTCATTTCTCTTTTCTTTTTGATAAGTCTGGCCAGGGGTTTATCAATCTTGTTAATTCTTTCAAAGAACCAGCTCCTAGTTTTGTTGATCTGTTCTACTGTTCTTTTGGTTTCTATTTCATTGATTTCTGCTCTGATCTTTGTTATTTCTCTTCTTCTGCTGGATTTAGGGTATATTTGCTGTTTTTTCTCTACCTCCTTTAGGTGTAGGGTTAGGTTGTGTATTTGAGACCTTTCTTTTTTCTTGAGAAAGGCTTGTATTGCTATATACTTTCCTCCAATACTGCCTTTGCTGCATCCCAAAGATTTTGAACAGTTGTGTTTTCATTCTCATTGGTTTCCATGATTTTTTAAAATTCTTCTTTAATTTCCTGGTTGACCCATTCATTCTTTAGTGGGATGCTCTTTAGCCTCCATGTATTTGAGTTCTTTATGACTTTCCTCTTGTGATTGAGTTTTAGTTTCAAAGCATTGTGGTCTGAAAATATGCAGGGAATAATCCCAATCTTTTGGTACTGATTTGTGACCTAGGATGTGATCAATTCTGGAGAATGTTCCATGGGCACTAGAGAAGAATGTGTATTCCATTGCTTTGGGATGGAATGTTCTGAATATGTCTGTGAAGTCCATATGGTCCAGTGTTTCATTTAAAGCCTTTATTTCCTTGTTGATCTTTTGCTTAAATGATCTGTCCATTTCAGTTAGGGGGATGTTAAAGTCCCCCACTATTATTGTATTGTTGTCAATGTGTTTCTTTGCTTTTGTTATTAATTGCCTTATATAATTGCCTGCTCCCATGTTAGCGGCATAGATATTTACAATTTTTAGATCTTCTTGTTGAATGGACCCTTTAAGTAGGATATAGTGTCCTTCTTCATCTCTTATTATAGTCTTTGTTGTAAAATCTAATTTGTCTGATTTAAGGATTGCCACCCCAGCTTTCTTTTGGTGTCCATTAGCATGGTAAATGGTTTTCCACCCCCTCACTTTCAATCTAGGGGTGTCTTTGGGTCTAAAATGAGTCTCTTGCAGACAGCATATCGATGGGTCTTGTTTTTTAATCCAATCTGATAGCCTGTGTCTTTTGATTGGGGCATTTAGCCCATTTACATTCAGGGTAACTATTGAAAGATATGAATTTAGTGCCATTGTATTGCCTGTAAGGTGACTGTTACTGTGTATTGTCTCTGTTCCTTTCTGATCTGTGCTGCTTTTAGGCTCTCACTTTGCTTAGAGGACCCCTTTCAATATTTCTTCTAGGGCTGGATTCGTGTTTGCAAATTCCTTTAGTTTTTGTTTGTCCTGGAAGATTTTTATCTCTCCATTTTCAATGACAGCCTACCTGGATATAGTATTCTTGGCTGCATATTTTTCTCGTTTAGTGCTCTGAAGATGTCATGTCAGTCCTTTTTGGCCTGCCAAGTCTCTGTGGATAGGTCTGTTGCCAATCTAATGTTTCTACCATTGTAGTTTACAGATCTCTTCTCCCGAGCTGCTTTCAGGATTTTCTCTTTGTCTCTGGGACTCGTAAGTTTTACTCTTAGATGTCGGGATGTTGTCCAATTTTTATTGATTTTGAGAGGGGTTCTCTGTGCCTCCTGGATTTTGATGCCTGTTTCCTTCCTCACATTAGGGAAGTTCTCTGCTATAATTTGCTCCAATACACCTTCTGCCCCTCTCTCTTTCTTCTTCTTCTGGGATCCCAATTATTCTAATGTTGTTTCATCTTATCGTATCGCTTATCTCTCGAATTCTGCCCTCGTGATCCTGTAGTTGTTTATCTCTCTTTTTCTCAGCCTCTTTATTTTCCATCATTTGGTCTTCTATATCACTGATTCTCTCTTCTGCCTAATTTATCCTAGCATTTAGTGCCCCCATTTTTTATTGCACCTCATTAATAGCCTTTTTGATTTCGACTTGGTTACATTTTAGTTCTTTTATTTCTTCAGAAAGGGTTTCTCTAATAACTTCCATGCTTTTTTCAAGCCCAGCTAGTATTTTTAAAGTCATGATTCTGAACTCTAGGTCCGACATCCTACTAATGTCCGTATTGAGTATGTCCCTGGCAGATGGTACTACCTCTTGTTCTTTTTGCTGAGGTGATTTTTTTCGTCTTGTCAATTTGTCCAGAGGAGAAAAGATGAATGAAAGAACAAAATGCTAACAGGTTAACAACGTCCCCAGCAAATATACTCTATACAAATCAGAAAAGACCTGGAACAAGAGGAAAAGAAAGGGAAAGAAAGAAAAAAGAAAGAAGAAAAGAAAAAGAAAAAGATAAAAACAAAAAAAACAGAATATGATGAAGTATGATCAGGCTAGTGCATAGATCAATGCCACACACTAGATTTTGGGCGTATTTTGGTCTGTTAGAAGAAAGTGCCTCCTAAAATTTTAAAGGAAGAAAGACTTATATATGTACAAAATAAGGGTTGATACAATGAAGGGATGGAAGATAACTGTAAAGATGAAAATTATAAAAGATTTTAAAAAAGGAATTGATAAGAATTTGTTTGAAAAAAAGAAGAAGATTTAAAAAAAAAAAGAATAAAAAAGGTAGAGAATGTGATCAGGCAGGAGACTAGAACAAAGCCATACACTAGTGATTTAGGGTATATTTTGATCTGTTAGAAGAAACTGTATTTCAAAATTTTAAAGAGAGAACAACTTATATATATATTTCAAAAATAAGGGTAATTACTATGAAGGGATACAATATGAGTCTAAAAATGAAAAATAAAAAATGTTTTTTTTTAAAAAAGGGATTGATAAGATGTTGGTTGAAAAAAGGAAAAAGAAAAATTAAAAAAAAAACCAGTTAAAAAATTAACTTTGAAAAACTAATGAATCATGGTAAAAAAGCCATGAATTCTATGTGGAGTATTCCCCTAGCGCTGGAGTTCTCCCGTTCTCCTTGATCGGTAAACTTGGTCTTGGCTTGCTGGCTATTCGTGCTGATCTTCTGGGGGAGGGGCCTGTTGCCGTGGTTCCCAAATTTCTTTGCCGGAGGCGGAATTGCCCCGCTCTCGTCGCTCTGGGCTAAGCAATCTGTTTGGGTTTGCTCTCAGGAGCTTTTGTTCCCTGCAAGCTCTCAGTACAGCTTTGGAGGACCAGACTGAAAATGGTGGCCTCCCAATCTCTGCCCCAGGGGAGCCATGAACTCGGGCCCCACTCCTCAGTGCACCCCCAGAGAAAAGCAGTCAGTCACTCCCGTCTCCCCCTTCTCCGGACACACTCCATGCTCACCCGGCCTGTGACCGAGTGTTTCTATCTCTGGCACCCAACCCCATGTGGAGTCTCCAAACCCAGCAGATCCCTGTGGTGCACTTCCACGCCACTCCTCCCAGGGAGGAAGGGGAGTCTCCCCAGCTCTGCCGCTTGTTGGGTCCCTGCTGGAGGAGCAGTGGCCCGACTGGGCCGCAGATCACAGTTTATGGCAACCCCAAGCTGAGAGCCCTCGCCTCGGCTCCGTCTCTGCAGCCGGCTTCCCGGCTCTGATACCCAGAAGCTCTGCTGCACTCAGGTACGCCCAGGCTTTCTGTGACGCCGAGGGTCCTGAGACCACACTGTCCCGCGAGGATTCCACCCCCCGCTTAGCCACTGGAGCGACCAGCAGAGGCGACTTCTTAAAAGTTCCGATTTTGTGCTCCACGTCTCTATCACTTGCCAGAAGCGGCCGATGGAGGCCCCCTCCCCCGCCGTCTATCCTCCCAAATATCGATTGCCTCGGATTCACTTCTCCGCACGTCCTACCTTCCAGTAAGTGGTCACTTTTCTGTTCAGAGAGTTGTTGTTATTCTTTACTTTGATCTCCTGTTGATTTCGTAGGTGTTCAGAATGGATTGATCCCTATTCAGCTGAATTCCTGAGACCAGACGAAATCCAGGTCTCCTACTCCTCTGCCATCTTGCTCCGCCAAGCATAAATATTTTAAAAAAATATTTATTTGAGAGAGAGTGAAAGAGTGAGAGAGAGAGATCACGAGCAAGGGGAAGGGTTAGAGGGAGAAGTAGACTCCCACTGAGCAGGGAGCCCCATATGGGTCTTGATCCCAGGACCCTGGGATCATAACCTGAGCTGAAGGCAGATGCTTAACTGACTCAGCCACCCAGGTGCCCTGAAAAGCATAAACATTTTTATAAAAATATCTCAATAATGAAATTTATAGTGTATTTCCTTATGATATTATTAATGCATACAGATACTTATTCAAGAAAAATACACCATAGTTAATTTCACTGGTTTAACTTAAACTGTTTAAATGTTAGTTTTTAAATTTGGCCAACTATGTTTATACCCCCTTGCAAATTCAGTTATTCAATGGAAACAATTCTTGACAGCAACTGGATATAATTTTGGGAGGCAGAGTAAAAGTTGTTTTGAATATTATAGATAACCACAAATATTTGCTTTTAATTTGCAATGAGCATACTATTTTTGTAAATTACCAAGAAGACAATTTTAAAAGAAAGTGTCAGAGATTAAGGGAAGGGACAAGATGAATATTCTTCCCCTTGCCTATAAGGTCTTACCTCATTTTCTCCATGGAAATCTTTTAAATCCAGATTAAATCTTACTTTATGACAAATTTTTGGATTAACAGTTTTATTTCTTTTGAATTTCTACAATACTTAATTTTTTTTTTTAGTTTTGGACAATCATCTATTGCCTTATATTAGTGGCTGGTGAGTCTAACCCGATTCTAAAACTTGTTAGGCTTGGCTGGCACGATCTTTTAAATCACACTTGAATTTGAATCCAGCTACTCAAGCCCATGCTTCCTGGTCCACATCTTTCCAAATCACTTCCAATTTTTTTTAAAGATTTTATTTATTTATTTGAGAGAGAAAAAATGAGACAGAGAGAGAGCATGAGAGGGGGAGGGTCAGAGGGAAAAGCAGACTCCCTGCTGAGCAGGGAGCCCGACGTGGGACTTAATCCTGGGACTCCAGGATCATGACCTGAGCCAACGGCAGTCGCTTAACCAACTGAGCCACCCAGGCACCCTCGCTTCCAATTTTTATATATCTAGCCTGCTTCAATTATTTAAGATACTTTCCTGGACCCTAAAGTTATCTGATTATAACCCTTGAATTCAAGTTTTGATTTCTATCTATAATGTAAGTTACCAGGAAGGAAAAACTCATAATTTTTATTCTCATTTTTTTAAATCAATGCCTTCAAATAATACTCAAAACTAAGGAGGAGGCTCCATACATAGATATTGGGTGAATGAGTGGATGAATAATAGATTAAAACAAAGTTAAGGAAATAACAGAAGAATCATATCCCTATTATTTTTGTTCTTTCTCATAATCAATTTGCTGACAAATCCCCAAGCCATAGCTATAATATCTCTGAAAGACATTTGAAAATGTTTTCTATAGATCAACTAATAGTCTATATTAACATTTAGGTTATAAGTTTGTAAAACTTACAGTGTGATTTGCCCCTGTAGCCTTGGTGACTATTGATTACATACTAAGTTGTTGAACTGCAAATTATTATTTGCTAATGGAAATGCTAGTAATTAAAAAGATCATATTGATTTATGCCAACTCACAAACTCTGGAAGCAATATTAAAGGAATGACTTATCAATGTAGCAAAATCCTAGCTAATAGGTCAGTTCTTTATTTTTCTCTTTCCTTATTGGTCATGATTAAACTTCCAGTTACAGTGTTCAAAATGTATTTGTAAAAAATAAGTAAAAACAAGCTATACTTTTCTGTTTAAGAATAAGAAAAGCTATTGAAAATAATTAAGCACACAGGAATACATTTAACCCAGGAGGTGAAAGATCTGTACCCTGAAAACTATAAAGTACTGATGAAAGAAATTGAGGAAGACACAAATAAATGGAAAAATACCCCATGTTCATGGAATGGAATGAATAATATTAATTAAAATGTCTATACTACTCAAAGTTATCTACAGATAAAATGAAATTGTTATCAAAATTCCAATGGCATTTTTCATAGAAATAACAATCCTAGAATTCATATGGAAGCACAAAAGACCCCATATTGCCAAAGCACTCTTGAGCAAGAAGAACAAAGCTGAAAGTACCACACTTCCTAATTCTAAACTATATTACAAAAATATAGTAGTCAAAACATTATGTTACTGGCATAAAACAGATACAAAGACCAATGGAACAAAATATAGAACTCAGAAATACACCCATGCATATATATTCAACTATTTCTTTTAAGATTTTATTTATTTATTTGTCAGAGAGAATAAGAGAGCACAAGCAGGGGAGTGGCAGGCAGAGGGAGAGGTAGACTCCCAGCTGAGCAAGCACAAACAATAAAAGTGAGAACAAGTGGGATTACATCAAACTGAAAAGTTTCTGCAAAGGAAAGGAAACAGTCAACAAAACACAAAAAGCAACATATAAAATAGGAGATAATATTTGCAAATTATATATCTGATATAGGTTGAATATCCAAAAAATATAAGTAACTCCTACAACACAATGGCAAACCCCCCCAAATAACCCAATTTAAAACTGGGGAAAGGACCGGAATAGACAGGTCTTCAAAGAAAACATATAAATGGACAACAGGTATAATGGTTGATAAAAATCTGAGACTAGTGAATAAATTGGCAAATATTTATGTTGTAAGCTCTAGATTTTTATCTTAGGTTCGTGAAAGATAAACCAAGTCCGTTCTCTGATGGAGGTTAAGTCTGGTTAACAGAAGTATCTCCACATAAAATAGAAATAACAATACGAAGTAGTATATGAGGACAAATTTTTATGATATTCTATAGGAGGTGGAATGATCAGTAAAGATATCATGAAGAGGGTAGATATTTATTTGGGAGAGAGAGAGAGCATTCAGACAATCAGAGAGAATAGAGTTTGACTTTTCCAAAAGATGAAATTGTTTCAGCAAAAGCAAACAGGAAGGAATGTATATGGTGAATTCTAAGGAGAGTAAGAAACCCATTATGGCAGGAACAGAAAACAAAACAAACACACAAAACAAAAATCATTAATAGCATACTTACAGACCAGTGTTGTCATTTTAATACATGGTTTTGATTTACAACAAAAGGCATTTGGAATTAATTTGTGGTGATGGAGAGCCATGAAATGTTTTGAGTAGGAGAATGACACTCTATCACAAAGTAGTGTTTATAGAAAGAATTATCTCTCTTTTTTTTAAGAATAATCTCTTTGTAGTGCATATAATGGATTGTCAATTTGGAAGTTAGATGGACTTGAAACTTATCAATGATTATTAATGATCAATATTAATAAAAAAGTATAAAAATGGACAATGGCTGTGGAATTTCAATTTATAACCCACCACATGGCCTTATCAGAGTATCTATATATTCCCAGTAACCTATCATGTCTTGGGCAATACAACAACAACAACAAAATTTGGTTTGCTAACAAAGGATGATTCATACTCAAGGGAAAGTATACTTTGAAGATTCAAGCCATAAAAGATTATGTAAGCCTGTCTTGAGAGGATTAGGGACACATACAATAAGAGCATATAAGCATACAATCAACATATGGAAAGAAGAAATCTGTCAAAGTGTGGTTGATGTATTTTTTTTAAAGATTTATTTATTTATGAGAGAGCGAGAGTGGGAAGAGGGGTGGAGGGTCAAAGGGAGAGAATTTTCAAGCAGACTTCCCCCTGAGCACAGAGCTTGATCCCATGACCCATAAGATCATGACCTGAGCTGAAACCAAGAGTCAGATGCCCAATCCCAACATACTGAGCCACCCAAGAGTCCCATGTGGTTGATGTTTTAAATAAGAAAAATTCACATAAGAATTTTTGAAGAAGATATTTCTCATCACTAGTAATGTGTTGCTGGTCCTCATTTTTCTATTTAATTGAAAAGTTATGTACATTAAAAGGCAACACCAGGTAATAACAGCCTTTTCCATTAGCACTACAAGGACCAATAATAATGTAACCCAATGAAAAATGGTGAAAATTCTGTTTTCATCAGGAAGAATCACAAAATGTAATAGGATTATAAAGGTGGTTATTTTTCAGTGAAGGGATTATATGACCTTTCTCAATGCAAATAGCCTCTTAAAAGGAGGTATTTATTTGAATTTCCCTGATGGCTAATGATGATGAACATTTTTTCATGTGTCTGTCGGCCATTTGTCTGTCTTCTTTGGAGAAGTGTCTGTTCATGTCTTCTGCCCATTTTTTGACTTGATTATTTGTTTTTTGGGGGTTGAGTTTGAGAAGTTCTTTATAGATCTTGGATACCAGCCCTTTATCTGTAGTGTCATTTGCAAATATCTTCTCCCATTCTGTGGGTTGCCTCTTTGTTTTGTTGACTGTTTCCTTTGCTGTGCAGAAGCTTTTTATCTTGATGAAGTCCCAAAAGTTTATTTTCCCTTTTGTTTCACTAGCCTTTGGAGATATATCTTGAAAGAAGTTGCTGTGGCCGATGTCCAAGAGGTTACTGCCTATGTTCTCCTCTAGGATTTTGATGGATTCCTGTCTCACATTGAGGTCTTTCATCCATTTTGAGTTTATCTTTGTGTATGGTGTTAGAGAATGGTCGAGGTTCATTCTTCTGTATATAGCTGTCCAATTTTCCCAGCACCATTTATTGAAGAGACCGTCTTTTTTCTACTGCATATTTTTTCCTGCTTTGTTGAAGATTATTTGACCATAGAGTTGAGTGTCCATTTCTGGGCTCTCTAGTCTATTCCCTTGGTCTATGTGTCTGTTTTTGTGGCCAGTACCATGCTGTCTTGGTGACCACTGCTTTGTAATATAGCTTGAAATTGGGCAACGTGATGCCCCCAGCTTGGTTTTTCTTTTTCAACATTTCCTTGGTGATTTGAGGTCTTTTCTGATTCCATACAAATTTTAGGATTGTTTGTTCCAGCACTTTGAAAAACATCATTGGAACTTTGATCAGGATGGAATTGAAGTTACAGATTGGTCTGGGCAGCATAGATATTTTAACAATGTTTATTCTTCTGATTCATGAGCATGGAATGTTTTTCCATCTTTTTGTGTCTTCTTCAATTTGTTTCATGAGTGTTCTGTAGTTCCTAGAGTATAGATCCTTTACCTCTTTGGTTAGGTTTATTCCAAGGTATCTTATGGTTTTTGGTGCTATTGTAAATGGAATCGCTTCTCTAATTTCTCTTTCTACAGTTGCATTGTTAGTGTATAAGAAAGCAACTGATTTCTGTGCATTGGTTTTGTATCCTGCCACATTCCTGAATTGCTGTATGAGTTCTAGTAATTTGGGGGTGGAGTCTTTTGGATTTTCCACATAAAGTATCATGTCATCTGCGAAAAGAGAGAGTTTGACTTCTTCTTTGCCAATTTGAATACCTTTTATTTCTTTTTGTTGTCTTATTGCTGTTGCCAGAACTTCTAGTACTATGTTGAACAAAAGTGGTGAGAATAGGCATCCCTGATGTGTTCCTGATCTTAAGGAAAACACCTTACATCAGTTAGAATGGCAGAAATTGACAAGGCAAGAAACAACAAACGTTGGAGAGGTTGTGGAGAAAGGGAAACCCTCTTACACTGTTGGTGGGAATGCAAGTTGCTACAGCCATTTTGGAAAAACAGTGTGGAGGTTCCTCAAAAAATTAAAAATAGAGCTACCCTATGACCCAGCAATTGCACTCTTGGGTATTTACCCCAAAGACACAGATGTAGTGAAAAGAAGGTCCATATACACCCCACTGTTCATAGCAGCAATGTCCGCAATAGCCAAACTGTGGAAAGAGCCGAGATGTCCTTCAACAGATGAATGGATAAAGAAGATGTGGTCCATATATACAATGGAATATGACTCAGCCATCAGAAAGGATGAATACCCAACTTTTACATGAACATGGAAGGGACTGGAGGAGATTATACTAAGTGAAATAAGTCAAGCAGAGAAAGTCAATTATCATATGGTTTCACTTATTTGTGGAACATAAGAAATAGCATGGAGGATATTAGGAGAAGGAAGGGAAAAATGAAGTGGGGGGAACGGAGGGAGAGATGAACCATAAGAAACTATGGACTCCAAGAAACAAACTGAGGGTTTTAGAGGGGAGTGGGCTGGGGGGATGGGTTAGACCACTGATGGGTATTAAGGAGGGCATAGACTGTATGGAGCACTGAGTGTTATATGAAAACAACCAATCGTGGATCACTACATCAAAACTAATGATGTATGGTGACTAACATAACATAATAAAATAAAATAAAAATTTTTAAATGGAGGTATTTAATATTTGGCACTGTACTTTGGCCATTCAGAAACCTAGCTAACTCGAACATTGCCAATAATCCCACAGACTTGCCTTGATTTAAGATACATCAATCTTCATATGCTTTTCTGGCAGAAGAGTGGGGAAACCAAATGGAACTTTGTTTTGGAGTGAGCTAATTATAGCAATTCCATAGGCAAATGCTAGGCAAGATAGAAATAATATAGCATATTGAATAAAAGCATGAGCTCTGTAGTCAGATTGCCTGTCATTTAATAGTTATGTAATTTGGGAAATGTTATATAAATTCTATGTGGTTCAGTTTCTTCATCTTTAAAATGGAGAAATAATAATTGAATAAAAGGCACAGCATAGGGAATATTATAATAGTGATGTATGGTAACAGACGGCAGCTACACTTGTGGTAAGCATAGCATAACATATAGACAAGTTAAATTACTATTCTGTACACCTTAAACTAATACAACATTGTGTACCTACTATACTCAAATAAAAAAATAATGTATAATTCATTAGGTTGGCATAAAGATTAAACAAATCATCACTTATAGAGTGTTTATCATAGTGTCCAGTATATAGTAAACACTCCATAAATGGCTGCCATTATTATTACTTAGACTTACATTTCATTGAGTGCTTCTTTGGCAAAAGATGACAGTCTATGTAACTACACTCAAAAAGTATATGGAACAGACTTCCAGTATTTCTAAAAAATAAAAATGTGTTTCATTGTTCTAGTGATAAATTTAGTGATTAGATCAATTATTTCTCTTCATATATGCTTAGGTTTACATCTCCTGTGAAGAGACTGTAAAGACAAATAACTGAGGCATCATCATTACATGTGCATGGGCTTTACCTTTCATACTCATTTACACACATATAGTTAAAAGCTTCCAAGCAAAAGGCATCTCTAAGTGTGGAACACACAGGACTTGGTGAAAAACAAAAATGACTGATAATACTTTTTGAATTAGATGTTAATTAGCACCACTTTTGGTCTTGATCACTTAGCTTTTAAAGATTAATAAGCCAATTAGGAATGCCTTATCCACATTTTCCCTTTAAAGTTGGCTACTTGGCACTGCATAGCCCCCATTTCCTAAGAAGAACTTAGGATTTATTTCTACCTTTCAGATGTTTTGTTATAACGCTGATAATATGTGGTTTCTGTGTAACTATAATCAACTGTGTATCTTGTTATCTTAGAAATAGATGTTATAAATTATATGATGAGAAAATTGTCAATATGTGTTTATGTGATTCTTAATTGAAGATTGAGCTGATTAGACAGAATGATTTGTTATTTCCTAATATGTTATATTTCAGTTCATATTTTGTGGGAATGTATGTGAGGAATTTCTCGATATTATCTGAAATTGCTCCTATTAAAGTAACTAAATAATTTTATTTTTCTTGTACTTATATATTATTTAATAACCATGTTTCCAAATTGATTAGATAACAAGATTCAGGTAAGTAAATAAGTATGTCAATGTGAGAAACTCACTTTGTGAATGTGAGGTAAAGGCTGGAATAATCTAATCACTTTATAGTCTTGTCAGAGGGGCCAGGAACATTCTAAGATGTAGTCTCTGTACATTTGTGTCCTGGAAGAGTAAATAATCCCATCTCATTAGGACTGGATTCTGAGGTCTCCTTTCCTTGGGCAGAGGGATGGATATGGTTGAATAAAAATACCAGAACCCACTGTGTTTATCAGGAATTTTTTGGACTTACGTTTTCATATTCTCTGAATCTAGAGGATGAAATACTATCTTTGGTTTACTCACTCTTGTTTATGATTTTCTGGCCTGGTCCTATTCTTGGACCTTGTCCATTCATCCATTCATACCTACATACATTTAATCATATATTCATTTATTCAAGAAACATTAAAATCCTACTGTGTTCAAGGTACAGCGGTATTTGCTGTGATTACAAAAAACAATAAGAAAATATGGCACAGACTGACTAGAATACAGTGTGACGAGTCTTTTTACAGTATTATTTACAAATTACCACATGATCACACACAAAAATAACCTGATTAATTCTACCTGAGGGTGTCAGGTATAATATTACAAGAGAAGTGAGATATGAACTGAATGTTGAAGAATGACTAATAATTGCTCAGGCAGAGAAGGATGGGGCAGGAAATCTGAGCACTGAGAAAAATATGAACAAAAGGCACAAAGAGTGACAGCATATGGAGTATTTGCTGATGCAGGAGTGGAGTAGTATGGCTAGGAGACTCTAGAATGCGGAGTTGCAGGAGATGAGGTTGGAAATTTGGTTGGGATCATATTTTTAAGGGCTGCGTATATCATGCTAAGAATAGGAATTAGTAAAAACAACAGAGAATCAGAGAAGTTTAAAAAAATGATTCCAGAAAAAAATAATTGTTACATTAAGTTTCAAGGAAGAATCAACAGAGTCAAATGTCAAATATTAGCCTACATTTACTTAGAAAGGAAGTAAAGAACTCAGATAGCTATAAATAACAGGCCATCTGTTCAACAAATTATTAAATGAATGACTAAATCTTGAATTTTTCTTGTAAGATTATTGAAAGGGAATCTTAACTACAGCCCATGGTGGAATGATTTTATTTGAGTCCAAATATTGTAATGAAACAAATTCTATCTAGGATCCTAAATTCAAGTACGTGTAGGATATTACTTAAGTGGTGAAGTTTATGTACTTATTCCTCTAATAGTTAACTTCTCAATGCTTTCTAATGGAGAATTCAACCCACTCACCATTGATAGATGTTGAGTTGGAGGCACACAGTCAGGTCCATGTTCTACTGAGAAACTCATTGCTTCAGGTTCAGTGGCAATTGGCTAAAAGCAAAAGTGAAAAGCCCATTAAACATTGAGCCTAATGTGCTGTAAAAAGGAAACCATAGTTGTTTATAAAAGGCTCAGTCATCTTAATTAGCTTTTTAATATTTTTATGATAAGGCATCAGATTATAAACTGTGTACATATACAATCATGATTACATAAACAGTTAACATTCATTGAGTGTTTTTTTTTATATATCTGGCATTATTCTATGTTAACTTCTTTAATTCTCACAACCACCTTATGAATTAGGTACTATTCCTATACATATTTAACAGATGAGTAAACTAAGGCCTAGATAATTATATTAACTTGGCCAAAGTCACACAGCTTGTAAGTAATGGAGCTAGGATTTGAACTCAGGTAGTCTGGTGCTGGAGCCCACACCTTTAATTACCAAAACAGCCTAATAAATATATAAGTCTAAATTTATATTAAAAAGATATGAATGCATTTATTTAACAATCCTTATGCTGTGCTTACTATATGCCAGGCTGTTTTTAGTGCTTTATAAATATTAACTCTGTTATGGCTGTTGCCTCACTTAATAGGGACATTTGGGGAACTATCCTATGTATATATACATAGGATCATTTTAAATTCCCTTCTATCCCTGGAAAAAAATTCAAGATTAGTAAACTTCAAAAAGTGGTTATAAATGGAAAGAAGATTTGCCAAAAATGGGACATTTTGTGTGTGAAAAATCAAGTAGAAGGTATAGAGTTAGATCAGATTATTTTATTAATACTTCAAAACTGAGTTTAAGTAATTAGCATCTCAGGTTATATGAAACAATTAACTTTGACACAGTCTGAGTAGATTAGTTCATATCAAAATTAACAGCTCTAAAACTAGTCAATGATGACATTATAAAACAGATAATGTTTGTCTCAGTTGTCTTTTGATTACTTTTTCTATTTACTATCTCCAATGTTAACTTCCAATTTCCCTTAGCCTTTGTTGATGCTAATTCTATCACAGCTGTGATTTCTTTCATGTCACGAAATGTGATCTGATATATTTATCATAGTGTTATGTTCTAAGAACATTTCAAAAGAAGGATTTAACATAGGGAGAGTGTACTATTTATGTAAATGAATACATGCTTACTTGTGGACAAGACACTGGTTTGAAAACCTACTTCACTTGAAATTAAGGCCAAACTTAGAGAGCAATAGTTGCTCAGTATTACATTATGTGGTCAACTAATTTTACTACCTAAGCAGCAACAGAGTGTTTTGTACACACTCTTTTGTACACACTCTGGTGTCTATAGACACCACAAACTAACACTTATCAGTATTTGTCCTCAGCATATAAAAAAATATTACATAATAAATAAATTTGCAAATTGTGAAGAATAGTCATTCTTTAGGAAAGGCCTTAATGATTGTGACAAAATAGGTCATAAAAGTTATTGGTGGATAATTAGAGAAATATATTATATATACATACATTGGGAAAAAATGACACCTTTTAATGTTAGAGTGGGCTACATTTTATCTTATTTTAGCTCGGTACAAAAGGGTCATTCTCTTTCATTCTTTTTTCTAATTTACTCCTTGTATAAATAAATAATATGGATTGAAATTAAATGTCAGGTCTGTGTATGAATTGGAAAAAAGTCAGAAAGGATATGTATTAAATGGTTAATAGTGACTACCCCTGGGAGAGAACCTTTCACTTTTTACTTCATATAATTTAAAAAATGTGGTGGTAAACACAACCAATCAATAAATCATTTGAAAATAAACTATGAAGTCTAACTTTAGTTGAGAAAGAAATAAAATATTCCAGCTAGAAACAAAGGACTTTAAATCCTGTTTAGTGACCGTATATAAGTGTGTGTACACACACAATATATGATATATACTATATATACACAGTATATATCATATATACACAATGTATATATATAATACAGTATATATTGTTTAGTATATACTGCATATATATTATACATATTATACAATATATATTGTACTAATTTTAGTTGAGAAAGAAATAAAATAGTATTCAGGCTAGAAATAAAGTACTTTAAATCCTGTTTAGTGACCATATATAAATATATATATATACACAAACACAATACATAACACATATATAATATATACAATATACACAATACACATTGTATAATATGTATTATATAACATGCAATATTACATATCATATAATATGTATTATAAATTAATTGTACATTAATCATATATTTTATAATATAGTTGCATATTATAGTATATTAGTTATATATTCATACTATATACTATATTACATATACAATAGATTTATAATCACAAAAATAGACATGTTTTTTCCGTTATATTAGCAGCACAGATTCATGAATACAAATTAGTACTTAATAGATGTATGGTTATTAAGGAGGGCATGTGTTATGATGTGCACTGGGTGTTATATGCAACTAATGAATCATTGAACATTACATCAAAAACTAATGATGTATTATATGCTGGCTAACTGAACATAATAAAAAAAAGATGTATGGTTTTCATTTGGTTAGCTGATGAAGTTTTCTTTTTTAAAAATGTGTAAGCATTTTAAGAATTAAGCAAATTTTTTCTTAGTAGCTTGTTACAAGGCTAGTTTCTGAATCTTTATAGACGTGTAATCAGTTATCAAAACCACATTTATTTATTTTAAAATATTTATTTATTTTAGAGAGAGAGTGTGAGAGGGAAAGGGAAAGAGAATATCAAGCAGAATCTCCGCTGAGTGCAGAGATTGATGTGGGGCTCAGTCCCATGACCCTGAGATCATGACCTGAGCCAAAAATCAAGAGATGGATGCTTAACCAACTGAGCCACCCAGGCACCTCTATCAAAAACATATTTAAAAGAGACACTTTGGAATTAATTTGTGTTCAATAGTATTTATCATAAATGAAGAGACAGAACACATTTCAAAAGAACAAGCCATTTTTTAAGACTAGGCAGTAGCGAAGTTTTCATATATCAACCACTAATTGATTGCCAGCATCTCAAGGGCAGAAGCCATGTTCTATTTATTTTTGCTCTTTATTCTAGCACATAGTAAGGGCTCCATAAACATTTGTTGAACTAAATAATAAAGCCAAAGAACTAAAAATGCACTAATATAAAAGAAATACATCATAAGATTCAGGAATATTATAAGAGCTTTTAATAATAGAAACTTAAAAAAATCTTCAAATGAAATTTGGAACAGGACACTGTCTCATGGGCCCACAGAAAGTGTCAAAAGTTAATATATGTGAATATCAGATCCATACAAAATTTAAGAGCTGAGAGATACTGGACATGACAACCTTAGTTTTTTCATTTTGCAGATAAGAACATTAAGACACAGAGAGAGTAAGCAAATCACTCAAGGTCACACAGCAAAAACATTATAGAGATGAAAACTTGAGTTATTACATTTTCTAAATTAAATGTAGTACATGGTTTGACAGGGAATAAATACTACACAAAAGACAGGATGTGATAAGTATAAAAAAAGGTAATAATGTGGTGTTACATGAATCAAAGCAAGAGCAAGTTCTTTTCAGAGAAGTGATATAGTGTAGTAGTTAAGAATAAGGAACCCAGAGTCTCTCATGGTTCGTCTCCCTCTCTGATTTCTTCCCATGAGAGACTCGACTCCGGGAACCAAACTGAGGGTTACAGAAGGGAAGGGATTGGGGGATGGGGTAACCGGGTGATGGGTATTAGGGAGGGCACATGTGGTGATGAGCACTGGGTGTTATATGAAACTAATGAATTGTTGAACACTACATCAAAAAGTAATGATGTACTATATGCTGGCTAATTGAACATAACAATAAAAAATAATAAAACAATTTTTTTTAAAAAAGAGTAAGGAAACCAGAACCATACCACTGACATCTAAACCCCACTCAGCTACTTTTTGCTGTATAACCTTGAGCAAATTATTCAATGTCTGTGTATCAAGTTTCTCATCTATAAAATAGGGATAATAATAGCACATATTGATGTGAATTAACACTGACATCTAAGTCATGTCTTAATAATACATCTTGTGAATTATACTCTCTGAATATGAAAATGAAAATGTAGAAATGCAATTTACTCAACATTAAATACTGTTATAAATGTTGCTGACTTTGAAAAGAAAAATCTTAAAGTTATTTGTAAGTAACTAGAGAATGAACTTCATGAGTTTAGAGGAAATATTGATAAACAGTACTTATTTTAAGCAGGGATACACTTGTCATTCACTTTTGGGCTTTTCCTTGAAGTAGGAAAGTTTATCTCAAGCAACAGCAAGGGAGATAAAGAGAAAGAAAGAAGAAATGCATCCTTACTATGAATAAACATTATAAATTATTAGAATGTGGACTCCATAAATGTTTTAGGGAGGATGTCAGTTACTCTTTACTGCTTCATGTAGAACAGTTGCTTACATATTGTAGGTACTAAGTTAATGATGGATAAATAGATAAGTGAATACGGAAAGATAGTGTTGTCCCTTTACAGTCATGTTGGGTCATAGACACTGTAATCACCATCAGCCGAAGACATCACCAGTTAAACCAAAAATAATACCTGAAGAGTGCTTTCTATGAAAGTCCAGGACATGGACATTTTCCTGGCAGGGGCAAGGAGGGAGAAATCAAGCCTATTTATAAGTAAATATATTAATCAGAAAAGGTTCTAAAAAAGTAGTTTCTGTGGGAAAAAACTGAAACAATGTCATTTTCTTTATTGTTTTAGTTATGATTTTCATTACACACACACACACACACACACACACACACACATTTCTTTTGTCCAGTGGAGCTTTTGCAATAAACACTGTATTCAGAAAAGAAAGGGACTCAAATATGGAACTAACTGCCTCTTGTGAATGCCTGGAATTTCTAAAGCTTTAATTTTCCAGAGGAGTCAGTCAGAGAAGTTATATTATTGAAGGATCTTCTGGAAATGCATTACAAATAGCTGCTTTGTTATCCAAGGCTCCACTTGCTTGGGCACAAATAGGTGTGTAGTAAATATAATCTATTTGCATAATTGAGAAGCAGTACCCTGGTGAAAATAGTTGTCTGTGGATCATCATCTGTATGGCATTATATGGAAGTGTTGATTACTGACATTTGTATCTATTGATAGGAGTCAATATCCCTCTTTACACCAAGAGTTAAAATTTCCTGCTCACACAGAGGTGGACCCCTATTTCCCACTTCTGCCATGCCCAATTTTCTTTTTCCTCAGTGGCAACTTGAAAAAAAAGACTTGTAATGTCCCAGGAATTGAGAAATTGGAAGAGGAAGGAATCAGAGGGCATTTGGGATACTGATTCATTAGGGGCAAAGCAGATGGGTCATATGCCCTCTTAATCTATACTAGATCATTGGTACTTCCACTGGAAACTAAGGAAAATTTCACTACAGGGGCACAAATAAGATATTAATTATACCATAATTTCTTGGAAAAACACAAGTGGCAGACAGCAAAAAGTGATATGCTGTCAAAATAAAGATTGCTACAGCTGAGGATACAAACTGGTAGCAATTCAGGAAATGTACTTTTATAAGTAGAAGTAAACATTTTGGGGAGGCAATAATCACCTAGTTAGGATTTACACATTGGATAAAGTCTGTACTGTGATTTTATTTTTATACTGATGAATTCTTCTTACCTACTAGAATCCACTCCTAGATAAAGCTTCGAAAAGTGATTTTGTTGTTACCGTTAAAATTTCTCTTGTTATTAATGAGGAGCAAACATCTGCTCTTAAACTAATTATATGTCATAAGGCACTTCACCTTTCTGAACCACACAATTCTTATTCATATTATAAGGGGATTAGCTTTTAAGGGCTATATATAGACTCTTCCAGATATTAGATGCAGTAGGATTTATCGAGAATCTACTATGTGTTTAGTAATTTGATTCAATAACACATTTGAGTTTTACTCTCAATAAATCTACAATTTAGTTAAGATATTTTATTAATCAATATCTTTGAATAATTGATGAGAATAAGGTTCTACACACATGCTAAATTCTACTTAAAAAGAACAATTTTCTTATTAAAAACAAAAACAATTATTGGATTTTATTGAACCAAAGCATACACAAAAGCATCTTCAAATGATTCTTCCAACTGGGAAATTCAACTAATTATTGGAGTGGGCTTATTTAAATATTTAAATACCAGAGAGTCAATTAAAACTTCCAATATGATAGAAATTAATTATGTAGTAGATTATAATATATGTGGCTTATAATAAGTGTACTAGGTCAGGTGGATTGGCAATCCTTTTGGCTAACGTCTTCCAGGGGTTATGAATGCAATTAAATGCAATAGATTATGTATTGACTCAAACTGCTTCTTCAAGTTACTAGCAAGATTCATTTCAATTAAATATTTTGTAGGATTCAGTCTTTAAAATTGTAGTGGAACTTAACGTAAAAAATATTACATCATATTAAATATTCACCTTATATGCAAAACTTATTAGAATGATTCCTGTAGGTAAAAATAGGGTAAATAGGTACATTTGAAAACTAATTTCACATTTTTGGTGTATCCAAACCAAATACATATGATAACTGTTTATTTCATGGATGCTTAATATCATATAGGTCCAAGAGGCTAACAAGATAGGACAACTTTAGCTAATTGGCTGACTATGGTGCTGTTACACAGATTCCAAGATATTCCAATTAACTATGAAATATTAAAGACATATTGCCTTTGGTAAGGATTTTCATTATTGTGTCTTTCACTAAGGAAAATCAGTAATATCCATACGTGTAACAGACAAAATCAGAATATTTATTTTACAAGATCTGAGTTATGCTGGGAAATAATTGAAATAAATTGGTGGTAGAGGTAGAAAAAGAGCATTTAACAGAGAAATGGTTGTTATATATAATAAGCATAATTTTATCATTATATAGAAGGGGATCAGTTAATATTTAAAACAGTAAAAATATTATGTGCTTTTTATTCTATGATTGCTGCTTATCTAATTGTATTTTCTATATTAATAAATTAAGAGCTTCCCATGACCTCCAACTTCACTTTGAGTTAGGTCTAATCCTTGCTCTCAAATTAAACAAATAAATTCTAGATCTGTGTTTTGTACCAAGTAGAAACAGCCTTTGTGTGACAAAAATCTAAGTCATATAAACAGAAATAGTGTTTTATTTACTTCCTTTATTTATTTGATATTAGTGCAGTCACACCTAGTACAGCCAGAGTGTCAAAAGTGACCTAAAGATAATCTCCAATGGGTATTCATATTTAAAATGCAAAATAATACTCTAATATGCCTTTCTTCTTGTTTGATTCCAAAGAAAAACACACATTTGTTCTTTCTTTAGAAAACCATTGTCAGAATGAATGACAATTTAAGTAATTTAGTTAGATTCTGAGGTTAAATAGTAGTAAATAATAAAATTCAAACATGCATAACTCTCTCATAAGAGTTGTAAAATATTCTAAAGTTGTTGAATAATATACATGTAGGTTATTGAACTTGAAATTTGAGAATTGAGTTTTCCCATTTAGGACACCAGTCAACTTTAAAGACTATAATAATATTTAAAAATAGGTTGTCCAGAGAGTCACATGGGCTCACTAAGTGATTCGCCAGATTTTTCAAACCCTATATAATCTGCTATTGGATATATAGACAGGATTGAAAGCTTTCATTGTTTTCACATTACTCTTTTCTCATACATTCTCTTTTCTGAATCTAAGTAAGGTAATCTAATGTTTGTGTGGTGTGAGGTACTTGTTTTACAGATTGCCAAATTCTTTCCCTTTGGCTAATTCAAATAATAAAATCCCAAAACATATATAGCTTCTTCTTTATAATAACACAAGATATCCAAAACCTTTTATGAAATACAAATATTTAGCCAAAGATTTAGTACTCATTATATACTCATTTAGTACTCATTATATAATAACAAGTTATTATATAACCTGTGAATAGGACCTAGGTAAGATGACTTTTGATTTAAAAAGAGTATTTATAAAGATCTGAAATGCAGTTTTTTTGCTTGGAGGATCAAAGTCCCTGGATCCATTTACTTGTTTTACCATCACTTATCATTTTTTCTAGGTCAGGACCACACAAACATTTGAATTCCATGAGATATATCCTGAAATAATATGATTGAGTTATTGGTCCTAAATAATACAAAAACAAGTATAAACCAGTTTAGACCCAAACTCTACCAAAATAGTTATTTTGTGCCACACGAACAAGTTTAGATCTTTATTGTTACCCTCCACCTTCATGTTCTATTAATCAATAATGTAAAATGTGTATGTAAACCCCATTGATTGTGGATCTCTACAGGAAAATTAATCTGTGTATTGTAAGTTGCCAAACAAGACATTTCAAATTTTAACTTAATAGTAAATTTCTTATATATATTGCATAAGTAAGTGCTACTTAATAAAAATAGAAATATTCTGTCAATAGAGCTCCCAATTGTAGCACCTTAAATGTCAAATCGAAAATTACCATTGAAAAATGCAAAAAAACTCTCAGCACAAAACAACTCCATCCAACCCTAACACTAAGAGACTTGAACAAACTCTAGCAGGTCTTCTAATAGCTTAAAGCCATGTCCCTAGGATGACCCTAGCCTCCTTTAAAATGCCTGCTTGAAAAAGCTTAACATTTCCAGAATTTATGGTTTGTTTCAGTGGTGACAGGCCGGTAGGTCCCTGAATCCTATGTTAGAACAATTTCTCTAAAAACCTTGCAAAATATATTGCTGGAGTGGTGGGGGGTGGGAGGGATGGGGTGGCTGGGTGATAGACATCGGGGAGGGTATGTGCTATGGTGAGCACTGTGAAGTGTACAAGACTGTTGAATCACAGATCTGTACCTCTGAAGCAAATAATACATTATATGTTAAAAAAAAAAAGAAGATAACAGGAGGGGAAGAATGAAGGGGGGAATCAGAGGGGGAGACGAACCATGAGAGACTATGGACTCTGAAAAACAAACTGAGGGTTCTAGAGGGGAGGGGGGTGGGAGGATGGTTTAGCCTGGTGATGGGTATTAAAGAGGGCATGTTCTGCATGGAGCACTGGGTGTTATACACAAACAATGAATCATGGAACACTACATCAAAAACTAATGATGTAATGTATGGTGATTAACATAAAATAAAAAAAAGCTTGCAAAATATAAATCCTTCCTTTGTCCTCTGAGTTGCAAATCTTCTATCACACAGAACTCTTTTCTCAAGGACCTGGGAACCATCTTCTTGAAATGCAAATATTTAAGGAGATAGCTTTTACTTCTACCTGCTGTGGGAGGGAAAGGGCCTAACTTTGGTGGGTGCCTTACTCCAACTTGTATCACTACCTCCTTCATAAATATATGAGAAATTTGTTTCTTTTCTAGATAAATGCCAATTAGCAAACCCAGATGTCTTAATGCCATTCAGTGCCTTGCCTTTAGCAAACCCTCAGCATTTAAAAAATCTTCCTTTTGGCTGAGTTGAGCACAGATTACATTGAGGTCTCTCCCCTACTTCAATAGGTACTACTGAATAAAATCTTTCTTTACCATATTTTTCAAGTGTCTGGCTTTGTTTATCTTTGACATTTTAACCACTTTCTTGGAAAATGGCAGCAAAAGACTTATTTCCAAATTTTCTATTTTGAATGGTATTATAAGAAACCATTTATAATATTATCTTTGGAATCACTAGTATTGTCAGTAAACACTAACAAGTACTTAAATTACGATCCTTGCACTAACAAAGATTTCCTTTGGAAATTTCGAGTATACTCATCAAAGTGTAGCCCAAGATAATTTAAACATAAACTATACTGCCAACCATGAACTTTGTGATGTATTGTCTCTGATAATTCCCTATAAAACCCGGCTCAGTCCATTAGCATCCTCCATATTCTTATACGTAACACTTCTATTTGTTCAAAGCCTTTGATAGCTGAAAAATAATATGTGCAGGTGGCCTCAAAATTATAAGAATACGTAACATATTGGTAAATTTGAAGAGAAAATAGTTTTAAGAAAATGAATGTTGGTTGGCATGACAGGCTCCAGAACAAGAGTGTGTTGGGAATTTATAATTAAGGTTATAAAACTAGTATATGATTCAAATTGAAATGAAAGTTCATTTACTTTCCATCTGAAGTGACTGGCCTTTATACAATTTGTAAAAAACTTTTTTTTAAACTTCTTGATAGCATGAGTTACTCATGTTTCCCCCCATTTTCATCTGATAGCATGGGTTACTCATGTTTCCCCCCATTTTCATCTGACCTAAAACCTTAGGGAAAAAGTAGGTTTTAGTGAAAAAAATTAGCAGTGGATATTACTAAAAAAAGATTCTATTTAATTTCCACACGCAGAAAAAGAAAACAAATGAAAAAATGCCTCTCAAACTTTGTTTTAGATTTATGAAGAAATTGCATTTACCCACGTGTATGTTTTGTTTGTTTTTCTTTTTTTAAAAAAAGATTTATTTATTTTAGAGAGAGAGAGAGAGAGAGAGAGCACATGAGTGGGAGGGGCAGAGGGAGAGAGAGAGAGAGAATCTCCAGCAGATTCAGCGCTGAGCACAGAGCCTGATGTAGGGCTCAATCTCACAACCCCGAGATCACAACCTGAGCCAAAACCAAGAGTCAGATGCTTAACCGACTGCACCACCCAGGTGCCCGTTTTGTTTGTTTTTCTAATATCTAGTGGAGATTCGTAAGTCACCCAAATAAAATCAGTAAAAGTATTTACTATTAGTTCGGTGACAACAGTATGATTTCTCCTAGTTTACTATTGTCCACACTGTGTAAAACCAAATTTCTCTCTTGCACCAGAAAGACAATTCCTGCTCACAAACCCCAGTTTAAAATGGCTCAGGATTATTAAGACATCTGTTGATTTTATTTAAAATAAAATGATCAGACAAAAATAACTGTTTTGGAATCAACTACTTAAGTGTTCCTATTTAGAACTAGAAACATTTGTGAAAACATTATCTTAGGGTATAGAAACATAATTTCATTATTAAGATTTACTGAAATTTATTGGTTGTTGTTGGTAAATATTTAATAATGCTGGACAAACAGTGGAGCTACTGCACCATCATATCATGTCAAATAAATTATCATAACCACATAAATGTCTTCTATAAACTACTACTAAATGCCTGCTTTAGAGATGGATTATTGGGTACTCGGGTCATGTACCCTCAAAATAATACTTTAATTGCCTGCTACAGTTTTTACCAACCAAAAGAGATCCATGACAAATTCATTTAGAATGACCTCATGATTAAGAAATTAAATGCTGATGTTCTTCCAGGTTAAAATAACAATTCCTTTACTTTATAGTCCTTTATTAGACTGTGAATTCCTTGGGAGATGGGCACATTCCCATTATAAGCAGATTGTCTGGCATATAGTAGATACTCAAGACAGATTACTGAATAAATTGATGAATCAGTCAATGAGTAAAAAAGTTGTTCTAGACTTTCTCTGGAGTACACTAATTTGAGGCAAAATATTTCTTTTTTTTAAAAGATTTTATTTATTTATTTCACAGAGAGAGACACAGCGAGAGAGGGAACACAAGCAGGGGGAATAGGAGAGGGAGAAGCAGACTCCTGCTGAGCAGGGAGCCCGATGCGGGGCTTGATCCCAGGACTCTGGGATCATGACCTGAGCTGAAGGCAGATGCTTAACGACTGAGCCATCCAGGCGTCCTGAGGCAAAATATTTCTTTTTTTTTTTTAGAAATATATATTTCTTTTTTTAAAGATTTTATTTATTTATTCATGAGAGACAGGGGGAGAGAGAGAGGGAGAGAGAGAGAGAGAGAGAGAGAGAAGCAGAGGGAGAAGCAGGCTCCCAAGGAGCAGGGAGCCCGATGCGGGACTCGATCCCAGGACCCTGGGATCATGACCTGAGCCGAAGGCAGACGCTTAACCATCTGAGCCACCCAGGCACCCGAGGCAAAATATTTCTAAGTCCATCTCACAATTTTTTTTAACTTCTGTGCAAGCTTATCATGCTTGTTTATCAAATCTAAAAATTTGTAGATTTGCAGCAAATTTCTATTTCAAAGGCAATCAAATCACACAAGTATATTGTTCTTTAGAATAATTATTCTTCTAGAATATTTGCACATTTAAAAATCACTTTTGAAAATTAGCATGTTTAATTTTATTTATTTTTCTACTTTTTGATAGGAAATTAAAAAGATAAATATTTTTTTGGGAAGCACTATAAACAAAAGCCTATTAAGAAATGAAGTATTAAGATGGCCAACAGACATATGAAAAGATGCTCAACATCACTCAACATCAAGGAAAAGCAAATAAAAACTACAATGAGATATCACCTCACACCTGTCAGAATGTCTAAAATCAACAACACAAGAAACAACAGGTATTGACAAGGATGTGGAGAACACTTTTGCATTGTTGATGGGAATGCAAACTGGTGCAGCCACTCCGGAAAACAGTACAAAGTTTCTTCAAAAAGTTAAAAATAGAACTACCCTACCATCCAGCAATTGCACTACTTGGCATTTACCCAAAGGATACAAAAATACTAATTCAAAGGGATACATGCACTCTGATGTTTATAGCAGCATTATCTACAATAGCAAAATTATGGAAACATCCCAAGTGTCCATCAACTGATGAATGGATAAAGATGCGGTATATCTATACACAATGGAATATTACTCAGCCATAAAAATAATTAAATCTTGCCATTTGCAATGAAATGGATGGAGCTAGAGCATATTATGCTAAGCTGAATCAGTCAGTCAGACAAAGAAAAGCACCATATGATTTCACCCGTATGTGGAATTTAAGAAACAAAACAAATGGGCAAAGGGGGAAAAAGAGAGAGGGAAACCAAGAAACAGACTCTTAGCTATAGAGAACAAACTGATGGTTACCAGAGGAGAGGTGGGTTGGAGGATGGGTTAAATAGGTGATGCGGATTAAAGAGGGCACTTGTGATGAGCACTGGATGCTGTATGGAAATGTTGAGTCACTATGTTGTACACCTGAAAGTAATATTACACTATTAAATTGGAATTTAAATACACACTTAAAAAATGAAGTATTAAAATATTTACTAAGATTCTTTTTATTATAATAGTGCTATCTCTGGGTGCCTGGGTGGCACAGTCAGTTAAGTATTTGATTCTTGGTTTTGTGTCAGGTTGTGATCTTGGGGTCATGAGATGGAGCGCTGTGTTGGGCTCCACACTCAGCACAGAGTCTGCTTGAGATGCTCTCTCCCTCTGCCCTTTCAGCCTCTGCCCCTCCTGCTCCTGCTGTTTCTCTAAAATAAATAATCTTTTAAAAAAATAATAGTCCTATCTCTAATTTTTATTGAGCACTTCATATGTGTTAAATGTATTTCAATTTATCCTTACAAATACCTTATTGGGTATCATTAACTCCATTATACTTTTGAGAAAACTAGGAGAAGTTAAGTAACTTGTCCAATGTTACATGGTTTAAAATTTATCTATTATAACCCCTTTATTTTTACAAATGAGAATTTGAAGTTGTGTGGGGTTTAGTTAATTGACAAAGATCACAAAGCCAGTAATTAATAGAACCAAGACTACAATGTAAGTTTCATGACTCTTAGGTGCAGTACTCTTTGCAGTTTGAATAATTAAATTTCATATTATTTATCTATTTTAGAACTTTATAGGTTTTAGCCAAATCACCTTTCTGCCTTCTCTCTCTAGACAGAAAGATTTAGTCATAGTTGAGTTTTGACTTGTGGAGGAGTCTAGGTAGAGGTATAGATTGGAAATTATAAGAGTTTCCTTAGGTAAAGGGACAATGCTTCTCAAACATTGGCCTGCATTAGAATTACTGACAGTTTGTTAAAAAATTCACATTTCCAAGCCCCAACCCTACAGATTCTGATTCAGAAGCTATGGGAGTTCAGTTCAGGAATCTGCATTTTTAACAAGAACCTCTAAGTACTTCTGATGTATGTAGTCAAATAATCATAACTTGAGAAACACTGAAGAAGAGGGAGCCGGAAAAAAAAAAAAAAACCTCATTACAAAGTATGGGAAAATAGCAACACTTATGGAATAAGAAACTTAATCCAATCAAGGACACGGAGAAAAACAACCAGATAATTGAGAGAAGAATCCAGAGAGTATGATGCCACAATAGCCAATGGAAGAAAGAGTTTCAAAGAAGCAGTGACCAACTATGTGAAATGTTGTGGATAAATAAAGTAAGATGAGGACTGAAGTTTCAGTAGAGTATTGAGGGCAGAAGTTTGGTTTCTACATGTTGAGTAGTGGATGGGATGTAAAGGTTTCATAACATAGATTGTCCTTTTAGGAATCCTGGCTTAGCAGTGAAGGAGAAAGGCAATAAAATAGTTAATGGAAGACACAGAATCAAGAACTATTTTATTTGGGGATATGGGTGAGATTTGAGTGTGACTTTAGATTGAGTGGAAGGAGCAGATGGAAAGTTAAGGTAAGTGAAAAGGAATAGAAACAAGGTGCTGGAGGACATGAGAAGATGAGGGGATCAACTTAGAAGGAGGAGAAACATGTTCTTCTCCATGACTGGAAGGAGGAAATAAGATTGCCAGTGTAGAGGGTGGAGCAAGATGGCAGAGGAGTAGGAGACCTGGATTTCGTCTGGTCCCAGGAATTCAGCTGGATACGGATCAAACCATTCTGAACACCTACGAACTCAACAGGAGATCGAAGAAAAGAATAGCAACAATTCTCTGAACAGAAAAGCGACCACTTTCTGGAAGGTAGGATGTGTGGAGAAGTGAATCCGAGGCGATATTCAGGAGGATAGATGGCAGGGGAGGGGGCCTCTGTCCACCACTTCTGGCAAGTGATAGAGCCATGGAGCACAAAATCGGAAATTTTAGAAGTCAGCTCTGCTGAGGGACGTCGCTCCAGTGGCTAGGCAGGGGGTGGAACACTCGCTGGGACAGTGAGGTTGCAGGACCCTCGGGGTCACAGAGACTGGGGGTGCCTGAGTGTGGCAGAGCTCCCAGGTATCAGAGTGGGGAAGCCAGCTGCAGAGACGGAGCAGAGGAGTGGGCTTTCAGCTCGGGGTTGCTATAAACCATGATCTGCAGCACAGTCGGGCCACTGTTCTTCCAGCAGGGACCCAACAAGGCAGATCAGGGGAGACACCCCTTTCCCCCTGGGAGGAGTGGCACGGGAGCACACCACAGGAATCTGCCGGGTTTGGAGACTCCACACGGGGTCATGTGCCAGAGATAGAAATGCTCGGTCACAGGCCAGATGAGCACGGAGTGCGGCTGGAGACCGGGGAGACAGGAGTGATTGACTGCTTTTTTCTGGGGGCTCGCTGAGGAGTGGGGCCCCCAAGTTCTCGGCTTCTCCAGGGTGGAGATTGGGAGGCCGCCATTTTCACTCTCATCCTCCAAAGCTGTACCAAAAGCTTGCAGGGAACAAAAGCTCCGAAAGCAAACCCGAGCAGATTACTTAGCCCAGACAAGGCAATGGCAGGGCAATTCCGTCTCTGGCAAAGACATTTGGGAACCACGGCAACAGGGCCCTCCCCCAGAAGATCAGCAAGAAGAGCCAGCCAAGACCAAGTTTACCAATCAATGAGAATGGCAGAACTCCAGCGCTAGGGGAATACTGCACATAGAATTCATGGCTTTTTTACCATGATTCTTTAGTCTTTCAAAGTTAATTTTCTTTTTAACTGTCTTTTTATCCTGAATTTTTCTTTTTCAACCAAATCTTATCAATCCCTTTTTTAAAAAAACATTTTTATTTGTCATTTTTAGAGTCATATTCGATCCCTTCATAGTAGTTACCCTTATTTTTGGCATATATATATATAAGTTGTTTCTCTTTAAAATTTTGAGATACAGTTTCTTCTAAAAGATCAAAATATACCATAAATCTCTAATGTGTGGCTTTGTTCTAGTCTCCTGCCTGATCACATTCTCTCCTCCCTTTTTTTTAAATCCTCTTCTTCCCTTTTTCAAACAACTTATCAATTCCTTTTATAAAAATTTTTATAATTTTCATCTTTACAGTCATATTCCATCCCTTCATAGTATTAACCCTTATTCTTGTACATATATAAGTTTTTTCTGTCTTTAAAATTTTGGGAGGCATTTTCTTCTAACAGAACAAATTCACCCAAAATCTAGTGTGTGGCACTGACCTATGCACCAGCCTGATCATATTTGATCATATCCTGTTTTTTTTTGTTCTGTTTTTGCATGTTTTTATCTTTTTTTTTCTCTTTTTTCTTTCTTTCCCTTTTTTTCCCCTGGTTTCAGGTCTTTTCTGATTTGTTTAGAGTATATTTTTCTGGGGACGTTGTTACATTGTTAGCATTTTGTTCTCTCATTCATCTATTCTCCTCTGGACAAAATGACAAGATGGAAAAAATCACCTCAACAAAAAGAACAAGAGGCAGTACCGACTGCCAAGGACCTAATCACTATGGACATTAATAAGATATCAGAACTAGAGTTCAGAATGATGATTTTAAAGATACTAGCTGGGCTTGAAAAAAGCATGGAAGTTATTAGAGAAAACCTTTCCAGAGAAATAAAAGAACTAAAATCTAACCAAGTTGAAATCAAAAAGGCTATTAATGAGGTAAAATAAAAAATGGGGGCACTAACTACTAGGATAAATGAGGCAGAAGAGAGGATTAGTGATATAGAAGACTAAATGATGGAAAATAAAGAAGCTGAGAAAAAGAGAGGTAAATAACTACTGAATCACGAGGGCAGAATTCGAGAGATAAGCGATACCATAAGACGAAACAACATTAGAATAAAGGGATACAAAAAAAGAGGAAAGAGAGAGAGGGGCAGAAGATTTATTGGAGCAAATTATAGCAGAGAACTTACCTAATGTGGGGAAGGAAACAGGCATCAAAATCCAGGAGGCACAGAGAACCCCTCTCAAAAATCAATAAAAATTGGTCAACACCCCGACATCTAATAGTAAAACTTACGAGTCTCAGAGACAAAGAGAAAATCCTGAAAGCAGCTTGGGAGAAAAGATCTGTAAACTACAATGTTAGAAACATTAGAATGGCAACAGACCTATCCACAGAGACCTGGCAGGCAAGAAAAGACTGGCATGATATCTTCAGAGCATTAATGAGAAAAATATGCAGCCAAGAATACTATATCCAGCTAGGCTGTCATTGGAAATAGAAGGAGAGATAAAAATCTTCCAGGACAAACAAAAACTAAAGGAATTTGCAAACACGAAACCAGCCCTCCAAGAAATATTGAAAGGGGTCCTCTAAGCAAAGACAGAGCCTAAAAGCAACATAGACCAGAAAGGAACAGAGACAATATACAGTAACAGTCACCTTACAGGCAATACAATGGCACTAAATTCATATCTTTCAATAGTTACCCTGAATGTAAATGGGCTAAATGCCCCAATCAAAAGACACAGGCTATCAGATTGGATAAAAAAACAAGACCAATAGATATGCTGTCTGCAACAGAATCATTTTAGACCCAAAGACACCCCAAGATTGAAAGTGAAGGGGTGGAAAACCATTTACCATGCTAATGGACACAAAAAGAAAGCTGGGGTAGCAATCCTTATATCAGACAAATTAGATTTTAAACCAAAGAGTATAATGAAAGATGAGGAAGGACACTATATCCTACTTAAAGGGTCTATCCAACAAGAAGATCTAACAGTTGTAAATATCTATGCCCCTAACATGGGAGCAACCAATTATATAAGCCAATTAATAACAAAAGCAAAGAAACACATTGACAACAATAAAATAATAGTGGGGGACTTTAACACCCCCCTGACTGAAATGGACAAATCATCTAAGCAAAAGATCAACAAGGAAATAAAGGCTTTAAATGACACACTGGACCAAATGGACTTCACAGATATATTCAGAACATTCCATCCCAAAGCAACAGAATACACATTCTTCTCTAGTGCCCATGGAACATTCTCCAGAATAGATCACATCCTAGGCCACAAATCAGGTCTCAACCGGTACCAAAAGATTGGGATCATTCCCTGCATATTTTCAGACCATAATGCTTTGAAACTAGAACTCAATCACAAGAGGAAAGTCAGAAAGAATTCACATATATGGAGGCTAAAAAGCATCCTACTAAAGAATGAATGGGTCAACCAGGAAATTAAAGAAGAATTTTAAAAATTCATGGAAACAAATGAAAATGAAAACACAAGTGTTCAAAATCTTTGGGGTACAGCAAAGGCAGTCCTAAGATGAAAGTATATAGCAATACAAGCTTTTCTCAATCAACAAAAAAGGCCTCAAATACACAACCTAACCCTACACCTAAAGGAGCTGGAGAGAGAACAGCAAATAAAGCCTAAACCCAGCAGGAGAAGAGAAATAACAATGATCAGAGCAGAAATCAATGAAATAGAAACCAGAAGAACAGTAGAACAGATCAACGAAATTAAGAGCTGGTTCTTTGAAAATATTAACAAGATTGATAAACCCCTGGCCAGACTTATCAAAAAGAAAAGAGAAATGACCCAAATAAACAAAATCATGAATGAAAGAGGAGAGATCACAACCAACACCAAAGAAATACAAACAATTGTAAGAACATATTATGAGCAAATCTATACAAGCAAACTAGATAACCTGGAAGAAATGGATGCATTCCTAGAGATGTATTAACTACTAAAACTGAACCAGGAGAAATAGAAAACCTGAACAGACCTATAACCACTAAGGACATTGAAGCAATCATCAAAAATCTCCCAACAAACAAAAGCCCAGGGCCAGGTGACTTCCCAGGGGAATTCTACCAAACATTTAAAGAAGAATTAATACCTATTCTCCTGAAACTGTTCCAAAAAATAGAAATGGAAGGAAAACTTCCAAACTCGTTTTATGAGGCCACCATTACCTTGATTCCAAAACCAGACAAATACCCCATCAAAAAGGAGAATTACAGACCAATATCCTTGATGAACATGGATGTAAAAATTCTCACCAAAATACTAGTCAATAGGATCCAACAGTACATTAAAAGGATTATTCACCACGACCAAATGGGATTTATCCCTGGGCTGCAAGGTTGGATCAACATCCACAAATCAATCAATGTGATACAATACATTAACAAAAGAAAGAACAAGAATCACATGATCCTCTCAATAGATACAGAAAAAGCATTTGACAAAGTACCACATCCTTTCTTGATCAAAACTCTTCAGAGTATAGGGATAGAGGGTACAAACCTCAGTATCATAAAAGCCATGTATGATAAACCCACAGAGAATATCATTCTCAATGGGGAAAACCTGAGAGTTTTCCCCCTAAGGTCAGGAATGTGGCAAGGATGTCCACTATCACCACTGCTATTCAACATAGTATTAGAAGTCCTAACCACAGCAATCAGACAACAAAAAGAAATCAAAGGCATCCAAATTGGCAAAGAAGAAATCAAACTTTGCAGACGATATGATACTTTATATAGAAAACCCAAAAGACTCCACCCCAAAACTGCTAGAACTCATACAGGAATTCAGTAAAGTGGCAGGATATAAAATCAAGGCACAGAAATCAGTGGCATTCCTATACACCAACAAGACAGAAGAGAGAGATATTAAGGAGTTGATCCCATTTACAATTGCACCCCAAACCATAAGTACCTAGGAATAAATCTAACCAAAAAGGTAATGGATTTGTACTCAGAGAACTATAAAATACTCATGAATGAATTTGAGGATGACACAAAGAAATGGATAGACGTTCTATGCTCATGGATTGGAAGAACAAATATTGTGAAGATATCAATATTACCTAGAACAATCTACACATTCAATGCAATCCCCATCAAGATACCATCCACTCTTTTCAAAGAAATGGAACAAATAATCCTAAAATTTTATGGAACCAGAAAAGACCCCGAATAGCCAGAGGAATGTTGAAAAAGAAAAGCAAAGCTGGCAGCATCACAATTTCGGACTTCCAGCTGTATTACAAAGCTGTCATCATCAAGACAGTATGGTACTGGCACAAAAACAGACACATAGATCAATGGAACGGAATAGAGAGCCCAAAATGGACCCTCAACTCTATGGTCAACTATTTTTTAAAAATTTTTATTTATTCATTAGTGACAGAGAGAGAGAGAGAGAGAGAAGCAGAGGGAGAAGCAGGCTCCCAAGGAGCAGGGAGCCCGATGCAGGACTGAATCCCAGGACCCTGGGACCATGACCTAAACCAAAGGCAGTTGCTTAACCATCTGAGCTGCCCAGGTGCCCTATGGTCAACTAATCTCTGACAAAGCAGGAAAGAATGTCCAATGGAAAAAAGACAGTCTCTTCAACAAATGGTGTTGGGAAAATTGGGACAGCCATATGCAGAAGAATGAAACTGGACCATTTCCTTACACCACACACAAAAATAGACTCCAAATGTTTGAAAGACCTAAATGTGGGACAGGAGTCCATCAAAATCCTAAAGGAGAACACAGGCAGCAACCTCTTCGACCTCAGCTGCAACAACTTCTTCCTAGAAACATTGCCAAAAGCAAGGGCAGCAAGGGCAAAAATGAACTATTGGGATTTCATCAAGATAAAAAGCTTTTGCCCAGCAAAAGGAACAGTCAACAAAAGCAAAAGACAACCAACAGAATGGGAGAAGATATTTGCAAATGACATATCAGATAAAGGGCTAGTATCCAAAATCTATAAAGAACTTCTTAAACTCAACACCCAAAGAACAAATGATCCAGTCAAGAAATGGGCAGAAGACATGAACAGACATCTTTCCAAAGAAGACATCCAAATGGCCAACAGACACATGAAAAAGTGTTCAACATTGCTCGGCATCAGGGAAATCCAAATCAAAACCTCAATGAGATACCACCTCACACCAGTCAGAATGGCTAAAATTAACAAGTCAGGGAACGACAAATGTTGGCGGGGATGCAGAGAAAGTGGAACCCTCCTACACTTTTGGTGAGAATGCAAGCTGGTGCAACCACTCTGTAAAACAGTATGGAGGTTCCTCAAAAAGTTGAAAATAGAGCTACCCTATGACCCAGCAATTGCACTACTGGGTATTTACCCCAACGATACAAATGTAGGGATCCGAAGGGTTACATGCACCCCAATGTTTATAGCAGCCATGTCCACAATAGCCAAACCGTGGAAAGAGCCAAGATGTCCCTTGACAGATGAATGGATAAAGAAGAAGTGGTATATATATACAATGAAATATTATGCAGCCATCAAAAAGAATGAGATCTCGCCATTTGCAATGATGTGGATGCAACTGGAGGGTGTTATGCTGAGAGAAATAAGTCAATCAGAGAAAGACATGTATCATATGACGTCAGTGATATGAGGAATTCTTAATCTCAGGAAAAAACTGAGTGTTGCTGGAGCGGTGGGGGGTGGGAGGGATGGGGTGGCTGGGTGATAGTCATTGGGTAGGGTATGTGCTATGGTGAGCGCTGTGAATTGTGCAATACTGTTGAATCACAGATCTGTACCTCTGAAACAAATAATACAATATATGTTTATAACAAAAAGAATAAGTTAGTAGGAGGGGAAGAAAGAAGGGGGCGGAAATCGGAGGGGAAGATGAACCATGAGAGACGATGGACTCTGAAAAACAAACAGAGTTCTAGAGGCGAGGGGTTGGGAGGATGGGTTTGCCTGGTGATGGGTATTAAAGAGGGCACGTTCTGCATGGAGCACTGGGGGTTATACACAAACAATGAATCATGGAACACTACATCAAAAACTAATGATGTAATGTATGGTGATTAACATAACAATAAAAATTTTAAAAAAAAGATTGCCAGTGTAGATAACAGTCATTTGGAAGGTGGGAACGCAAGAAGCAAAAAAGGTTCACACGTTATGCTATATTTATTTTGAAGCTATGTTATAATTATTTGCATACAAATTTAAAACTGTTCTACCTTTTTAATGAAAGTAAACTTTTATCTTATAAAATATCCATTTGTATTTCTAATAATGATTTTTTTCCCTTAAAGTCTACTTAATCTAATATTCAAAATTTTTTTGGTAATTGCTTGCATGGCATATTTTTTCATCATTTTATGTTTAAACATTTTATATTTTTATATTTTGGACATGTGTTTTTTAAGCAGCCTATAGTTGTGATTTTTCTGCCTAGCGTAACATCTGTTTTATCTTAATTGAGGCATTTATTTTGTTTACATTGAATACTATTACTGATATATTTGGGATTAATTCCACCAAATTACTACTTAATTTCCACTTTTTCTGCCTACTTTTTTTTCTTCCCTTTGCTTTTCCTTTTTTGCTTTCTTTCGGATTATTATTTTCTATTTTCCTTTCTATTGCTTGATAGTTATACATTATTTTATTATTCTTTTAGTGATTACCATAAACATACATAGTTTATCAAAGTACTTTTTCACTTCTTGGATAGTGCTAAGACCTTAGAATACTTTATCTCTATTTACCTCCTCCTTCCTTATTTGTTACTGTTCTAATGAATTTAAATTCTATATATTTTATTTATTTTTAAATATTTTATTTATTTGTCAGAGAGAGAGTGAGATAGAAAGCGAGCTCAAGCAGGGAGAGCGGCACTCAGAGGGAGAAGCAGGTTCCTCGCTGAGCAAGGAGCTAAATGTGGGACTGGGTCCCAGGACCCTGGCATCATGACCTGAGCCAAAGGCAGACACTTAACCAACTAGCAACCCATGCATCCCTAAATTCTATGTATTTTAAACATCACATTATTATTCTTACACATTATTATTGCTATTATTATCATTGATCCAGTCATTTATATTTACATACATATTTACCATTTTTGTTGCTCTTCATTCTTTTCTGCATCCTTGAGCTTCCATCTGGAAACATTTTTCTTCTGCTGAAGAACAACCTTTAGTTGAGTGTACTGGTTACAGATTCTCAGCTGTTTGTCCAAAAAGTCTTAATTTCACTTTCAGTTTTGAAGGATATATTTTTTTGGGAAATTGAATTCTAAGTTGGCAGTTATTTTCCTTCAGTATTTTCAGTTCACTTTTTGAAACTAGCATTCCATTTTCTTTTTTCTTGCATTGCTTTTTGGTTTCAATCTTCTCCCAGATTTTGGCCTCATTTTTTAAAAAATGATTTTTAGCTCTCTATTGCCTTCAGAGATTTTTAAAAATTGTCAAACTTTTCAGGTTTTCTCAGCTGGAAGATTGATACAAAATACCAAGTCCACAATTACTAGAGGTATTCATAACTGATTGGCTCAATATTTTTGCTGAAGTGGGTATGAGGCCATAAGCTGAGATTGTAAAGTGGCTGGATAGGGGACCAACTCCTTTTGGAAGTGGTATAATTTTGGATTAGCTTTTGAGAAAAGACAGCCAATCACAGATGATTAAATAAACAGGTAATACTGACAATCCAACTGAACCTGATAGTTAGCAGTGACAGCAGGGGTAGAGAGTGGTATAATGCATGTGGGTCTCAATTTGTTAATTTAAAAAATGAATATGAAAATATTTTCTGCCCTGTTTATCATAGAGTCATTTTGAGGACCAAATGAAATGATGGTATGCATTTCAAAAGAAATGATAGATGTGAAAGTAAACTATGAGGTGATACAAATATTGACTACTTATACACGGGCAGATTTTTAAAAAATTGAACAAAACATACTAAATTTGAAATAATCTTTTTTTAAAGTTTTATTTATCTAAGTAATCTCTACACCCAATATGAAACTTGAACTCAGGACCCCAAGATCAAGAGATGCAAGCTCTTCAAACTGAGCCAGCCAGGTTCCCCTGATATCTTTTTTTACTCAAAAGAACAAAATATATGAAAATCCATCTTTATTTTTAGAATTATAAATATTCTTTAAATTTTCGGGACACCTGGGTGTCTCAGTTGGTAAAGCGTCTGCCTTCGGCCCGGGTCATGATCCCAGGGTCCTTGGATCGAGTCCCACATTGGGTTCCTTTCTCAGCGGGGAGCCTGCTTCTCACTCTGCCTGCCACTCCCCCTGCTTGTGCGCACTCTCTCTCTCACTCTCTGACAAATAAACAAAATCTTTAAATATTTAAAAAAATTCTTTAAATTTTCATTTATAGAACATGCAATTACTGCCACATTCCCACAGCACCGTGGGAAATATTCATGGAGGAAGGCTCTGAATAGGTAAGTAACTGACCATATCACACTTAGAGCAATTGAGAGAGAGAACTGTGGTAAAGAAGTGAGATAGAATGGGAGAAAGAAGGGAAGCAAAAGACAGACAGGTACTCTGTGAGATTTCAACTTATACTTCCTTCTTTAAATCTGGGTGTTATACGTGACTAATGAATCATTGAACCCTACATCAAAAACATCAAAAACTAATGATGTACTACTATATGTTGGCTAACTGAACATAATAAAAAAAACAACTGAGCTCTTGTAAAGCTTCCTGATGAGGATAAATTAGCACAGATATCTTACCCAGACTTGCTAGTTCTGGAAGACTATTAAGGTCATTGGTCAAAGGGTTACTGCAGAATGGTCCATGAAGAACACACAGCAAGCCTAGAGTCTGATTATGGGTTCCTGGTTTTATCTTCTGGGTCCTGTCACTTGACTGAAAAAAAAGATGTCAGCCAAATAGTTTTAGGCTTCTCCTACTGAGCAGAGATGAACTATTTACTCTGGACAATTTTGTAACATAGTTCATTATTGGCAATTTTCACATGGGAATAGATAGAATCTGAAACTTTGTTTTGGAGGGTAGGACAAAGCCACTTTTTTTTGAGCTAAATCATAGATTTTCAGAATATACTGTATAACATTTTGGGAACACAAAACACTCTTTTTAGATGACCCATCTTTATAATGAAAATACCTTGTGATCATGCAATATTTCAACATACAAATATGTATTTTGTAATTCTGTTCTATCTTTTATTACACTTGGAAATGATTCCACTATTGATTTACTTTACAACAGAAAGCCCATAAAGTAGCCTATTTGGGTTTTTAAATGTTAAAAAATATGCTAAACTTTCCATTAACTAAGATAAATAGTGTACATAATTCTATTTATTTAAACAGTAAAAGCACAATGAAATGATTATGCATGCATGCTGCTGATAAAAGTGTAAACTGATAAAATCCTTTAGAAAAGCGTTTTTTCAATATATATTAAGAAACTAAAAATATTCATAACTATTGGACAAATTTTTGAAAAGGCAGAAGAACCTATGAAGAAATCAACTGCCTAAGCAACTAAGACTGAAAAAAGGCTTTGTGTGATGATTCATAATTATATATATCAAAGCAGTATATATAATAGTAACATAGCAAAAAACTTAAAATAATTTGAACTCCAGCAATGAAGAAGATAACAAGTAAATTATATTCATACGATCAAGTTACATTATATATACACACACATTATATTATATACATATGATATATATATACACACACACACATTTTTATATATATACACACTCAAGTAAATTATGTTCATATGATCAAGTTATATATATATTACTTATACACACACACATAAGTGCGTGTGTGTGTGTGTGTGTCACAATTGTATAAGTAAAATATGAATAGAAGAAACACTGGGGCAAGATACACAAACATTGTTAATGGTTAAAACAATTCAAATACTTTTCTATATTTTCCACATTTTAGATAATGAGCAGTTATTGCTTTCAAATTCAAAACAATTAATATTAATAATAATGATAAAGAAATGTAGAAAATGGGAGAGATATATAGAGTGTATAAGAAAAAATGTCCAAGCAATTAAACACATACTTAAACAAAAATGAGGTTTGATTTTACAATTCTGGTAGGATAAAGAAAAGAGATAAAATCCAATACCGGTGAAAATACAGGTTTTTAATTTGGTAGAATTCTTCTGGTAGATAATTTGATAATACAAATAATCTTAAAGCAATTGTACATTCTGTCACCATAATCAGAATCATAAGAATGTAACTGATGAAGAATCCCCTGTAACATTTTCTTAAAGAAAACTTTGCTAAAAAATAGAATCATAGAAATGTATTCAAGAAAGTTATTTGAATAGTTGAAAAACATTATACTTACAAAGATAACTATATCAGCTTTACTTTTAACACTGAAAATTGATGGCAACCTACATAATCCAACAGTAATTGAATAATTAAGTTACAGTATATAAATTCAATAGTATATGAGGCAGTCACTTAAAATTAATGTAATGACTATATGGAAAAGAAAGATGTGATTATATCATCATATATACTGTATACACTGAGAAACACTGGAAGGAAACCAAAACCCCATAAATAATTGCTGTGTTAAATTAGAGAAGACTTTATTGACCTTTATAAATCTTTTTAAAATGCTTAATATTAATGATAAATCTTTTTTTAAAAAATTGCTTACCACTTGCACCTTAGATAGCTTCTCTTCAGGGGTAAGAAATTCTGTAATCTGTATTTCTGGTCCTATAAGATCAGGTGGCAGGGCAACTATGTAATGACAGATTTTAGTCACATTCTTGCACTAGAAAAGAAGAAAACACAGAAAGAAGATGCATAAAACTCCTATCAACATCTCTAACTCAATCCTAATATGTAATTGCCATAATTTTCATTTCTCAAACATGAACATATGTATACATATATTTGTATTTTTAAAAAATATTTTATTTATTTATTTGAGAGAGAGAGAATGAGAGACAGAGAGCATGAGAGGGAAGAAGGTCAGAGGGAGAAGCAAACTCCCTGCTGAGCAGGGAGCCCGATGCAGGACTCGATCCCGGGACTCCAGGATCATGACCTGAGCCGAAGGCAGTCGCTTAACCAACTGAGGCACCTGGGCACCCCATATGTTTGTATTTTTATTCAGGGAAAGATATTACATGACTCACCAACAGGATGAAAAAATATATTTGTTTGATTCCAGAGTCAACTGTGTAGTATTAAAGTATAAAACTGGGTTAAATTTTTAGGTCCTCAGAAATATATTACATGACTCACCAAAAGGATGAAAAAAATATATTTGATTCCAGAGTCAATAGTGTAGTATCAAAGTATAAAACTGGGTTAAATTTTTAGGTCCTCTAAACTGTGGTGTAGGCAACATGAAGGTGAATAAGAAAAAGTAAAAAATAGGTTTTAAATATTCATTTAATTTTGAAAAGATATCATGGAAAATTTCATGGAAATTTTTGGAAAGGCAGAAGAACCTAAGAAGAAATCAACTATCACTCACAATCCTGCCCAAGGAAAACAAGGTAAATATTACACTTACTTATCACGACCTCCATAAAGATCCATTTACTGTGGATGTATTTTAAAATGCACTTTTGGCAGAGATTTTTATATATGCTGTATTTGTGTTTTTAGGGACCATATCATCATTTCAAATATGGTAAACTCTCTAAAGGAAATTTGAACTACGTGAATTTTAATATTTTTTTAAAGATTTATTTTATCTTATTTTATATTTATTTTTATTTTATTTATTTTAGAGATAAAGAGAATGGAGAGAGGAGCAGAGGGAGAGAGCATCTCAAGCAGAGTCCACACTGAGTGTGGAGCCCTATGTGGAGCTCAATCTATTGACCCTGAGATCATGACCTGAGCTGAAACCAAGAGTTGGACATTCAACCAACTGAGCCACCCAGGTGCCTCTTTAATATTTTGATATAGTACACAGAACAAATTTCTGAAATATTAGTATGAGTTTAAAAAAGAAATGAAAATTTTAAATAAAAAGAGTTATAAATAATGGTCCAATAAACCACCTACTTACTTATCTGTAAATCTCATGGGTGGGAATTGTAGCTTATATATAACTCTTTGAATCCCCATTACTTAGCACAATTCCAAGTATCTAGTAAAGCTACATAGATACTTACTGTTGGTGAATATGAAGACATAAAAGCAATTTTCTAACTTTTCCAAGGAATAAGTAAGACAATTAAGTCTAATATTGGCTTTGGTAATGGAGTCATGGGAAAGCACAGTGATTTAAATAATTACAGAGCAAAATAGCTTACAATCTTAATGACTTGAAAAAAACCCATAGGTAAAAAAATACATGTCTGAGCTAGTACCAAATGTATATTTTATCCCTAGTAACTATTTCAATTCAGTATGTAAATTTAAAGTGCAAAGTTATAAATACTGCATAGGTTATATATGCACAAATACACTGATTTTTTTAAAAGCAGAATCAGACATTATTTAGGTTGGCTATTAATTTAAATAACATCTAGTCCAATCCATTCATTTTAGGATGAGGAAACCAAGGCTGTTACAACATAAGATTTGAGGTCCAAGGGGTAAGTACCATGTCATTATGCTCTTTGTATCTCTTTTGCCTAAACTGAATACATGGACCATAGCAGATGTTTGTTAACTGTTTACTGAATGAATTAAATTCATTTCCAACTGGAAATCATGCTTTGACTAGCCGGTTTCTTAATTGTTACATCAATGTGTCATGCTCATTCCTGTTTTAATATTGATCCTTTTGACTGAAATGTCCCTACTTTAACCTCTGTTAAGCCAAATTTTTTCTAGATTTAAGAACCCAATTGAGTTACAATTTTATCTGTGAAAGCTTACAGGTGATTTTAGCTTTCTCTGTACACTACGACTATCTTTCCACTTAATTTATATTGCAGAATAATCTACCATATAAACTCTTAACTTTATGCATTAAATATAGTGGAATTAAAATAAAAAATATAAGGGTGCCTGGGTGGCTCAGTTGGTTAAGCATCTGACTCTTGATTTTGGCTCAGGTTATGATCTCTGGGTCATGAGATCAAGCTCTGCATCAGGCTCTGTGCTGGGTGTGGAGCCTGCTTGGGATTCTATCTCCCTCTCCCTCTGCCCCTCTTCCCTGCTCACATGTGTGTGCTCTCTCGCTAAAATAAAATAAAATAAAAATAAAACTATCCTATGACCCAGAAATTGCACTACCAGGTATTTACCAAAAGGACACAAAAATACTGATTTGAAGGGGCACATGCACCCTGATGTTTATAGCAGCATTATCAACAATAGCCAAACTATGGAAAGAGCCCAAATCTCCACCAACTGATGATGAATGGATAAAGATATCTATATAAGAATATTATTAGCTATATATAAAAATATATATAAAAGAGTATTATTCAACCATCAGAAAGAATGAAATCTTGCCATTTACAATGACATGGGTGGAGCTGGAATGTATTATGCTAAGCAAAATAACTCAGTCAGAGAAAGATAAATACTATATGATTTCACTCATATGTGGAATTCAAGAAATAAAACAGACGAACATATGGGAAAAAAAGAGTGAGGGAAGCAAACCATAAGAGAATCTTAACTTCAGAGAAAAAAACTGAGAGTTGATGGAGGGAGGTAGGTGGGGGATGAGCTAAATGGGTGATAAGTATTAAGGAGGGTACTTGGATGAGCACTGAGTGTTATATGTAAGTGATGAATCACTGAACACTACATCTGAAACCAATTTTACCATATGTGTTAATGAGCTAGAATTTAAATAAAAATTGAATTAAAAAATGAGTATAGATTGATAAGTAAGTAAATAAATGAAAATATATCTGATGTTCATTGACAACAAGATTTAATATTTTGGGGGCACCTGGGTGGCTCAGTTGTTGGGCATCTGCCTTCGGCTCAGGTCATGATCCCAGAGTCCTGGGATCGGGCCCCGCATGAGGCTACCTGCTCAGCGGGAAGCCTGCTTCTCCCTCGCCCACTCCCCCGCTTGTATTCCCTCTCTTGCTGTCTCTCTCTCTGTGTCAAATAAATAAATAAAATCTTTAAAGAAAAAGATTTAATATTGTTAAGTGGCAATAATCCCCCATGTTGACCTACATATTCAAAACACTATGCCTCAAAATCCTAACTGGATTTTGTACAGCCACTGACAAACTTATCTAAAAACTCATGGAAAAGAAAGGGACCAAAAGGAGTTTTTAAAAAAATTCTTGAAGAAATGAATAAAATTGGAGGGCTCATACTTTGTGATTTCAAAACTTACTATAGTGTGTAATTGTGTAAGAATAACCACCTAAAGGGGCGCCTGGGTGGTTCAGTTGGTTAAGCATCTGCCTTCAGCTCAGGTCATTATCCCAGAGTCCTGGGATAGAGCCCTTCATTGGGCTCCCTGCTCAGTGGGGAGCCTGCTTCTCCCTCTCCTCTGCCCCTCCCCTCTGCTTGTGCTCTCTCTCTCTCTCTTTCTCTCAAATAAATAAATAAAATCTTAGAAAAAAGAATAACCACCTATATCAATGGAAGAGAACTGAGTGTTCAGAAATAAGCCCCTCATTTATGGTTGATTTTAAAATAGGGTGCTACAATAAATTTTGAAGGGGAAGGAATAGTCTTTTCAGGAAATAGTGCTGGGACAGTTGGGTATTCACATCCAAAAATAAATGTGGACAATTATCTCCCACCTTTATCTCCCATTTTTATAAAAATTAACTCGACAAAAATTATACAGCTAAATGTAGGAGCTATAGCAATAAAATTTCCAGGAGAAACCATAGGAGTAAATATTTGTGACTTGGCTAACCCAACGTTTTAGTGATGACATCTGAAGAATAAGTGACAAAAGAAACTACAGATTAAGTTGGACTACATTGAAATGAAAAATTTTGGGGTGAGTGATGTCACCTAGATGGCAGAGTAGACCACAGCCTCCATTTCCCAATAAAGATTAACAACTGGACAGCTATCCACAAATGAAAATAGTTCTGGAAGAATTGAGGAGTCTACTTAAGAAGCTTCAGCAACACAGTGGAATAAAGTACCTGAGAATAAATGCACAAAATGGATAGAGGGCACAGCTTAATTTAGTCTTTATCATCCCATCCTCTAGGTCAGCACTGCTCAGTGCCAAGAGGGAATGTCCTAGCTCAGAAGAGTTCCCCTTGCCAACAAAGGAAAAGCAGGCAGTGACAAGCTTCTTCAGCCTATTGGGGCACTACATGAAGGATCCATTTCAGTTCCATTCCACCCAGAGAACAGCAAAGCTGAGACATCTGGAGATGGCTAAGAACAAGGAAGAAGAATAGGGGCTACCAATATCAGCCACACTGCAGGAATGACTGTGGTTCCTAGTGGTTTGCTTGGCAGAGGACCACAGAACACATCACTACTGAGGACCTCAAAAGCTCTTGCAGATGCTGTACACCCCCCAAATTGCATCACCATGGACCTCATCACAGACACCAACAGAATGCTCAGCAGCTTTTACCACTGAAGAAACCGATGGCAAGCACAACTGTCATGCATCCCTTGTAGATTTCATTGCTGAAGTTTTTGCCCCACAGATTTTCATGTTTTCAGACGACAGCCAGCTCAGTCCCTACTCCTGCTGGAGCCCACATTCATACCAGCAGCCAGCCCTGGCTCTGTAACTGTGATCATGCAAGACACCAGCCTAGACCCTATGGCTGACCTCCATCACTGTGAACACACTTGTGGCTTGCCTCTGGCAGCTGTGCACCCACAACATCCTGACTCCAGCCACTGGCCTTTATTGCCATGTGCATGGTTGTGGCAAGTCCCTATAGCTGCACAAATGCACATGGACAGCTAAGATCCCCACAGCTCCTGGTTGACCCAGATCCAGCCCTGATACCTGTCACTATCATGCACCACTTGACTTTATACTATCCCTCCTGCTGTCCACCTGTACATTGCCAATCTAACTCCTATTACAACCTCCACTGCCATGCACACACGTGGAGTGAGCCCCTATAGCTGAGGAAGTACATTCAGATAGCCAAGGCCTGCACAGCTCTCTGTGGACCTGGATATAGTCCTGACTCCTGTCATTGGCCTATATCACTAAGCTCACCTGTAGGTATTAATGAGCTGTGCATCTGCTCACCAGTGGCCTGACTCTATCACCAGCTTCCACTGTTATGCATGCACCAATAGCAAGCACCTATGACCATGAGTGCATACTGATAGCCAAGGCCCACACAATGGCTGTGGGTCTGGATATGATCCTATTTTCAGTCACTGGTCTGCACTACTGTGCTAACCTTCAGCTATACACCTGCACTCCTCTGGCCTGAGGGCTGCCATTAGTCTCCACTGCCATGTGCATGCCTGTGGCAAGACTGTGGCTACAGGAGTATAAGATAACAGCCAGTGCCCCTGTATCTGCTAGTGTGCCTACAGTTGGCTCAAGCCCCTGCTGCTGACCCTGGTTCTCAGCACAATGTGTGTATTTGCAGAGAGACTTTGTCACTACACAGGCACTGCAACCAAGCATATGCATACTGCCGGCATGTTACCACTGCTGCCTTCTCTGGTCCTAACCACTGAAACTGGAGTCACCATTGAGGACCCCAACAACCACAGCAGTCACTGCAGACCCTCCAAAACTTTCAAAAAATATCACCCAGTTGTCAATGTTGTGGACATGAGAGGCCTTAGTCACCATCCATAATGCCTTCTTGGACCGAGAGCCACTACATTCCCCCACATTTGGTGGCATGCATCACAAGATGTGGAGTTACAGCATGCTTTAGCATGCCCCTACCTGCAGGTGAAGGTCTTCCTTTACTGCAGTCAGTCCATAAAATCTGGAAGAGGTAACTCTATGCAAGGCCACAGTGATCACAAAAAAATCAAGAAAATATGACGCCAATAAAGGAACACAGTAAACTTGTAGTAACTGACATCAAAGAAATGGAAATACACAAATTGCCTGACCAAGTATTCAAAATAATTGCTCTAAAGAAGCTACAAGAAAAAATAGTAAGTAATTTGACAAAATCAGGAAATTATAGAAGAACAAAATAAGAAGTTCCACAAAGAAAAAAAGACAAAAATCTTAGAGCTAAAGAATACAATGACTAAACTGAAGAAATCAAAGAAGAGCTTCAACAACAAATTAGACAAAGCAAAAGAAATCAGTAAAGTTGGTGGCAGATCATTTGAAATGATCCAGTCAGAAGAGAAAAAAAAAATGAAAAGGAATAAAGAAAACTTCTCTGATTAATGGTACATCATTAAAAGAAACAATCTACACATTATTAGAGTCCCAGAATAGGAGAAAGAGGAAGAAAGCTTATTTAAAGAAATAATGACTGAGAGAGAGAAAAAGATGGCAGAGGAGTAGGGGACCCTATTCCAAACTGTCCCTGGAATTGAGCTGGATATCTACCAGACCACTCTGAACACCTACGAAATCAGCCTGAGATGTAAGAAGATAGATCTGGATCTCTACCAACAGAATATTGCAGGTGGTTGGTTTCAAGGTATGAAGTGGGGAGCTATGATTCCACAGGCACATATCCGAAGGTAAACGGAAGGGGGAGGGAGCTGAGCCATCAGGATCCTGCACCGCTGGTGAGCTATAGCCTTCCGAACCGGGGACAGGGCACAGACTCACAGACTGGTAGCATCTGGGAAAGGACATTAGGGCAGCCTCCCAGACTGGAACCTGGAGCAGTGGGGCTGGGCATGTGAACTGGGGGAAGCCGGTGGTGTTAGAAGCACAAGGGACAGAGATGTGTCCTGACCTGGCGGGAGGACTGGGAGCACTGCAGAGGGGCACACAACCCAGGACACTGCAGTTTATAGCAGCATGGACAGAAACGGAGATAGTGTGGCCTGGAGAGCTCACTGAAGAACAGACTGTGATCTCTCTGCTCTGAGGCAGAGGGTTGGAAAGAGTCTCTCCTGCTCTGACTTACAGAAGAGACCAGGAAAGCCACCAGGGAAAGCTGCCAGAGAACAAAAGCCCCCCAAAACTGGTTTTCACTGAGCCCATACCCCCCCACAGAGGGCAGGGCAACTCTGCCCAAACAGGGTTGCCTGAGTAACAGCATGTCAGTCCCCTCCCCCAAAAGACAGGCTGGGATAACAAGAGCCCGGCAACTCTAAGTTTCCTATAAAACAGGTGCATCTTGCTTGGGTTGTGGTCAATAATTTGGACACTGTACATTCCCTCAACCACCCCTCAACAGAATGACTAGGAAGAGGAACCTCCAAAATAGGAAAGAATCAGAGACTAAGACTTATGCCACAGACTTACAAATGGATACAGATACAACCAAGATGCCGGAAATGGAATTCAGCATAGCAATTGGGAAAACAATAGATAGAATGAAGAAATTGATTAAGGGCAACATAGAGTCTCTAAGCGCAGAAATGAAAGCTGAATTGACAGAACTTAAAAATGCTATCAATGAGATCCAATCTAATTTAGATAATCTAACAGCTAGGGTAAGGGAGGAAGAAGAATGAATTAGTGATCTAGAAGAACAACTGATAGAAAAGGAGGAGAAAGAGAGGCCAGGGAAAACAACTCAAAATCCATGAAAATGGAATCAGAGAAATAAGTGACACCATGAAGCGTTCCAATGTCAGAATTTTTGGGATCCCTGAGGGGCTGAAGAGAGAGAGGACTAGAAGATATATTTGAGCAAATCGTAGCTGAGAACTTCCCTAATCTGGGGAAGGAAACAAACATTCATGTCCTAGAGGCAGAGAGGATCCCTCCCAAGATCAAGGAAAATAGGCCAAAACACGGCATGTAATAGTAAATCTCATAAATCTTAGAACAAAGGAAATCATCTTAAGGGCAGTTAGGGGGAAGAGATTCCTTACATACAGAGGGAGGAACATTAAAATAATGTCAGATCTATCCACAGAGACCTGGCAAGCCAGAAAGGGCTGGCAAGATATATTCAGGGTACTAAATGAGAAGAAGATGCAACCAAGAATACTTTATCCAGCAAGGCTGTCATTTAGAATGGATGGAGAGATGCAGAGATTCCAAGAAAGGCAGAAACTGAACGAATATGTGGCCACTAAGCTGGCCCTGCAAGAAATATTAAGGGAGGCTTTATAAAAGCAAAAGGAACCCAAGAGTGATATAGAATAGAAATTTACAGGGACAATCTATAGAAACAAGGACTTCACAGGAAACATGATGACAATAAATCCACATCTTTCAATAATCACTCTCAGTGTGAACAGCCTAAATGCTCCAATAAATTGGCACAGGGTTGCAGACTGGATATAAAGAAAGGACCCATCCATATGCTGTATACAAGAGACTCATTCTGAATCTAAAGCTACATCCAGACTTAAAGTGAAGGGATGGAGATCCAACTCCCATGCCAACAGACCTCAAAACAAAGCTGGCGTAGCAATTCTTATATCAGACAAATTAGGTTTCAAACTAAAGACTGTAGTTAGACACACAGAATGACACTATATTATTCTTAAAGGGTCTGTCCAAGAAGAAGATCTAACAATTGTAAAATATCTATGCCCCCAACATGGGAGCAGCCAGCTACATAAGCCAACTGTTAACCAAAATAGTCATATTGATAATAATATGATAATAATTGTAGGAGACCTCAATACTCCACTCTCAGTAATAGACAGATCATCTAAGCAGAAAATCAACAAAGAAACAAGAGCTTTGAATGACACACTCAACTAGATGGACCTCATAGATATATACAGAACATTCCACCCTAAAACAACAGAATACTCACTCTTCTCGAGCTCACATGGAACTTTCTCCAGAATAGACCACATACTGGGTCACAAATCAGGTCTCAACTGATACCAAAAGACTGAGATTATTCCCTGAATATTCTTAGACCATAATGCTTTAAAACTGGAGGTCAATCACAAGAGAAAATTTGGAAGAAATTCAAACACTTGGAAGTTAAAGACCACTCTGCTCAAGAATGTTTGGGTCAACCAGGAAATCAAAGAAGAACAATTCATGGAAACCAATGAGACATGGGTCCAAAACCTATGGGATACTGCAAAGGCAGTCCTAGGGGGAAATACATAGCCATCCAAGCCTCACTCAAAAAAATAGAAAAATCCCGGAGCACCTGGGTGGCTCAGTTGTTAAGCATCTGCCTTCAGCTCAGGTCATGATCCCAGGGTCCTGGGATCGAGCCCCAGCATTGGGCTCCCTGCTCTGTGGGGAGCCTGCTTCTCCCTCTCCCACTCCCCGTGCTTGTGTTCCCTCTCTCACTGTGTCTCTCTCTATCAAATAAATAAATAAAATATTAAAAAAGATAAAAATCCTGAAATTACCAACTAACTCTACATTTTAAAGAACTAGAGAAAAAGCAACAAGCAATGCCTAAGCCACGCATTAGAAGAGAAATAATTAAGATTAGAGCAGAGATCAATGAATTAGAAACCAGAAACACAGTAGATCAGATCAACAAAACTAGAAGCTGGTTCTTTGAAAGAATTAATAAGATCGATAAACCACTGGCCAGACTTATCCAAAAGAAAAGAGAAAGGACCCAAATTAATAAAATTATGAATGAAAGGGGGAGAGATCATGACTAACACCAAGGAAATAGAAACAATTATTAGAAATTATTATCAACAACTATATGCCAATAAGCTGAGCAACCTGGATGAAATGGATGCCTTCCTGGAAACCTATAAACTCCCAAGACTGAAACAGTAAGAAATTGACAACCTGAATGGGCCAATAACCAGTAAGGAGATTGAAGCAGTGATCAAATCATCCCAAAGAACAAGAGTCCAGGGCCTGATGGATTCCATGGGGAATTCTACCAAACATTCAAAGAAGAAATAATACCTATTCTCTTGAAACTATTTCATAAAATAGAAAAGGAAATCTTCCCGACTCATTCTATGAGGTCAACATTACCCTAATCCCCAAACAAGGCAAAGACCCCATCAAAGAGGAGAATTTCAGACCAATATCCCCGATGAGTATGGATTCCAAAATCCTCAACAAAATCGTAGCTAATAGGATCCAACAATACATTAAAAGGATCATCCACCAAGACCAAGTGGGATTTATCCCCGGAATGCAAGAGTGGTGTAAGATTCGCAAATCAATCAATTTGATAGAGCACATTAATAGGAGAAGAGAGAAGAACCATATGGTCCTCTCAGTTGATGCAAAAAAAAAAAAAGTTTGACAAAATACAGCATCCTTTCCTGATTAAAACTCTTCAGAGTATAGGGATAGAGGGAACATTCCTCAAGTTCATAAAATCCATCTATGAAAAACCCACAGTGAATATCATCCTCAATGGGGAAATGCTGAGAGCCTTTCCCTTAAGATAAGGAGTACGTCAAGGATGCCCATTCTCGCCACTATTGTTCAAAATAGTACTAGAAGTCCTAGCAATAGCAATCAGACAACAAAAAGAAATAAAAGATACTCAAATTGGCAAGAGGTCAAACTCTCTCTCTTCACAGATGACATACTTTATGTGGAAAATGCAAAAGACTCCACCCCCAAATTACTAGAACTGATACAGCAAGTAAGCAATGTGGCAGGATAGAAAATCAATGCACAGAAATCAGTTGCTTTCTTATACACTAACAGTGCAACTGTAGAAAGAGGAATTAGAGAATTGATTCAGTTACAATAGCATCAAAAACCATAAGATAGCTCAGAATAAACCTAACCAAAGAGGTAAAGGATCTACACTCTAGGACATACAGAACACTCATGAAAGAAATTGAAGACACAAAAATATGGAAAAACTTTCCATGCTCATGGATCGGAAGAATAAACAGTGTTAAAATGTCTATGTTGCCCAGAGCAATCTATATCTTCAATGCCATCCCAATCAAAATTCCAATGACATTTTTCAAAGTACTGGAACTAACAATCCTAAAATTTGTATGGAATTAGAAAAGACCCTGAATCGCCAAGGGAACATTGGTGAAAAACAAAGCTGGGGGCATCACGCTGTCTGATTTCAAGCTATATTATAAAGCAGTGATCACTAAGACAGCATGGTACTGGCACAAAAACAGATATACAGACCAGCGGAACAGAATAGAGATCCCAGGTATGGACCCTCAACTCTATGGTCAAATAATTTTCGACAAAGCAGGAAAAATTATGCAATGAATAAAAGTCTCTTCAATAAATGGTGCCGGGAAAATTGGACAGCCACATGCAGAAAAATGAAACTCGACCATTCTCTAACACCATTCTCTAACACCATACACAAAGATAAACTCAAATGGATGACATTTTTCAAAGTACTGGAACTAACAATCCTAAAATTTGTATGTCTCAATGTGAGACAGGAATCCATCCAAATCCTAGAGAAGAACATAGCAGTAACCCCTTCAACATCGGCCACAGCAACTTCTTTCAATATACATCTCCAAAGGCTAGTGAAGCAAAAGCAAAAATGAACTTTTGGGACTTCATCAAGATAAGAAGCTTCTGCACAGCAAAGGAAACAGTCTACAAACAAAGAGGCAACCCACAGAATGAGAGAAGATATATGCAAATGACACTACAAAGGGTTGATATCCAAAATCTTTAAAGAACTTCTCAAACTCAACAACCAGAAAACAAATAATCGAGTCAGAAAATGGGCAGAAGACATCAACAGACACATCTCCAAAGAAGACATACAAATGGCTAACAGACACATGAAAAAATGTTCATCATCATCAGCTATCAGGAAAATTCAAATCAAAACCACATTGAGATACCACCTTACACCAGTTAGAATGGCAAAAATGGACAAGGCAAGAAACACCAAATGTTGGAGAGGTTGTGGAGAAAGGGGAACCCTCTTACACCTTTGGTGGGAATGCAAGTTGGTACAGCCACTTTGGAAAACAGTGTGGAGGTTCCTCAAAAAATTAAAAATAGAGCTACTCTCTGACCCAGCAATTGCACTCTTGGGTATTTACCCCATGACACAGATGTAGTGAAAAGAAGGGCCAATGTTCCTAGCAGCAATGTCTGCAATAGCCAAACTGTGGATAGAGCTGAGATGCCCTTCAGCAGATTAATGGATAAGGAAGATGTGGTCCATATATACAATGAAATATGACTCAGCAACAGAAAGGATGAATACCCAACTTTTACATCAACATGGATGGGACTGGAGGAGATTATGCTAAGTGAAATAAGTCAAGCAGAGAAAGTCAATTATCATATGGTTTTCCTTATTTGTGGAACATAAGGAATAGCATGGAGGACATTAGGAGAAGGAAGGGAAAAATGAAGGGGCAGAATCGGAGGGGGAGACCAACAATGAGAGACTATGGACTCCAAGAAACAAACTAAGGATTTTAGAGGGGAGGGGATTGGGGGGATGGTTTAGCCCGATGATGGGTATTAAGGAGGGCACGTACTGCATGGAGCACTGGGTGTTATAAAATAACAATGAATCATGAATCACTATATCAAAAATTAATGATGTATTGTATGGTGACTAATATAACACAATAAAAAGAAAAAAGAAAAAGAAAAAATGACTGAGAACTTCCCAAATCTGGGAAGAGATTTGGATATTCAAGTTCCTGGTCCCCAAACAAATTTCAACTCAAAGGGATCTTCTCCAAGATACATGATAATATAATTGTAAAACACAAAGACAAAGAGAAAATCTTAAAAGCAGCAAGAAAAAAAGAAAAGCTTGTCACTCATAAGGGAACTCCCATAAGGCTATCAGAGGATTTCTCAGAATAACATAGGTGAAAAGAAAGTGTGATGATATATTCAAAGTGCTGAAAGAAAAGTGCCAGCCAAGAGTATTTTATGTGGCAAAGTTGTCCTTCATAAATGAAGAAGAGAAACATTTTTTCAGACCAAAAAAAAAAAAATGGCAGCAGAAGGAGTTCATCACCACTAGGCCTGCCTAGACCTGACTTACAAGAACTGGGAAAGTTGTTTTCAAGCTCAAATGAAAGCATGCTAATTAGTCACATGAAAACAAAAATAGAAAACACACTGGTCAAGGTATATAGTAAAATTCAGAATACAATACCATAATATGGCAATGTGTTAATCACTTAATTGTAGTGTAAAGGTGAAAGGATAGAAGTATTAAGAATAGCTATAGCTAAAACTAATAGCTATAAGCTACAATTATTTGTGAATGGATATACAGATACACAATATAAAAAGGAGAACATTATGACATCAAAAATTTAAAATAGGGAAAGCAAAAGAGTAAAGTTTTGTTCAAAATTGAAGTTGTTTTCAGCTTAAAATAAATTGTTATATCTGTAAGATGTATTAAATCTCATGGTAACCACAACGCAAAAACTTACAGTACGTACACAAAAGATAAAGTGAAGGGAAGGGAATCAAAGTATACAAATATGGAAAATCAACAGATCACAAAGAAAGACAGCAAGAGAGAAATGAACAAATGAACTACATAATAGCTAGAAAACAATAATAAAATGACACTAGTAATTCCATACCTATCAATAATTACTTTAAATGTGAATGGATCAAATTATCCAATCAAAAGACATAGAGTGGCTGAATGGAATTAAAAACAAGACTCAACCAAATACTGCCTACAAGAGACTTAATTTAGCTTTAAATATATACACAGGCTCAAAGTGAAAGGGTGTAAAAAGATATTCCATGCAAATGGAAACCAAAAAAAAGCAAGGGAAGCTATACTTATATCAGACAAAATAGACTGTAAGTCAAAATCAGTTACAAGAGACACAAAAAACTAACTTTATTATAATAAAATGTCACTGTATCAAGATGAAATAACAATTGTAAAAATATATGTATTCAACATTGCAGCACCTATTATATTTAATGAAAACATTAACAAAAAATGAACAGAGAAAGAGATAAAAATACACTAATAGTAGGGAGATGTGATACCCCGCTTTCAACAATGGATAGATGATCCAGATAGAAAATCAATTAAGGAAACATTGGACATGAGCTATACTTTAGACCAAATGGACCTAACAGACATATACAGAACATTCTATCAAACAGCAGCATGATACACTTTGAAAACAAGCACCTACAGAACATTCTCCAGGATTCATCATATGCTTTCTCACAAATCGAATGTCAGAAAATTTTAAAAAATTGAAATCATAATAAATCTTATCTTACCACAGTGGTATGAAAGTAGAAATCAATAACAGAAAGAAACTGGAAAATTCAAAAATATGTGGAAATTAAACAACACATTCCTGGACAACAAATGGATCAAAGAAGAAATAAAAAAGGAAAATCAGAGTAACTTCAAAAAATTAAAGTGGAAAAACAATATACCCAAACTTACGGAATGCAGCAAAAACAGTTCTAAGAAGGAAGTTTATGATGATAAATGCCTACATTAAGAAAAAAGAAAAATCTCAAATTATAACCTAACTATATATCAAAAGGAATTAAGAAAATAATAATAATAAAACTAAGTTGATGTTAGCAGGATAAAGGAGATAACAAAAGATCAGAGGAGAAATAGTGAGGCAGAAGATAGAAATGACCAACAAAAAACTAAATGTTGATTTTTTGAAAAGTAAACAAAATTGACAGAACTTCAGTTAGACTTTATATACGAAAAAAGAGAGAACAAAAAATTATAAATGAAATACATTACAACTGATACTAAAGAAATGCAAAGGATTATGAGAGACTACTATGAACAATTACATGTCAATAATTGGATAAACTAGAAGAAATGGATAAATTTTTAGAAACATTCAACATCTAAGGCTGAATCATGAAGAAATAGAAAATCCAAATAGACCAATAATGAGTAAGGAGATTGAACCAGTAATTTAAAAGCTTCCCCCAAGGAAAAACACAAGGACCAGATGGCTTTACAGATGTAGTCTAACAAACATTTAAAGAAGTACTAACACCAATCCTTCTCAAACTCTTCCAAAGTGTTGGAGAGAAGAGAACACTTCCAAAGTTATTTTACAAGGCCAGCATTACCTTCTTACCAAGATCAGATAAAGATACTACAAAAAAAGAAAACTTCAGGCCAGTATCTGTGATGCATATAGATACAAAAATTCTCAATAAAATACTAACAAACCAAATTTAATAGTACATTAAAATGGGTTATACATCTTGATCAACTGGGATTTACTACTGGGATGCAATGATGATTCAAAATCAATAAATGTGATATACCACATTACAAAATGAAAGATAAAAATCATAAAATCTCAATAGATGCAGAAGAAATATTTAACAAAATTCAACATGCTCTTATGATAAAAATTCTGAACAAACTAGGGATAGAAGGAACATACTTCAACATAATAAAGGTCATAAATAAGTCCACAGCTAACATGATACTCAGCAGTGAAAGGTTGACAGTTGTTCCTCCAGTATCAGGAAGAAAAGCAGTGTGAACTTGGACAAGTTAATTAATCTTTATGCCTCAGAAACTTCATCTATAAACTGAAAATAATTATAAGCATAGAATATTTGTGAGGATTAAATAAGTAAATGTATGGATAGTGATTAGAATATTGTGTGGCATGTGATAAGCACTATAGAAATATAAGCTGTTAGTTTTTTAACACCACCAATGCAGTTTTTGAAAACATATGTACATTTGTTATTGCTCTGCTTTTCATTAGAATCTGACCTTTACTTGGAATTACTTATTCTCAAATAAAAGATAAAAATTTATTATCACTTTTTGTTCTTGCCTTCTTGTTCCAAGTCACAAAAACTGTCAGAGAAGTTATTAATCAACTACATTTTTCATCTGGTTTATGGTGCAGATGTGCCTACCAACTCTTCCAATCAAAAGATTATTTGCTCCCAAGAGTAAGATTTTGGGAAAATAAATAAATATTATGAATTTAAAATAATCAAAGCACAACATTTAGTTAGGCTATACAGTATGAAAGAGATTAGATAATATGATAAATTTAAAAAATACCAGACACTGCCTTCAAAAGCCAGTCATAAAACACTCATTTTTTAGCTTTTAGAAATCATGATGCATGCATAGAACTTCTTTCAGAATTAATAGTTTATTTTACTCTACAAGTAATACAAGTAGTTGTTTTTGATGATAATTAAAGAATGAGCTCTTTCCTCATCTACTATACCCTTTGATGTACCTCAAAACAAAGCACCTGGGAAATTACAGAGGCAAATAGGGAAAATGCCTTTCCAATTATGGTAGAAATATCACTTCATAGTTTCTTCTATTATATTTTCCTTCAAACTAGGTACTATTATACACTAGACTAGAATCTCAGGATTGGCTTCAGACTGCACCTGCCTCCTTCCTCTTCCTCTGCTCCATTCTACCCAATTACAAACATACAAACAAAATAAGCAACAGTTTGTCTAAATGGTACTAATACATCAGTGGGAAATAATGTGTTAATGCATTACTGTGCACTGTACAATGAGTTAACATGTATTCAGAGTCTTTCTAAAAATCTAATATTTGAATCCAAGTATGATATGACAGTGTGATACTGGCATAATGATTGAGTAACAGGTAATGAAACAAAATAGACTGGTCAGTAACAGACCTTCACTTACACAGTCATTCAATTTTTGACAAGGGAACCAGAATAATCCAATCAAAAAAGGAAACTCCACAAATGCTACTAAAACAACTTAAAATCCCTAAGGAAAATACAATGGTCTATAACTCCTATATTAAACCATACATAAAAAATATTTTGAGGGGCGCTGGGGTGGCTCTGTCATTAAGCGTCTGCCTTTGGCTCAGATCATGATCCCAGAGTCCTGGGATCGAGTCCTGCATCGGGCTCTCTGCTCAGCAGGAAACCTGTTTCTCCCTCTCCCACTACCCCCTGCTTGTGTTCGTCTCTTGCTGTCTCTGTCAAATAAATAAATAAAATCTTTAAAAAAATATTTTGAGATGGATCATAAATCTAAATATAAAAACTAAAATTATAAAGCATTTAGATGAAAACATAAAAGAGTATCTTCACAACTTGGGGCAGGTTTTTTTAGACATGACACAAAGCAATACCATAAAAGAAAAAAAATACATTAGACTACATCAAAATTAAAAACTGCTACTCACCAAAAGACTCCATTAAGGAAATGAATAAGCATTCTCCACTGGGAGAAAATACTGTAAATGTAAATATCTGACAAAGGACTGGTATCCAGGCTATATTAAAAACTCCAATAATTCAATAATAAAAATACAAACAACTCATGTTTAAAAAACAGAAATTTTTGAATAGACACTATACACACAAGAAAATGATATATGAAAGGACAAAAAAGCACATACAAAAGTACATATATAAAACTGCTTAACATAATCCATAACACAAAAATGCAAATTAAATCTACAATGAGATACCACTACACACTCACCAGAATGACTAAAATTGAGAAACCTGACAATACCAAATTTGGGCAAAGATGTGGAGCAACTGGAAATTTTGTATATTTATTATTAGAGTATAAAATATAGCTGCTTTTGGAAAAGTTCTGGAAGATTCTTATAAAATTAAACATGCATCTTCACCAGCTGTCTTATTCCTAGTTATTTCCAAAAAGAAATGAAAACTATGTCCACAAAGACTGTAAAGATCTTCACAAAGCAGATAGGATTTTTAGGGCAGTGAAAATACTCTATGATGCTATAATGATGGATACACATTGTACACTTGTCCAAACTCAGAATGTATAACACCAAGGGTGAACCATAATGTAAACTATAGACTTTGGGTGATTATGAGGTATCAAAGTATGCTCATCAATTGTAACAAATGTACCATGCTGGTGGGGGATGCTGATAATGTGGGAGGCTATGCATATGTAGGGTTAGGGAGTAATGGGAAATCTCTGTACCTGCCTTCCAATTTTGCTGTGAACTTAAAACTGCTCTTAAAAGAATTGTCTTAAAAAAGTCCTTCCATAGGGGCACCTGGGTAGCTCAGTCAGTTAAGTGTCTGCCTTAGGCTCCGTTCATGATTTCAAGATCCTGGGATCGAGCCCCACATTGGGCTACTTCCTTGGCAGGGTGTCTGGTTCTCCCTCTCCCTCTGCCCCTACCTGCCCTGCTCATGCTTCCTCTCTCTCTCAAATAAGTAAATAAAATCTTAAAAAAAATCCTTCCAAAAAATATGTTCAGAACAACTTTACTCATAGTTGCCTTAACTGGAAACAATAGGAATGTCCATCAACATAAGAAAGGGTAAACTATGGTATATTCATATAGTGGAATTCTACATATCAATATAAAGGGAAAAATCAACTGAAACAAAAAATTGACTTAAAGAACATTGATTGCTGAATGAAAAAAACTTACAAAAAACCATATAATGTATAATTCCATTTATATGAATTTCCCGAATTGTCAAACTAATCTGAGTTGGAAAAATTCAGAACTGTGGTTGCCTCTTGGTGAAAGTGTGGGGACAAGGGGGAGAGGCATCAGAGATGACCCATAATGAACATGAGGGAACTTCCTGAGTATTTGCCAAAACTCATAGAATAACACACTTAAGATTCCTGCATTTTATTTTTTGTAAATTTTATCTGTAAAATTAAACTGAAAACCAGTACTGAAGCTTCATTAATGACAGCCATGCTTTTAAGTATTTGGGGTGATGTGTACTGATTTCTGCAAATTACTTTGAAGCACATCATAAAAAATAAGACTGATTGGTGGGTAGACAGCAATGGACAGATGATGGATATTTCATAAAACAAATACAGTAAAATATTATTTATAGAATCTAAGTGGTATGGTTATGGGTTTTACTAGATAGTTCTTTCAACTTTTCTATATGTGTCAAAATTTACATAATCATATATTGAGGGATAAAAAGCTAAGTCTTTACAGTGGCCCACTACCTATATAATGCCCCCCTTGTCCATTTGCTCTTAGACCTCAGCTTTGATTATTGTACTTCCTACTCTCCTATCTACATTTCACTCCAACCATGTTGACCTCCTTGTTATTTTATTTAATTTTAGGTATTCTTATTATTCTTAGAATACATGAAGCATGTGCCTTTCTCATAATCTTTGCCTTGTATGTCCTCCACTTAGAACACACTTTTTCCAGATTCCCACATGGTTAAAGGCCTTTCACGTTCTTCAGGTCTCTCACTTTCTTCAGGTCTTTGCTCTCAATTCACTTTTTCAGTGGGGCCTCCCCTAACATTCAACTCTGATTGCCAGTACCTGATCCTATTTCCTCACTTTGTTTTACTCTATAACATTTATCACCATTTGACATACCATATATTTCACTTACTTCTTTAGTTTTAAACTTGATGACAACAGGGATATGTGCCTATTTTGTTCCTAGTATATTGAACAGTGAAGGCCACATAATGCATGTTTGGGAAATATTTATTGAATGAATGAATTATAATTGTAAAAAAGCTGAATAAGTGGTAATAGTGAAATTTAATAGGGTCAAGTATATAACTTCTATTTTTTTCTCCAAGTTCTTATTTAAATTCCGGTTAGTTAACATATATGTAATATTAGTTTCAGGTGTAGAATTTAGTGATTTGTCACTTACAAATAACACTTGGTGCTCATTAAAAGTGCCCACTTTAGGACCTATCACCTATTTAATCCATTCCCCACCTACCTCCCTTCCAGTAATCCTCAGTTTTTCTCCATAGTTAAGAGTCTGTTTCCTGGTTTGCTTCTCTCTTCCCCCCACCCCCACCATGGTCATCTGTTTTGTTTCTTAAATTCCAAATATGAGTGAAATCAAGTAGTATTTGTCTTTCTCTGACTTGTTTTGCATAGTATGATACTCTCTAGCTCCATCCCTGTCATTGCAAATGGCAAGATTTCATTCTTTTTTATGGCTAATATTCCATTGTATATGTATAACACATCTTCTTTATCCATTCATTAGTTGATGGACACTTGGGATGTTTCCATAATTTGGCTATTGTTGATAATGCTGCTATAAACATCAGGGTGCATATATCCTTTCAAATCAGTATTTTTGTATCCTTTGGGCAAATACCTAATAGTGCAATTGCTGGATGATAAGTTAGTTCTATTTTTAACTTTCTGAGGAACCTCCATACTGTTTTCCAGAGTGGCTGCACCAGTTTGTATTCCCACCAACAGTGTGAGAGCTTCCTCTTTCTCGACTGTATAACTTCTGAAAAACAAATACTAAAGTATAGGGAGGGGGAAATACAGTGGTTATGGAAAAATAACTAAAGAATTTTAGTTAAATGTTCTATATAAAACACTTAGAAAAGTGCCTACACATAATAAATATTATGAAAATATTTTTCTCTCTTTTATTATTTGGGCAAGAAGCACAATCTTTGTCAGCAATGTGATGGGGAATGTCCAAACAATACAAAAATAAATTCCATTTTAGGAAGCATTCAAAATAGTATAGTATTTAGAATAAGAGAACTGACAGACTAATGCTCTATATTGGCTCTCATGGTTCTGAGCATGAATACATCCTGAGTATCTTTTTAAAATGATTATGGATACCTTGTACCATATTCACACCAGAGCAACCATACTGGTAAGAGGAACTGAGAGTGTTTACTTGAGGAAAAGAATATTGCTGTATTGAAATATATGAGCAATCATGTGGAAGAATAAATTAGTTCTGTCAACCTTTGGGAGTAGAAGTAAGAACAATGGGTGAACACTATAGAATAGAAGACCTTATATCACTCTAAGAGAGGACTTTCCAACAGTGAGAGCTGTCCAGGTAAATAGGATTCCTAGACTGCAGATATATGAGCATAAACTATAAATGTGTGGTATAAAGGAAAGAACATGGGCTTTAGTGTCACAATAACCCCAGTGCAAATCCCAAATGAGCAACTTATTAGTTGTAGGATCTTGAGCAAGTGGCTTAAATTCTATGGGCCTCAGTTTCCTTATCTTTAAAAATATACTTCACATCAAAGGAATTAAAAGAATAAAATGAAATTAAATGGATTTTAAGCAACAAACACAGTATTTGGCACATGTTAGGCCCTCTTTGATGCATGAGAAATATTCAAATACTAGAGTGGATGGTTGTACCAAAACTAAAGTGCTTTCGAAGTCTAAGTATATATGATTACATGATATTATTTATTTTACTAGAGGTATAACAAAAATTGGATCCTGGAGCTGACATCTGTGCCAATATATAATCAATTAGTGCTTTTCTAAATTGAACCCAATAACAGTATTAGATATTAGGCACTTAGAAAATCTTGAACAGATTACCCTATAGAGATAGATGAGGATCATACTTCCTTTCTCCTGCATGTCCATCCATTACTATAATGTCAATATAATTTCTGAAGAAGAAACATTTCTTAGAGAGAGAAGACATAGATATAATTGTAAATTCCAAGCAATGTGGCCAGAGACACAAAAATCTTTTAGACTTTAAGGGCTTTCTCATTTGTTTCTGAAGTCTGTCATGGTTTAACATCATGTACATTCTCCAAGTCTATGAATATTTTCTGTATTTCACACCAGTAGTTTACTTTCAGTCCCCATATGGAACAGCAAGAGAAAATAGAAGTGGTTAGGAAGAGAAAATCCGAAGGATAAACAAAAGTAAAATGGAAGGGGAGGGGAAGGAATGCTTGCAGAAAACAGGGTAAAAATAAAGAAAACACTTGTTAAAATATTAAGGAAAGCCATTTTAAAAATGTATTTCTCTATATTTAAGAAGTAATGACAATAAAAATGCCAAAATTTGTTCCATTTTTATGACAGCCTTCCAGTCTACAAAACCATGAAGAATGTAATAATTTGTCGATTTCATTTCTGAAATAGGATAATCTCAACCACAAGACCTCCTCTGAGTGGATAATGAGAAAGATGTGATGATGATTTATGGCAGATACAGAATGCAGACTAACTATACCTTTGGTGGTTCCTAGTTTGTTAATGAGGTTAAATTGAGTTTATATCTGACTAAAACAAATGCTTCAGGAGTGAAGGAGTGAAGTTCTTGCCCTAGGAAAAATTGTCAAGTAGCCTATTTTCTTTCTTCTTATCCAGTATACCCCTCTATGAACTCAATGCCTTCATGTTTTATTTCAACTTACCCTTATCAAAACCTATTTTTCAGAAAGGACCCATAAGACTTTCACTTGAAAAGAAAAGATGACCTTGTTTAACATTGTATATTTCACTGGAAAATGTTCATTCTGACAAACATCAGCAAACTATAAAAGGAGGTAGTTTTTAAGGCAAAGAGGTCCTCCCTTTTGGTCCAGATATTATGTTAAAAATGGAGAGGTGCCTGGGTGACTCAGTTGGTTAAGCATCTGCCTTTGGCTCAGGTCATGATCTCAGGGTCCTGGGATTAAGCCTAGTGTCAGGCTTCTGCTCATCAGGGAGTCTGCTTCTCCCTCTCCCTCTGCCCCCCTGCCCTGTTCATGCTTTCCCTCTTTCTCTCACTTTCAAATAAATAAATAAAATCTTTTAAAAAATGGAATTAATATTAGATGATTTCTTCTGGCAGGAAACAACTATTTTAAAAAATTTCCTTTTTAATGTTGTTTTAATTGCAGTATAGTTAACATACAGTGTTATGTTAGTTTCAGGTGTACAATAGAGTGATTCAACAATATTATATATTACTCAGTGATCATCAAGACATCCCCTTCACTTATTTCACCCATCCCCCCACCCACCTCCCCTTTGGTAATCATCTGTTTCTTCTCTATATTTGAGTCGATTTTATTTTTTGGTTTGTCTCTTTTTTCCTCCTTTGTTCATTTGTTTCTTAAATTCCACATATGAGTGAAACCATATGGTATTTCTCTTTCCCTGGCTGAAAACTTACTAGCAATGAACAAAACAAACAAAACCCCCAAAAGCTAAAAATTATTCTTAAACTTTTTGCAGTTATATGTGTTTGAGCCTGTTAAATTTCCTTAAAATAGAGTTTGACTTCTTTGTCAATTTGAATAACTTTTATTTCTTTTTGTTGCCTGATTGATGTTGCTAGGACTTCTAGTACTATTATGAACAATAGTGGTGAGAGTGGGCATCCTTGTCATGTTCCTGATCTTAAGGGAAAGGCTCTCAGCTTTTCCCCATTGACGATGATATTCTCTGTGGGTTTTTCATAGACGGATTTTATGAAATTGAGGAATGTTCCCTCTATCCCTATACTCTGAAGAGTTTTAATCAGGGAAGGATGTTGTATTTTGTCAAATGTTTTTCTGCATCAACTGAGAGGACCATATGGTTCTCTCTCCTCTTAAAATGTGATACTTTATGTGGAAAATCCAAAAGACAGACCCTCAAATTACTAGAACTCATACAGCAATTCAGTAATGTGGCAGGGTACAAAATCAATGCACAGAAATCAGTTGCTTTTTATACACTAACAATGCAACTGTAGAAAGAGAAATTAGAGAAACAATTCCATTTACAATAGCACCAAAAACCATAAGATACCTTGGAATAAACCTAACCAAAGAAGTAAAGGATCTATACTCTAAGAACTACAGAATACTCATGAAAGAAATTGAAGAAGACACAAAAAGATGGAAAAACATTCCATGCTCATGGATCGAAAGAATAAACATTGTTAAAATGTCTATGCTGCCCAGACCAATCTATACATTCAGTGCCATCCTGATCAAAATTCCAATGACATTTTCAAAGCGCTGGGACAAACAATCCTAAAATTTGTACGGAATCAGAAAAGACCCCGGATCGCCCAGGAAATGTTGAAAAAGAAAAAGCTGGGGGCATCATGTTGCCTGATTTCAAGCTATATTACAAAGCCGTGATCACTAAGACAGCATGGTACTGTCACGAAAACAGACATATAGACCAATGGAACAGAATAGAGAGCCCAGATACGGACCCTCAACTCTATGGTCAAATAATCTTTGACAAAGCAGGAAAAAATATGCAATGGATAAAAGACAGTCTCTTCAATAAATGGTGCTGGGAAAATTGGACAGCTATATACAGAAGAATGAAACTCAACCATTCTCTAACTCCATACACAAAGATAAACTCAAAATAGATGCAAGACCTCAATGTGAGACAGGAATCCATCAAAATCCTAGAGGAGAACATAGGCAGTAACCTCTTTGACATCAGCCACAGCAACTTCTTTCAAGATATATTTCCAAAGGCTAGTGAAACAAAAGGGAAAATAAACTTTTGGGACTTCATCAAGATAAGAAGCTTCTGCACAGCAAAGGAAACAGTCAACAAAACAAAGAGGCAACCCACAGAATGGGAGAAGATATTTGCAAATGACACTGGAGAGAAAGCTCTGATTTCCAAAATCTATAAAGAACTTCACAAACTCAACCCCCAAAAAACAAATAATCAAGTCAAAAAAATGGGCAGAAGACATGAACAGACACTTCTCTGAAGAAGACATATAAATGGCTAACTGACACATGAGAAAATGTTCATCATCATTAGCCATCAGGGAAATTCAAATCAAAACCACATTGAGATACCACCTTACACCAGTTAGAATGGCAAAAATTGACAATGCAAGAAACAATAAATGTTGGGGAGGTTGTGGAGAAAAGGGAACCCTCCTATACTGTTGGTGGGAATGCAAGTTGGTATAGCCACTTTGGAAAACAGTGTGCAGGTGCCTCAAAAAATTAAAAATTGAGCTACCCTATGACCCAGAAATTGCACTCCTGGGTATTTACTCCAAAGACACAGATGTAGTGAAAAGAAGGGCCATATACACCCCAATGTTCCTAGCAGCAATGTCTGCAATAGCCAAACTGTGGAAAGAGCCGAGATGCCCTTCAACAGATGAATGGATAAAGAAGATGTGGTCCATATATACAATGGAATATGACTCAGCCATCAGAAAGGATGAATACCCAACTTTTACATCAACATGGATGGAACTGGAGGAGATTATGCTAAGTGAAATAAGTCAAGAAGAGAAAATCAATTATCATATGGTTTCCCTTATTTGTGGAACATAAAGAATAGCATGGAGAAAATTAGGAGAAGGAAGGGAAAAATGAAGGGGGGGAAATCATAGGGGGAGTTGAACCATGAGAGACTATGGACTCTGAGAAACAAACTGAGGGTTTTAGAGGTGGGGAGATGGATTAGCCCAGTGATGGGTATTAAGGAGGGCACATATTGCAAGGAGCACTGGGTGTTATATGAAAACAATGAATCATGGAACACTATATCAAAAACTAATGATGTACTGTATGGTGACTAACATAACATAATAAAATAAAATAAAATTGAAAAAAATAAACTTCCTTCAAATGAATACTAGATTGGTCTAGAAAGAAAGAAATATAATTTAAAATTTCTAGTTGTCCCAGGCACATCTAAAAATCTTCAGGTCATCTGGAATTCTAAAGAGTGCCAAAAGATTATTTTCTAAAGAATGAACACAGGTACTCAAGGCTGTAGGTACAGGTTCAAGATTTCTTTTGGTGGAACTTAACTAAGGAAAATATTTCCTCAACAGTGGCATTTTATGAATATTAATTTCTCTGTGTCAACATTTGATATACATAATTTCAAGAACTTTGACTTATTATTTTAAGATCTGTTCTCTTGGGTAATTAAAAACTCCAAAGAGCAGTTATAGTCTCCACCAAAAGAAAGCAATACACATGCAAATTATTTCTCAAGGGAAGAGTGTTCCAAATCAGAAAGGTCAATAAAGGAATTATTTTTTATTCTTTCAGAATATGCTGAAAAGATACCACTCATATTTGCCCATTATAATTACACCTTTTTCAATTAATTCATGGCTTATTTTGTCTCAAATTTTAGATTATATTTAATTTGTAATTTCAAATATTTAATTTTTCCTTGTTGCATCCAATTTTGTGTGACACAAAAAAGAAACCAAAATATTCCTTAAAGATTCACTATATATGTATGCCTCTCTACTTTTACACAGAGTACTAAAGAAAATATAATTACTTAACACTCTAGTATCAAAATTATATAGTATATATGAAATATTTTATTTTATAAAACAAAATCTGAGAAGGCCACTTACCACATCTATTATATCAGATTCCATTTCATGGCTGAGATCAGACTATAAGAAAAAATAATAAAGAAGTTAGTGTTGAATTGTCCATATAAAATCTGTTATTCCTTTAAGGGTACAGAATAAGTATTGAATGATAATACCAATGTGTTTCAAATAATCTATCCAAGTTACAGAAAGGCATCTTTCAGAATCTGACGGAATAGCACCAATCTGAGAGTCTCTGTTTTTTAACAGATGGGGTTTGTACATTTATATTTATTGTAATTATGATATATCTGGACTTACTTTACCATCTTATTTTGTCTTCTGTGTACCACATTTTTGTGTGCTCTTTTTATCCATTTTCCATGCATTTTTTTCAAGATTTGTTTACTTTAGAGAGCACACAAGTGGGAGGAGCAGAGGGAAAAGGAGAGAGAATCTCAAGAAGACTCCATGCTGAGTGTGGAGCCTGATGCCAGTCTCCATCTCATGACCCTAAGATCATAACCGGAAGTGAAACCAAGAGTCAGACCCTTAGCTGACCGCACTACCCAGGTGCCTTGATCTTCCCTGCATTTTATTAAAATTTTTTTTAATCTTCTACTCTAGTGGTCAGGACATTACACATTCTATGCACATACCTTAAACTAGTTTTAAAATGTGTAGCAGATAATCTAGTCAATACCTATATCCTCCCCTAATCAATAAAATGACCTTAAAACATTTATTCTCTAATCTCCCCTCTTACATCTTATATATTATCATTGCCCAGTATTTTGGTTCCAATTTTTCTTCAACTGGCAGAATTAGTCTTAACTGTCAAATCTTATGAGATAAATGACGTGTTTAATAACTTTGCTGCCAGCAAGAGTCTCTTTTTAAATTCATTTATTTATATTGTAATAAAGAACATGCAAATGTCATATATATATGTATATATATAGCTTGATGCTATCTTTACATATGTATATACCTGCATAATCACAACACAATTATGAATATAAAACTTTCTAGCACCCCCATAATGTTCTGTCATGCTCCTTCTCCATCTATATTCCAAGTGGTAACCAATATTCTATTGCATAATCAATCATATTTATCTATTTAGAGGCTCATACAAACGAAAACATATAGTGCACTCTTTTGATTCTGTTTTTTTTTTTCTTTGTCTTTATACTCTCTGTAAGAATCATGCAGGGTAAACACCACTTTTTTAAAAAAAAAGTTTTCATTTAAGTTCCAGATAGTTAACACACAGTGTAATACTAGATTCAGGTGTACAATATAGTGATTAAACACTTATATACAACACCCAATGCTCATCATAACAAATGCACACCTGATTCCCCATAAACTATTTAACCCATCCCCCACACACCTGCCTTCTGATAACCATCAGTTTGTTCTCTATATTTAAGGGTCTGTTTCTTGGTTTGCCCCTTTCTCTGTTTTTCCCTATGCTGATTTGTTTCTTAAAATTCCACATATGAGTGAAATCATATGGTATTTGTCTTACTCTGACTGACTGATTTTGCTTAGCATAATACTCTCTAGCTCCATCCACCTTGTTGTAAATGGCAAGATTTCATTCTTTTTGTGGCTGAGTAATATTCCATTGTGTATAGATAACACCGCATCTTTATCCATTCATCAGTTGATGGACACTTGGGATTTTTCCATAATTTGGCTATTGTAGATAATGCTGCTATAAACATCTGGGTGCATGTATCCCTTTGAATTTGTATTTTTGTATCCTTTGGGTAAATATGTAGCGGTGCAATTGCTGGATCACAGAGTAGTTCTATTTTTAACTTTTGTGGAACTTCCATACTGTTCCCCAGAGTGGCTGCACCGTTTGCATTCCCACCAAGAATGCAAGAGGGTTCCCCTTTCCACATCCTCACCAACACCTGTTCTGTCTTCTATTGTTGATTTTAGGTATTCTGGCAGGTGTGAGGTGGTATCTCATTGTAGTTTTGATTTGTATTTCCATGATGATCAGTGATGTTGACCATCTTTTCATGTGCTTGTTGGCTATCTGGAGGTCTTCTTTGGAAAAATATCTATTCATGTCTTCTGCCCATGTTTAATTGGATTATTCAATTTTGGGGTGTCAATTTTTATAAACTGTTTATATATTTTGAATACTAACCCTTTATCAGATAGGTCATTTGCAAATACCTTCTCCCATTCCATAGGTTGCCTTTTAGTTTTGTTGATTGTTTCCTTCACTGTGCAGAAGCTTTTTATTTTGATGAAGTCCCAATTGTTTATTTTTGCTTTTCTTAATCCGTTCTGACACCCTATGATTTTTGATTGGAGCATTTAGTCTATTTACATTCAGAGTAATTATTAATAGATAGATATGTATTTATTGCTATTTTATTACTTGTTTTGCCATTGCATCTGGAGATTTTTTTCTGATCCTTTCTTGTCTTTGTCACTTTTGACCTCTCCTTTCCACTCAAAGAATGCTCTTTAATATTTCTTGCAGGGCTGGTATAGTGATCATGAACTCCTTTTTTTTGTCTGTGAAATTCTTTTTATCTCTCCTTCTATTCTGAATGACAGCATTGCTAGATAGATTATTCTTGGCTGTAGATTCAGCATGTTGAATAGATCATGCCACTCCCTTCTGGCTTGTCAAGTTTCTATTGAGAAATCTGCAGCTAGCTCTATGGGTTTCCCCTTGTAAGTTAAGGACTTCTTTTGCCTTGCTGCTTTTAAGATTTTTTTCCTTTATCACTGTATTTTGCAAATTTAATTTAATATGTGTTGGTGTTGACATGCTTTTAGTGATTTTGAAGGGAGTTCTCTGTGTCTCCTAGATCTGGATGTCTCTTTCCTTTCCTGGATTATGGAAATTTTCTGTTATTATTTCTTGAAATAAATTTTCTTCCCCCTTTTCTCTCTCTTCTTCTGGGACTTCTATAATATGAATGTTATTGGGTTTGATGAAGTCGCTGAGTTCCCTAAGTCTCTTATGTTGCATAATTCTTCTGTGGTCTGGTAGGACTGCCCTTCTCAGTCAAGCTTGCCTGAGTCCCAGCATGGTGGGCCTCTTCCCCAGAAGACCAGCACAAACACTTACCCACACCATATCTCCCAACCAGAAATTTCTGCAGGGCCTCAGTTCTGGTGGAGTTGGTGTCAGTTCTCATTTCACAATCAGACCAAAGCACACTTAGTTAAAAGTCACCACATTCGGGTCAAGGGCCAAATACTGCCCGCAGGAGGCAAGAGGAAACTCTGCAGATGCCTGGCTTGAAGGATAGAGCAGCCAAAATACAACAGCAGAGTGCATGTAGCAGACACTGGAGACACTCTCTAAAGTGGCAGGCCCTGGGCACTATATGACTTCTTCTTCATAAAGCCATTATTTTCAGCAGCAGGAGACATAACTGGTTTTTCTAACACAGAGAAGGCAGAGACTTAGACAAAATGCCAAGACAGAGGAATTTATCCCAAATGAAAGAACAATATAGGGCCACAGCCAGAGATCTAATCAGAACAGATATAAGTAACATGACTGATGGAGAATTTAAAGCAGCAATCCTAAGATGTTAACTGGGCTTGGGAAAAGAAGACATCAGTGAGACCCTTACAACAGAGATAAAAGAGTTAAAAAAGAATCAGTTAGAGATTAAGAATGCAATAAAAATGATTGGAAACAGGCTTGATGCAATGAATGGCAGGCTAGAAAAAGCAAAGGAACAAACTAACAACCTATAAGACAAAATAATGGAAACTAATGAAACTGAAGGAAAAAGAGAAAGAATTATGCAATACAAGAATGGATTAAATTTCTTTTAGAGAGAGAAAGAGCACACACATGTGAGTTGGCGGGAAGGGGCTGGGGGAGAGGGAGAGAGAAAATCTTAAGCAGGCTCTACATCCAGCATGAAGCTCCAACACAAGGCTAGATCCCACAGCCCTGAAATTAATGACCTGAGATGAAATCAAGTTGGACACTTAACTGACTGAGCCATCCATGTGGCCCTAGTTTGAATTTTTAATGTGGAAGTTATCAATAATTTAACCTACATAAACAAAGCCCCATTGCAGTCCAAAATAATTTTTAAAGGTTTCAATAGTTCTTCAGACCAAATAATTTAATAACTGCTGCACTAGAGATTATACTATGTATCTGATTTATTTCAGTCCAAATTAAATTAGTAATTTCACCATCTCTTAAATGACATCTAGCATCTTATTAAAGGGCTGTATCATTGTCATTTTCTTACTATTATAAATGTTATACATTTTATAAGACATTAATATTTGTTCTTATTTTATACAGATAAGATTCATTTATATTTTATCAACATATTTTCCCTTTCTGGGACTGTTCATTATTACTGCAGTTTTTTACTTTCATCTGAGATTATTTTCTTTCAGACAGAAAAACTCCATTTATCCTAGGGCAAGTCTCCTGTGACAAATTCTTTTAGCATTTATTCTTATTAAAATATTTTCATTTTGCCTTTATTTTTGAAGGATATTACATATATTCATTTTTCTTTACAATTATGTAGAATACAAGTTGACAGGAATTTTTATCTTTCACTAATTTAAATATATAATAAAATTTTATTCTGGCTAGAGTTACCAATCATTCTGGCTTGCCTCAAAGTGTTTGAATTTTAACATTGAAAATCTTGCTTCCTAGTACATCCCTTAGACCAGAGGAAATTAGAATGTTTTGTCATCTCACTTTTGGCGTCCATTGCTTCTGCGGAATAGTTGGCTATCGATATTTCTTTGTGATTTCTTTGACGAATGTTTTCTTTCTCCAACTGATTGCTGTAAGGTTTTTTTGGTCTGTTTTTGATTTTTCAATAACTTGAATGATTTGACTGTGATGTGTGTAGGTAAAGTTTTATTTGTTTATATCCTACTTGTTCTTTGATGAACTCCTTTAGTTTATGTTTTATGTATTTCATCACATTTGAAAAAATATTCTTGGCCATTATTTCTTTAAATAATTTTCCTGCCTGATTTTCTCTATACTTTCTTTTTAGAATATGAATTACATGTATGTTAGAATGTTTGAGCTCTGTTCTCATTTTTCCATCCTGTTTTTCTTCCAGTGCTTTAGATTATTTTCAATTGACATATCTTCAAAGTAACTAATATTATCTATTGTTGAACCCATCTGTCTAAACAGCTTTTAATTTCTGAAATGATATTTTGCAGTTCTAGAATGTACAATTAACTATATTTTTATACATTTTAAATACTTTTTTGTAATTGTTCATATTTTCATCCATTTTATCTATATTTTCCTCTATTTTCTGTATATATTCAACAGCTTGGGCTAGTATAACAGATTCCATAGAATGGGTGACTTAAACAAGCATTTATTTTTCATAGTTCTGGAGGCTGGGAAATCTAAGTTTGAGAAGTTGGCAAATTCCATTCCTGGTGAGGGCCCCTTTCCTGGTTTCAAGATAGCCATTTTCATGTTGTATCCTCACATGGCATAGAGAAAAAGAGATAGAAAGCTCTGGTCATTTAATCCCCTTATAAGTGCACAAATATCATCATGGGGCCTCCACCCTCATGACTCTATCTTAACCAAATTACTTCCTAAATGTTTTATCTCCAAATACTACTACATTTGGTATTAGGGTTTCATAATATGGATTCACGTTATGGATTCAGCCCATAGCAATTTAATATAATAATCAAAATTATTTTGAAGCCCTTTTATGATAACCCCAATATCTGGATAATTTCTAGTAAACTACTATTGGACATTATTTCTCTTTCTTATTAATAATTTACTTATACATTTGCATATCTAATAATTTTTATTATGTTTCAGGTATTGTAGATGATACTTTGCAGATGCTATGGATTATGTCACTTTCCTCTAGAGTGTGTTAGATAATATTGTGGCAAACAGTCAAATTACCTTGAATCATCTTGATTCTGTGGAGATTTGGTTTTAGAGTTTATTAAGATGATTGTCCTGGAGAATGGCCCTTAACCATAAAATAAGGCCTTTCTGAGGTCTTAACCGAAGACTATGGGTGTTCATAATACCCTGGTATTATCTAAACTCAAACTTCCATCTCCAAAGAACTGTGCAGCCTCTGAAATATCACCCTAGCATTCCAGTCCAGCAGCTGTTTTCTGATAGACCTACCAGAGTCTTACTCTGAAAATGTAATGCCTAGAAATTGGTTAAATAACCATGAAAAACTTTATTCATCTCTTTTTTTGTGGCCTTTTCCTTTCTTGGAATCACCTCTTCCCCTAAGTCCAACTACCATGGTGATCCTGAAATTATCTTCCCAGTGGGGCTGCTATCCTCTACTCCTGCTCTATTTCTCTGAACTGTGGTTTTGAAAACACCGTCATTAGGAGAAAATCCAGGGTAAATTCTGAGTTCACTTCATGTATTTTCCTTCTCTCAATATTGTAGACTTGCTTGTTTTCCAATGCTTGCAAACAGTTATTTTATACATTTTTTCCAGGATTTTTAGGTTTTTTTTCCTAGTAGAAAAGGGTAATTCTGATACCAGCATCACTCACCATAGCTTGTTCCCTTACCATACCTCTTGCTTCCTATTTCTTCCTTCAAGATTCTTTTAATTATTTTTCAATGAAGGTATGTTAGTAGTAAACTTCTGCAATCTTTTTCTGAAAATATTCCTATTTTGTCCTTCTCAAGTTAAATAATTCTGACTTAACATATTATTTTTGTCAGAATTTAAGATATTTGATTATCTTCTGGTATATTGTTTTGGTGATGACTGTTATTACTCTGTCATTATGGTTGATCTGTCTTAATACCTAAAATAGATATTAAGATTAGTTTATTTATTTTTGATGGTATTAAATATCATTATTCTGTATGTTAGTATGCATATCATTTTTTTTCGTTATTTTACTTTATTCTGTTGGGGATATGCTTACTTTCCTGAATCTAATGATTCAAACTTTCATCAGTTCTGTATGCTTTTTAACCAGTATATTTTCAAAAATTGCTTCATTTCCATTTTCACTGTTTTCACCTTTAGGACTCTAAATTAGATGCATGTTGAAACTTACTAAACTCTACACATTTTAACCTATTTGTCATCTCTTTCTACATAATACATTCTGGATTATTTCCTCTTTAGATGTTTTTAATATGCATTTAAATCATCCTGTGAATGCTTAAATTTCAATTATTAAAAGTTTCTTTCCTCAAAATTCTATTTGGTTCTTTTTTCATCTATTCCTGTTTTTTTTTTACTTGCTCTCTACTTATTTATATTATTTTTTAAAATAAATTCCCTTTTCTCTTTAATCATTTTAAGCATACTTAATTTATAATGAGTTTCATGATCTATTATTTTCATTTTTGGGGATGTCAATTGTTGTGAGGCAATTTTCCATGGGTCTCTCATGTGGTCTGCATTTATTGTGAGCAGAGGCTCTGACTACATTTGCTCTGCATGATCTTCACAAGGATGCTAATATAGCAAATAACCTTTCATAAAATAGATGGTCTGTAATTCTATCATAAAAAGCAGGCATGCTTACTTTCTATCATAAAAGATTGTTGTTCCTTAAACTCAGTTTTTTTTTTCTTATAATATAATCCACTTTGTGTGTAGGTGTCACCTGACTCTCTTCACATCATACTGTGAGAATTGGGGCTCAGGGAATTTGCCAAAGAAAATGATGGTACTCTGGCTATTGCTATTGCTGTGAGTAATAAAGTCCATTGTCTCTGACAAGGAGTCTTATAACTTCTGCTGAGATCTATAAAGCTGTGTCAGGCTAAATGGTTAGTTTGCAAATAGGTTAAAATCTGACAGTTCCTTCATAGTTTTGGTAACAGAGTTGTGTCAATGATAGAGAGAAGGCTTTCTGGAAGAATTTTAGGATGAAAGTCTTGTAGATCAACTAAAGTTATTTGAGGGAAGTCCATAAAATGGTTACAAACATATTGACCAAAGTTCATAGTCAAATAGGCAATAAATTATTATCCACTTTGTAGGTCCTGGAATGTGATATACCAATTTTATAGCAGTAGAAGGAGAGCAACAACCTTTCATCCAGGAAGAAATACCTCAGATATCAGGAGTACAGGAGAAGAAGATATGGCAATAATTTTTGTCTTTGATAATCACCATTAGCACCTTCCTCACAAAGAAAAACATTCTAGTGTGGCTATCCTGAACTTTTTAAAGCACCTTAAATTTAACTGATATTTCTTGCATTTTTAGGGTAACCTTAAAGTGTAGTTTTACTTTTGTTTCTGCAAAGGTCCAAGGGGTTTTACTGGTCATTGATGTGTTCTGTGTTAATTTCAGCTTTCTGTTCTCACATCACACTGGTTATATAGTTCATATTGTACGTATGAGTGAGGCGCAGGCTAACAACTTTATAACTAAACTAAAAGGATCACATATCACGATCAAGTGGGATTTATTCCAAGGATACAAGGATCGTTCAACATATGTAAATCAATAATCATGATATACCACATTAACAAAATGAAGGACAAAAATAATATGATGGTGTCAAGAGATGCAGATAAAATATCTAAAAGATTTAATATTCCTTCATGATAAAAATTCTCAACAAATAAGATATAGAACAAAAGTACCTTGAATATAATAAAATCCATACGTGACAAATCCACAGCTAACATAATACTAAATTGTGAAAAGCTAAAAGCTTTTCCTCTAATCAAGAATGAAATGAGAGTGCCCACTATCACCACTTCTATTCAACATAGTACTAGAAGTTCTAGCAAGAGTAATCAGTCAGGAAAAAGAAATAACAAGCATCCAAATTGGAAAGGAAGAAGCAAAAATTGTCTCTGCAGATAACATGATCATATATATGGAAAACCCTAAATACTCCACAAAGAAACTGTTAAAATTAATAAATGAATTCAGTAATTTTTCAGAATATGAAATCAAAATACAAAATAATATATACACTAACAATGAACTATCTGAAAAAGAAACTAAGGAAATAATCCCATTTACAATAGCATTGAAACCAATAAAATAATTAGGAATAATTTAACCAAGGAGGTGAAAGATCTGTACACTGAAATCTGTAACACACTGATGAAAAAATTGGAAGAAGAGACAAATAAATGGAAAAATATCCTATATTCCTGGATTAGAGAATTATCATTATTAAAATCTCCATATTACACAAATGATATATAGATCCAATGCAATCCCTATCAAAATTCCAATGGCATTATAAAAGGTAAAGTATACGTCACATATAATGTTATATGAAATTCAGGTGAACAACACAGTGATTTGACAATTATATACATAATGCTATGCTCACCTTGGTAAGTGTAGTTACTACCTTTCAATATACATTGCTGTTACATTATTATGACTATATGTCCTAAGCTGTAGTTTTAATCCCTATGACTTATTTATTTTATAACTGGAAGTCTGTACCATTTAAACACCTTGACCTATTTCACCCATTCCCCAAATCCTTTCCTTCTGGCAAACACCAGTTTGTTCTCTGTATTTATGACTTTGTCTCTAGTTTTTGTTTGTTTTAGATTCCACATGTAATAAAATCATATGGTATTTGTCTTTTTCCTTCTGAATTATTTTACTCAGCATGCTACCCTCTAGAACCATCCACATTATCACAAATAGCAAGATCTCATTCTTTTTTATGGCTGAGTAGTATTCCATTGTGTACACACACTCACACACACACACACCACCTCTTCTTTATCTATTCATTTATCAGTGAACACATAGGTTGTTTCCAGAGAGAGAGAATGGGGGAATGGTGGGGGGGGGCAGGGGCAGAAGGAGAGGGAGCATATTTCAAACAGACTCTGTGCTGAGTGTGGAGCCCCACATGGGGCTAGATCTCATGACCCTGAGATCACGACCTGAGTTGAAATCAGGATTTGGATGCTTAACCAACTGAGCCACCCAGGTGCCCCTGTTTTTGTTTTCTTTGGGTAAATACCCAGTAGTGGAATTACTGGAACATATGCTATGTTTGTTTTAATTTTTGAGGAATCTCCATACTGTTTTCCAGAGTGGGTACACCAATTTACATTCCTACCAACAGTGCTTCAGCTTTCCTTTTCTCCACATCCTCACCAACACTTGGTATTTCTAGTCTCTTTGACATTAGCCATTCTGACAGATGTAAGGTGATATCTCATTGTGGTTTTGACTTCCATTTCCCTGATGATTAGTGGTGTTGAGCATCTTTTCATGTGTCTGCTGACCATCTGTATGTCTTCACTGAAAAAAAAAATCTATTCATGCCCTATCCCCTTTTTTGTTCCTCTATCCATTTTTTAATTGGATTGTTTTTCTGGTGCTGGGCTGTATAAATTCTATATATATTTTATATATTAACACTTATCAGATATATCATTTGCAAACATCTCTCATTCAGTAGGTTCTTTGTTTTGTTGATGATTTCCTTCACTGTGGAAAAGATTTGTATTTTGGTATAGTCCCAGTAATTTATTCTCATTTCCCTTGTTTCCCTTGTCTGCAGAGATGGATCAAGAAAAATGTTGTTAGAGCTAATGTTCAAGAGATAAGTATGTTTTCTTCTAGTTTTATGGTTTTAGGTTTCACATTTAGGTCTTTAATCCATTTTCAGTTTATATTTGTGTATGGTGTAAGAAAGAGGTCTCTCTTCACTTTTTTTTTTTTTTTTTTGGCGTGTAGCTGTCCCGTTTTCCCAGCACCATTTATTGAAAAGAATGTATTTTATTCATTGTGTATTCTAGCTTCCTTTGCTGTAGATTAATTGACCATATAAGTATGTTTTTATTTATGGATTCTCTATCTGTTCCATTGATCTACATGTCTATTTTTGTTCCAGTACCATACTGTTTTGATTACTATGGCTTTGTAGTATATCTTAAAAACTGGGATTGTGATACCTCCAAATTTGTTATTTTTTTTTCTCAAGGTTGTTTTAAATATTTGGGATTTTGTGGTTCCATAAAAATTCTAGATTTATTTATTCCTGTGAAAAAAATAATTGGCATTTTGATAGGGATTGCATTGAATTTGTAGATTGCTTTGGGTAGTATGGACATTTTAACAATACTAATTCTTCTGAACCATAAACATGGTATAGCTTTCCATTTCTTTGCTTTATCTTTAATTTTTTTCATCAATGTTATATGGTTTTCAGAGTACAGGACTTTAACTTTCTTGATTAAATTTATTCCTAGGTATTTTATTGTTTTTGGTGAAATTGTAAATGGGACTGTTTTCTCAATTTCTCTTTCTGCTACTTCGTTATTAGTGTATAGACTTACACCAGATTTTTTTAATATTAATTTTGTATCCTGCTGTTTTATTGAATTCATTTATTAGTTCTAATGTATTTTTGGTAGAGTTTTTTGGGATTGTCTATGTATAGTATAATATCATCTGAAAATAGTAACAGAGTTATTTCTATGTTACCAATTTGGATGCCTTTTATGTCTTTTTATTGTTTAATTGTTGCAGCTAAGACTTCCAGTGCTATGTTGAATAAAAGTGGTGAGAATGGACATCCTTGTTTCTGATCTTAGATGAAAAGGTTTCGGTATCTCACCACTCAGTATGATGTTAGCTGTGGGTTTGTCACTTATAGCATTTATTATCTTGAGTATGTTCCCTCTAAACCCACTTTATTGAGTTTTTATCATGAATGGATGTTGAATTATAAAGTACTGTTTCTGTACTTCTGAGATGATCATATGATTTTTATCCTTCATTTTGTTAATGTGCTGTATCATACTGATTGGTTTTTGTGGATACTGAACCACACTTGCATTTCTGGAATAAATCCTACTTGATCACAATGAATGATCTTTTTAGTATATTCTTGAATTCAGTTTGCTAATATATTTTTTGAGGATTTTTCATCTATTTTCATCAGGAATATTGGCCTGTAGATTTCTTTTCTTGTAGTGTCTTTATCTGATTTTGGTATCAGCGTAATGCTGGCCACATTAAAATAATTTGGAAGCTTTCTTTTCTAATTTTTGGAATTGTTTGAGGAAAGTAGGTATTAACTCTTTGAATGTGTGCTAGAATTCACCTATGGAGCCATCTGGTCATGGACTTTTGTTTGTTGGGAGTTTTTCAATTACTGATTCAATTTCATTAGTAGTAATTGGTCTATTCAAATTTTGTATTTCTTCCTGATTTAGTTTTTTTGGAAGATTGCATGTTTCTAGGATTTATCCATTTCTTCTAGGCTGCCCAATTTGTTGACATATAACTTTTCAGAGTAGTCTCTTATAGTCCTTTTTATTTCTGTGGTGTTGGTTTTTGCCTTTCTTTCATTTCTGTTTTTATTTAGTTGAGTCCTCTCTTCTTTATCTTGATGAGCCTGGCTAAAGTTTTATCAATTGTATTTATCTTTTCAAAGAACTAGTTCTTGGTTGCCTTGATTTTTTCCATTGTTTTTTAATCTTTATTTCATTTATTTCTACTTTGATTTTCATTCTTTCCTTCCTTTTACTAACTTTGAGCTTTGTTTCTTCCTTTTTTCTCTTTAGGTGTAAGATTAGATTGTTTATTTGAGATTTTTTTTTTTTTTGAGATAGGCTTGTATTGCTCTAAACTTAGATTTTAGAACAGCTTCCCCTGTGTCCCAAGACTTTGGGCTGTTGTGTGTTCATTCACATTTGTCTCCATGTATTCTTTTTCCTCTTTGATTTCTTCATTGACTCATTGGTTATTAATAGCATGTTGTTTAGCTTACATGTCTTTGTGTTTTTCCCCCCAGGTTTTTTCTCATAATTGATTTCATATCATTGTGGTTGGAAAAGATACTTAAAATGATTTCAGTCTTAGGCGCCTGGGTGGCTCAGTCGTTAAGCGTCTGCCTTCAGCTCAGGTCATGATCCCAGGGTCCTGGGATCGAGTCCCACACCAGGCTCCCTGCTCGGCGGGAAGCCTGCTTCTCCCTCTCCCACTCCCCTGCTTGTGTTCCTGCTCTCGCTATCTCTCTCTCTGTCAAATAAATAAAATCTTAAAAAAATGATTTCAGTCTTCTTAAATTTATTGAGACTTGTTTTGTGACCTAACATGATCTCTCCTGGAAAATGTTCCATGCGCATTTGAGAAGAATATTTTCTGTTGTATTTGAATGAAATACTCTGTATATATCTCTTAAGTCCATCTGGTCTATTGTGTAGGTGAAAGCAACTGTTTTCTTACTGATTTTCTGTCTGAGTATTCTATGCATTGATGTAAGTAGTGTGTTAAAGTCCCCTACTAATATTGTATTACTAATATTGTATTACCATCAATTTCTCCCTGAATGTCTGTCAACATTTGCTGTATGTATCTAGGTGGCCCTAAGTTGGGTGCATAGATATTGCAATTATTATATCTTCTTGATGGATTGATCCCTTTATCATTATCTAATGTCCTTCTTTGTTTCTTGTTGTAGTCATTACTTTGAAGTATATTTTGTGTGATGTAAGTACTGCTACCCAACTTTATTTTCACTTCCATTTGCATAGAATATCTTTTTTCATCCTTTCACTTTCAGTCTGTATGAATCTTTAGGTTTGATGTTAGTCTCTTGTTGGCATTATATAGGTGTAGCTTGTGTTTTTCATCCATCCAGTCACCCCATGACTTTGGATTGAAATATTTAGTCCATTTACATGTAAAGTAATTACTGATATTTATAACTAAATGCCATTTTGTTAATTGTTTTCTGGCTGTTTTCATAATTCGTCTCTGTTCCTTTCTTTTTTTGCTCCCTTTCCTTAAATTTTGATGACTTTCTTTAATGTTATGCCAGAGTTCTTTTGTTTTTATTTATGTATCTATTACAAGTCTTTGGTTTGTGGTTACCATAAGGTTTCTATATAACATCCTAAGTGTAGAGCAGTCTATAGTAATCTAATAGATGCTTAAGTTCAATCATATTCTTAACAAAACTTCATTTTTATGCCTCCATATTTTATGTATATGATGTCCTATTTTACATATTTTTATTTTATGAATCCCTTAAATAATTTTCTAGATACAATTGATTTTACTACTTTTACCTTTTAAACTTCATACTAGCTTTATAAGTGATTGATGAACTATGTTTGCTTTTACTTGTGCAATTATTTTTCCTTTCATAATATTCTTTTAATTTTGACCTTTTCTTTTTTTGTTTAAAAAGTCCCTTTAACATTTCTTGTAAGGCTGGTTTACTGGTCATGAACTCCTTTCACTTTTGTTTGGGAAACTATCTTTTTATTTTATTTTATTTTATTTTATTTTATTTTATTTTATTTTATTTTATTTTATTATGTTATGTTATCACCATACATTACACCATTAATTTTTGATGTAGTGTTCCATGATTCATTGTTTGCGTATAACAGCCAGTGCTCCATTCAGTACATGCCTATCTATTTCAATTCTGTATGATAACCTTACTAGGTAGAGTATTTTTGGTTGTAAGTTTTTTTTTTATTTTTATTACTTTGAACATATCATGCCACTCCCTCCGGCTTGCTAAACTCTTGATGAAAAATCAGCTGCTAGCCTAAAAGGGTTTTCCTTGTATGTAACTGTATTTGCATCCTTTTTGCTGCTTTTAAAATTTTCTCTTTATGTTTAATCTTTGATCATTTTTTATCTTTGACATTTTAATTATCATGCGTCCTGGTGAACCTTTATGGGTTCATCTTGTTTGGGACTCTCTGCACTTACTGGAACTGGATGTTTCTTTTCTTTTCCACATTAAGGAAGTTTTCAGCTATTATTTCTTCAAATAAGTTTTCTGCTCCTTTCTGTCTAATTCTGGAACCACCATAATGCAGTGTTATTATGCTTGATATTGTCTTAGAGGTTTGTTAACCCATCCTTGTTTTTTAAATTCTTTTTTTTTTTTCTTTTTGCTGTTCATCTTGGGTGTGTTCCCTTGTCCTGTCTTTGATGTAGTCAATCTGGTCTGAATTCTCTAATCTTTTGTTGATTCCTCCCAATGTTTTCTTTTTTTCATTTCAGTTATTTTATTTTTCAACTATAATTGGTTTTCATATTTTGTGTCTTTTTGTTGAAGTTCTCACTGAGTTCATCCACTCATGTTCAGTGAGCATCTTTATGACCATTATTTTGAACTCTTTATCAGGCAGATTGCATATCTGTTTCATTTAATTTTTTCTGAAATTTTATCTTGTTCTTTCATTTGAAGTGTATTACCTTTGTATCCTCATTTTGTTTGACTTCCTGCATTTATTTCTATCAATTAAGTAAAAGAGCTATTTCTTCTAGACTTGAGGAAATCGACTTCCCCTCTGTAAACTGCATGTGTCTAGTAGGTTTGGTTGGCTGTCTGGAGCTCTAGCAAGTGTTGATTGGGGTTCCTAGGGTACTCTATGCTGGGCCCACCCTGGTGGGATGGCTGGAGCCAAGGGAAGCTTGGGCCAGGAAGGCTCAGGGTGCTCTGTTCAGGGGGAGGGGGCTGAATGGGCAATATGAGCTGAAGTAGGTGTGGGCTTGGAGGTCCTAGGGCACTTTTCACAGAATGTGCCCTGGCAAGTCATACAGAGCTGATGTGGGTATGAACCTAGAGTATTCTGAGATGTTTTATGCCTGTGTTGCCTTGGCAAAATGACTGGAGTTCTACTGGCTGCTGTCCAGGGGTGTTCTGGTGCATTCCACCTGGGATTACCTTGGTGGGACAGCTGGGACTTGGTGGGTATTGTGGAGGGGCATCTTGGAGAGATGGCTGGGGCTGGGGCTGATGTGAGCTAGGGGACCAAGCATGCTGAAGTGGCAGGCTGGCTAGGGCACCCGGACCCTACTTTTGGGCGCATTATCTAGTTAGAGCTGCAAAATAAACTGGCACTTGCCAGCCCCTCTGGCCCCAGAGAGAGTTCCAGAAGCTCCCCCACCATTTGGCAAAGCTCTAGGGTTGGGGTTTCTTTATAGTTTACTTCCTCTTTAAACTGCAGCTTTTTTTCCCTTGTGCCCAAGGGATTTTGAAGCTACAGTGGGATAAGGGTCTAGGGAAACTCTGAGGTAGTGGGCAGGCTAGGGCACCTAGATCCTGTTCCTATTTACACTGTCAAAGTGGAAGGGCAATGTAAACAATGGCACTCATCAGCCCCTCTGACACTGGACAGAGTTCCAGGAAGATTCTGATATTTGGTGGAGGATTAGTTCCTTTATTTTCTTGTTGCCCTTTTGAGCTACAGTTTTTTTTCTGTGCCCATGGAAGATGAATTTGCTCCTGGTCCTGTAGTACTCTCTCTCCCCACTGCTGTTCACAGTATTGGATTGGGGGTGTTCCTATCATTATTGTGTCTGCATCTTTCCTGCTATTCTCTATGTGGTCCCTCTAATCTTTGTGGTGTAGAAGCTGCTCAGTCAGCCTTTAGTTCTTCAGGAGGAATTTTTCTAAATGTAGGCATAGATTACGCATGTCTGTGAAGGAGGTTAGTTCAAGGTCTTCCTGAACTTCATCATCTTGGATCCTCCTGGTTTTCTATTTCAGCCTGATAAATAACATCTACAAAAATCAATACCTGGGGGTGCCTGGGTGGTTCAGTCGATTAAGCATCTGCCTTTGGCTCAGGCCATGATCCTAGGGTCCTGGATGGAGTCCCTGCTCGGTGGGGAGCCTGCTTCTCCCTCTCCCCTCTGCCCCTCTCCCCTACTTATGCTCTCCCTCTCTCTCACATGCACTAGCTCTTTCTCTCACATAAATAAATAAAAATTTTAAAACAAAAACAACCTATACCTGAAATCATACTAATGGCAGGAAAGTAGATGCTTTCCCTTTAATATCAGGAATAAGGTAAAGATGTCTTCTCTTACCACTCTTATTCATCTTTGTACTAAAAGTCTTAGTCAAGGCAATAAGAAAAAATGAAGTAAAAGGTATACAGTATACAGTTTGAGAATGAAGAAATAAAACTTTGCAGATGACATGATTGTCTATGTAGAAAAAAAACAATTGACAAAAATTATTTGAATTAACAAGCAATTGTACCAATTTTACAGGATACAAAGATAATACACAAAAGTCAATGACTTTTGTATCTACCAGCAATGAGTGGATTACAATCTAAAATTTAAAAGGCAACGCCATTTACATTAACATCAAAAAATCAATATTTAGGTATAAATCTAACAAAATATATACAACAGCTATATGAAGAAAGCTTTAAAATGCAGATGAAATAAATCAAAGGAGATATAAATGACTGGTAAAATATTCCTGTTCATGGATAAGAAGACACGATATTGTTAAGATGCCAATTATTCACATTATCTCTAGATTTAACACCATCTCAATAAAAATACAAGAAAGGTACATTGTGGATAAGAACAAACTGATTCTAAAGCTCATATGAAAAGGGAAAAAAAGGTCCAGATTAGCTGACATAGTATTAAAAAGAACAAAGTTGAAGGACTGACACTATTCCACTTAAATGTTTAATATGAAGCTACATTGATCAAGATAGTGTAGTACAAGTAAAATAACAGATAAATAGATCAACAGAACAGAATAGAGAGCCAAGAAATAGGCCCACACAAATATAGTCAACTGATCCTTGACAAAGGAACATGGCAATTTAATGGCAAAAAGATAGTATTTTCAACAAATGGTACTAAAGCAACTAGACATCCACATGGCAAAAAAATCTATATACTGACCTTATACTTTTCACAAAAACTACCTCAAAATGGATCACAGATCTAAATGTAAAACTCCAAACTATAAATATTTTAGAAGATAAAATAGAAGAAAATCTAGGTGACCTTATACTTGGCAATAAGTTTATAGACAAACACCAAATGCACAAGTGAAATAGAAATTTGAAAATCAGACCTCTTTAAGATTTAAATCATCTGCTGTTCAATAGACACTATTAAGAGAATGAAAAGAGAAGCCACAGAGTGGAAGAAAGTATTTACAAAACACATATGTGATATAAAGAACTCAAAACTCTACAATAAAAAAAAAACAGATCAAGGAACTCAATCAAAATGTAGACAAAAGATCTGGACACCTCATGTACATAGATATAGAGATGGTAAATAAGCATCTGAAAAAAATAAAAGCCATATATGAAAAGCCACAGTGAACATCATACTCAATGATGAGAACCTGAGAGTTTTCCCTCTAATCAGAAAAAAGACAAGCATGTCCACTATCACCACTTTTTTTCAACATAGTAATGGAAGTTTTAGCTGCAGTAATCAGAGAAAAAAAGAAATAGAAGGCCTACAAATTATTAAGGAAGAATTAAACTCTATTTGCAGATGACATGATATGATACATAGAAAATCCTAAAGACTCCACCAGAAAACTATTCAAACTGATAAAAATTCATTAAAGTTGCAGGGCACAAAATTAATCTACAAGAATTGCATTTATATATAATAATAATAAAGTAACATCTATATATATTAATATTTCTACATAATATATAATTATTTATGTAATAATAATATAATTTTATATGATAGAAATATATTTGCATTTCATATAATAATAATAATAAAGTAGCAGAAAGAGAAATCAAGAAAACAATCCCATTTAAATTTTACACCCCCCCAAAAAAACCTAGGAATAAACTTAACCAAGGAGGTGGAAGACTTATATTCTGGAAACTATAGAACATCGATAAAAGAAATTGAAGAAGACAAAACAAATGGAAAGATATTCCATGCTCAAGAACTGGAAGAATTAATATTGTTAAAATGTCCTTACTACAGAAAGCAATCTACAGATTCAGTGTAATCACCATCAAAATACAAATAACGTTTTCACAAAAGTAGGACAAATATTACTAAAATTTGTATGAAATTGCAAAGGACCCTGAATAGCCAAACCAATATTGAGAAAGAACAGCAAAGCTGGAGGTATCACAATTTCAGATTTCAAGATATTCCACAAAGTTGCAGTAAACAAAACAGTATGGTACTGGCACAAAAACAGACACATAGATTAATGAAACAGAAGGAAGAGCCCAGAAGTAAATCAAGACTTCTATGGTCAATTAATTCATGACAAAGGATGCAAAAATATACAATGGGGAAAAGATAATCTCTTCAATAACTGGTGCTGAAAAACACTGAGAGCTACAAGCAAAAGAATTAACTTGGACCACTTCCCTACAAGTTACACAAAAACAAGCCCCAAACTGATTAACAGCCTGTGTTAAGCCCAAAGCCATAAAAATCCTAGAAGCAAAAATAGGCAATAATCTCTTGGACATTGACATTAGCAGCATTTTTCTAGCTACGTCTCCTAAGGCAAGTGAAACAAAAGCAAAAATAAACTACTGGAATTATGCCAAAATAAAAACCTTTTGCATGGCAAAGGAAACCATCAACAAAACAAAAAGGCAACCTACTGATGGGAGAATATATCTGCAAGTGATATATTTGATAAGGGGTTAATGTCCAAAATATATAAAGAACTTGCACAACTTGACACCAAAAAAACTCCACATAATCCAATTAAAACGGGAGAGGACCTGAACAGACATTTTTCTATAGAAGTCATACAGATGGCCAATAGATATATGAAAAGATGGTCAACATCACTAATCATGAGGGAAATTCAAATCAAATCTACAATGAGAGTTGGTGGGGGGATGTGGGTAGGGGATAGGCAAAGTGGGTAATGGGTATTAAGGAGGGTGCTTATTATGATGAGCACTGATTATTATATGTAAGTGATAAATCACTAAATTCTACTCCAGAAACCAATATTACACTATGTTAACTAACGAAAATTTAAATAAATTTTGAAAAAAAAAACCACAACACAATGAGATATCACCTTACAGCTATCAGAATGGCTAGAATCTAAAAGACAAGAAAGAATTAATGTTGGTTAGGGTGTGGAGAAAAAAAGGACCCTCAAGCACTGTTGGTGGGAATGTAAATTGGTGCACCTACTGTGGAAGAATTATGGAAATGCCTCACAACATTAAAATTAGAGATACCATATGATCCAATAAATCCACTACTGGGTAGTTACCCAAAGAAAATGAAAACACTAATTCAAAAAGGTATATACACCCCTATGTTTATTGCAGCAGTATTTGCAATAGCCAACATATGGAAGCAACCTAAGTGACCATTGATAGATGAGTAAAGAACTGGTAAATATACAGAATGGAATATTATTCAAGCATAAAAAAGTATGAAATCTTAGTATTTGTGATAACATGCACAGACCTAGAGTGTATTATACTGAGTGAATTAAATCAGTTAGAGAGGGGAGGAGTTAAGATGGTGGAGTAGTAGGGGGACCCTATGCTTGCCTCATACCTCCAAAACAGACAGATAAATATCAAATCATTCTGAACACCCAAGATTGACCTGAGGACTGAGAGAACAAACTTCACATCTAGAGGGAGAAAAAGGACCACATTGTGGAAGGTAGGAGCTGCAGAGTGTTGATTTGGGGGAAAAAGAACTGTAGGTGTTATGGAGGGGTGGGAGTCCTGATCTCGGCGGGGGGGGTGTGGAGAAAGAGAATAAAAGCGGGACACAGGGGATTGCACAAGATAAACTCTTCCCCTAAACCATTTACTGGGAAAGGAGAGGGGTTGACTATCGTAAGTTTTTATAAGCAGTGAGCTCAAAGTCTGAAGTTTTAGAAGTCCATGCCATCTCAAGGGTCATACCTGGTCGGCTTAGTGGGGCTCCTGTGGGGAAGGATGGCAGAGGCCCATGAGTGAACAGTGTGGTCTGAGGATCCCCTGGGTCACAGAGGGTGGAAGAGATCCCCTTTTTGGTGTGCATTTGGAAGAGGTGGCACTGCCTCTCAGAGGACAAAAGAGAAAGTGGGTGTCAGTGAGCAGCAGAGGCATTGCTGAAGGCAGCTAACCTGGAAGCCAGCTTTCTGCTGTGCTTTAGTGTAAAATCTTAGCCCCGCACAGTTGTGTGACTACTTTTCTGGGAAAAACCTGCACCAGACACAGCATGGCAAGACCTTACCCCAGAGGATTATTGCAAGTATGTGCCATGCTGGGCCCCTAAAATTTGGAGCTTCAAAACCCAAGTGCATGCCTGAAATAAAACACAGGAATACTTTGCCACCAGGCAGACAGATGGCTTGGACACAGACAGGGTGAAGGGAGGGTTCTGAAAGGAGCTTGGGACACAAGAGGGGAGAGTGTTCACTCTTCTGTGAGGGCTTCATGAATAGCAGTGGGCACGAACTCCCCTCTCCAGGGATGAGAGAGTGGAATGATGCTCTTTTCCACCTGTCCATCAGGATGGACAGACTTCAGTGAGCAACACAGCATCCTCAGTAGATGTTGGAGGGGCATACACCAAACCCTGCCCCACAGGTGCCCTGCAGGTCCATCTTTATAAGTGCAAGACACCCTGAGAACCAGCACAGCAGGGCCCTCCCTCAGAAGACCAGCACAAATCCCCTGCATGCACCAAGTCTACTGATCATAGAATGGTGCAAAGCTTCAGCTCTGGGGAAATAGGATCTAGCCTTTTTAAACAACACACTTTTTTTTTTAACACACCTAGTTAAAACTCACCACACATTGGATCACGTCCAAACACTCCTCACTGCAGGCAAGGAGAAACTCTGCAGAGGACTGATCTGAGGGCAAGAGCAGCCAAAACATAGCAGTAGAGTGCACACAGCATACACCAAAAAAATAAAGATCCTAAAATGCTAGGCCCTGGAAAATATATGACCTCTTCTTAATATAACCATTACTCTCAGGAGCAGGAAATGTAACAGCTTTCCCTAAAACACTGTAGACAGAGGTCTAAGCAAAATCCCAAGATGGAGGAATTCATCCCAAAAGAAAGAACGGAAAGAGATCATGGTCTGGGATCTCATCAGAACAGATAAAAGTAAAATGTCTAAACCAGAATTTAAAACAACAGTCATAAGGATACTACCTGGGCTTGAGAAAAGCATAGAAAACACTAGAGAATCCCTTTCTGCAGAGATTAAAGAACTAAAAACTAGTCATGCCTAATAAAAAATGCTATAACCAAGATACAAAAATGACTGGATGAAATGACAATGAAGATAGACAAAGCAGAGGAACGAATAAGTGATACAGAAGATAAAATTATGGAAAATAATGAAGTTGAAAAGAAGAGGGAAAAAGTATTGGATCACAAATGCAGACTTAGGGAACTTAGCAACTCCACAAAGTGTAATAATATTCATTTCATAGGCGTCACAGAAAAAGAAGAGAGGGAAAAATGGGCAGAGGTTTATTTGAGGAAATTATAGCTAAAAATTTCCCTATTCTGGGGAAGGAAACAAACATCAAAATCCAGGAAGAAGAGAACTCCCATCAAATTCAACAAAAACCAGCCAACACCAAGACACATCATTGTGCAATTTGCAAAATATAGAGATGATAAGGAGAGAATCCTGAAAGCAGCAAGGGAAAAGAAATCCCTAACATACAAGGGAAGATGTATCAGGTTAGCAGTAGATCTCTCCACAGAAAGCCTGGGAGTCCAGAAGAAAGTGGCAAGATATATTCAACGTGCTGAAAGGGAAAAATATGCAGCCAAGAATATTTTATCCAGCAAGGCTCTCATTCAAGATAAAAGGAGAGATAAAATGCTTCCCAGACAAAAAAATCAAACAAAACAAAACAATGAAATGAGTTCATGACCACTAAACCAGCCCTGCTAGAAACATTAAAGGGGACACATTAAGTGGGAAAGAAAAACCAAAAGTGACAAAGACAAGAAAGGAACAGTGAAAATCTCCAGGAATACTGACTTTACAGGTAAAACAATGGCACTAAGTTCCCATCTATCAAGAATTACTCTGCATGTAAATGGACTAAATGTTCCAATCAAAAGACATAGGGTATCAGAATGGATAAAAATGCAAGACACATCTGTATGCTGCTTACAAGAGACTCATTTTAGACCTAAAGATGTCTCCAGATTGAAAGTGAGAGGATGGAGAAACACTGCTCATGTTAATGGACATCAAAAGAAAGACAGAGTAACCATACTTATATGAGACAAACTAGATTTTAAACCAAAGATGGTAATAAGAGATGAAGAAGGGCATTACATCATAATAAAGAGGTCCATTCAATAAGAAGATCTAACATTTGTAAATATTTATGCCCCCAACTTGGGAGCAGCCAAATATATAAATCAATTAATAACAAACATAAAGAAACTCATTGAAAATAATACATAGTAGTAGGGGTCTTTAACACCCCAATTACAGAAATGGACAGATAATCTAAGCAGAAAATCAACAAGGAAATAGTGGCTTTGAATGACACACTGGACCAGATGGACTTCACAGATATATTCAGAATATTTCACCTTAAAGGAGCAGAATACACATTCTTTTCAAATGCACTAGAACATTCTCCAGAATAGATCACTTACTGGGTCACAAAGTAGCTCTCAAAAAGTACAAAAAGATTGAGATCATACTATGCACATTTTCAGACCACAATGTTATGATGCTTAAAGTCTACCACAAGAAAAAATAGGAAAGACCACAAAGAGATGCAGGTTAAAAAACATCCTACTAAAGAATGAGTGGGTTAACCAGGAAATTAAAGAAGAAATAAAAAAAAATACATGGAAGCAAATGAAATTGAACACATGACATCCAAAACCTACGGGATGCAGCAAAGGTGAACATAAGATGGAAGTATATAGCAATATAGGCCTACCTCAAGGAGCAAGAAAAATCTCGAATACACAAATTAAACTTACACCTAAAGGAGCCAGGAAAGGACTAGCAAACAAAGCCTAATGCCAGAAGAAGAAGGGAAATAGTAAAGATTAGAACAGAAATAAATGAAACAGAAACAGAACAGAAACAACAGTAACAACAAAATTTCAGTAGAACAGATCAGTGAAAGTAAGAGCTGGTTCTTGGAAAGACCTAATAAAATTGATAAACCCCTGCCACACTTATCAAAAAGAAAAGATAAAGAACCCAAATAAATAAAATCACTAATTAAAGAAGAGAGATCAAAGCCAATACCACAGAAATACAAACAACTAGAGATTATAAAAAATCATATGCCAATGAATTGGGCAATCTGGAAGAAAAGAATAAATTCATAGAAACATATAAACTGAAGGAAGGAAAGATGGCGGAGGAGTAGGGGACCCTATTTCAACTGTTCCCCGGAATTGAGCTGGATATCTACCAGACCACTCTGAGCACCAACAAAATCAGCCTGAGATGTAAGAAGGTCTGGATCTCTACAAACAGAATATTGCAGGTGGTTGGTTTTGAGGTACGAAGTGGGGAGCCATGATTCGGTGGGCAGATATTGGAGGATAAATGGCAGCAGGAGGGTGCCTGGCCATGGGGATCCTACACCGCCGGTGAGCGACAACCTTGCTCGCTGGGGATGGAGCACAGACTCGCAGACCGGTAGCGGCGGTAAAAGGACTTTAGGTCAGCCCCCGGGGTGGAAACCCAGAGTAGCGGGGTCGCACGAGCGAATTGGGAGTGGCTGGCGGTTTTAGAACACAAAGGGCAGAGACATGCCCCGACCTGGAGGCAGGACTGGGAGCACTGCGGAGAGGCGCACAATCCAGGACACTGCAGTTTATAGCAGCACAGACAGAAACAGAGACAGTGTGGCCTGGAGAGCTCACTGAAGAACAGACTGTGATCTCTCTGCTCTGAGGCAGAGGGTTGGAAACAGTCTCTTCTGCTCTGATTCACGGAAGAGACGCGGAAAGCCATCAGGGAAAGCTGCCAGAGAACAAAAGCCCCCAAAACTGATTCCCACTGAGCACATCCCCTGCCACAGGGGGGCAGGGCAACTCTGACCAAACAGGGTTGCCTGAGTAGCAGCACGGCAGGCCCCTCCACCAGAAGACAGGCTGGGAAAACAAGAAGCCAGCAATCCTAAGGTCCCAAGAAAACAGGTGCATCTTGCTTGGGTTCTGGTCAATAATTTGGACTCTATACATTCCCTCAACAACCCATCAACAGAATGAGAAGGAGGAGGAACCCCCAAAATAGAAAAGACTCAGAGATTATGACTTATGCTGCAGATTTACAAATGGATGCAGATATAACCAAGATGTCGGAGATGGAATTCAGGCTAGCAATTGTGAAGACAATAGCTAGAATGGAGAAATCAATTAATGGCAACATAGAGTCTCTAAGGGCAGAAATGAAAGCTGAATTGGCAAAACTTAAAAATGCTATCAGTGAGATCCAATCCAATCTAGATAATCTAACAGCTAGGGTAAGTGAGGCAGAAGAACGAATAAGCGACCTGGAAGACAATATAATAGATAAAAAGGGAAAAGAAGAGGCCAGGGAAAAACAACTCAGAATCCACGAAAATAGAATCAGAGAAATAAGTGACACCATGAAGCGTTCCAATGTCAGAATAATTGGAATCCCAGAGGGAGTGGAGAGAGAGAGAGGACTAGAAGATGTATTTGAGCAAATCGTAGCTGAGAACTTCCCTAATCTGGGAAATGAAACAAACATTCACGTCCTAGAGGCAGAGAGGACCCCTCCCAAGTCAAGGAAAACAGGCCAACACCCCGGCATGTAATAGTAAAATTTGCAAATCTTAGAACCAAGGAAACCATCTTAAGGGCAGTTAGGGGGAAGAGATTCCTTACGTACAGAGGGAGGAACATCAGAATAATGTCAGACCTATCCACAGAGACCTGGCAAGCCAGAAAGGCCTGGCAAGGCATATTCAGAGTATTAAATGAAAAGAACATGCAGCCAAGAATACTTTGTCTGGCAAAGCTGTCATTTAGAATGGATGGGGAGATGCAGAGCTTCCACGACCAGCAGAAACCAAAAGAATATGTGACCACTAAGCCAGCCCGCAAGAAATATTAAGGGGGGGTTCTATAAAAGGAGAAAGACCCCAAGAGTGATATACAACAGAAATTTACACGGACAATCTATAAAAAACAGCATCTTCACTGGGAACATGATGACAATTAATTCATATCTTTCAATAATCACTCTCAACGTGAATGGCCTAAATGCTCCCATAAAATGGCACAGGGTTGCAGATTGGATAAAAAGATAGGACCCATCCATATGCTGCCTACAAGAGACTCATTTTGAACCTAAAGATACATACAATCTGAAAGTGAAGGGATGGAGATCCATCTTCCATGCCAGCGGACCTCAAAAGAAAGCTAGAGTAGCAATTCTTACATCAGAAAAATTAGAATTTAAACTAAAGACTGTAGTTAGAGACACAGAAGGACACTATATCATTCTTAAAGGGTCTATCCAACAAGAAGATCTAACAATTGTAAATATCTATGCCCCCAACATGGGAGCAGCCATCTACATAAGCCAACTGTTAACCAAAATAATGAGTCATATTGATAAAAATACATTAATTGTAGGAGACCTCAATACTCCACTCTCAGCAATGGACAGATCATCTCAGCAGAAAATCAACAAAGAAACAAGAGCTTTGAATGATACACTGAACCAGTAGGACCTCATAGATATTTACAGAACATTCCACCCTAAAACAACAGAATACTCATTCTTCTCAAGCACACATGGAACTTTCTCCAGAATAGACCACATACTGGGTCACAAATCAGGTCTCAACCGATACCAAAAGACTGAGATTATTCCCTGCATATTCTCAGACCACAATGCTTTAAAACTGGAACTCAGGGGCCCCTGAGTGGCTCAGTCGGTTAAGCGGCTGCCTTCCGCTCGGGTCATGATTCCAGGGTGCTGGAATCGAGCCCCATGTTGGGCTCCCTGCTCGGTGGGGAGTCTGCTTTTCCCCCTGCCTCTGCCTCTCCCCCTGCTTGTGCTCTCTCTGTGTCAAATAAAGAAAAAAAATCTTAAAAAAATAAATAAAAATAAAAATAAACTGGAACTCAATCACAAGGAAAAATTTGGCAGAAATTCAAACACTTGGAAGCTAAAGACCACTCTGCTCAAGAATGTTTGGGTCAACCAAGAAATCAAAGAAGAACTTAAACAATTCATGGAAATCAATGAGACTGAAAACACATCAGTTCAAAACCTATGGGATAGTGCAAAGGCGGTCCTAAGGGGGAAATACATAGCCATCCAAGCCTCACTCAAAAAAATAGAAAAATCCCGAATTCACCAACTAACTCTACACCTTAAAGAACTAGAGAAAAATCAACAAACGATGCCTAAGCCAGGTATTAGAAGAGAAATAATTAAAATTAGAACAGAGATCAATGAATTAGAAACCAGAAACACAGTAGATCAGATCAACGAAACTAGAAGCTGGTTCTTTGAAAGAATTAATAAGATCGATAAACCACTGGCCAGACTGATCCAAAAGAAAAGAGAAAGGACCCAAATTAATAAAATTATGAATGAAAGGGGAGAAATCACAATTAACACCAAGGAAATAGAAACAATTATTAAAAATTATTATCAACAACTATATGCCAATAAACTGAGCAATCTGGATGAAATGGAGGCCCTCCTGGAAACCTATAAGCTGCCAACACTGAAACAGGAAGAAATTGACAACCTGAATAGTCCAATAACCAGTAACAAGATTGAAGCAGTGATCAAAAACCTCCCAAAAAACAAGAGTCTAGAGCCTGATGGATTCTGTGGGGAATTCTACCAAACATTTAAAGAAGAAATAATACCTATTCTACTGAAGCCGTTTCAAATAATAGAAACAGAAGTAAAACTTCCAAACTCATTCTATGAGGCCATCATTACCTTGATCCCCAAACCAGGCAAAGACCCCATCAAAAAGGAGAATTTCAGACCGATATCCCTGATGAATATGGATTCCAAAATTCTCAACAAAATCCTAGCTAATAGGATCCAACAATACATTAAAAGGATCATCCACCATGACCAAGTGGGATTTATCCCCGGGATGCAAGGGTGGTTCAACATTCGCAAATCAATCAATGTGATAGAACACATTAATAAGAGGAGGGAGAAGAACCATATGGTCCTCTCAAATGATGCAGAAAAAGCATGTGACAACGTACAACATCCTTTCCTGATTAAAACTCTTCAGAGTAAGGGATAGAGGGTATGTTCCTCAAGTTCATAAAATCCATCCATGAAAAACCCACAACAAATATCATCCTCAATGGGGAAAAGCTGAGAACCTTTCCCTTAAGATCAGGAACATGTCAAGTACGCCCACTCTCACCACTATTGTTCAACATAGTACTAGAAGTCCTAGCAACAGCAGACAACAAAAATAAATAAAAAGTATTCAAATTTGCAAAGAAGAAGTCAAACTCTCTCTTTTTGCAGATGACATGATACTTTATGTGGAAAACCCAAAAGACTCCACCCCCAAATTACTAGAACTCATAGAGCAATTAAGTAATGTGGCAGGATACAAAATCAATGCACAGAAATCCGTTGCTTTCTTATTCACTAACAATGCAACTGTAGAAAGTGAAGTTAGAGAAATGATTGCATTTACAATAGTACCAAAAACCGTAAGATACCTCGGAATAAACCTAACCAAAGAGGTAAATGATCTATACTCTAGGAACTACAGAACACTCATGAAACAAATTGAAGAAGACACAAAATTTGGAAAAACATTCCATGCTCATGGATCGGAAGAATAAACATTGTTAAAATGTCTATGCTACCCAGAGCAATCTATAACTTCAATGCCATCCCTATCAAAATTCCAATGACATTTTTCAAAGTGCTGGAACAAACAATCCTAAAATTTGTATGGAATCAGAAAAGACCCTGAATCACCAAGGAAATGTTGAAAAAGAAAACAAAGCTGGGGACCTCACGTTGCCCAATTTCAAGCTCTATTACAAAGCAGTGATCAGCAAGACAGCATGGTACTGGCACAAAAACAGACATATATACCAATGGAACAGAATAGAAAACCCAGAAATGGACCTTCAGCTCTATGGTCAAATAATCTTTGATAAAGTAGGAAAAATATGCAATGGAAAAAATACAGTCTCTTCAATAAATGGTGCTGAGAAAATTGGACAGCCACATGCAGAAGAATGAAACTCGACCATTCTCTAACACCCTACACAATGATAAACTCAAAATGGCTGAAAGACCTCAATGTGAGACAGTAATCCATCAAAATCCTAGAGGAGAACATAGGCAGTAACTTCTTTGACATCGCCCACAGCAACTTCTTTCAAGATACATCTCCAAAAGCTAGTGAAACAAAAGCAAAAATGAGGTTTTGGGACTTCATCAAGATAAAAAGCTTCTGCACAGCAAAGGAAACCCTCAACAAAACAAAGAGGCAACCCACAGAATGGGAGAAGATATTTGCAAATGACACTACAGATAAAGGGCTGGTATCCAAGATCTATAAAGAACCTCTCAATCTCAATACACAAAAAAACAAATAATCAAGTCAAAAAATGGGCAGAAGACATGAACAGACACTTCTCTCACGAGGACATACAAAATGGCTAACAGACACATGAGAAAAATGTTCATCACCGTTAGCCATCAGGGAAATTCAAATTAAAACCACATTGAGATACTACCTTACACCAGTTAGAATGGCAAAAACGGACAGGGCAAGAACAAATGTTGGAGAGGTTGTGGAGAAAGGGGAACCCTCTTACCATTTTGGTGGGAATGCAAGTTGGTACAGCCACTTTGGAAAACAGTGTGGAGGTTCCTCAAAATTTTAAAAATAGAGCTACCCTATGACCCACTAATTGCACTCCTGGGTATTTACCCCAAAGACACAGATGTAGTGAAAAGAAGGGCCATATGCACCCCAATGTTCATAGCAGCCATGTCTGCAATAGCCAAACTGTGGAAAGAGCCGAGATGCCCTTCAACAGATGAATGGATAAAGAAGATGTGGTCCATATATACAATGGAATATGACTCAGCCATCAGAAAGGATGAATACCCAACTTTTACATCCACATGGATGGGACTGGAGGACATTATGCTAAGTGAAATAAGTCAAGCAGAGAAATTCAATTATCATATGGTTTCACTTATTTGTGGAACATAAGAAATAACATGGGGTCATTAGGAGAAGGAAGGGAAAAATGAAGGGAGGGAAATCGGAGGGAGAGATGAACCATGAGAGACTATGGACTTTGAGAAACAAACAGGGTTTTAGAGGGGAGGGGGGAGGGGAGATTGGTTAGCCCGGTGATGGGTATTAAGGAGGGCATGTACTGCATGGAGCACTGGATGTTATACGAAAACTATGGATCGTGGATCACCACATCAAAAACTAATGATTTATTGTATGGCAACTAACATAACATAATTAAATTTTTTTTAAAAAAGAAAAGAAACATATAAACTAACAAAATGATACAGGAATTCCGAAATAGAAAATTTGAACAGACCCAATAACCGGCAAGGAAATTAAATCAGTAGTCAAAAATCTCCCAAGAAACAAAACTGAAGGGCCAGATGGTTTCCCAGTGGACTTATACAATACATTTAAAGAAGAGTTAATATCTGTTCTGTTTCAAAAAATAGAAATGGAAGGAAAACTTCCCACTTCATTCTATGAGACCAGCATTACCTTGATTCCAAAACCAGACAAAGACTCCACTAAAAAGAATTATAGTCCAATATCTGTGATGAACACGTATGCAAAAATTCTCAACAAGATACTAGGAAATCAAATGCAAAGGTACATTAAAAGAATTATTTACCCCAATTATGTAGGATTTATTCCTGGGGTGCAGGGCTCAATATTCAAAAGTCAATCAATGTGATACACCACATTAATAAAAGAAAGGATAAGAACCATATGATCTTCTCAATAGATGCAGAAAAAAGTATTTGACAAAGAACAGCATCCATTCTTGATAGAAAACCCTCAACAAATTAGGGATAGATGGAACATACCTCCACATCTTAAAGGCCATTTACAAAAGATCCACAGCTAATATCATCCTCAATGGGGAAAAACTGAAAGATTTTCCTCTATGGTCAGGAACAAGACAGGGATATCTACTCTCACCATTGTTATTTACCAGTACTGGAAGTCTTAGCCTCATTAGATAACAAGAAGAATAAAAGGCATCCAAATTGGCAAGAAAGAAGTCATACTTTCACTATTTGCAGACTACATGATACCGTATGTAGAAAACCACAAAATTTCTAGAACCAATACATGAATTTGGCAAGTCACAGGATATAAAATCAATGTACAGAAATCTGTTGCATTTCTATACAACAATAATGAAGAAGCAGAAAGAGAAATCAAGGACCCAATCCCATTTACAATTGCAGCAAACAGTGTAAGATACCTAGGAATACCTCTAACAAAAGAGGTAAAAGATCTGTACTCTGAAAACTATAGAACATTTATGAAAGAAATTGAGGTGAATACAAAGAAATGGGAAAACATTCCATGCTCAAGGATGCAAAGAAGAAATATTGTTACAATGGCCATACTACCCAAAGCAATCTACACATTTAAAGCAATCCCTATCAAAATACCACCAGCATTTTTCACAGAGTTAGAACAATCCTAAAATTTGTATGGAACCACAAAAGACACCTAATAGCCAAACCAATCCTGAAAAACAAGAGCAACCCTGAAGTCACCACAATTCTGGACTTCAAGCTATATCACAAAGCTGTAGTGATCAGGACTGTATGGTATTGGCACAAAAACAGACACATAGATCAATGGAACAGAACAGAAAACATAAAAATGGACCCATAAATACATGGTCAACTAATCTTTGACAGAGAAGTAAAGAATATCCAGTGGGGGGAAAAATAATTTTCTTTCACAAATGGTGTTAGGAAAAGTGGACAGCAACATGCAAAGGAATGAAACTGGACCACTTTTTCACACCATACACAAAAGTGAATTCAAAATGGATGAAAGACCTAAATGTGAGACAGGAACCCATTAATATCCTACAGGAGAACACAGGGAGCTACCTCTTTGACCTTTGCCATTGCAATTTCTTACTAAACACATCTCTGGAAACAAGGGAAACAAAAACAAAAATGAATTCTTGCGACTTCATCAAGATACAAAGCTTTTGCACAGTGAAGGAAACCATGAAAAAAAGCTAAAAGGGAACTTATGGCATGGGAGAAGATATTTGCAAATGACATATCTGATAAAGGGTTAGTATCCAAAATCTATAAAGAATTTATCAAACTCAACACCCAGAAAACCAATAATCCAGTTAAGAAATGGGCAGAAGACATGAATAGACATTTTTTCCAAAGAAGACATACCGATGGCGAACAGACACAGGAAAAGATGCTCAGCATCATTCATCATCAGGGAAATACAAATCAAAACTACAATGCGATACCACCTCACACCTGTCAGAATGGCTAAAATTAACAACACAAGAAACAACAGATGTTGGTGAGGATGTGGAGAAGGGGAACCCTCCTAACACTGTTGGTGGGAATGTAAACTTGTGAAGCCACTCTGGAAAACAGTATGGAGGTTCCTCAAAAAGTCAAAAATAGAACTACCCTACTACTCAGCAATTGAACTACTAGGTATTTACCCAAAGGATACAAAAATACTGATTCAAAGGGGCACATGCACCCCAATGTTTATAGCAGCATTATCAACAATAGCTAAATTATGGAAAGAGCCCAAATGTCTATCGACTGATGAATGGATAAAGAAGCTGTGGTATATATATAATGGAGTATTAGCCACCAAAAGAATGAAATCTTGCCATTTGCAATGACAAGGGTGGAGATATAGTGTATTAGGCTAAGCAAAATAAGTTAGGGAAAGACAAATACCATGTAATTTCACTCATATTTGGAATTTAAGAAACAAAATAGATAAACATATAGGAAGAAAAAAGAGAGAGGGAAAGATACTATAGGAAACTCTTCACAATAGAGAACAAACTGAGGGCTGATGGAGGGATGTGGGTTGGGGATGAGCTAAATGAATAATGGGTATCAAGGAGAGTACTTATAATGAGCACTGGGTGTTATATGTAACTGATGAATCACTAAATTCTACTCCTGAAATGACTATTACCCTAACTAACTAGAATTTAAATAAAAATTTGAAACAAAAAAATAAAATAAATAAATCAGAGAGATAAATACTGTATGATATCACTTATATGTGAAAACTAAAAAACAAAACAAACCAATAAACAGAAACAAAGAACAAATCACATTATTAAATACAGAGAACAAACTGGTGGTTGCCAGATGGTAGGTGGGTTCGGGTATTCATGAAACAGAAGAGATTGAGAGGTACAAATTTCCATTTATAAATAAATAAATCACAGACATGAAAATTACAGCATAGGGAATATATTCAATAATATTGTAATAATGTTCTATGGTGACAGATGGTGACTACACTGATCACAGTGGGCAGTGAGTTATGTACACAATTCTTGAATAAATATGTTGTATACCTGAAACAAATATAACATATGTTAATTATACTTGAATAAGAAAAATAGTAGGCAAAAGATCTGAACAGACATCTCACCTAAGAAGATATAGAGATGGCAAATATGAATGTGAAAAATGCTTAATATTAGTATATGTTATTGGGTAATTGCAACTTAAAATAATGAGATAGCACTAAACACGTATTAGAATGGCTTAAGTCCAAATAATCGGCACTGCCAAATGCTGGTAAGGATACTGAGTGACAGAGACTCTCATTCATTGCGGATGGGAATGAAAAATGGTGTAGTCACTTTGAAGATAGTTTGTATTATGCTAAGTGAAATAAGTCAAGCAGAGAAAGGCAATTATCATATGGTTTCACTCATATGTTGATCAGAAGGAATAATGCAGAGAACCATAGGGGAAGGGCGGGAAAATTGAATGGGAAGAAATCAGAGAGGGAGACAAACCATGAGAGACTCTGGACTCTGGGAAACAGACTGAGGGTTACAGAAGGGAGAGAGGTGGGGGAGGAAAGGGTAACCAAGTGATGGGTATTAAGGAGAGGGCACGTCATGTGATGAGCACTGTTATACACAACTAATGAATCATTGAACACTACATCAAAAACTAATGATGTACTATATGTTGGCTAATTGAATATAATAAAAAAAGAAGACAGCTTGGAAGTTTCTAAAAGAAAAAAAAACTAAAAACTAAACATAATCTTACCATATGATCTGGTAATCACACACTGTGTTATTTATCCAAATTAGTTGAGCACTCATATCCACACAAAAACTTGTATACATCAAAAACTAATGATGTATTGTATGTTGGTTAATTGAACATAATAAAAACATTAAAAAATAGGGGTGCCTGCTTGGCTCAGTCGATTAAGCGCCTGCCTTCTACTCAGGTCATAATCCCAGGGTGCTGGGATTGAGCCCCGCGGCGGGCTCTCCACTCAGCAGGGAGCCTGCTTCTCCCTCTCCCTCTGCCTACCGCTCTGCCTACTTGTGCTCTCTCTCTGTCAAATAAATATTAAAAAAAATAAAAAAATAAAATAAACTTGTATATAGATATTTATAACAATTTTATTCATAATTTTCCCAAAAATTGGAAGCAAGAAAAATGTCATTCGGTAGATGAATGGATAAACAATGTGGGTGCATACACACAATGGGATATTATACAATAGTAAAAAAAATGATCTATCAAGCCCACCAAATAGACCTGGAGGAACCTTAAATGCATATTGCTAAGTGAAAGAAGGCAAGCTGAGAAGGTAGATACAGTAGGATTCCAACTACATGATATTCTGAAAAAGGCAGAACAATAGAGAAGGTGTAATGTTTAGCCTTTGTTAGGGGCTAAGAGGGGAAGTATATAGGAGGGAATGATGAATAGGTATAGCACAGGTGATTTTGGGGGGATGAAACTCTTCTATATAAATTTGTGATGGTAGATACATGACATCATGCATTTGGCAAAACCCATAGAAATGTACAACAGAAAGAGTGAAGCTTAATATAAAATATGGACTTAAGTTAATAAGGTTTTCTATATTGATTCATCAATTCTAACACATGTACCACAACAATTTTGGAGGGGAGAAGGCATATGGAACTTCTGTTTACTTTCTGTTAGATTTTTCTGTACACCTTACGGTGCTCTAAGAAGTAGTCTATTAATAAAAAGTGGAAAGAGAAAAAGATGATACAGCCACTGTGGAAAATAGTTACTCAAAAAGTTAAACATAGTATTACCATATGACCCACAATTCTGCTTCTATGTATATACACCAAAGTACTGAAAACAGATATTCAAACAAAACTTTGTACACAAACTTTCATAGCAGCACTAATCACAATGGCCAAAATGTAGAGACAAATCAAATGTCCATAAACAAAGGAACTGATAAATGAAATGTAGCATATCTGTACAGTGGAATATTATTTAGCCATAAAAGGGAATGAAATACTAATACATTCTATATAAATAAACCTCAAAAATATTATGCTAAGTGAAAGAAACCAGACACAAGAGTTCAAATACTATATGAATTGACTTATATGAGATATCCAGAACAGGAAAGTACATGGAGACAGAAAACAGAGTAATGGTTGCTATGGACTGGGGAGAGGGGAAAAGGTAGAAGTGACTGCTTAATTGGTATGGGGTTTACTTTTGGAGTGATAAAAACATTTTGGGATTAGACAGAAGTGATATGTGCACAACATTGTGAATATACTAAATGACTGAATTATACACTTTTAAAATGGTTGATTTTATGTTATGTGAATTTTATTTTAATGAAAAAATTAATAAAAGGAAAGCAAGGATTCTTCCTTTAGGTGGGGCATCTCCAATTGGCCTGTTTAAAAGCAAGTTTCCATAAACTATACGATGGCCAGTATGTCTACATCATTTCATATGTGTTAATATTCAAAGCAGTGAGCTGCTAGAATTTGGAAAATAATCATCTGAGCAAAAGCAGAGCAATCAGAGAAATCTGGTGGCTATGTAATAGTGCTTGAACTCCAAATTAATAATCTATTAAAGAAGAATATTAATTCCATCTTTGCAGTGTTACTGTGAAAATTAGAATTAAACACGGATAGTAATTAGCACAGTGCATGGCACATTATGATTTTATTAAACCGATTTTCTGATACTGTTAGATGAAGTAATATATCATTTAGTAACTTCTGTTTTACACTGAATAAACAAGATCCAAATTTTGTTATTGACTATATATTAAATGAGCAAAATATATTTTTTTCAATATAGAGTAGAAAATGTATCAACAAATGAGTTAATAAATATAAATCTTGTGTCAACTAGCTTTAGAGAATGAATAAAGGAATCTTGACCATTTGCTACCATTTTAAACTGACTATACTACTTATTTAAAACTTTCTGTCGATCAATATTAAATTAGGTGAAAAAATATCTTAACACAGTGATTCTCAAACTTTAGTCTACATTAGAATCATCTGGAGGATTTCTGGTCCCTATCATCAGAGTTTTTAATTCATTTTGTCTCTGGCAAGGCCAGATAACTTGCATTTCTAACAAGTTTCCAGGTGATGGTGATGAGAACCATTGCCTTAGGGCATCACTGTTAATACTTCACATTTGAGACCATAATCATGAAAACAGGCATATCATTTGTGGTAAAATTATATCTGCTTTAAATACTATTTATACACATTGTTAGTGAGATTTAATTCACTGAATTTATTGCACTCATGTTTGTTCAAGCTGCTCTCTTAACTACATTGATATTTAATAAACTAATTCACTGAAATTGTTATTCAAAATGTGATTCTCCTTAAAAGATCATTTCAAACAATTGTCTATGCTAATTTAGTCATGACAAGCATTGATTTTTCCCTTTGGTAGCTTTTTGGTGATGGCTTAAACTATAAAAACAAATAAAAACAAACAACAAAAACCTTTGATACCTGGGAAAAGGATCAGTATTTCTTCTACATACTGCACATATGTTATGATCAAACAAGCAACTTGAATTCTTCTGGGAAAACAGTCGCTTCCATATTTTAAAAGACATTTACTAATTAAAGGAGCATTACTGGAGGCACCTGGGTGGCTCAGTTGGTTAAGCACCTGACTCTTCATTTCAGGTCAGGTCATGATCTCAGGGTTGGGAGATAGAGCCCTGAATTGGGCTCCATGCTCAGTGTGGGGTCTGCTTGAGGTTCTCCATCTCTCTCTACTCTTCCCCACCACTCTCTCTCTCAAATTAATAAATCTTTAAAAAATAGCATTACTATAAATTACTTTAAAATGTGTTAGTTTTCTATATTTCAGGAAAAAACTTTCTATATTTACAGCTCTTTTCAACCTTACATTTTGTTACTCAACATTTCTGAAACTTAGGGCTGTACAATTCTATAGGTATTATGCAAATGATATATATCAAATGATTTTTATAGTAACTTTCTCTTGGAGCAGAATATAATGGCACATATGTAGATTTGAGTTGGAATTCCCACTGCAGCATTTTTTGTATTAACACTTATGCTACTAAATGATGCATGGCATCACAATAAGAAATATATAGGGCAACACAGAAATTGAAGTTTTAAAAAAATACAGCAATGAATTGAATGTGAGAATTGAAGAGGACAGGGAATGGTAGTGGTAATGATATTATGATGACTCTATTGCTTCACTAAAAGCTGGAACTGGCTTCCAGATATTAGCACTGGCTGCACTGAAATATACAGTTTACTAAATGAGAGTAAAGCGATTTCCGACACTGATAAATGCAAATATAAATCATGTTCCGCAGGCACAGAATGGGTTGTACAGAGAAACTAACATGAGCAGGATCTACCGTCACTAAGGGGAATTGTGTCAGGGAGCTAAACTGTAGATGTTGAACCTGATATAATATTTTAATATTTTTCCAGGTTGAAAGCTGACTGTCAATAGCATAGAATTGAAAAGGTAAAAGTGTGAAGACAAACATGTGAGTCCTAAAACCAAACTGTAAATAGTACCAAACACTCATGCCAGAGATCTCTCAGTCACAAATTCTGATTGCATCACTATGGAATATTTCTTATGTGTCCAAATGTAAGAACATACAGCAGAATGAAAGAAAGCCAAATTCTACCCCAGTATCAGATGGAACCCTCCAAAAAACTAGCTGTTTGTCAAGATAAATTTTAGCCTTTAATGAATATTAACTAATTAATGCATTTAATTTTGTTTCTTTTTTGTAAACCTGTAATTTCAGAGGAAATTTAAGCCCTCTATGAGAAGTGAAAAAGAATCTCTGAGGCAAAAATATGTATATTCAGAAAAGCAAGGAAGAATCTGGCACAAAGGAGACAATTATTGAGATAAAACTCTTTCTGTAATCTTTCTGCTGCCATGGTAGTTTGTAAAATTAACTATATGCAATTAAAAGGCACTTCTTTATAACACATCTTGAAATTTGCAGGTATGTTTTCTTGTTCATGAATGCATAATTACTTCCACCTGCAAAGCAGGTATTACATCACTAGTCATTTTTCCGTTACCCAGCATTAAGAGGCCACAAACAACTGTGCTCTTCTACAATACAAATTCCACTGCTAATTTTAAAATGTTTGTGGTCTGTATAGTTATTTGTACTTCAAACATGTTATAAAAATTATTTTATATACTAATGTGAGATAGAATGCATGACTTCTTAAAATATTTCTGTATTGATTGATTTGGATCATCTATGCTGCTTTTCATAATTATGACAACTGAGTTATAATGAATAGTAAAGGCTTGTTTGGAAGTCATAAGCCACAGAGCACCTCATAAATGTACTACTTAGAATAGGAGGTTTGTGATATGTTGAGTACACAAATTCACCTAGCAATATACAAAGTATATTAAAAGTATCAGTTTCACTTAGAGGATGTTACATTAAAAGTAGATTCATACTCATCTAAGAGCCTGGTTTCCATCCCTGAGTACACATTATAATTATTTGGGGAGTTTTTGGAAAATAAAAATAGCCAGGCTCTGTTCATAATCTCAATTAAATCTTAAATATCTGGGGCTGGGAATGGGCATCAGTATGTTTTAAAAACTCCTCAGGTAATTTTAATATGCAGTTAGGGTTGAAAACCAATGATAGTGAATCAGAACCTCTGAGGCAAGACCTAGGAAGTGGGCTGTATTAGCTTCCTACTTGATAATTTGCACTTTATGGTTTGAGGACAATTATAGAAATCCTGACTTTTCCTGTAAGGCTTTGCTCTTCACAGATGACTGATTGATCCAAATATTACTTTACTTTTTATCTTTCTTGCTCAACAGAGATGCTGAGGAAGGTTGTGGTCTTTCAATTGCATATCCATCTTTCTGGAAATCACATAAAATAACATTTTCAATCAAGCTCTCTTAATTGTTCTCCTTCAAGGTCAAGATTTTATTGATCAAGAACTGTGGCTTTGATGAGCTTTATTAACTTCTTATACTATTGTTCCATAGACTTAGAATTTGATCTTCTAAGCCCTTTGTGGATTGTGTTTATTTGTACAGCCCAAAACATGGTTCCACTATTTTTGAAGTGGCTATTACCTAACCTCTTTAACTTAGCTCTCCCTTTTGCTTTGATAATTTATCACTACCTTTTTTCCACCTGGCAGATTCCAGGATTGTTTAGCATTTAATCATTATTTACCCCATGTGCTAGGTTTGGTAAAGTGAGATTTTATTCTAACCTCTGTATGGATTACAATAACAGACAAATTGATACTTAGAAGAAACTGATTTCTGGTGATATTCCTGACTGAATTCAATTTTTTAAAAATGGGATTTAAGTGAGAAAAATGAATGGTTATGAAAAAGGGAAATTAGGAGTAGAAGGGCAGGATAAAGTGTGAACACTTTCCAGACAGTGCAGAGTCCTCATCAGGAGCAGTTCTCAACAAATCATTTTCTAAGATTTAAAGAAGATGAAAATGAGGTTAAAATGTGGAAGGAGCCAAGATGTCTTTCAACAGATGAATGGATAAAGAAGATGTGGTTCATATATACAATGAATACCCATGATTTGCATCGACATGGATGGAACTGGAGGGGATTATGCTAAGTGAAATAAGTCAAGCAGAGAAAGACAATTATCATATGGTTTCACTCATATGTGGAACATAAGGAATAGCACGGAAGACCATAGAGGAAGGGAGGGAAAACTGAAGGGGGGGAAATCAGAGAGGGAGACAAGCCATGAGAGACTATGGACTCCTGGAAACAAACTGAGGGTTTCGTTGGGAGATAGGGTAGCCGGGTGATGGGTATTAAGGAGGGTATGTGTTGTGATGTGCACTGGGTGTTGTACACAACTATTGAACCACTGGACACTACATCAAAAATTAATGATGTATTATGTGTTGGCTAACTAAACATAATAAAAAAATAAAAAACAAAAACCATGAAACAAAACTAAATCAAAACAAATCATTCCTCCAAAATTAAATTAAATAATAAAAAATAAAATAATAAATTAATAAATAATAAAATAAAGTATTAAAATAAAATAAAATAAAATCAGGAATGAAAGAGTGAGAGAGTAACAACCAACACCACAGAAATACAAAGGATTATAACAATTACAAAAATATTACATTCCAACAAATTGGTCAACCTAGAAAAAATTGAATGAATTCCTAAAAAATAATCTTCCAAACTGAATCAGAAGAAAATAGAAAATCTGAGCAGACCAATTACTACTAATGAAATTGAATCAGCAATCAAAAAAACTACCAAAAAATAGGAATTCTTAATCTCAGGAAACAGACTTAGGGTTGATGGAGTGGTGGCGGGTGGGAGGGATGGGGTGGCTGGGTGACAGACCATGGTGGGGAGGGTATGTGCTATGCTGAGCGCTGTGAATTGTGTAAGACTGTTGAATCACAGACCTGTACCTCTGAAATAAATAATACATTATATGTTAAAAAAAAAAAGAAGATAGTAGGAAGGGTAAAATGAAGGGAGGGACATTGGGGGGGAGACGAACCATGAGAGACTATGGACTCTGAGAAACAAACTGAGGGTTCTAGAGGGGAGGGAGGTGGGGGGATGAGTTAGCCTGGTGATGGGTATTAAAGAGGGCACATATTGAATGGAGCACTGGATGTTATAAGCAAACAATGAATCATGGAACACTACATCAAAAACTAATGATGTAATGTATGGTGATTAACATAATAAAAATTTTAAAAAAACTACCAAAAAATAAAAGACCAGGACCACATATATTTATAAGTGAATTCTATCAAAGATTTAGAGAAGACTTAATACCTATTCTTCCCAAACTATGCCAAAAAATAGAAGGAAAGCTTCCAAATACATTCTATGAGACCAGCACTACCCTTATACTAAAACAAGACAAATCTAAAAAATTAAAAGAAAGAAGGAAAGAAAGAAGGGAGAGAGAGAGAGGGAGGGAGAGAGAGGTGGAGGGAGGGAGGAAGGAAGGAAGAAAGGGAGGGAGGAAGGAAGGAAGAAAGAAAGGAAGGAAGGGAGGGAGGAGAAGGAAAGAAAGAAAGAAGAAAGAAAGAAAGAAAGAAAGAAAGAAAGAAAGAAAGAAAGAAAGAAAGAAAGAAAGAAAGAAAGAAAGAAAGAAAAAGAAAGAAAGAAAGAAAGAAAGAAAGAAAGAAAGAAAGAAAGAAAGAAAGAAAGAAAGAAAGAAAAAGAAGGAAAGAAAGCAAGAAAGAAAGAAAGCAAGAAAGAAAGAAAGAAAAAGAAAGCAAGCAAGAAAGAAAGAAAGATGGGGCACCTGGGTGGCTCAGTCGTTAAGCGTCTGCCTTTGGCTCAGGTCATGATCCCAAGGGTCCTGGGATCGAGCCCCGCATCGGGCTCCCTGCTCCGTAGGAAGCCTGCTTCTCCCTCTCCCACTCCCCCTGCTTGTGTTCTCTCTCTCTCTGTCAAATAAATAAATAAAATTTAAAAAAAAAGAAAAAGAAAGAAGAAAGAAAGAAAGAAAAAGAAAAAAGAAAGAAAGAAAGAAAGAGAGAGAAAGAAAGAAAGAAAAAGGAAGAAAGGAAGGATGAACACTACAGGTCAATATCTCTGATGAACATAAATCCAAAAATCTTCAACAAAATATTAGCAAACCCCATACAACAACACATAAAAGGATCATTCATCACAATCAAGTGGGACTTATTCCAGGGATGCAAGAATAGTTCAATATTCACAAATCAACATGATAGACCACATTAACAAAAGGAAGGATAAAAATCATATGATCATCTCAATAGATGGAGAAAAAGCATTTCACAAATTCAACATCTGTTTATGATAAAAACTCTTAATAAAATGGGTTTAGAGAAAATATACAACAACACAATAAAGGCCATCTATGAAAAACCTGCAGATAACATCATACCCAATAGTGAAAAACAGAGAGCTTTTTCTCTAATATCAGGAACACAATAAGGATATCCACTCTTGCCTCTTTTACCTGACATAGTATTAGAAGTCTAGCCACAGCAATCAGACAAAAAAAGAAGAAACAGGAAGCATCCATGTTGGTAAATAAGAGGTTAAGCTATCACTACCTGCAGATAACATGATACTATACATAGAAAATCCTAAAGACTCCACCAAAAAATTACTGGAAGTAATAAATGAATTCAGTAAAGTTGCAGGATACAAAAATAATACCCAGAAATCAATAGTGTTTCTATACACTAATAATGAATAGCAGAAAGAAAAATAATAATAAAAAAACAATAACATTATTTACAATTGCACCAAGAGAATAAAATACCTTGGAGTAAACTTAACCAAAGAGGTGAAAGACTTGTACTCTGAAAGCTATAAAACATTGATGACAGAGATTGAAGTCTACATAGACAAGTTGAAAGTAAAAATTATTAATTTTGACCAGTTTTTTTAAACCCACAAATACAATATCAGAAATGAAATGGACACCACTAGAGATTCTACATACATAAAGTAGTTCTAATACTCTTTCTGTACCTTTCATACCAAAAAAAATGTACATGAAATGGAAACATTCCTAGAAAAACATAGCAGGGAAATTGACACCAAAAAGAAACAAAAAATTTGAATTATCATACACAATAAAATATTACTAATTAAGTGACAACCCTGCATCTGCAACATTGACATCTTGGAACCTTATTAGAAAGGCAATCTCAGGTCTCACACAAGTCTACTGAATCAGTATCTGAATTTTAACATGATTCCCATGTAATTCATATACACATTAATGTTTGGGAAGCATTGTATTAAATAAAGTGTATACATAATTATAAACTCTCCCATAAAGAATACTCTTGCCTAGATAACTTTATCTGTGAATTCTTCAACACAGTTAAGAGGGAAATAGCACTAGCCCTATACAGACTGCCAGATAACAAAAAAAAAAAAAAAAAGAGAGAGAGAGAGAGAGAGAGCACTTTCCAACTGTTACATTGTTAACAAGGTTTATAAGGACATTATAAGAAAGGGAATTTATAGGCCAATCTCTCCCATGAACAAAGAAGTAAAATCTCAAAAAATAGCAAGTTGAGTTCAGTGATAAATAAAAATTATAGTATATCATGGACACCTTAAGATTATTCCAGTTTAACATTTGAAAACCAATCAATGTAATTAAACAGAGTAAAAGAATAACAATGAAATATATAGCCATCTGAAAAGATGTAGAGAAAGCATTGAGTAAAATTCATCATCTGTTCATGATAAAAACTTTTAGCAAAATTGGGGTGCCTGGGTGGCTCAGTCGGTTAAGTATCTGCCTTTGGCTCAGGTCATAATCCCAGGGTCTTGGAATCCAGCCCTGTGTGGGGCTCTCCACTCAGCAGGGAGCCTGCTTCTCCCTTTCCCTCTGCTCCTCCCCCTGCTTGTGCTCTCTCTCTCTCCGTCAGATAAATAAATAAAATATTTTTAAAAACCTTTTAGCAAAATAAGAATAGATGCTAATTACCTTTTTTTGATAAAAGTTGTCTACAAATAAAGTACAGCAACATCATACTTAATGGTGAAATATTATAAAACTTCTTCCATGAAATTAGTAAAGAGATAAATATGTACTATCATTATTTCTATTCCACATCATACTCAAGGTCCAAGAATGTGGAATAGGACCAGAAAAATAAAGGAAATATGTAAGTGTGGGAAAGGAAGAGATGAATGTGTCATTGTATTTACATGAGCAGATTGTGTACATAGAAAATTAAAATAATTCTACAGATTGAATATTAGGATTGATAAGTGAATTCAACGTGATTTCTGTACACAAGGTCAAAACACTAAAATGAATTTCACTTCTATATGCTAACTTCCAATAGTTACAGAACGAAATAAAAAAAATGCAATATGCTATTTTTAATAGCATATACAATATCAAATGCCTAGGTAAAAATAAATAAACTATATGGAAGATATCCTTATAGGAAACTGTAAAATACTTTGAGAGAAATGAGATGAGGCCTTAATGAATTGAGAAACAGCTCACGTTCATGGACTGGAAGATTCAATATTTTAAAGATGTTGGTTCTCCTCTGATTGTTCTATAGATTAAAGTCAATTCACTTCAAAATACCAAGATTTTTCTATGGAGATTAACAAGCTGATTCTAAAATTTGTATAGAAATGTAAGAGACCAAGAATAGCTAAGTTAATGTCAAAAAGGAAGTTGATGAACCTAAACTACTGGATGTAGTGGGACGAGAATGGTCTCTTGATTTCTACTTCACATCATAATCAAATAAGTGCTAGGTGGATTGCAAATCTAAATATCAAAGGTAAAATATTATGGTAGTTAAACATCTTTTAAACAATTCACAAAAAGCACTAACTATAAAAGGAAGGATTGATAAATTGGACTTCTTTTGATAAGAATAACTTGTTTTCATAAAAGGTATCATTCAGAGAATAAAAATATTGGCTACAAAATGTGAGGTGTTATTTGCAATAGATATAACCAAGAAAAGATTTAAAACTAGAATTTACAAAGAACTCTTATAAATCAATAAGAAACAGACAAGTTAATGAGAAAATGGGTAAAAACCTGAACAGGTACTTCAGAAAATAATATATTGAAATAGCCCAGGAATGTAGAGAAAGATCTTCAAACTTACTCATCATCAGAGAAAAAAGCAAATCAAAACCACGTAGATGCCACCAGGCACTCACAAGAAAGGCTAAAATTACAAAGACTGAAAATACCAACTGTTATGGAGGATGAGAAGCAATTCATTCTCATACACTGTTTAAAGAAGTACAGTTATAATCACGTAGGAAAAAAGTTTGAAAAGTATCTATTAAAGGTGAATATACACATATTATATGAAACAGCATTTCATTCCCAGGAATATACCCAACAGGTACAATGTATGCTTGTGTATAAGGATGTACACTAAACTTTATGTTCCTAGCATGATAATTCATTAAAGCCCCAAACTAGAATAAACCCAATGTACCTCGAATACTAGGATGGAGAAATAAATTGTGGTATATTCCCGCAATAGAATACTAGATAGCAACGTAAGGAGCAACTTAATATATCCTAAGCAAAAATTGTTGAATGGAAGAAGCTAGACACAGATTAACATACGCTGTATTATTTCAGTTATACAAAATGCAAAACACCTCTTTGGTTAGGCTTGTTCCAAGGTATCTCATTGTTTTTGGTGCAGTTGTAAATGGCATTGATTCCTTAATTTCTCTTTCTGCTGCTTCATTATGCGTATAAAGAAATGCAACAGATTTCTGTACGTTGTGAAAGAAACAACAAAACTCAAAGACAACCTACTGAATGGGAGAAGTTATTTGCAAGTGACATATCTGATAAACGGTTAGCATCCAAAATATATAAAAAACATATAAAACTCAACACCCAAAAAACAATCCAATTAAAAATGGTCAGAAGACATGAATAGACATTTTCCCAAAGACCTAGAGATGCCCAACAGACACATGAAAAGATGCTCAACATCACTGATCATCAGGAAAATCAAAACTGCAATGAGATATCACCTCACACCTGTCAGAATGGCTAAAATCAACAACACAAGAAACAACAGGTGTTGGTGAGGATGTGGAGAAAGGGCAACCCTCTTATACTCTTGGTGGGAATGCAAGCTGGTGCAGCCACTCTGGAAAACAGTATGGAGGTTCCTCAAAAAGTTAAAAATAGAGCTACCCTACAATCCAACAAGTGCACTACTATTTACCCAAAGAATACCAAAATACCAACTCAAAGAGGTACATTCACCCCAATGTTTATAGCAGCATTATCTACAATAGCCAAGAAATGGATGCAGCCCAAGTGTCCATCAACTGATGAATGGATAAAGATGTGGTGTATATTATACATACACATTTATATATGTATATATAATGAAATATTACTCAGGCATAAAAACAAATGAAATATTACCATTTGCAATGATGTGGATCAAGCTAGAGAGTACTATTATAAGGGAAATAGGTCAGAGAAAGACAAATATCTTATAATTTCACCCATATGTGGAATTTAAGAAAAACAAATGAGCAAAGGGACAATAAAAAGAGAGGCAAACCATAAAATAGACTTTAAAAAAAATGTATTCTGTTATGTTAGTCACCATACAATACATCATTAGTTTTTGATGTAAAATAGACTCTTAACTATATAGAGAACAAACTGATGGCTACAGGATGGGAGGTGGTTGGCGGCATGGGTGAAATGGGTGATGGGGATTAGGGAGTGCATTTTTCATGATGAGCACCTGAGCACTGGGCGTTGTATGGAATTGCTGAATCACTATATCGTACACCTGAAACTAATATTATGCTGTATGTTAACTATGCCAGAATTTAAATATTAAAAAAGTGAAGCAAAAAAAGAAGTGCAAAACAACAAATCTAACCCATGGTATTAAAAGTCAGAATATTGGTTACATTTGGAGAAGTGAGAGTGGTAGAGACTGGAAAGAACACAAGAAGGGTTTCTCCAGTCCATATTATTTTCCATTTCTTGATCTGGGTGGTGGTTATATGTCTGTTCTAATTTGGGATTATTTCATTCATCAGTACAATTAGGATTTGTGTAATTGTCTTCGTGTAGTCTGTATTTTAATAAAACTCTTAGTTTGTGTGTTCCTCAAAATACTCCATGTCCCCTTTTAGATGTAACTGATCCTTATTATCCCTATGAAGGACACCCTTATAAAGAGGTTCATTTCATGCTAGCTTGTCAGAGTACATGAAATCCCAATATCTGTGTTCATTTTCTAGGTTAAGGATTATCTTCTTAGTATCTCATGAGTGGATACATGTCATTTGGGACACTCGTCCCTGACTTTACCTATATTTCATGATATGTAGCTTAGAAATTTTACTTAAATATTATTTTGTGACCTTGATTAATTAATTTGAGTATAGTTGACACAGGATGTTAATTTCAGGTATGCAGCATCATGATTCAGCAACTCTATATATTATGATATGCTCACTACAAGAGTAGCTACAATTGGTCAGCATGCAACACTATTGCAATAACAGACTATATTCCATATACTGTTTCTTTTATTACCATGACTTATTCATTCCATAACTAGAAGCCTGTATCTCCCACTCCCCTTCACCCCTTTTGCCCATCCCCCAACCCCTCCTTTCTGGCAACCATCAGTTTGTTCCCTGTATTTATAAATCTGATTCTGCTGTTGTTTTATTCATTTGTTTTGTGTTTTAGATTCCACATATGAGTGAATCATATAGTATTTCTCTCAGTCTGAGTTATTTCATTAACATAATACCTTTGAGCCCTGCATTAGGGTAGAGTGCCTGGGAAGGAAGGCTGTGGGCTGTTGTGCCCAGGGCCCTGCACACGACAGGTGGCGAAGGAAGGGAGATTCGGATCTCCGTCCTGGGATGGCACAGGCTCAGATCCTGGCTCTGCCCTTCCCTGCGGGTGACCGCGGGCCCTGCTGTTCCTCAGTCTCCTCCCTCAGCTTGGAGTGAGTTGTAAACACACAGAGAGTTGGGAACAGTGCGCAGCACCAGCAAGTGCTCAGAAAGCCCTGAGCTCTCATCAGCGCCACTGTCATCATAACTGCTCGCCCTGATGACACAGGGCTCAATCCCACAACCATGAGACCATGACCTGAGCTGAAATCAAGAGTCAGATACTTAACTGACTGAGCCACCCAGGTGCCCTGGTATTTCTATTTTTAATTTCTTTGAGGAAACTCCATATTGTTTTCCTCAGTGGCTGTACCAATTTACATTCCTACCACCATTGTATAAGGGTTCCTTTTTCTCCACATCCTCGCCAACACTTCTCATTTCTTGTCCTTTTGATTTTAGCCATTCTAACAGATGTAAGGTAATATGATATTGTGGTTTTGATTTGCATTTTCCTGATGATTAGTGATGTTGAGCATCTTTTCATGTGTCTGTTGGGCATCTGTATGTTTTCTTTGGAAAAATGTTCAGGTTCTCTGCCTATGTTTTAATCTGATTATTTGGGTTTTTTGGTGTGGAGTTGTATACATTTTTATATATTTTGGATATTAACTCCTTATCAGACATATTTGCAAACAACTTCTCTCATTCAGTAGGTTCCTTTTTGGTTTTGTTGATGGTTTCCTTCAATGTGTAAAAGATTTTATTTTATGTAGTCCCAATAGCTTATTTTTGCTTTTGTTTCCCTTGATTTAGGAGACAGATCTGCAAAAATGTTGCTATGGCTGATGTCAGAGAAATTATTGCCTGTGTTATCTTCTAAGATTTTTATGGTTTCTGATCTTACATTTATTTATTTAGTTAGTTGATTTTTAAGATTTTTTATTGTGTTCATTTAGCCAACATATAGTACATCGTTAGTTTTTGAGGTAGTGTTCAATGATTCATTAGTTGCGTATAACACCCAGTGCTCCTCACAACACATGCCCTCCTTAATACCCATCACCCAGCTGGTCCTACATTTAGATCTTTAATCTATTTTGAGTTTATTTTTTTGTATAGTGTTCAAAGTGGTTCAGTTTCATTCTTTTGCATGTAGCTGTTTGGTTTTCCCAGCAGCAGTTATTGTAGAGACTGTCTTTTCCCCTATTCTCCACTCCTTTGTCTTAGATTAATTGACCATATAAGTGTGAGTTTATTTCTGGGCTTCTATTCTGTTTCATTGATCTATGTGTCTGGTTTTGTTACAGTACCATTCTGTTTTTTGTTTTTTGTTTTTGTTTTTGTTTTTTGGTGCAAAATGGTGGTTTTATTAAAGCATGGGTACAGGACCCATGGGCAGAAAGAGCTGCTGCACTGGGGTCTTGAGGAGTCGCTGATTATATACTCTGGAGTTGGGGAAAGTAAGGAAAAGGGAGGTTTCAAAAGGATTTTCATATGTTAAAGAAGACCCTCAGGATACTGGAGGCCTGGCTATTATCAAACTAATGTTGTTTTTCCCTCTGGCAAGGCATTAAGATATTTGGGAGACTCCTGGAAGAATGTCACACAAGTCACACCAAGGAGTGGCGGGTGGGGAGAGGTTGCAGGGTGTCAGCTTATGCTTTGTCTTCAGCTAGCCTTCTGCTCCTTCATCATTTCCCCCCTGAACAATTTTGACCCTTAAATCTTTAAGGTTCTTGAAGGTAGAAGGTCTCATCTGTAACGTCTTCCTGCCGAATAGGGGCGTAGAGATGTCCCTAACTATTGGTTAATATTGGTCAGTTGGGAAACATATAGGGGAGTTATGAGAGGGGAGGGAGCTAAATCCAACAGTGTCAACATATATGAATGTTCTTGAGTAGAAAGGATCATCTTTTGATGTGAAGTCATTGTAGGGATGGAGTCTCAGCACCAAGCAGAGAGATATTGAAAAAGAATGCATTAAGATTAGTAATTACCATACTGTTTTGATTGCTACCACTTTGTGGTATATCTTGAAATCTGGAATTTGATACCCCTGCTTTGTTCTTCTTGCTCACATTGGCTTTGGTTATTTGGTTATTTCATTAACTTCTGCATTTATTTTATTTTTTTTTCCTTTTTTTAAAAAGATTTTATTTATTCATTTGACAGAGAGAGACAGTGAGAAAGGGAACACTGCAGGGGGTTGGGAGAGGGAGAAGAAGGTTCTCTGTGGAACAGGGAGCCCAAGGTGGGCCTTGATCCCAGGACCCCGGGATCATGACCTGAGCCAAAGGCAGACTCTTAATGACTGAGCCACCCAGGTGCCCCTATTTTTTTTTTTAACTTAAATTCAATTAGCCAAGGTATCATACATCAATAGTTTTTTATATAATGTTCAATGATTCATTAATTCAGTATAACACCCAATGCTCATTATACCATGTGCCCTCTTTAATGTCCATCACCCAGTTACCCCAACCCCTCACCCACCTCCCTTTCCACAACCCTCAGTTTCCCAGAGTCAAGAGTCTCATATGGTTTGTCTCCCTCTCTGATTTCTTCCCATTCAGATTCCCCCGACCCCTACTGTTCTCTGCACTATTCCTTATGTTCCACATATCAGTGAAACCATATGATAATTGTGCATTTATTTTAATTATGCTTTTCTTTCTATATTTATTTTGTATTTCTAAATTTTTTTATAGGAGGGGGAGGGGAAGAGATAAAGGGAGAAGGAGAGAGAGAATCTCAAGCAGGCTCCAAACCGAGCAAGGAGCCTGATGAAGGGCTCAGTCTCACAATCCTGAGATATGACCTGAGCCAAAAATCAAGAGTTGGACGCTTAACCAACTGAGCCACCCAGGCATCCCTATATTTATTTTGTATTTAATTTGCTGTTCTTTTAGTAGCTTCTTCAAATTAATGCTTACATCATTGATTTTCTTTTTTTTTAAAGATTTTATTTGAGAGAGAGAATGAGAGAGAGAGAGAGAGAGAGCACATGAGAGGGGGGAGGGTCAGAGGGAGAAGCAGACTCCCTGCTTGAGCAGGGAGCCCGACGCGGGACTCAATCCTGGGACTCCAGGATCATGACCTGAGCTGAAGGCAGTCACTTAACCAACTAAGCCACCCAGGTGCCCCTACATCATTGATTTTCAACCTTTATTCTTCTCTATTAAATATATCGAAAGCTATGAAACCTAACCTAAATGCAAGTTAAACTGCATGTCATAAGTTTGCTATACCTATTTTCATTATTAGTTAGTTAAAAGTATTTTCAAATTCTCATTGTGATTTCTTATATCTTCTCCCCAGCTTTACTGAGGTGTAAGTGGCTACTAAAACTGTAATATATAAAGCAAACACCTAATTATTTGATATATGTATACATTATCAAAGGATTCAGTAATCAATTTAATTAATGGATCTACCACTTCACATAATTACCTTTATTTTTATGACAACACTTAAGATCTATTCTCAGGAAATTTTATTTATACAATATAGTATTAGTTTACACTGTTTCTTGCCTTAAAATCTACTATATATATATAAATGTAAAGCAAGGCCAGGTGTTGTTGTTGTTTTTTTTTAATCTGTTTGTATGCCATATTTTTCCATCCCTTTGCTTTCAATATTTCTGTAGCCTTTATGTGTCCATTTTGCCTTAATCTCTTTGATACTTAAAACAATTTATTTTATTTTGTTCATATTTTCTAATTTTTCTCAGTGAGATGTTTCACCTACTAAGAATCTGGAGAGACTTTGCCAAAAACAGCAGTCTAATTTTGATGTTTTCCATAACACATATTTTCCATAATAATTTCTGCCATAGTAAAGCAAGAAATAATAGGGATTTGAGAAGAGTCCCCTTGAATCAAAAGCCCCATCTGTAGATTAATATAGAAAAGAGTTGGAACTCAGTGACCTCTATTCTTCCTGGTATTCAGCTAGTCAACATAGTTGAAATGATTTGAAGTTTAAATGAGTTATTATATCTAGCACTTAGAACAATGCCTGACAAGCAGTAATTACTATATAAGTATTTGTTATTATTATTGAATATTCCAGTCTGTGACCTAATTTCTGATAAAACAAATACAATTCACATGGACAAAATACCTGTGATAATGAATCTTGTTTTAGGATTTTTTTTTAAAGATTTTATTTATTTATTCATGAGAGACAGAGAGAGAGAGGGAGAGAGAGAGAGAGAGAAGCAGAGGGAGAAGCAGGCTCCCAAGGAGCAGGGAGCCCAATGCGGGACTCGATCCCGGGACCCTGGGATCATGACCTGAGCCGAAGGCAGATGCTTAACCATCTGAGCCACCCAGGCGCCCTCTTGTTTTAGGATTTCTTGGTGTGTTGAATCACTATGAAATATTTATTAGATACCCACTATGTACATAAAAAATGTTTTGACAAAAAGTTATGTTAAACAATCTTAATATAAAATCATGTAGGATAACCCCTGACTCCAAAAGACTTAAAATGTAGTTGTTAAGGCATGATATATATATTTTAAAAATTACTCATTACTTTTTTTTAAGATTTTATTTATTTATTTGAGAGAGAGAATGACAGAGAGAGAGCATGAGAGGGGGGAGGGTCAGAGGGAGAAGCAGACTCCCCGCTGAGTGGGGAGCCCGATGCGGGACTCGATCCCGGGACTCTAGGATCATGACCTGAGCCAAAGGCAGTCGCTTAACCAACTGAGCCACCCAGGCACCCTCATTACTTGTTTGAATATCTTATTATTCTACTAAAGTTTGAGGAAAAGAATTATGTCTTATTCATTCGTGTCTCCTCTATGAAGCCTAGTATACATATCTGTATATAGCCAACTCTCAAATGATTATGGAGTTAAAACAAGCTTACAAAATATCATATACTAAATTCTAGAAAATTATAGCTACATAAGGAGTCACCTTATTTGAGTGATGAATGGATAAATTAGTGAATAGAAGTATAAACAAATAAATGAATGAACTACTTTTTAAAAGTGTATGGATAAAGAAGATATATGTATACACACACACATAATGGAATATTATTATTCAGCCATAAAAAAGAATGAAATCTTGCCAATTACAATGACATGGACTGAGCTAGAGTGTATTATGCTAAGCGAAATAAGTCAGTCAGAGCAAGACAATACCATATGATTTCACTCATATGTGGAATTTGAGAAAAAAACAAAAGAGCAAAGGCGAAACTAAGAGAGAGGGAGGCAAACCAAGAAACAAACTCTTAACTATAGAGAACAAACTGATGGGTACCAGAAGGGAGGTGGGTGGGAAGATAGGTAAAATAAGTGATGGGGATTAAGTAGTGCACTTGCTGTGATAAGCACCAGGTTTTGTATGAAAATGTTGACTCACTATATTGTACACCTGAAACTAATATTACACTGTATGTTAACTAGCTGGAATTTAAATAAAAATTTTTAAAAAAGAAAAAAAAAACCTGCAACCAAGAAAAAAATAAACTTAACAACTCACAAAAAAAATTAAAGAAATGTATTACTTAGATAAAGGGAGAAGTATGGTAGTAAATTCTAGGTGGAGAAAATAGTATGATAAAAAAGATAGAGGTGGAATTGTCCATGAAACATTTAAAGATGAATGAGTAAACATCTTAAGGGTAATATAGGAGTCACACAGAACAGAAGGTAATAGATGATCATGGGCTAAGGAGGGTTGGGAATGATATTTTAACAATTTTAGACTATATTTACTGGATAATAGTAAGAATTTTATTTTTTTTTCAAAGATTCTATTCATGTATTTGAGAGAGTGTGAGAGAGAGAGCACGAGCAGGAGGGAAGGCAGAGGCAGAGGGAGAAGCAGACTCCCCGCTGAGCAGGGAGCCCGATGAAGGACTCGATCCCAGAACCCTGGGATCATGACCCGAGCCGAAGGCAGACACTTAACCAACTGAGTCATCCAGGCGCCCGATAGTAAGAATTTTAAAGTTTCTATTCAGCTTAATAGTTATTTTAGAATAATGCAGCAATAGTGATAAATTCTAATTGAGTAGAAAAGAGATTTGAGTCAAATCAATTGCATAGCTATACAAATATTCTATCTGTATATAACAAAATATGGACCTGAATTTCAGTGTTGGCATTGGAAATGGTAAAGAGACTGGCTATATAGGTGTCACTGAAAATAAATCTACAGGATTTGATAAATAAATACATATGAGAATGTATGGAGAACATCACAACAAAATCATATCTTACCTGTTCAGAGAAATGTTTCAGTAATGTGATATATTTAATGAGGTGGATTTTCAAACTGGAAAATTCTGACATACAGTCAAATGGAGGCCTGCCAGGGAAGGATGACAAGAGATTCAATCAATTTCAGTTTCATTGAATGTTACAGCTTTATACCTTAGGAAATTGAAAATTATAATCCACAATATATAGAGCTTTAGATCACTCTGAAAATCTGCAAAGGGTCAGCTAAATTCTAGGCATCATGATGTTATATAAAAAATAACAGAAAACTTATATGGAAGCTGATCAGTGTAACACATCTATGGTCTCATTAAACTGGTAGGATTGTAGGTGCACAATTTACAATCCCTGTTTTCAAGTTACTATAAAAAGGTGGAAGGCAGAGTAACTTTTTAATTTTATAATTTATTTTTCCTTGGCTAGCTGACTGTAGAAATGATTACATGAAAAGAACAAAAAAGGAAAATAAATGTATCAAATATTAATTATGGCATCCACAAGTAGATTATCCATTTCTTGAAAAATAAAAATTGGTGGTATCTGGTAATTAATTTTATTTTCCATAAATTAAAAAAAAAGATGTATTTTACCTAGGACACTATAGCCAATTGAAAAGTTTGGGCTCTATCATTTTTATCTAGTATAGCTTTCAGGCTTCTGTGGTTTTGGAGACCTATAATCACAAGTAGTAATTTGAATGAGGTAATAAAACCTACAGAGCATTGTTGTAAAATGATCACCCACTTCATCTATTTTATTATATTCCAAAAATGGAGAACAATTTTCATTTGTAATGAATGTCATTTGTAAAACAAATTAACAAGCATTGCAGTGCTGAAAACACACTTTTCTCACATGAAAAATGAAGTTTTCGTTTTAAGAATTAGCAATAAAAAGTAATTTATAAGACCCTCCCCCAATTCCTAGGAGATTACAATCTCTGGTGCTTGCATGAAAGTGCCATTTTCTGGAAGTCTGTTTCTAGAGCACATCATACGAGCAAAATTCCTTAGGCATTTTTTCCATTCTCATCCATTTCTAGACTTAAAAAAATGAACAAACAGGCAAGAAAATAGTTGGTCAATGTAGAACCTATTACCTCATCCTACCCTATCCCTTAATTCTCAACATGAAACATGCTCAGTTTAGGTTTCCTTATAGGTGGAGTATTGGGAAGTTATGCTGGGATAAGTGGTCTTGAGTTACTATATTGCTCTCTTCAATGAATTTTGTCATAAATTCTACCTCAAATCAGTAAGCAAATTAAAATTCTAATGACTAATGGAAATACAATATAATCAGAGAAGCCCTTGTCAACAGACTCTGAGATTTCCATTTATTATCATAATTAGGAGCTTTTTAAAACCCACAATGTCCACAATAAATCTTAAAATGTTATTTCTATTACCAGTAAAGTGACAGTTTAATAATGCTCTAACATATATATCTAAGCATATGGTGTTTGTAAAATCAATCTTTTGTATGTAGTTCAGTTGAAAAAGTTCAAATAACTCACTAAAAAGTCTAAATCTTTTAGGAAAATACAAAAAATGAAGAGGAAACTTCTTGGGAAGAGGTCATACAACCACCTTTTCCCCTTTTTGCCATGATGACATATTGAATTAAACTCTTGAGTTAACATCAATTCTCAAAAATACTTATTATCTCTATTACCAAGATGACTTACTAGATTTATATTCTTTTTAATAAAACAAAAATAAATTTAAGGTCTGAAATCATAGATTTGATTAAGCCAATTCAAATAATAGCTTGAATCATAATTTGAGAAAAATTCAATATTAAAACTAATGATGGAAAATTTACATTTTAACAGCATCTTCCCCATATTTTGTTTTAGAAACACAAAGATGAAGCCAATTTTAGGATAAACCGTAGAAATAATTTTCTTGGCAACACAATTATTTAATTTCAGGGAGAAAAGAAGCAATTCCTCCAATTAGCACTCTAACCAGATATCTTTCAAGAGAAATTTAATTATTTTATAAGAAATCCAATTAGGCTAAACCCCCCCAATTTTTTTTTTGAGCCCAAACCTTCTTAAAACCCATGTTACACCATAAGAAATGAGCCAGATGAGTCTCTGACACAACTTTCAAAACATATGGTCTTTACTAGGAGGCCTTTGGAAAATCAGAAGTGACTAAAGCTAAGAAATTTAAAAGTACTGAGGTGTTTTATAGCAACCATGTTCACTGCAAGGTATATTATTGTGTCTTTGGTGTGTTTTATTCATAACACTTTGAACACTTTGAACTTTATATGTTCAAAGATCATATTTAGAATATTCAATAAGTTTATTTAATATGAATACATCTTATTCAGTTGTCACTAGTTCTTAAGCAAGGACTATGAGGATCTGCAATGTTTTAAACTAAAGTTTAAAATACTCAAGCAGTTAGAAAAAAAGATGCTAAGATGAACCATAAATTTGCTGTTTTCCAAAAGCTGTTATATGATGTCATTTTGTAGAGATTAAATCATTTCTGAAAGAGAAGTCTAACTGCTTACTACAAAATATTAAGGACTACTTATTACAAAATATTGCAAGAACAATATAAACACTTTTAATCTTATCTGGTTCCACTAATCAGAACAAAGAAGTCCTCAAATTGGTGATGTAATGAAGATTTGTTAAAGCATGCTTGTTAATACTGCAACCATGATGTGAATTTTGTAATGAGACTACTTTAATAAACAAGAAAATCTAATACTGGGAATTATTAACTATCAGTAAAGCAGATTATATTCATTTGGGGGTGGTCTTCTGTTGCCACTACTCAGTCCTGTGGCTATCTTTGTTGTATGCCCATTATTCTTTTCCCTATTTTCCTTAACTTGAGTTAATTCCAAGGATCTCAATTATTTTCTTTGTTTCAGCTTGTTGCCAGATAATTGTAAGGGGCTCAGAAAAGAGGGAGTAGCAGGACTGATGAATTTCCTATACTTTATCTAACAGTCTATTTGAAATTTCTTTGAAAAAGCAGGTCACTTCATCCCTTCTTCATGTGAACCAAATGGGCTTATCAATCAAGTATCAATTGAAATGTAAAGAGATGATAAAAATTCAGTAAGAGAACAGGTAACAAAGCGTGAAGAGAAAAGTATTGTGACTTTTCCCTCTTATACTTCTCTCATTGATCATAAAAGAATATGCTTCCCTCTCACTATTTAACCTCTCGGTCTTTGGGATATAATACTTTCTGATAGCAGAAGCAAAGGCCTAGGAATTAAGTATCCATATAATGTTTCTTTTATGTGTAAAATATAGAGTTGACTATAGTCTTTGATCAAAATAACAATTAGGAAATTTAAATTTTTTAGGAAACTGAAATTTAATATGTTACCTAAAGGTTATTATCAAAAGAAGATTAAAAATCATTAGCCTTTGATTTCTAAAGACTTCTCTTAGTAACAGAGTTTTAAAAGTATTACTGACTCTTGTTTATGAAAAATTCCTGATATAATTAGTACATAAAGAAAAGAATCACTATTTTGTTGCTGTAAATAGTCCAGATGTGGTATTTTAGAACTTTGGTGTAAATACAGTGTATTCTTAAAGGACTGTAAAACAAAAACAAAACACAAGTGTTTCTAGTGTAGCAGCAGAATTTGATCTATAAAGGAAGCCCAGAGTGAGTCCTTTGTAAAACAAATACTAATTCTATAAAATGATTTACTTCTATAAAAAGTCAAATGATCAGATATTGGTTTATTTAAAGGGAGTTATATCAATATGTTTTTCACCCTAGGGAGATATTCAGAGCATCAATAAAATCGTATTTGAAAGATATTGTGGAAATAAAATCCAATCCATACATATGTTTTCTGAAGAGGGGGAAAGGGAGAAATGCGACTATCTTAAGGTTTTACAGATCACATATTAGGAATTACCTTTCCAGAATGTTTAGTATCATCTTGACCATTTTAATCAGTTCAAGAACAGCTGTAAGAATGTTACGAGGTGGTTGTCCATTAGTGCCATGTAGAGAACGGGCCCTTCTTCTTTCTGATACCATGACAAGAACACGATCAATAGCATGCTCAAGATGTTCACTTTGTTTTCCGAATCTGGTAGGCATCTTTTTGTCATTCTGAAATTAAAGTGGGAGTTTGGGGAAAGAAATGAGGCAGCACTTATTTAACATATTATAAATATGGAGTAGGTTCAATAGCAATACCATTTAGCCAAAGTAACATAAGAGGGATACAAAATTACCATCAAACACTTTTCATTCTTTACATATTGCTTCTGGTAATCTTATACCATTCATGGGAGTAGTTACAAAAAGGACATGAAAGGACTACAGTTCAACCATGTGAATACTGAGGTATGTAATTTTATAATGTGACAACAACTACTTGCCTACAATTAGCACATGTTATTTCTGGTACAGCCTTATTAGTATACCTATCTCATTTCCTTATTAGAGTTTAATCTCCTGAGGGAAGACTCCATATTACTTTGTATCCTGGACAGGATTGGGTATAGATCTAAGAGACAGGAAAGGAGATTCTTACTTTTCATTTATCTCAGAGCCCTGGAAAATATATATAGTCCTTTCTGAGAGTTGATAATTTAAATATACAGGAACCATAAGAATATTAACTGGGCACTGGTATTTAAATGTTTTGGTAGCATCTACTTCCTGCAAATAAACTTGCTTTACATTTGCTGATTGAAGAAGTAAGATTTATATTTGGGCATTTTTCCTCTTTCAAAGGGTTTTAGAATATGAAAAAGAAAGTAATAGAAAACGATGGACTCTACTTTTCTTATTTATAGATATTGTAATGAAATTATCACTGCCAACATTTAAGATAAAAACATTAGTATGCTTTTACTTCTATCTTCTGCTTCCCAGCATTTTCCAGCTTTTATTGATATTATCTGAGGTTTTATATACAAATTATCATTAATATTAAATTAGTATTATATATATATACTTTATCTATATATAATATAGATATATATCTATATATATACTTTATCTTTCCAGAGTTTTTCAAAATTTTGTGTTAAGTGTATAACCATATTAACAAAGATTATTTTGACAAACTATGCTTTAGTACTTTTCATCGCTCATTGCTGATTCTTTCACACTACAACATATCTGTAGTTGAATTATTTATTTTTATTCATTCTTTGGTCATCTGAAGTATATCTCCCAGTAATTTTAAAGAATTAATGGGTAGTATATTCCCTGACTTTGCAGTCTTAAGAATATTTTTCAGTTGCCAACTCACATAAATGGTTTCCCAAGGTCACACAGCTAATTATTAGCAGATCTTATTCTGGAAACAGAAACCTCCTGATACTGCTCTTTCTACTATATTATTAAATGTATTGGCCCCTAGAGGGATAAGGAAAAATGAGAATTTTTTGGTGTGTGCCATGCTATTGTCAGTGTGGTGAAATGAAAGACATTTAGGTCAGGTGTGAGATCTGAATTTGTGCAAATCACTTAAAAGTCTCAGAGCCGCTGTTTGTTTATTTCTCTCTAAAGTGTAGATACTAACACCTGTTTTATCCATGCATAGGATTGTTAAAGATATCAAATATACAAATAAGAGCTATTATTTATATATAATTAGTATATACCAAAAAAGTCACAATTTTTTTTATTATTTAAAAGATTTTATTTATTTGACAGAGAGAGATAGCGAGAGCAGGAACACAAGCAGGGGGAGTGAGAGAGGGAGAAGCAGGCTTCCCACCGAGCAGGGACCCTGATGTGGGGCTCGATCCCAGGAGCCTGGGATCATGACCTGAGCCAAAGGCAGACGCTTAACGACTGAGTCACCCAGGCGCCCAAAAACGTCACAATTTTAAAGTAATTCTTAACAAGATGGTGTTAAGATGGCGGGCAATCTCGTCATAATCCCAAAGAAACTTCAAAGAAATTAAACAGTTTAGACCATCTGATATTCTAAGTAGGTTTGACTTAACTTTTCTAATGTAGTTTTGAAAATTCTGTTAAGATTAAACAATTGATAAATACTATCCTTGTTTTGGTTGATACTTCACTAGACCTTCTTTAAAGAGTGAAAATCAGATATATGTCTTCTCTTTTTTATTTTTTGTTTTAAAATCATTTTGCAGAAAGCAAACTAAAAAACTGGGTCAAGTAACTTACACTTTGGTAATGTTTAGAAATGAAAAATGAAAGCCCAGGAGTGCCATAATGGTGATTATTTTAGCATGAATAACTAACAGCAAATAATGTAATTTAAATTGTAAAAACTTGTAAATTGAGTCTTGTTGAAATTTTTTAAAAGCCACATATTAGCATAGTAATGAGAAATTTTCATAGTTATATATATCAATTAAGTCACAAAGGTGTCCAATAAAAGTGTTTCTCAAGTGTTACCTTGCCCTCAATATTGAATTTCTTTTTTTTTACATTAAGTATTTTCTACCCTAACATGGGGCTCAAATTCATGATCCCAGTATCAAGAGTCACATTCTCCACTAATGGAGCCAGCCAGGTACCCCTTGAAACCATGAAGGTCATAGTGCATCAAAAGAGATATTTATTTTCATCAACCCCTTTGTGATCCTATAAGCAGGCTGACAGCCAAAATGAACCTCATGTTTCCACGAAAGTTTGAGTTACAGACTTTGCAGATTCCATTATGAATCATGAAATTAAATAAATCCATTTTTGTCCATTTGACAGTTACTTTTGTTAGTATATAATCTTCACTAGTTTTACAGGGCTTTCAAGAACTAACAACAGTGGGGCACCTGGGTGGCTCAGTCAGTTAAGTGTCTGCCATTGGCTCAGGTCATGATCTCAGGGTCCTGGGATTGAGCCTCATGTCAGGATTCCTGCTCAGTGGGGAGTCTGCTTCTCCCTCTCCCTTTTCCCCTCCCCCTTACTTGTGCTCTCTCTCTCTCTCTCTAATGAATAAATAAATAAAAAATAAAAAAATAACTGATGGCAGTAACAATAGTAGAAAGAAATGTCATGTGTGTATCTTTTACCTTTCAGAAACACATTTTATCCCATCAAAGCTGTCAGAGGAGTCTATTCTCTATGTACCACCAGCTTCATCCAAATATTCTTGATATTTCTAGTGGGTTGATTATGTGTGCTGCATGTTCTAACATTATTCTGCCCAATGTATATGGTGCAGGAATAACAGCTGAATAAGTTTATTGTAGCATGCACAGTCAGAATTTAAGGATGGAACAGACAAATTTAAAGAATATTCACCATCTGTATATTATGTATACATAAGTGATAGCCACAATATGGGAATTTTCTCAAGAGTTTATGCAAAAGGCATTGGGAATTTGTGTGATTGAAAATAAGCTAAAAAAAAAAGAAAGAAAATAAGCTAAATATTATACCAAATCATTGTCTTCATTTAAACACCACAGTCTTGTAGAAAGGTAGAGGAACAATTTTAAATTCCATACTGTGGACATTGCTTATTGCTAAAGTAAGGCTGCAATATACATTTGTTTGTATCTTGCATCATAAGTAAGATCTACAGATCTTCATATGTGGCCTTACATATATTACACAAAGACAAAATATTTGTTTATACTTTCTGCTTAATTTTTCTGTATCCATTAAGTGGAAGCATCCACCTACTTTGCTATTTGCCTAAAATCAGCCATGAATGCACAAAGCTTAAAGTCAAAACATGGAGAAATATTTTGTTTCTAAGACCCTGTAGAAAAACATATAATTTTGAAAGTCTCCTACTGTGATTCAAATGGAGTTATATAGAACAATTATTTTCCAAAGAACATCAAGTCTTAATCTATATGATGCTAATAAATGGCAGATTCTGATTAAAAATTTCTACGTTGCTTAGTGATTATCAGACACAAGCTCAGATATTAAAAAAAAAAAAAGAACACATCCACAACAGTTGTACTTTCCAAAAGCAATACATTTCTGGCTTTCATTAACAGAGGTATAAGCAGTATAAAAGAGTTCCCAAGCACTCAGATACCCTTTTCCAGCACTGGACTTACAGCCAAAAATCCTTACAATTTACTAACCATATAATTGATCCACTCAGTATTTAATTATCTTATTTATAAAATGGGATTCTTCATGAAAACTCTAGGTTATAATCTAAGATTGAAGGTTAAAAATGCTAAGTTATACTTAAGGATAAGATGGATTAATGATGTGAAATAACTTTAAACTGTAAGTAAATTTATAGATGTAATTTATTCTTTTCATGACTACTGTCATTAATAATTATGACATTAATAATCACATATCACAAAAAAAGTAACCTAAAAGTTTTATGATTAGACAGTGTTAAAACAAAAATTTTATAAAAAGAGAGAGAGGCAAACTAAGAAACAGATTCTTAACTATAGAGAACAAACTGATGGTTACCAGAGGGAGGTGGGTGGGAGAAAGGGTTAAATAGGTGATAGGGCTAAAGGAGTGCACTTGTGATGAGCACCGGGTGTTGTATGGAAGTGATGAATCACTATATTGTACACCTGAAACTAGTATTACACTGTATGTTAACCAAATGGAATTTAAATAAAAACTTGGAAAGAAAAAAATTATAAAAAGAAAATACTATTACATGATATTTATTTTCTTCCTTTTCCAGCAGAGATTACTTGTAAGATCTAAACTAGTCGTTTACACATGATCATTTGCTTCTAAAAATGTCCATTTACCATTTGTTTCTTCACTTTTTTCTTTTTCATACATTGCTTTTATGACAAAATTCCTGGCTACAATTCTGTTTCTGTTTTAAAATTTCTTTCACCTCTCAGTAGTAAAAAGCCCATTTCATTAGTTTTCCTTCTCAGACATGATAATGTACCCAAAAAACCAGCCCCTAAATACATTTTTGTGCACACATTTTTAAATCAAATTCTTCCTTCCATGAATCTCTCTGGTGTATTATACCTCCAACTCATAAAAATATCACATTTCATTTAACCATTCATAGTTTACATTTTGGGGGGGGGTGGAAGGGGCAGAAGGAGAGAGAGAATTGTAAGCAGACTCCATGCCCAGAGCAGAGCCCAACACTGGGCTTGATCTCACAACCATGAGATCATGACCTGAGCCAAAATCAAGAGTAGGACGTTTAACCAACTGAGCCACCCAGGTGCCCCTCTTGTTTTACATTTTATAGAAAACTATATGTTTTAAATATTTTACCCAATATTGCAACCTTTTACAAATTGTTAGGTAGCTATCTACAAGTCTTTATATTTCTGGAATGTATAAACTCAGTAAGGGCAGGAACCATGAGTTATTGTCTCACCATATCCCAGAATCCAGAAGAATGCCTCACATGTGGAAGGTGTCAAAAGTATTTATTTAGTGAGTGAATGAATGAAAGCTAACATAAATGTAAAGGATCAGGACACTCATTGTCTAGTCTTATCACTTCCACTACCTATCTCCATATCTTTTTAATTTTAATTCCTGTATAGTTAACATACAATGTTATATTAGTTTCAGGTGTACAATATAGTGATTCAACAATTCTATATATTTATTGTGTTATTTACAATAAGCAAATTATGGAAGCAGCCCAATTGTCTGTCCATCAATAGATGAATGTATAAAGAACATGTGGTATAACTAACTCTGTAATAGCAGCAAATGGTTTAACCACTGAATCTCAGTTTCCCAATCTATCAACCTGAAATAACAAATTCTGCTCTACTTCATAAAATTACAGAGTTGATGAAAAGGAATAATGGAAAACAGAAACAGTATTCAAAAATTATTTTATGATACATAATTTTTAATAATGATGTATATTCATATCCATTGTTACTCATAATATATTCTGAATCCTACATTTGCTGTGACATTCAAAAGTAGACATTTGGTAAGAAAAGATAATTGTTTTCTGAAAAACATTTACTTAACAAAAATAAAATGATTTTGAAAACTGCTTCCTTATACTCTCTTCAGAAGCCCATAGTGACATGCCATTGGAATGTTTAATTTATATTCAATAAAAGTCATTTTAAATTCTGATTCTGGGGGCACCTAGGTGGCTCAGTTGGTTAAGCATTTGCCTTCAGCTTAGGTCATGATCTCAGGGTTCTGGGATCAAGCCCCGCATTGCATCGGGCTTCCTGCTCAGCGGGGAGTCTGCTTGTCTCTCTCCCTCTGCCTCTGTCCCTGCTTGTGCTCTCTGTGTCTCTCTCTCAAATAAATAAATAAAATCTTTTAAAAATAAATAAATACATTCTGATCAATTACCAGTGAACCATACCCCAACATATTATAGTTTGACATTTTCTTAGCACATAATGAATCTTCTCATTATTTTGTATCAAAGTCTCTAATGAAAACATTTAAAAAACAGTGAGCACAGAGAATAATCCTTGTATTTTCTCCTTGTTAACTGAGAAGCCACTTCCTGGGTGTGTGACCTTTATTCCAGTTGTGCATCCACTTCAGATTTTTTGAAAGACACATGAACAAAGGACAATATTGCCTAAATATAAGGCATAACTCATTATATTGTGCTTCCCTTTATTGCATTTTTAGATATTGCATTTTTTATATAAATTAAAGGTTTGTGGCAGTCCTTCATCAAGCAAATCTATTGGCACGATTTTTCCAACAACATTTGGTTATTTCAGGTCTCTGTGTTGCATTTTGGTTATTCTTGCAATATTTCACACTTTTTCATTGTTATTATATTTCATATGGTGACCTGTCATCAGTGACCTTAAATGGTACTATTGTAATTGTTTCAGGGGGCCATGAACCACACCCATACAGGACAGCAAACTTAATTGATAAATGTGTGTATTCTGACTGCTCCATCAACCAGCCATTCCCCCATCCCTCTCCTTCACTTCCAGCCTCCTTATTCCTTGAGACACAAAAATCACAATATTGAGTTAAGGCCAATTTATTAAGAAAAATAGAAAGCACAAAAGCAAATAAATCAAGTATACATGCAAAAATCAGTGAAGAGAAGCACAAAATAAAAGAATGTAAAATATGATATCAAATATCAGAAATGTGGAGGGGAGAGAAGTAAAGAATGGGTTCAAAATCAAGCAATCATCAGCTTAATATAGACTGCTATATGCAAAAGATGCTACATAAACTGAACGGTAACCACAAATTAAAAAAAAACTAAGAAATACGCAAAAACTAAAGAGTTAGGAATTCAAGTATACCACTAAAGAAAACCAGCAAACCATGAAAGAGAGAAGAAAGGATCACAGAAAAACTACAAAAATAGCCAAAAAAACCACAAGTAACAAAATGGTAATAAATATCTATCTACCATTAATTATTTTGAATGAAATTGGACTAAATGCTCCAATAAAAAGAGATAGGGTAACAGAGTGGATGAAAAAATAAATCAGAGAGGGAGACAAACCATGGGAGACTCTGGACTCCAGGAAACAGACTGAAGGTTACAGAGGGGAGGGGTTAGGGGATGGGGTAGCCAGGTGATGGATATTAAGGAGGGCACATGTTGTGATGAGCACTGAATGTTATATGCAACTAATGAATCGAACACTACATCAAAAACTAATTGATGCACTATATGTGGCTAACTGAACATGATAATAATATTTATCATGTTACTTTATATATGCCTACAAGGGGCTCATTTCAGACCTAAAGTTACCTGCAGATTGAAAGTGAGGGGATGGAGAAAGATTTATCATGCAAATGAGGTCAAAAGAAAGCTGGACTAGCAATACTTACACTGGGCAGAAGAGACTTTAAAACAAAGTCTGTAAAAAGAAACAATGAAGTGCACTATATAATAATACAGCGCAATCCAACAGGAAGATATAACAATTCTAAATATTTATGCAACCAATATGGGAGCTCCCAAATATATAAAACAGTTTAACAAACATAAAGGAACTAATTGATGATAATACAATAATACTAGAGGACTTTAACACCCCACTCACATTGATGAAAAGATCATTGAAACAAAATTAACAGGGAAACAGTGGCTTTAGTTGACACACTGAATAAGATGAATTTAACAGATATATTCAGAGCATTCCATCCTAAAACAGCAGAATATGTATTCTTTTCAAGTACACACAGAATAATCTCTAGAATAGATCACATATTAGGCCACAAAGTAAGCCTCAACAAATAGAAGAAGATCAAAGTTGTAACCATGAATCTTTTCTGACCACAATGCTAGGAAACAAGAAATCAACCAGAAGGAAAAATCTGGAAAGACTGCAAATACAAGCAGGTTAAATAACATGCTACTAAACAATGAAGGGGTCAACCAAGAAATCAAAGAAGAAATCAAAAATTACATGGAGAGAAATGAAAATGAAAACACATCTGTCCAAACCCTTTGGGATGTAGCAAAAGCAGTTCTAAGAGGCAAATTTATAGCAATACAGGCCTAACTCAAGAAGCAAGAAAAATCTCAAAAAACTACCTAACCTTACAAATATAGGAGCTAGAAAAAAGAACAACAAACAAAACCTAAACCAGCAGAAGGAAGGAAATAATAAAGATTAGAGCATAAAAAATGATATAGAGATTAAAAGAAAAATAGAACACATCAATCAAACCAAGACCTGGTTCTTTAAAAAGATCAACAAAATTTATAAACCTCTAGACTGGCTCATCAAAAAAAGAGAAAAAAAAAAAAAGAGAAAGGACTCAAACAAAATCACCAATGAAAGTGTAGAAATAACAACAACACCACAGAAATACAAATAATTAAAAGAGAATATTATAAAAAACTGTATGCCAACAAATTAGACAACCCAGAAGAAATGGATAAATTCTTAGAAAAATGTAAGCTACCAAAACTGAAGAAGGAAGAAATAGAAAACCTGAACTGAACAATTACCATCAAGGAAATTCAATCCATAATGATAGTAAAAAACAAACTCCCAACAAACAAAAATCCAGAAACAGATGGCTTGACAGACAAATTTTACCAAACATTTCAAAAAGAGTTAATAATCATTCTTCTCAAACTATTCCAAAAAGTAGAAGGAAAACTCTCCAATTCATTCTAGAAAGCCAGTATCACTCTGATACCAAAACCAGATAATGACACCACAAAAAAGAGAACCACAGGCCAGTATTTCTAATGAACGTAGACACAAGAATCATCAACAAAATTTACTAGCATGTTAACCAAATCCAACAATACATAAAAAAATCATTCACCATAATCAAGTGGGATTTAATCCTGGGATGCAAGAGTAGCTCAATATTCACAAAACAATCAATGTGATACATTACATCAATAACACAAAGGATAAAAACATGATCATTTCAACAGAAGCAAAAAAAATCATTTGACATACTATAACATCCATTCATGATAAAAACCCTGAACAAAGTAGATTTAGAGGGAACATTCCTCAACATAATGAAGGCATATAGAAAAACCCACAGAAAATATCATACTCAATAAGGAAAGATCAAGAGCTTTCCCACTAAGGTCAGAAACAAGAAATGTATGTCTACTCTCACCACTTTTATTCAACATAATACAGGAAGTCCTAGCCACAACAACCAGAAAACAAAAAGAAATAAATGGCATCCAAATCAGCAAGGAAGAAGTAAAACTTCCACTATTGGCAGATGACATTACACTATATGTAGAAAATCTGAAAGACTCCACCAAAAAACTACTAGAATGGATAAATGAATTTAGTAAAGTCTCAAGATACAAAATCAATGTGCAGAAATCTGTTGCATTTTTACAGAGTAATAATGAAAGAGCAGAAAAAGAAAGAAAAAATTCCCTTTACACTTGCATCAAAAATAATAAGATACCTAGGAATAAACCTAACCAAAGAGGTGAAAGACTTGTACTATGAAAACTATATAACAATGATGAAATAAATTGAAGATGGCACAAAAAAATGGAAAGACATTCCATGCTTATGGATTGCAAGAAACTAATACATGAATTCAGCAAAGTCATAGGATATAAAATCAATGTACAGAAATCTGTTGCATTTCTATACTCCAGTAATGAAGCAGCAGAAAAAGAAATAAAGGAATTGATCCCATTTGCAATTGCACAAAAACCATAAGATACATAAGAATAAACCTAACCAAAGAGGTTAAAGATCTAATACTCTAAAAACTATAGAACACTTATCGACAAAACTGAAGAGGACACACATACAAAAAATGGAAAAGCACTCCATGAATAGGAAGAAACAATATTATTAAAATATCTATACTACCCAAAGCAATCTACACATTTAAAGCAATCCCTATGAAAATACCACCAGCATTTTTCACAGAACTAGAACAAACAATCCTAAAATTTGCATGGAACCACAAAAGACTGTGAATAGCCAAAGCAATTTTGAAAAAGAAAAGCAAAGCAGAAGGTATGACAATTCCAGATTTCAAGTTTTATTACAAAGATGTGGTAATCAAAAGAGTATGGTAGTGGCAGAAAAACAGACACAGAAATCAATGGAACAGAACAGAAAATCCAGATATAAACCTGCAACTATATGGTCAAGTAATCTTCAACAAAGGAAAGAATATGCAATGAGAAAAAGACAGTCTCTTTAAGCAATGCTTCTGGGAAAACTGGTCAGCTACATGCAAAATTATTGAAACTGGACCACTTTATTATACCATCCACAAAAATAAACTCAAAATGGATTAAAGACCTAAATGTGAGATCTGAAACCATAAGACTCATAGAAGAGAGCACAGGCAGCAATGTCTCTGACATCGGCCATAGCAACATTTTTCTATGTATGTCTCCCGAGACAAGGGAAATAAAAGCAAAAATAAATTCTTGTAGCTACATCAAAACAGAAAACTTCTGCACATTGAAGGAAGCAATAAACAAAACTAAAAGGCAACCCACAGAATGGGAGAAAATATTTGCAAATGACATATGTGCTAAAGTGTTAGTATCCAAAATATACAAAGAACTGATACAACTCAACACTCCAGAAAACAAATAATCCAATTAAAAAATGGGCAGAAGGGGCGCCTGGGTGGCTCAGTCGTTGAGCGTCTGCCTTTGGCTCGGGTCATGATCCTGGGGTCCTGGGTTCGAGCCCCATATCGGGCTCCCTGCTCGGCGGGAAGCCTGCTTTTCCCTCTCTCCCTCTCTGAGCTTGTGTTCCCTCTCTCGCTGTGTCTCTCTCTGTCAAATAAATAAAATCTTTAAAAAAAGAATGGGCAGAAGACATGAATAAACATTTTTCCAAAGAAGACATACAGATGGCCAACAGATTAATGAAAAGATGTTCAACATTATTCATCATCAGGGAAATGCAAATCAAAACTACAATGAGATATCAGCTCACACCTGTCAGAATGGCTAAAAGCAAAATCAAAAGAAACAACAGGTGTTGGCAAAGATGTGGAGAAAATGGAACCCTCTTGCACTTTTTTGGGAACGCAAACTGGCACAATCACTGTGGAAAACAGTATGGCGGTTACTCAAAATTTTGAAAATAGAAGTACCCTATGACCCAGTCATCACAATACTGGGTATTTACCAAAAATATGCAAAAACACTAACTGAATAGAATACATACACCCATATGTTTATTTAGGGCAGCATTATTTACAATAGCCAAATTATGGAAATATCCCGTCTCCATTAATAGATGAATGGATAAAGAAGATACACACACACACACACACACACACATACACACACACAATGGAATATTATTCAGCCATAAAAAGAATGAAATCGCTCTCACTTGGGCAAACACAGCGGTGGGCAGCACAGAAAAGGGGCAGGAGGGACATACTTGATGAGTGACAGACTGCCATGGGAGGAGTGATAGGATGTTGTGGTGGGTGAGGTGGTATCTCTCCATGCTGCACTAACCTGGAAATGAATGTCTTGGGTGATCAGAATTGCAACATTTGTTGGTAGAGGGCACAGCCCCTTGGCTTATTCCCGGTGTCTTAGCTGGGGTCAGTCTTTTGCAAAGGAGCTCAAGAAGCAGGAAGTCATCCTGCAGGAGAAGACGTGAGAGAAACAGTGGTTGCTGTTGGAGGAGGAAAAAAGAAGGCAGAGGAGTAAGGGACCCTATTCCAACTGGTCCCTGGAATTGAGCTGGATATCTACCAGACCACTCTGAACACCCACGAAATCAGCCTGAGATGTAAGAAGATAGATCTGGATCTCTACAAACAGAATATTGCAGGTGGTTGTTTTCGAGGTACGAAGTGGGGAGCCATGATTCCGCCGACAGATATCAGAGGATAAACGAAAGTGGGAGGGAGCCCAGCCACCGGGATCCTACACCACCGGTTAGCAATAGCCTCCCGCACTGGAGACAGGGCACAGACTTGCAGACTGGTAGTGGCGGGGAAAGGACTTTAGGGCAGCCCCAGATGGAAACCCAGAGCAGCAGGGCCACGTGAGCGAACAGGGGGAAGCTGGTGGTTTTAGAAGCACAAAGGGCAGAGATGTGCCGGGACCTGGAGGCGAGGACTGGGAATGCTGCTGGGGGGCACACAACCCAGGACGCTGCAGTTTATAGCAGCACACACAGAAATGGAGATGGTGTGGCCCAGAGAGCTCACTGAAGAAGACTGCGATCTCTCTGTTCTGAGGCAGAGGGTTGGAAATGGTCTCTTCGGCTCTGACTCTTGGAAGAGACCGGGAAAACCGCCAGAGATCAAAAGCCCTAAAAAAACGGTTTTCACTGAGCCAATCCCCCGCCACAGGGGGCAGGGTAACTCTGCCCAAACAGGGTACAGCAGGCCCCTCACCCAGAAGACAGGCTGGGAAAACAAGAGGCCAGCAACCCTAAGGTCCCTAGAAAACAGGTACATCTTGCTTGGGTTGTGGTCAATTTGGACTCTATACATTCCCTCAACTACCCATCAACAGAGTGACTAGGAGGAGGAACACCCAAAATAGGAAAGACTCAGAGACTATGACCCAGCAATTGGACTACTGGGTATTTACCCCAAAGACACAGATGTAGTGAAAAGCAGGGCCATATGCACCCTAATGTTCATAGAAGCAATGTCCACAATAGCCAGACTGTAGAAAGAGCCAAGATGCCCTTCAACAGATGAATGGATAAAGAAGATGTGGTCCATATATACAATGGAATATGACTCAGCCATCAGAAAGGATGAATACCCAACTTTTACATTAACATGAAGAGACTGGGGGAGATTATGCTAAGTGAAATAAGTCAAGCAGAGAAAGTCAATTATCATATGGTTTCACTTATTTGTGGAATGTAAGGAATAGCACAGAGGACATTAGGAGAAAGAAGGGAAAAATGAAGGGGGGGAGGAATTGGAAGGAAGATGAACCATGAGTGATTATGGACTTTGAGAAACAAACTGAGGGTTTTAGAGGGGAGTGGGTGGGGGGATGGGTTAGCCCAGTGATGGGTATTAAGGAGGGCACATACTGCACGGAGCACAGGGTGTTATACAAAAACAGTGAATTGTGGATCACTACATCTAAAACTAATGATGTATTGTATGGTGACTAACATAACATACTAAAATAAAATTTAAAAATTAGAAAAATAAATAAAATTTAAAAATTTAAAAATTTAAAAACAGAATGAAATCTTGCCAGACTCTGAACTATAAAGAACAAACTGGTTTGTGTTGTTGGTGTGGGTTGGGGTTGGGTAAAATAGGTGATGTGGGTTAAGGACTACACTTGCCATGGTGAGCACTGAATGATGCATGGAATTGTCAAATCACTCTATTGTACATCTAAAACTAAGTAACACTGAATGTTAATTATACTGGAATTACAATAAAATTTTTATAAAATGTGGTATAAGCAAAAAGAAATTTGCAATCCACTCCTTGGTATGATGCTGTGTAGACTGTTAAAATGACAATAAAATATTTAAAATATTACATAAACTTAGTTGATATAGCAGTAGGAGGGTTTGAGAGGATTGACTTCAATTTTGAAAGAAGTTCTACTGTGGGGAAAATGCTACCAAGGATATCACACACTACAGAAAAAAATTGTTCATGAAAGGAAGAGTCAATTGATGCAGCAAACTTCATTTTTGTCTTATTTTAAGAAACTGCCACAGCCAACCCAACCTTAAGAAACTGATCAATCAGCAGTCTTCAACATCGAAGCAAGATTCTCTAGTAATAAAAAGATTATGACTTCCTGAAAGCTCAGATGATGATTACTATTTTTAGCACTAAAGTGTTTTTAAATTAAGATATGTACATTATTTTTAAGACATAATGTTATTGCACACTTAATAGGCTACAGTATAGTATAAAATACCTTTTATATGTAATGAGAAACCACACATTCATTTGACTCACTTTATTGTGATATTTGCTTTATTGTAGTGGTTTAGAACCAAACTTACATCTCCCAGGTATGCCTATAGGATACAGTGAGTTTTAACTGTAACATTTCCAAGAAGGCTCTGTGCACAGCAGGGCACAATGTACCCAGCTGATTCAGTAGGTGGGAGCCCAAGTACAATGTATTATTTTACACTAAATGCTGGGATGAAAATCAGAGCAAGTATTAAGAAAATTGCCATCAATAATCACAATTCAAAACATTCAACTTCCTAGTGTGGGTTGTACTAAAGCCATCCAAAATCAGCAAATGGTGCCTAATAAGGAAATGGAAATGTCTGTAGAGCTAAGCAAAGAGCCAATGCAGCCATCAACTGTGAGTGAGAATGGTTCTTAGGAGCAAATAACATAAGACCAAATATGTTCTATAGAAGAAGGTAAAATGACAAGAATTGATTAATATAAGTTAGAAGAAAAATAAAGTAACATGTTGAGAAGATATGGATTAGGAGGGAATCGAGGAGTCTGAGAATGCCCTGGTAGCTGGTGGGGTGGTGGGACTGCTTGGGTTATTAAAATACAGCCTTGAAGGAGTGATATCAACAACATGGCTGAATTAGATGTCCCCATTCATATCCCCCCTCATCAATAGTTATTTTATATCCATCCACGGACAAAAGTGTCTTTATAGGAGGTTTGTGATCTAGATAGAAAATTATGAAACCCAGTTCAGTCCAGGACCTACAAGAGTCATATTGAGAAGGCAGAAGGCAGGCCCATACCCAGGTGGTAGACTCATCAAACACAGTTCTGGCTATGGACCCAGAAATAGCTTCATACCCCTGAGGACTTGGCTAAAGCTATTTACCTTTGGTCTGGGTAACAGTACCATATACTAAAAGACCAGGAGGAGTCATGTCCATTTGTGCTTTGGGTAATAGGTATAGGGATGTTGGTCCTGTATATGGATCCAGCCCCTCTTGGCTACAGTCTGGGAGTGCCTGGAGGTTAGATCACCAAACTCAATCCAAATGTAGATTCTAAAAGGTCCTTTTAATGGTTCTAGGCCCCTCTAGCTTCAGTTTGCCAATAGTCCTGGTAGCACAGGGAGCCAGTGGGAAATATTCCTATCTGTATCAACAGAGATCTTGAAATGGCCCTATACATGGCTCCAGACCCTTCAATACCACAGTCTACTAGCAGACATGCCAGCCATGAGACCAGGCAGGAGACACTCTTGTCTGTAACACTGGAGATACTGAAAGGTCCTGATACTTGGCTCCCTGCAAGACACAATCTACCAGCAGTCTTGTGAATCAAGTGAGAGACAATCCTGTCTGCAAGCCAGATCCTAAAAAGGCTCCAGCCATACTCGACCAGCAGACGTGCTGGACCAGGGACCCAGCAAGAGATATACTTGTTTGTGCCCCCCTGCAAGGATCCTGAAAAGGCACTACACTTCTACTAGCCACAGTTTATGAGGAGTAATATCTCAGGGACTCAGTGGTAAACACTTTTTTCTGTGCTCCTGGAGATCCTGAAAAGGTGCCTGAACTCAGTAACAACTCCTCTTGTCTTCAGTCTGTGAGCAGTCTGCTAGTTCAGAGACATATCAGGCTACACACATGTATGCCCTTTGGAAGTACCTGAAACAGACATCTACTAGGCTCCAGCCCCTCCACTTATAGTCAGGGAGCAGTTCTGCCCACCTAGGGACTTGGGAGATATGGAAATCCATGTCTCCAAAGCCAGGTTTGCAGTCCACAGTATTGGTTGTGAAACCTGAAACAGCCACAGGGTTTAGTTCCAGACCTTCCCAACCGTAGTTGAGGGCCAGTCCTGCTCATCCAGGTATCCATCTAATGACCAGACAGAAGCCCTCCCAATGACCTGGCAGGAGCCACAAATATCTGCACATCTGGTAATAAGTCCATTCTCTGAGGATCCAAATGTGGACCTTGAAGCAAACCCTTGTCCCAGTGCCACCTTACTGAACAATGTACTGAAGGCAGTCTTATCTACCCAGGGACAAGATCCATGCTTTTCTGAGCCCCCAGTAACAAGCTTAAACGATGGTGGAATGCATTGTAGACCCAGAGACAGTTTCATAATTGGCTCCAACACAGCACAACTGTAAATCTGGAGATAATCCTATCAGAAAAGGGAACTAATAGGCGGTTTTTACCTGTGGACCAGTCTTAGAGACTGAAAAGGGTGTTTGATCCTTGAAATGCAAAGACACAAATGTAAAGCTACATAGATCACAAAGAATCAGGCAAATGTGACACCACTAGAGGAAAATAAAACTTCGGTAACTAACACTGAAAATATAGAGATCTATTATTTGTTTGACAAAGTATTCAAGGAATTCATCTTTTATTAATTCAGTGAAATGCAAAATAACACAGACAACTAAATAAAATCAGGAAAACAATAAACAAACTTAGAAGTTTCATAAATTAATAGAAACTGTAAGAAGACCAAATAGAAATCCCAGAGCAGAAGAATACAATGACAGAACTTAAAATTTCAAAAGAACTTCAAAAACAGCCTTGATCATACAGAAGAATCAGTGAAGTTGAAGACAGATCATTTGAAATTAGCTAATTAGAGAAAAAAAAGAAAGAAAAATAGAAAAGAGTAAAGAAAGCCTAGGTGAATTATGAGACACCATAAAGAGAATGAAGATTAACATTATGGGAATCTCAGGAGAAGGTGGGGGAAGAAAGCTTATTTAAAGAATCACAGATGTTGATATAAAAACTAACATGAGGGAAGGAGTTAAGATGGTAGAGGAGTAGGTGACCCTAAGTTTGTCTGGTCCCTTGAATACATATGTATTTTTTTCCTTTCATTGTATTTTATTTTATTTTATTTTTGTATATATATATACATTTTTTTTCATATTTTAGGATCTAGTTTCTTGTAACAAGCAGACCAAAACCCACCTGGGATCTAGCTTTTTATTTCGTTTTGTTTTGTTTCTTGTCTGTTTTTTTCTTGTTTTGCTTTTTTTTTTTGATGTCATTGTTGTAATTGTTTTTTTTTTTTTTCTTTCTTTCTTCTCTTCTTTTCTGGACAAAATGACAAGACAGAGAAATTTATCCCCCCCCAAAAAAACAGGAGGTACTATTCACCACCAGGGATTCAATCAGTACAGATATACATAAGATATCTGAGCTAGAATTTAAAACAATGATTATAAGGATACATGCTGGGCTTGAAAAAAGCATAGAAGACACAAGAAAATCCCTTACTGTGGAAATAACAAAACTAAAATCTAGTCAGGCCCAAATTAAAAATGCAATTACTGAGATGCATTGCCAAATGGAGACTATAAAAACAAGGACGAACAAAGCAGAAGACCAAGGCAGTGATATAGAAAATATAATGATAGAAAATAAGGAAGCTGAAAAGAGCAGAGAAAGAAAACTACTGGATCACCAAAGAAGAGTTAAAGAACTCAGCAATTCCATATAGTGAAATAATGTCCAGATAATAGGGATCCAAGAAGATGAGGAGCAGGAGAGAGGGGCAGAAAGTTTATTTGAACAAATTATAGCTGAGAACTTCCCTAATCTAGGGAAGGAAAAAGGCATTCAAGTCCAGGAGGCAAAGAGAAACCCCCTCAAAATCAATAAAATTAGGTCACTACTTCAACATATAATAGTGAAGCTTGAAAATTTCAAAAATAAAGAGAAAATCCTGAAAGCAGCTCAGGACAAGAGGTCCTTAACCTACAAGGGTAGACACATAAGGCTGGGAGCAGACCTGTCCAGAGAACTGGCAGGACAGAAAGGGCTGGCATGACATATTCAACGTGCTAAATGGGAAAAATATGCAGCCAAGAATACTTTATCCAGCATGACTGTCATTCAGAATAGAAGGACAGATAAAGAGTTTCCAGGACAAACCAAAACTAAAGGAATCTGTGAACACTAAACCAGCCCTGAAAGAAATATTAAAGGGGATCCTTTAAGCGGAGAGAGAGCCCAAAAGTAATAAAGACCAGAAAAGAACAGAGACAATCTACAAGAAAAGTGACCTTACAGGTAATACAATGGCACTAAATTCATATCTTTCAATGATTATTCTAAATGTTAATGGATTAAATGCTCCAAACAAAAGACACAGAGTATAAAAATGGATAAAACAACAACACGACCACCAACAAAAGAAACCCACTGATACATTACTTACAAGAGACACATTTTAGACCGAAAGACACCTCCACATTGAAAGTGAGAAGGTGAAGAACCATTTACATGCCAATGTACATCAAAAGAAAGCTGGAGGGTACCTGAGTGGCTCAGCTGGTTAAGTGTCTGCCTTCGGCTCAGATCATGATCCCAGGGTCCTGGGATTGAGTCTAACATTGGGGTCCCTGCTTGGTGGGGTGTCTGCTACTCTCTGACCCTCTGCCCCACTCGTGCTCCCTGTCTTCCTCTCCTCTCTCTCTCTCGTCTTCTACAAAATAAATAAAATCTTTATTTATTTATTTATTTTTTTAAAGATTTTATTTATTTATTTGAGAGAGAGAGAATGAGAGATAGAGAGCACGAGAGGGAAGAGGGTCAGAGGGAGAAGCAGACTCCCTGCCGAGCAGGGAGCCCGATGTGGGACTCGATCCCAGGACTCCAGGATCATGACCTGAGCCGAAGGCAGTCGCTTAACCAACTGAGCCACCCAGGCGCCCCAATAAATAAAATCTTTAAAAAAAAGAAAGAAAAATGGAGTAGTCATCATTATATCAGAAAAACTAGATTTTAGATTTTATTTTATTATGTTATGTTATTCACCATGCAGTACATCATTAGTTTTTGATGTAGTGTTCCATGATTCATTGTTTTCCTATAACCCCCAGTGTTCCATGAAATACATATATACAATGGATTATTACTCAGCCATCAGAAAAGATGAATACCCAACTTTTACATCAACATGGATGGGACTGGAGGAGATTATGTTAAGTGAAATAAGTCAAGCAGAGAAAGTCAATTATCGTATGGCTTCACTTATTTGTGGAACATAAGGAATATCATGGAGGACATTAGGAGAAGGAAGAGAAAAATGAAGGGGGGGAATTGGAGGCGAGACGAACCATGAGAGACTATGGACTCCAAGAAACAAACAGGGTTTCAGAGGGGTTAGCCTGAAAAACTAGATTTTAAATTGACAACTGTAATAAGAGATGAAAAAGGACACTATATCATAATAAAGGAGTCTATCCAACAAAAATAACTAACAGTTGTAAATATTTATGCCCCTAACTTAGGAGCAGTCAAATATATAAACTAAATAATAATAAAATTAAAGAAACTCAATGATAATAATACAATGAGAGTAGGGGAATTTAACACCCCACTCATAGCAATGGGCAGATTATCTAAGCAGAAGATCAACAAGGAAACAAGGGTTTTGAATGACACACTGGAATAGGTGGACTTCACAGATATATTCATAGCATATCATCCTAAAGCAGCAGAATACACATTCTTTAAGAGTGGACATGCAACATTCTCCAGAATAGATCACATACTGGGACACAAATGAGGTCTCAACTGGTACTAAAAGACTGGGATTATTCCCTGCTTATTCTCAGGCCACAATGCTTTAAAATTTGAACTCAATCACAGAAGAAAATTTGGAAGGAACAAAAAAAATAAAAAACCCATGGAGGTTAAGGAGCATCCTACTAAAGAATGAATGGCTCAACCAGGATACTAATGAATATATCATGGAGGCAAATGAAAATGAAAACATGACAGCTCAGAACCTTTGGGATGCAGCAAAGGTGGTCCTAGGAGGAAAGTATATAGCAATAGAGGCCTTTCTCAAGAAACAAGAAGTCTCAAATACAAAAGCTAACCTTACACCTAAAGGAGCTGGAAAAAGAACAGCAAACAAAGCCTAAACCCAAACAGGAGAAGAGAACTAATAAACACTAAAACAGTAATCAATGAAATAGAAACCAAAAGAACACTAGAACAGATAAATGAAATAAGGAGCTTGTTCTTCAAAAAAATTAATATGATTGATGAAACCCTAGCCAGGGTTATCAAAAAAAAAAAGAGAGAAAGGATGCAAATAAATGAAATTATGAATGAAAGAGGAGAGATCACAACAACACTGAAGAAATACAAACAATTATAAGAACATATTATGAGCAACAATATGACAACAAATTAGGCAATCTGGAAGAAATGGATGCATTCCTAGAAACATATAAACTACCCAGACTATAACAGGAAGAAATAGAAAACCAGAATAGACCCATAACCAGCAAGAAAATTAAAGCCGTAATCAAAAAACTCCCAACAAACAAGAGTCCAGGACCAGATGAATTCCCATGGGAATTCTACTTAAAGAAGAATTAATACTATTCTTCTAAAGCTGTTTCACAAAAATAGAAATGGACAGAAAGCTTCCAAACTCATTCTATGAGGCCAGCATTACCTTGATCCCCAAACCAGACAAACACCCCACCAAAAAGGAGAATTAAGACCAATATCCCTGATGAACATGGATGCCAAAATTTCCAGCAAGATACTAGCCAACGGGATCCAACAGTACATTAAAAGGATTATTCACCATGACCAAGTGGGATTTATTCCTGGACTGCAAGGGTGGTTCAACCTCCACAAATCAATCAACATGAAATATCACATTAATAAAACAAAGGACAAGAACCATATGATCCTCTCAATAGATGCAGAAAGAGCATTTGACAAAATAAAGCATCCTTTCTTCATAAAAACTATCCATTTTTTAGGGTTATAGGGAACATACCTCAATATCATAAAAGCCATATATGAAAACACCCCAATGGAATATCATCTTTAAAGGAGAAATACTGAAAGCTTTTCCCCTATGGTCTGGAACGCAACCAGGATGCCTACTCACCACTGTTGTTCAACATAGTCCTGGAAATCCTAGCCTCAGCAATCACAGAACAACAACAGTAACAAATAAGGGGCATCCAAATTGGCAAGGAAGAAGCCAATCATTCACTCTTCCCAGATGACATGATAATCTATATAGAACACCCAAAATATTTCACCATAAAATTGCTAGAACTGATACAGGAATTTAGCAGCATGGCAGGATATAAAATCAATGCACAGAAATCAGTTGCATTTCTATACACTAAGAAGGTGACAGATGAAGAAGAAATCAAGGACTCGATCCCATTTACAATTGCACTACAAACCATAAGATACCTAGGAATAAACCTAACCAAAGAGGCAAAGGAACTGTACTCCAAAAAGTATAGAACACTTATGAAAGAAACTGAGGAAACCACAAAAAGATGGAAAAACATTCCATGCTCATGGATTGGAAGAACAAATATTGTTAAAATGTTTATCCTACCCAGAGCAATCTACACATTCACTACAATCCCTATCAAAATATCTTCAACATTTTTCACAGAGCTGGAAGAAATAATCCTGAAACTTGTATGGAAACAGAAAACACCCTGAATAACCAATGGACTATTGAGAAAGGAAACCAAATCAGGTGATATCACAATTACAGACTTGAAGCTATATTACAAAGCTGTAATCATCAAGAAAGTATGGTACTTGTGCAAAAACAGACACATAGATCAATGGAACAGAATAGAGAACCCAGAAATGGACCTTCAACTCTGTGTTCAACTAATCTTCAACAAAGCAGGAAAGAATATCCAATGGAAAAAACACAGTTTCTTCCACAAATTGTGTTTGGAAAATTGGACAGCCATATACAGAAAAATGTCATTGGACCACTTTCTTACATCATACATAAAAATAAACTAAAATGGATGAAAGATATAAATATGACATAGGAATCCATCAAAATGCTAGAGGACAACACAGGTAGCAAACTCTTTGACTTCAGCCACAGCAACTTCTTGCTAGAAAAGTCTCCAAAGGCAGGGGAAACAAAAGCAAAAATGAACTACTGGGAATTCATCAAGATAAAAAACTTTTGCACAGCAAAGGAAACAGTCAACAAAACTAAAAGGCAACCTATGGAATGGGAGAAGATACTTGCACATGTTTTATCAGATAAAGGGCTAGTATCCAAAATGTATAAAGAACTTATAAAAATCAACATCCAAAAACCAAAAAATCATGTCAAGAAATTGGCAGAAGACATGAACAGACATTTCTCCAAAGGAAACTTACAAATGGCTAAGAGACACATGAAAAAATGCTCAATAGCATCTGGCATCAGGGAAATACAAATCAAAACCACAATGAGATACCACCACACAATAGTCAGAATGGCTAAAATGAACAACTCAGGAAACAGCAGATGTTGGGGAGGATGTGGAGAAAGGGGAAACCTCTTACACTGTTGGTTGGAATGCAAACTGGCATAGTCCCTCTGAAAACATTATGGTGGTTCCTCAAAAAGTTAAAAATAGAGCTACCCTTCAACCCCCAGCACTAGGTATTACACTACTAGATATTTACTCTAAGGATACAAACATAGTGATTAGAAGGGGCGCCTGCACCCCAATGTTTATAGCAGCAATGTCCACAATAGCCAAAATATGGAAAAAGCCCAGATGTCCCTTGCCAGATGAATGGATAAAGAAGATGTGGCATATATATGCAATGGAATATTACTCAGCCATCAAAATAATGAAATCTTGCCATTTGCAATAATGTGGATGGCACTAGAGGGTATTATGCTAAGTGAAATAAGTCAGTCAGAAAAAGACACCATATGATTTCACTCATATGTGGAATTTAAGAAACAAAACAGATGAACATACAAGGAGGGAGGGAAAAACAAAATAGGATGAAAACAGAGAGGGAGGCAAACCATAAGAGATACTGAACCCTAGGAAACAAACTGAGGGGTGCTGGTTGGGAGTTATGAGGGGGTAAGTGGTAACTGGCTGATGGGCATTTAGGAAGGCACTTGATGTTATGAGCATTGTGTGTTATACGCAGTTGGTGAATCAATAAACTCTACCCTGAAACTAATAATACAGTACATGTTAACTAAATTGAATTTAAATAAAGAATTTATTATTTAAAAATAAGTAAATAAATAAAAATGCTGTAAATAAAATAAGGTAATAATAACTGAAACCTTCCCAAATTTTGGAAGAGATAAGACATTGCAGTACAGGAAGCTCAAAACCCTAAGCAAGATTAGCCTAACCAAGATTACTGAGACACATGACAATCAAAATGTTAAAAATCAAAGACAAAGAGAATTTTGAGATCATCAAGAGAAAAATGACACTTCATATAGTAGGTAGGGAACCATTATAGGCTTATAGATGTGTTTCCTCTATAAAACCCTTCCAGGCCTAAAAAGAGTGGGATGATATATTTGAGGAACTGAATGAAAAATAAAACTGACAATTCAGAATACTATGCCAGGCAAAACTGACCTTCACAAATGAGAGATAAAGACTACAAAAGCTAATGGAGATCATCACCACAGACTTTCTTAAAATAAATGCAAAAGAGCTCTCCAAGTTGATATAAAAGGATGCTAAGTGACAAGATGAAAACATATAAAAGCACAAAACTCACTGGTGAAGGTAAATATATAGTCAAATGCAGAATACTCTATCAATTGAGGAGTGATGTAAACAAAATGGTGACATAGGTCATCCTGACTTTGTTCCCCATCCCCAAAAGAACAACTAACAATTACTCATGAACAAGACACCACTGAGAGAATTCTAGAACACAGGGGTGAGGCTGAACCACATCCCTTCACCAAGAGATCAAGACAGACTGCATTAGAAGGATAAGAGAAATGGCTACATAGTGACCATGGTGCCCCTCCCACAGATTAGCACAGAACCATGCGGAGAGGTCTCCTCGAGCCTCCAGTTCCTCCAAGGGGAAAAGGGAACCCCAGGGAGGGACAACCAGTGTCCCCAGCATTGTGAGACACTTCATGGGAACCCCTAGTCTGGTCTTGCCCCATAGAAATTTCAGGGGAATTTCCAAGGCTCAACCACTGTGAATCTGTGAAGGAGAAGGGAGATGGGGTTGAAATATCCATCACATGGATCTTGGCAAACCAAGTAATTACCTACAGTGCCTAAATAGTTATCCCAGCCAAGTGGCTTTGTGCATCTACAGAATCAAGGCAGTGACACACTCTGACCAAGAAACACATTGGGATGCAGATATGTCTGATTCAGGTCTTCAAACAAAGAGTTTTCCTGGCCCTAGAGCTTGGTTTGCCCATGCCCAGCCAAGGAGCTGAGTCATAGCCCCACCTGATGGTTAGAGTGTCCCCCAGCCCCATCTGGCCAAAGAGACTGGGAAGCACCTGGAAGCTGTGTAACACAAAAATGCTCAAACTTAGAAGTAAGTAGGTAGGGCTGATCACCCTCAAGCAGTCAGTATGGAGCATGGAGTGTTCCATTGCTATAACCAAGCAAAGAGATTAATTCACAACCAAGGCTAAAGATATCTTCTGACACCTCTTGACCCAAAAACCTACTTGAAAAAATGTGGGAGTTGTCTGGAGTGGTTCTTCCCCATCCTGCTCCCCCAAGTGAGCTGAAACATAGTCTCAACCTCTGTGATTCTTGGGCTCCATTAAACCAGAAGGACTGGCAATAATACCTGGAAGCTGTGTAACCAGCAACATTCAAACCAAGAGTCAGGCAGGCAATGCTGATCACACCCAAAGCAATACCAATACCAGGTTCCCTTGCTACACCCAGGCAGAAACATTAATTCAGAGCCAGAATACCACAATACTTTAATGGTTCTACGTAAATCACTTTTGTTTCTAATATAAAAGTTAAAAAATAACCTTAAAAATAACTATAGCTGACAATAATTTTTAATGAAGCCAGAATATAAAAAGATGTAAAGTGTGACATCAATAACATAAAATATGTGGTGAGGAAAAGAGGTGTATAGATTTTATATGTGATTGAAGGTAAGTTGTTATCAGCTTAAAATACACTCTTATATCTATAAGATATTTTATGTAAGCCTCATGGTAACCATAAAGAGAAAACCCACATTAGATACACAAAAAGATAAAAAGACAAGAATAAAAGTATGGAATTATTTTAAAAAAAATAAATCACAAAGGAAGACAGAAAGGAAAAAATGAACAAAAGAAGCAAAAAATGCCAGAAAAGAATTCACAAAATGGCAATAGTAAGTCCTTACCTATCAGGAATTACTTCAAATGTAAATGGACTAAATTCTCCAATCAAAAGACAGAGTGGCTACACAAGAAACAACAAGTGTTGACACGGTTATGAAGATAAATGAACCATCCTGCACTGTTGGTCAGAATACAGACTGGTGCAGCCACTGTGGAAAACAGTATGACGTTTTTTTCAAAAAGTTAAAAATACTACTACCCTATGATACAGTCATTGCACCACTGGGTATTTACCCCAAAATACAAAAACATTAATTCAAAGGGATATATGCACCCCTATGTTTATTTGCAGCATTATTTACAATAGCCAATGTATGGAAGCAGCCCAAGTGCCCATCTATAAATGAATGGATAAAGAACAAGTGGTATGTATATAAAATGGAATATTATTCAGCCCTATAAAGAATGAAATTTTGCCTTTTGCAACAACATGGATAGAGCTAGAGAGTATAATGGCAAACAAAATAAGCCAGTCAAAGAAAAATATCATATGATTTCACTCATATGTGGAATTTAGTAAACAAAACAAAGGAGCAAAGGAAAAAAGGGAGAGAGAGAAAGCAAGAAACAGACTCTTAACTACAGAAAACAAACTGATGTTTACCAGAGGGGTGGGGAGTGGGGGGATGGGTGAAATAGGTGAGAGGGATTAAAGAGTACACTTGTCATGATGAAAAAAAAAACAAAATAATTTAAAAAAATAAAGGAAAAATGATCAATGGGAAAAAAAGACAGAGTGACTAAATGGATTAAAAAGCCAGTTCCTAACTCTGATACCTGTAAGAGACTTACTATAATTTTAAGGACACAAATAGCCTGAAAGTAAAGAGATGGAAAAAGATACTCCATGCAAATAGTAACTCAGAGAGTGGAAACGGTAATGTTTCTATCAGATAAAATACTTTCAGTCAAAATTGTCACAAGAGACAAAGAATGATACTATATAGTGGGAAAAGCATCAATTCATCAAGATAATATAAAATTATAAATACATATGCACCCAATATTGGAGCACCTATCTATTTAAAGTAAATATTAACAGAACTAAAGGGAGAAGTGGACAAAAATAGAATAATAGTAAAGGACTTCAATACCACACTTTCACGATTTGACAGATAGATCATTTAGACAGAAAATCAATAAGAAAACAGGGGACCTAAATAACACTATAGACCAATGGACTGAACAGACATACACAGAACACTCTGTCCAACAGCACTGGAAAACAAATTCTCAAGTGCACATGGAACATTCTCCAAGAGAGATCTGATGTTTGGCCATAGAGCAAACATTAACAAATGTAAAAAGGTTTAAATCCTATCAATTATCTTTTGCAGCCGTAATGGTATGAAACTAGAAATCAATAACAGGAAGAAAACTCAAAAATTTAAAAAAATATATGTAATTTAAAAAAATGTACTCGAATGAATAATGGATCAAAGAAGTAATCAAGAGGGAAATCAGAAAGTATCTTGAGACAAACAAAAATAAAAGGACAACATACCAAAATCCTTGGGATACAGCAAAAATAATACTAAGGGGAGTATATAGTGATAAATGTCTACTTTATGAAAAAAAAGATATGAAATAAACACTCTAACTGTACAACTCAAAGAATTAGAAAAAGAACAAACTAAGCCCAAAGTTAGCAGAAAGAAGGAAATAATAAAGGTTAGAAAAAAACAAAATATATACTAGAAAGACAATAGGAAAAAAATCAATAAAACCAAAAGATGATTTTTTTAAATAAATAAAATTGACTGAACTTTAGCTAGAATACCAAAGGGGGCAAAAAAAAAAAAAGAGGACTCAAATAAAATTTTAAGTGAAAGAGGAGACATTATTACTAATACTGCAGAAATACAAATGAGTATGACGGTACTAATAAAAATTATATGTCAGCAAATTTGATAGCATAGAAGAAATGAGTAAATTCCTAAAAACATGCCACCTACCAAGACTGATTCACAATGAAATAGAAAAGCTGAACAGATCAATAACAACAAAGGAAATTAAGGCAGTAATTAAAAACTTCTCAACTAAGAAAAGCCCAGGATCAAGTAGTTTTATGGGAGAATTCTACCAAACATTTAAAGCAGAATTAATGCCAATTCTTCTCAAACTCATCTACAAAACTGAAGAGGAGGGAACACTCTCAAACTCAATTTACTCTCAAACTCAATTTGTGAGACCAACATTGCCCTGAGACCAAAGCCATATAAAAATACTACAAATAACACTACATTCCCACAAGCTAAAACTAGAGGCCAATATTGCTGATGAATATGGATTTAAAAATTCACAATAAAATATTGGCAAATCAAATTCAACAGCACCTTACAAGGATCAGAAAACATGAATAAGTGGGATTAACCTCTGGGATGAAAGGACTATTCAACATATGCAAATATATAAACATTTTATACCACATTAATAAAGTATAAAATCATATGATCCTCTCAATAAATGCAGATAAAGTTTTTGACAAAATTCAATAATATTTCTTGTCAAAAGCTCTCAAAAACTTGGGCATAAAAGACCATATATCAACATAATAAAGGCTATATATGTCAAGCCCACAGGTAACATTATACTCAACATTGAAAAGCTGAAAGCTTTTCCTCTAAAATCAGGAACAGGACAAGGATGTCCACAATCGGCCCTCCATTTCGACATAGTACTGGAGTTGGTGCTAGCTCCCAGGACATGGAGTGGCATATGTGGGGGCATCCTGTCAGGTGGTTGTGGATTTGAATCCTATTCTAAGAAATTGAGCACTCAGGCCTCCACCACGGAATTAGGTACAGAACGGAAGATGACAGATGATGATGCTTCTGGAGACCATGAGGAATCTGCCCGTCTTGGTACCCTCAAACCTGCCTACATTAATATGTCTCTTCCCCAGTCTACCAGGCACTCACAGGAGCATTTTACCATCTACTTTGATGAGATGATCACTTCCTGAGGAGCAGTGTTCTTGCTTTAGCTTTCATAAACTCTGGGCTTTCACAGGACCCAACTTTCTCATGAGCACTGCGTACATGTTTTGTTTCACTACATATTCTGTGAAAGGCTCCTATCTTTATTAGCTATAATTATTTTGTCATGTGTTTTCTTTTGTAAGTTTGGCATGTAGTACTAGAGACTTAGCTCAAGGTACACAATATAACATGTTCAGAAGATTTAGTTGAAGTATAATCACTTGCTTAAACAATTGACTTTTAAATTAGCAGCTGGAATAAATTCCCTGAGGACATTTTCAGGAATTCCTTTATCAGTGTCCTCCATCTCCTCTCTCTCTCACTCTCTCTCTCTCTCCACACACACACACACATATGCACACACAAAAACGTGTTAGATTACTTAAAACTTTTTATAAAATATAGCTGCCAGCAAAATGTGATTCCTTTACATTGATGAAAAGTGTCAAATACCACAGCAAGAAAATTTTTCTGCCCTCAGTCCTCTTCCTTCAGTGGGAAGTTAGTGTTAATTTGGACTGAGAAGAGGCTACTTTACTGCCAAGAGTGATGTGGAAAAACTTCAAAATTGGAGTTTTTAACTAAATCAGTAGATGCAATGTTTTTCAATAAGTCAGAGGTTGAATATTAATTTAATGTAGAATTATGCTTTATTTGTGACCAACATACTAGGGAACATGATGAAAGATGAAGTATATGTGAACATATTTTGGTTTTGCTGTTTTTTTCAAAAACATGGACTTATTCATTTAATTTTCTTCTCTATTGACTATATTCTTTATTTATAATATAAGCTACATTGAACAGTGTCTGGCAGATAGTTGGCACTTGATGAAATTTATTGAATGAACCAAGGTCATATATTTATTAGGAGCATGTGTATTTTACTGCATCGTTAGTGGCCAGAATTAATTTTACCCTTTTTTAGAATAACAACTCAGAATCAGTATATTATCTTCTATTATGCCAAGGAAATTCATCTCCAAGTGATATGAGGTAAACATTTTGACTTTTTTTACTACTTCATGTCAAACTTTTGACTTAAAATAGGTCTTTTGGTTTCAGAAGCCATTATTGATTAATTTTCTAAAATATACTGACTTCTGAGGCACAGAGGAATTAAGACCTACACAATGCTCAAAGTTTCAGATCAAAAATAAGAAAAAATAGCTAAACATGTGCATGATATTGAAAATCTAGATGGGTGACAGTTTCTTCTCCATGTTCATCCAAATATTGGCATAATGTCAATATAGTTAAAAATTATTGTAACATTTCACAATGTTTCAGTTGGCCCCCAATTTTTGAACATTTTCAAGTATTGTCAATTTTATATCTTAATTTTCACACACCCTATAGTGTGTATGAAAAGATATAAAATATCTTATGTATCACATACACATTTCTGTGTGTGCTATATGTATAGATGTATATATACATACACATATATACACACATGTGTATGTATACACACATACATACATATTTGGTTTTGTGAACAGAATTTAGTCTACTATTCTACATTAATTGTATTTATAGAAAAATTTAGTGCATGTAAATTGTTAAAATGCCTGTGTTATAAAATTGAGCCTGTTATTTTTATGAAGCTATCAAAACATTAATTGTATAGACGGTATGAAGCAAAGGAACATGAACTCCATGCCTCCAGTTTATTTTTTTAATTTTTTTTAAGATTTTATTTATTTATTTGACAGAGAGAGAGAGAGAGCACAAGTAGGCAGGCAGGCAGGCAGAGGCAGAGGGAGAAGCAGGCTCCCCGCTGAGCAGGGAGCCCGATGTGGGGCTCGATCCCAGGACCCTGGGATCATGACCTGAGCCGAAGGCAGACGCTTAACTGACTGAGCCACCCAGGCGCCCCTCCTCCAGTTTATTTTGAAGACTAAGTTAAATTCTGCCTATAACCTGTTCTCTAACTAATGTTATTCAGTTCTCATATTTCTAGCAACGGACACTACTATTTCAATACTTTGGAAAATCTATGAACTGCAAAACTGCTGGAGTGGCTCAAGTCCTTCACTTCACTAATCATAACTGCTTCCAGTAGTAGTCATCACTGAAGCAGAAGCAAACACTGAGATGTTTTTGTTTTTTTTTTTTTAAGATTTTATTTATTTATTTATTTGAGAGAGAGAGAGAATGAGAGATAGAAAGCACGAGAGGGAGGAGGGTCAGAGGGAGAAGCAGACTCCCTGCTGAGCAGGGAGCCCGATGCGGGACTCGATCCCGGGACTCCAGGATCATGACCTGAGCCGAAGGCAGTCGCTTAACCAACTGAGCCACCCAGGCGCCCCAAACACTGAGATGTTTTAAAACATGCTGTAGCATGGACCTTCACAAGTGAACTTTAAGACTTTAGCATTGTTTTTGGAACATAAACTCTTTTCTGAAACTCACAAGTAATTTTTATAGTACATAAAGCAAAACTAATGTCATTAGGGGGCATCTGGATGGCTCAGTCAGTTAAGTGGCTGCCTTCGGCTCAGGTCATGATCCCAGAGTCCTGGGATTAAGCCCCACATTGGGCTCCTTGTTCAGTGGGGAGCCTGCTTCTCCCCTGCCTGCCACTCCCCCTGCTTGTGCTTGCTCTCTCCCTCTCTCTCTGTGTCTAATAAATAAATAAAATCTTTAAAAAAGATACTGTCCTTGGTATAACTGAATGTCATTTTTAAAAAAGTTGATCTTAGCATGTTCATTGACAATTTTCCTCATTCAGACACACTCTAAGTAAATTACAGTAAATTTCTGTATTATGACCTCCTGCTCACATTATTTAACCAAAAATACTGTTAGGGCATATTTTCTTTATTTTTTTAAAATTTAACTTCAATTAACGAACATATAATACATCATTAGTTTTTGATATAATGTTCAATGATTCATTAGTTCAGTAAACACATTTTCTGTGTAAAATCTAAACTTTGGAATCCAACTTTCATAATTTTCTCCATTGCTTTCAATATGAAAAACAACATACTTTCAAATTTTTTATTTAAATTCAAGTTAGTTAATATACAGCATAATATTAGTTTCAGGTGTACAATATAGTGATTCAACACTTCCATATAATACCCTGTGTTCATCACAAGTGCACTCCTTAATCCCTATCACCTATTTCACCCATACACCCACCCACCTCCACTCTGGCAAACATCAGTTTGTTCTCTACAGTTAAAAGCCTGTTTCTGGTTTGCCTCTCTTTTTGTCCCTTTGCTCATTTGTTTTGTTTCTTAAATTCCATATATGAGTGAAATCTTATCTTATTTGTCTTTGTCTCACTGACTTATTTCACTTAGCATAATAATCTCCAGCTTCATCCATGCCATTGCAAATGACAAGATTTCATTCTTTTTATGGCTGAGTAAGATTCTTTTATATATATATATATATGTGTGTGTGTGTGTGTGTGTGTGTGTGTGTGTGTGTGTGTGTGTGTATTTCCCACTTCTTTATGCATTCATCAGTTGATGCACATTGGACATTTGGGCAATTTCCATAGTTTGGCTATTGTAGATAATGCTGCTATAAACATCAGGGTATATGCATACTTTTGAATCAGTATTTTGGTATTCTTCTGGCAAATACCTAGTACTGCAATTGCTGGATTGTAATATAGTTCTATTTTTAACTTTTTGGGGAATCTTCATACTGTTTTCTAGAGTAGCTGCACCAACTTGCATTCCCACCAACAGTGTAAGAGGGTTCCCCTTTCTCCCCATCCTCACCAACACCTGTTGTTTCTTGTGTTGTTAATTTTAACCATTCTGAGAAGTTTGAGGTGAGAGCTCACTGTAGTTTTGATTTGCATTTCTCTGACAATAAGTGATGTTGAGCATCTCTTCATGTGCCTGTTGACCATTGGTATGTCTTCTTTGGAAAAATGGCTATTCATGACTTCTGCCCATTTTTAATTGGATTATTCATTTTATGGGTGTTGTTTTACAAATTCTTTATATATTTTGGATACTAACCCTTTATCAGATATGTCATTTACAGATATCTTCTTGCATTCTGTCAGATGCCTTTTAGTTTTATTGATGGTTTCCTTCACTGTGCAGAAGCTTTCTATTTTGATGAAGTCCCAATAGTTAATTTTTCTTTTGTTTCACTAGCCTCAGGAGACATATCTAGAAGTTCCTATGGCTGATGTCAGAGAAATTACCGCTTATGTTCTCTTCTAGGATTTTTATGGTTTCAGGTCTCCCATTTAGGTCTTTACTCCATTTTGAATTTATTTTTATGTATGGTGTAAGGAAGTGGTACATTATCATTCTTTTACATGTTGCTGTCCAGTTTTCCCAGCACCACTTGCTGAAGAGACTTTTTTCCCGTTGGAATGTTCCTTCCTGCTTTATTGAAGATTGATTGACCATATAATTGTGGTCTTATTTCTGTTTTTTTTTTCTATGCTGTTCCATTGATCAATTTGTCAGTTTTTGTGCCAGTACTATACTTTCTTGATCGCTACAGTTTTGGAATATAACTTGAGGTCCAGAATTGTGAGGCTTCCAGCTTTGCTTTTCTTTTTCAAGGTTGCTTTCCCTATTCGGGGTCTTTTGTGGTTCTATCCAAATTTTAGAGTTGTTTCTTCTGCTCTGTGGAAAATGCTGTTGGTGTTTTGATAGGAATTGCATTAAATGTGTAGATTGCTTTGGGTAGTATAAACATTTTAACAACGTTTGTTCTTCCAATCCATGAGCATGTAATGTCTTTCCTTTTCTTTGTATCATCTTCAATTTCTTTCATCAATGTTTTATAGTTTTCAGAGTACAGGTCTTTCACTTCTTTGGTTAGGTTTTTTTCCCTAGGTATCTTATTGTTTTGGGTGCAATAATATATGGGATTTATTTCTTGATTTTTCTTTCTGTTGCTTCACTATTTGTGTATAGAAAAACAACCAATTTCTGTATGTTAATTTTGTGTCTTAAGACTTTACTTAATTTGTTTATCATTTCCAGCATTATTTTTGGTGTAATCTTTCAGGGTTTCCTATATCATCTCACCTGCAAATAGTGAAATTTTACTTCTTCTTTGCCAATTAGGATGCCGTTTATTTCTTTTTGTTGTCTGACTGCTATGGCTAGGACTTCTAGTACTATGTTTAACAGTGGTGCGTGTGGACATCCCTGTCTTGTTCATGACCTTAGGGGAAAAGCTCTGTTTTTTTCCCCATTTAAGATGATATTAACTGTGGGTTTTTCATACATGGACTTTATTATGTTGAGGTCCATCTAAACATATCTTGTTGTTTTTTTTTTTTATCATGAACAGACGTTGTACTTTGTCAAATACTTTCTCTGCATCTATTAAAATGATCACATGGTTCTTATCATTTCTTTTATTAATGTGGTATATCACATTAATATGAGAATATTGAACCACCCTTGCAACACAGGAATAAATTCCCCTTGATCATTGTGAATGATTTTTCTTAATGTATTGTTGAATTCGGTTTCCTAGTATTTTAGTGAGAATTTTTGCATCTGTATTCATCAAGGATATTGGCCTGTGGTTCTCTCTTTTAGTGGTGTCTTTATCTGGGTTTAGTATCATGGTAATATTGGCCTCATAGAATGAATTTGAAGTTTTCCTTCCATTTTTGTTTGGGGGGATAGTTTGAGAATAGGTATTAACTCTTCTTGAAATGTTTGTTAGAATTTGCCTGTGAAGCCATCTAGTCCTGGACTTTTGTTTGTTCAGAGGTTTTCAGTTAGTGATTTAATTTGCTGGTTATTGGTCTGTTCAAGTTTTTCTTTCTTCCTATTTCAGTTTTGATAGTTCATATGTTTCTAGGAATTTATCCATTTCTTCCACACTGTCCAATTTGTTGGCATATAGCTTTTCATAATATTCTCTTATAATTGTATTTCTGTAGTGTTGGTTATTTCTCCTCTCTCATTTGTGATTTCATTTATTTGAGTCTTTTTCTCTTTCTGATAAATTTGGTTAGGTGTTTATCAATTTTATTAATTTTTCAAGAACCACCTCCTTGTATCTTTGATCTGTTCTACTGTTTTTTTTTTTAATTTTCTATATCATTTCTTTATGCTCTACTCTGTTTTTTGTTTTGTTTTGTTTTTTTAGAGAGAGGGAGAGAGGTGGTGAGGGGCAGAGGGAGAGCAAGAGAAAGAATCTTAAGCAGGCTCTACGCCCAGTGGGGAGCCTGACACGGGCCTCAATCTCACAGCCCTGAGATCATGACCTGAGCCAATATCAAGAGTCGGATGCTTAACCAAATGAGCCACCTAGGTGCCCCTCTGCTCTAGTCTTTATTATTTCCTTCCTGCTGCTGGCTTTAGGCTTTGTTTGTTGTTCTTTCTCTAGGTCCTTTGGATGTAAAGTTAGCTTGTTTATTTGAGATATTTCTTGCTACTTGAGGTAGGCCTGTATTGCTGTATACTCCCCTCTTAGGGCCACTTTTGCAGCATTCCAAAGGTTTTGGACTGTTTTATTATTGTTTTCATTTGTTTCAATGTATTTTTTTATTTCTCCTTTGATTTCCTGGTTGACCCATTAATTGTTTAATAACATACTGTTTAACCTTCATGTATTTGTGGTCTTTCTAAATTTTTTCTTTTGGTTGATTTCTTGTTCCATAGCATTCTGGTCAGGAAAGATGAATGGCATGACTTCAACCTTTTTGTATTTATTGAGGTTTGCTTTGTGGTCTAATATGTGATCTATACTGGAGAATGTCCCATGTACACTTGAAAAGAATGTGTAATCTGCTGTTTTAGTGTGGAGTATTTTGAATGTGTCTTTTAAGTCCTTCTGGTTCAGTATGTCACTCAAATCCACTGTTTCCTTATTGATTTCCTGTTCATGTGATCTGTCCATTGAAGTAAGTGGGTTGTTAAAATCCCCTATTATTATTGCATTTTTATCAATTAGTTCCTTTATGTTTGTTATTAAATGTTTTATATGTTTGAATGCTCTCACGTTGGGTGCATAAATATTTAGATTATATTTTCCTGTTGGATTGTCCCCCATATGACTATATATTGTCCTCCTTTGTCTCTTGTTAAAGTCTTTGTCTTAAAGCCTAGTTTGTCTGATATAAGTACTGCTACTTTGGATTATTTTGACATGCATTTGCATGTTAAATGTTTCTCCAACCCCTCGCTTTCAATTTGCAGGTGTCTTTAGGTCTAAAATTAGTCTCTTGTAGAAAGCATGTATATGGGTCTTGTTTTTTCATCCATTTTGACACCAGACACCTTTTGATTGGATGATTTAGTCCATTTACATTCAAAGTAATTAGTGATAAATGTGTTTATTGCCATTTTATTACCTGTTTTGTGGTTGTTTCTGGAGATTCTCTCTGATCCTTTCTCATTTTTATCACTTCTCTGATATGGACACTTTTCTACCTTTATTTGTGGAGTTTGCTCTTCAGGCTTCAAGTCAATTTCTGGGGTATTTAGGAGGTTTGCCAGTTATCTAGTCGTGTTCATGGGGCAAGATGAACCAAGGTCCTCCTACTCTGCTGCCATCTTCCACTCTTTTACAAATTATTTTAATTTACACCTTAACTTCAGCCTCTGGAATGTTGATGCCAGATTTTTTGTTTTTTTTATTTTTTATTTTTATTTTTAATTTAAATTAATTTTATTATGTTATGTTAGTCACCATACAATACATCATTAGTTTTTGATGGAGTGATCCACAATTCATTGTTTTTGTATAACACCCAGTGTTCCATGCAGTATGTGCCCTCCTTAATACCCATCACTGGGCTAACCAATCCCCCCACCCCTCCCCTCTAAAACCCTCAGTTTGTTTTTTGGAGTCCGTAGTCTCTCATGGCTCATCTCCTCATCCGATTCCCCCCTTCATTGTTCTCTTCCTTCTAATATCCTCCATGCTATTCCTTATGTTCCACGAATAAAAGAAACCATATGATAATTGACTTTCTCTGCTTGACTTATTTCGCTTAGCATAATCTCCTCCAGTTCCATCCGTGTTGATGCAAAAGTTGGGTATTCATTCTTTCTGATGGCTGAGTAGTATTCCATTGTATATATGGACCACATCTTCTTTATCCATTCATTGGTTGAAGGGCATCTCTGCTCTTTCTACAGTCTGGCTATTGTGGACATCGCTGCTAGGAACATTGGGGTGCATATGGCCCTTCTTTTCACTACATCTGTGTTTTGGGGTAAATACCCCATACTGCAATTGCTGGGTCATAGGGTAGCTCTATTTTTAATTTTTTGAGGAACCTCCACACTGTTTTCCAAAGTGGCTGTACCAAATTGCATTCTCACCAACAGTGTAAAAGGGTTCCCCTTTCTCCACTACCTCTCCAACATTTGTTGTTTCTTACCTTGTCAATTTTTGCCATTCTAACTAGTGTAAGGTGGTATCTCAAAGTGGTTTTGATTTGAACTTCCCTGATAGCTAATGATGAACATTTTTTCATGTGTCTGTTAGTCATTTGTATGTCTTCTTTGGAAAAGTGTCTGTTCATATCTTCTGCCCATTTTTTTACTTATTTGTTTTTTGGGTGTTCAGTTTGAGAAGTTCTTTATAGATCTTGGATATCAGACCTTTGTCTGTACTGTCATTTGCAAATATCTTCTCCTATTCTGTGGGTTGCCTCCTTGTTTTCTTGACTTTGCTGTGCAGAAACTTTTTATCTTGATGAAGTCCCAAAAATTCATTTTTGCTTTTGCTTCACTAGCCTTTGGAGATGTATCTAGAAAGAAGTTGCCGTGGCCGATGTCAAAGAGGTTACTGCTTATGTTCTCTTCTAGGATTTTGACGGATTCCTGTCTCACATTGAGGTCTTTCATCCATTTTGAGTTTATCTTTGTGTATGGTGTTAGAGAATAGTTGAGTTTCATTCTTCTGTATATAGCTGTCCAATTTTCCTGGCACCATTTATTGAAAAGACTGTCTTTTTTCCATTGCATATTTTTTCCTGCTTTGTTGAAGATTATTTAACCAAAGGTGAGGGTCCATATCTGGGCTCTCTGCTTTGTTCCATTGGTCTAAAAGTCTGTTCCAAAATTCTCAACAAAATCCTAGCTAATAGGATCCAACAATACATTAAAAGGATCAGCCACCATGACCAAATGGGATTTATACCCGGGATGCAAAGGTGGTTCAACATTGGCAAATCAATTAATGTGATAGAACATATTAATAAGAGGAGAGAGAAGAACGATATGGTCCTAAATTGATGCAGAAAAAGCATTTGACAAAATACAGCATCCTTTCCTGATTAAGACTCTTCAAAGTATAGGGATAGAGGGAACATTCCTCAAGTTCATAAAATCCATCTATGAAAAACCCACAGCAAATATCATCCTCAATGGGGAAAAGCTGAGAACCTTTCCCTTAAGATCAGGAACATGACAAGGATGCCCACTCTTGCCACTATTGTTCAACATAGTACTAGAAGTCCTAGCAACAGCAATCAGACAACAAAAAAAATAAAAGGTATTCAAATTGGCAAAGAAGAAGTCAAACTCTTTTTTCACAGACGACATGATACTTTATGCGGAAAATCCAAAAGACTCCACCCCCAAATTTCTAGAACTCGTAGAGCAATTCAGTAATGTGGCAGGATACAAAATCAATGCACAGAAATCAGTAGCTTTCTTATACACTAACAACGCAACTGTAGAAAGAGAAATTAGAGAAATGATTCCATTTACAATGGCACCAAAACCCATAAGATACCTCGGAATGAACCTAACCAAAGAGGTAAAGGATCTATACTCTAGGGACTACAGAACACTCATGAAAGAAATTGAAGACACAAAAAGATGGAAAAACATTCCATGTTCATGAATCGGAAGAATAAACATTGTTAAAATGTCTATGCTACCCAGAACAATCTATACCTTCAATGCCATCCCGATCAAAATTCCAATGACATTTTTCAAAGTGCTGGAATAAACAATCCTAAAATTTGTATGGAATCAGAAAAGACCCCGAATCGCCAAGGAAATGTTGAAAAAGAAAAACAAAGCTTGGGGCATCACGTTGCCTAATTTCAAGCTATGTTACAAAGCAGTGATCACCAAGACAGCATAGATGCCAGATTTTTTAAATGAAAAGACATTAGCTACAAAAATGAGTCTCTCTCAGAGGCACCGATTTTTCTTTATGATTAGAAAATCTACCTCTGTTACTTAGGTCTCTACCTCTTTACTTTGCACATTTATTTTTTCTCATGGCCCTACATCTCTCTCCTCATTCTTTTTTAGATACATCTTTCTCTGGCCCCCATCCACATTTATTTTATTTTTTTATTCTGATATTATTTTTAAATTCTGCAATTTATTTATCACTAAAGAAAAAATACAGCAGCAAATTCTGTGTTAGCTTCAGGAAGACCAGACAGTTAATTTTTAACATAGCCATGACACTCCAAAATTGAAGCCAATACAGTCATTACTACAAATTACTTGTTGAAAGAATCTCTCCTGAAGAGAAAAGAAATTAGGAAAAAAAATTTAAGCAATTCTTCCAAATCACACATTTATAAATATTGTCATATTTAAAATGTTTGAAAGGCATGAATTCTCTTAATGGAAAAGCACTTTGCTATTGGCAACAGAAAAAACTCAACAATAGTTTACCAAATGCTTTAAAATTTAAAAGCTGTAACTGTTTTGGATTCACAGTTAAGCAGTCTTCTTGTCATTACCATAAAGACTGCAAAATGCTTTATACTCACCTCTCAATTAAATCTATTAAAAATCCCATTGTATCCAATGTTTGTAATGTTTATTGCACTTATAGTGAAACTAAAAACTTTATAATTGTAGTTAATAAACTCAAAATACCTAGAGGTATGTCTCAACAGCTAATGCTGTGGAAGTTGTTTCAGCCCCCTGTTTTGGAGAGTCTTCAAATACATTAACAGAACCATGCCTCATTCCAAATTAATATAGTATTTCAAAAAGAAAAGAAAAATACCAAGATACAGGTGTTACTCCGTATCTGAAGGGTTCACATTTTGAATTTATTTTTTAGATATTTTTGTAAACAAATGATTAATGAAATAACGCAACACCTTAAATTCCAGAAAATGGCCTGATTTTCCAACCTCCCATGAATATGGTGCATAATCAATCTATTATAGAGGATTAATACAAGTTCATGCTTTTTGTGTTATGGTGAGATAATATTAAAGAATCCAATCTAGACTGGTTGAAGCACCACATTTATTTTTTTTAATTTTTTAAAATTTTTTATTTAAATTCAATTAGCCAACATATAGTACATCATTAGTTTTTATGTAATGTTCAATGATTTCAGTATTTGTGTATAACCCCACATTTATTTTAAATGCAGAGCTTTCACTTACTAATATTATTTATTCAGTGGTGACATTATCCTAATAATTTCCTATTAAAATAATACATTTCTATGCCTAATTACAGAGATTTGTTATATATAATATATTCACATTTCTTGAATATCACCCTAAGACTATTTTCTTTATGTTGACCAGACATTCTTATCATCCACTCACTCCTCTTTTTCCCCAGCTTTATTAAGATGTAATTGACATATAATATTGTATAAGTTTAAGGTATACAACGTGATGATTTAATGCATGCAGATATTATGAAATCATTACAACTCTAAGGTTACTCAACACATTCGTTACCTCACATAATCACATTTTTCATATGTGGTGTGACTATTTCAGATCTACTCTCTTAGCAATCTTCAAGTATATAACACAGTATTGTTAAGTGTAGTCATCATGCTGTGTATTAGACCCCCAGACTTAATTCAGTGTTGTTTCATCTGACTAACATCTACCCCCTTCCTTCAACCTCAAGCCCTTGGTAACTATCATTCTGTTCTATAAGCTTGGCTTTTTTAATATTCCATATATATATATATATATATATATATATATATATATATACACATATGTAAGATCATACAGTACTTATCTATGTCTGACTTCTTTCACATAATATAATGTCCTCAACATCCATTCACGTTGTTGAAAATAGGAAGATTTCCTCTCTTTTTACAAGTGAATAATATTCCATTTTGTGTATGTTTGTGTTTGTGTATGTATGTGTATATGTGTGTGTGCATAATGTTTTCTTTATCCATTCATCTATCAATACACACTTAGATGTTTTACGTTTTCACTAGTGAATAATGTTGAAATGAGCATGAGGGTGAAAATATCTGTTTGAGATAGTAATTTCATTTTCTTTGGATGTATATCCAGAAGTGGGATTGCTCGATCATACGGTAGTTCTATTTTTAATTTTTTGAGGAACCTCCATTCTGTTTCTCATGGTGGCTGCACCAATTTACTTTCCCACCAACCGAGCACAAGGGTTCCTTTCATCCATCTTAGCCAAGACTTGTCACGTCTTCCCTTTTTGATAATAGCTATTCTAACAGGTGCGACATATGTCTTTGTGGTCTTGATTTGCATTTCCCTGATGATCAGTAGTGTTGAACACTTTTTTTCATGACTACTTTTAAAAAGTGTCTATGAGGGCCTTTGCCCATTTTTTAATTGGGTTATTTGTTTTATTGCTATGGAGTTGCCTTAATTCCTTACATTGTTTTGATATTAACCCCTGATCTGATACATGGTTTGCAAATATTTTCTCCCATTCTGTAGGTTGCCTTTTCATTTTGTCATTTGTTTATTTTGCTGTACAAAATCTATTTAGTTTGAGGTAGCCCAACTTGTTTATTTTTGTTTTTGTTCCCTATACTTTTGGTGTCATATCCAAAAACTCATTGCCAAGAATGAATGTCAAGGATTTTTTCCCCTGTTTTCTTCTAGGAGTTTTATGGTTTCAAGTACTAAATGTAAGTCTTTAATCCATTTTGAGCTACTTTTTTGTGAGTGGTGGAATATAGGGGTCCAAATATATTCTTTTGCATGTAAATAGCCAGTCTTCCCAAAACCATTTATTGAAGATAATAAACTGTCCTTTCCCCACTTCTTGAGAGGCTGCAGAATAAGTTTGCTAACCCCATTCTTCCTTTCCCTACAGGCAGAACTATTTCCAGTTGAAGAGTTCCCTGGTAGTGTTGAGTAATTTTGGCTTAGGCATCAGATGATTCAGGCAAAATGAAGCTTTTTTCCCCTTTCCTTTCTGTGTGATTATTTACAAGCTATTTGTTCTATTGTGTTGCTGAAGTTTCTTAATTGGACACAAGAGCTCTTCCAGAGCTGTTTTTGTTTATGAGTAAGTCTAATTGTAAGTCTGTAAGGGGATGAAGGCTACAATCTACTTCACCATTTTGATGTCATCATTCCCTTAGGGAAGATTATTGAAAAAAATAGAGTGTATCACAGTGGGAACAGGGAGAAACTAGGCCCTTCTAAGCATTAAATTTATACATAAGATGATATTCAATAAAGCTCAGCCTTTTGGGACAAGGACTGATTTGTTATTCCATTTATCTATTTAGTCCTTTAATTCTATAATAGTGATTGAGGGATACTATTCCCACAATGTAGCACAGATAGAAATACATGCATAAATAGTCAATTTTATTTAAAATGAAATGCTTCAAATTGAGTAGCAGGGCTTCAAAATAGCTCACTTCACTGTATTTTGCTTAAAGTGTACTTTTCCATAATTTATCATCCATGTTATGTTTTCCTATATGTCATATCAAGACTCCACATTGTTCAGAAGAAAATTATAAAACTAATTATAAAATTTCTATGTCAATTGTCAGTGTATCCAAAGATACACTATGAACTTCATATAAATAGAAGGTAGAAGGCACTCAAGAGTCTCTGATCTAAGAGCAACACAGCCTTCACAAATGACATAAGACTGAATTTAGCATGGTGATCTTTTTTTAAGATTTATTTATTTATATGAGAGAGAGAGAGAAAGCGAGCATGAGTGGGAGGGGCAGAGGGAGAGGGAGTGAGAGTCTCAAGCAGACTCTGTGCTGAGCACAGAGCGTGACACAGTGCTTGATCTTGTAACCCTGAGATCACAACATGAGCAGAAAACCAAGAGTCAAAGCTAAACAGACTGTGTCATCCAGGCAGCCCTAGCATGGTGATCTTGAACTTCCAAATACTAGATGATTTTAGGTGCAATGACACATTTCTATTTCTAAATAAATAAGTTTAAATATAATCACAAGTTGGCTTCCAGTAACACCTCAGTGACACACTTATAATACTATGGGCATGGTTCCTTTTATTCCAGGGAGTTTATGACTAAGAATGACTTGTACGACTGGGTGATAAGTGCTCAAATGTTGGGTTTGGTAGCATGTGTTAAGGGACATAGATTCCTTACTACCTGTTCTCCCCTCTTGGAACCAATAGATGGAGAAGTGATGTTATAAGCCTGATGAATCCATTTATCTACTCTAGTATCTCCTCTCCAGACAGCAAACTCGTAGAAAAGCCATGAGGGTGCCTCAGCTAAAAGGCTATATTCTTTTAAATAGATGCTACTATCCATTATCCAAGCTAGATGTATTGGGAGGAGGTGATGTGCAGTATAGATAAATGGGGAAGGAAATAGGAAAGGAGGCCATTAAAATCATCAATAGTTAGATGGAGGTGGACATTTTTTGACATTTTATTTATTTATTTATTTATTTGCTTTATTTATGTATTTATTTTATAAAAGTCCAAGGATACTGGGGAAATAGAACACCCTGAAGAGATTCTGATATGGAAATTGGATATTTTCATTAAATGGTAAAAATAGAACTACAATTACATTAAAATGAACCTTAGAAAAATTTTAAGGAGATGTCTTAAAAGTCCAAAATATAGTAAAAGCATACTTTAAGAAGGCCAGTATCAGATATAATTCATAAGATATCACTTGTCACTACAGAGCAGGGAAAATCTTAGGTTATTTTTATAGTTTATCCCTTTTTCTTTCTTTCTTTTATTAAAGTATAATTAACATACAGTGTTGTATTAGTTTCAGGTGTACAATATAATGATTCAGCAATTCTGTACATTTTCAGTATTCACTAAGATAAGTCTACTCTTGATCACCTTTATCTATTTCACCCCTTCTCCTACTCACCTCCCCTAGGACAACCACCCATTTGTTCTCTATAATTAAAAGCATGGCTTATTTTCTTTGTCTTTTTCTTTTGTTCATTTGTTTTGTTCCTTAAATTCCACATATAAGTGAAATCATATGGTATTTTTCTTTATCTGAAAGAAAAAAAGAGGCCATGCTTCACTCTGTTTCTCAGGATCTATTAACAACATGTGGTCAGCACCTGTTGAATTTTGTAGGCACCAGAACATTCCAAAGGGTATTTTAGCTCTTAGCAAATTTGAAAAAGAAAAGAAGACTGGAGGGGCACCTAGGTGGTTCATTCCTTAAGCGTCTGCCTTCCACTCAGGTCATGATCCCAGGGTCCTGGGATCAAGCCCCACATCAGGCTCTCTGCTCAGCGGGAAGACTGCTTCTCACTCTCCCACTCTCCCTGCTCATGTTCCCTCTCTCACTGTGTCTCTCTCTGTCAAATAAATAAATAAAATATGTTTTTTAAAAAAAGAAAAGAGGACTGGAATAGACTAATTATAACTATTAGGATAATAATGGCTAAAATTATGCCATTTTTGAGTGAGGAACACTGCCTTAGATTAACACATTTACTCTTCATTATAATTGGATGATATACAAACTATTATTAACTTCATTTTACAAATGAGGAAACTGAAGCAAAAAATCAAAGAGAATTAAATGAAATACTTCATGTAAGTTACTTAGCCCAGTGCCTGACACATGAAAAGTAGTCAACAAATGTTAGGTTAAAATAATAACTATTTGCCAAAGTCACAAAAAAAATTATTAGAAATACTCAAGCCCATGTGGTCTGATTCTTGAGACTGTACAGTTAATGAATACATTGTTCTTCAGAAGAAGATATTACTTTTAGAAGATAAGTAATATTCCAAAGGTATAGTTGTGGCATTAAAGTGTTGCCAAAAGATAGCATATGAGAGGCAGAATGACTCAAAATATCCAGGTTTATGGGAATGAACTGCCTAGAAGTGGCTAAATATTTTACTTAGAAATGTTACTATTCTCTGTAAACATTTAAGTGTCAGTATCATTAAAGGAAATGATTGCTTTTAATGAAGCAAAGGGAGTTTTTATAAATCTTTAGAAGAATTGAGCAGAGATATAGAAAGATATAGAGGAATACATCCTATATATTTACTTTTATTATAACTATTCTTGTTTCCTAAAAATCTAAGGCATGGAATCAGTCTAAAAGAACATTATGCTGAGCAAAATAAGTCAATCAGAGAAATATATGTATCATATGACTTCACTGATATAGGAATTCTTAATCTCAGGAAACAAATGTAGGTTTGCTGGAGTGGTGGGGGGTGGGAGGGAGGGGTGGCTGGGTAATAGACATTGTGGAGGGTATGTGCTATGGTGAGCCCTGTGAATTGTGTAAGACTGTTGAATCACAGACCTGTATCTCTAAAACAAATAATACATTATATGTTAAAAAAAAAAAAGAAGACAGCAGGAAGGGAAAAATGAATGGGGGGAAATCGGAGGGGGAGACGAAACATGAAAGACTATGGACTCTGAGAAACAAACTGACGGTTCTAGAGGGGAGAGGGGTGGGGGAACTGGTTAGCCTGGTGATGGGTATTAAAGAGGGCATGTACTGAATGGAGCACTGGGTGTTATATGCAAACAATGAATCACAGAACACTACATCAAAACCTAATGATGTAATGTATGGTGATTAACATAACATAATGAAAAAAAGAATTTATTTGGGCACAGATAGCAAAAAAAAAAAAAAAGAAAAAGAACAGAAAGAGAGGGATGAAGTGAGTCTTTTCATTCTTCCTCGATTCTACCAAACAACTTCAAACACTTGAATGCCTGTCCCTTGCAACTGGAAACAAAATCTACCAACAAATGCCATGCCTTTAAAAACACCACTGGTGATCTGATGATCACTCTCTCATCCCTTTGGATATACATCTTACGTCCTGAAGTTCATCACCTGACTCACAGGATTTGATAATTTTTCAACCTACATGATTTTTATGACTCCTATCTCTGTTACTCCTGAGTCATTACCCAGCACAGCCAAACCCTGTACCTCATTAGAAAGAATTGAAAAGAAGAGGTGGATTTTAAAAATTGACAAAGGAAAAATCAACATGTCTTAGGAACTAGTTGTATATAGAGTATTCAAGTAGTAGAACTTTTAAAAGTTTTTATTGAAATTCCAGTTAGTTAACTTACAATGTAATATTAATTTCAGGTGTACAATATAGTGATTCAACACTTCGATACAACATTCAATGCTCGTCACAAGTGCACTACTTAAGTTCCATCACATATGTAACTCATCCACCCACCCACCACCCTTCTGGTAACCATCAGTTTATCCTCTATAGTTAAGAGTTTGTTTCTTGGAAGGAAAAATTACAAACTCGTTTTATGAGGCCACCATTACCTTGATCCCAAAACCAGACAAAGACCCCATCAAAAAGGAGAATTACAGACCAATAACCTTGATGAACATGGATGCAAAAATTCTCACCAAAATACTAGCCAATAGGATCCAACAGTACATTAAAAGGATTATTCACCATGACCAAGTGGGATTTATCCCTGGGCTGCAAGGTTGGTTCAAAACCCACAAATCAATCTACGTGATACAAAACATTAACAAAAGAAAGAACAAGAATCATATGATCCTCTCAATAGATGCAGGAAAAGCATTTGACAAAGTACAGCATCCTTTCTTGATCAAAACTCTTCAGAGTATAGGCATAGAGGGTACATACCTCAATATCATAAAAGCCATCTATGAAAAACCTACAGCGAATATCATTCTCAATGGGGAAAAACTGAGAGCTTTCCCCCTAAGGTCAGGAACGTGGCAGGGATGTCCACTATCACCACTGCTATTCAACATAGTATTAGAAGTCCTAGCCATAGCAATCAGACAACAAAAAGAAATCAAAGGCATCTAAATCAGCAAAGAAGAAGTCAAACTCTCACTGTTTGCAGATGATATGATACCGTATGTGGAAAACCCAAAAGACTCAACCCCAAAACTGCTAGAACTCATACAGGAATTCAGTAAAGTGGCAGGATATAAAATCAATGCACAGAAATCAGTGGCATTCTTTACACCAACAAAAAGACAGAAGAAAGAGAAATTAAGGAGTCGATCCCATTTACAATTGCACCCAAAACCATAAGACACCTAGGAATAAATCTAACCAAAGAGGCAAAGGATCTGTACTCAAAAAACTATAAAACTACTCATGAAAGAAATTGAGGAAGACACAAAGAAATGGAAAAACATTCCATGCTCATGGATTGGAAAAACAAATATTGTGAAGATGTCAATGCTACCTAGAGCAATCTACACATTCAAGGCAATCCCCATCAAAATACCATCCACTTTTTTCAAAGAAATGGAACAAATATTCCTAAAATTTGTATGGGACCAGAAAAGACCCCGACTAGCCAGAGGAATGTTGAAAAAGAAAAGCAAAGCTGGCAGCATCACAATTCCGGACTTCCAGCTCTATTACAAAGCTGTCATCATCAAGACAGTATGGTACTGGCACAAAAACAGGCACATAGATCAATGGAACAGAATAGAGAGCCCAGAAATGGACCCTCAACTCTATGATCAACTAATCTTTGACAAAGCAGGAAAGTATGTCCAATGCAAAAAAGACAGTCTCTTCAACAAATGGTATTGAAAAAATTGGACAGCCACATGCAGAAGAATGAAACTGGACCATTTCCTTACACCACACACAAAAATAGACTGCAAATGGTTGAAAGACCTAAATGTGAGACAGGAGTCCATCAAAATCCTAAAGGAGAACACAGGCAGCAACCTCTTCGACCTCAGCTGCAGCAACTTCTTCCTAGGAACATCGCCAAAGGCAAGGGAAGCAAGGGCAAAAATGAACTATTGGGACTTCATCAAGATAAAAAGCTTTTGCACAGTAAAAGAAACAGTCCACAAAACCAAAAGACAACCGACAGAATGGGAGAAGATATTTGCAAATAACATATCAGATAAAGGGCTAGTATCCAAAATCTATAAAGAACTTATCAAACTCAACACCCAAAGAACAAATGATCCAATCAAGAAATGGGCAGAAGACATGAACAGACATTTTTCCGAAGAAGACATCCAAATGGCCAACAGACATATGAAAAAGTGCTCAACATCGCTCGGCATCAGGGAAATCCAAATCAAAACCTCAATGAGATACCCCCTCACACCAGTCAGAATGGCTAAAATTAACAAGTCAGGGAATGACAGATGTTGGCGGGGATGCGGAAAAAGGGGAACCCTCCTACACTGTTGGTGGGAATGCAAGCTGATGCAGCCACTCTGGAAAACAGTATGGAGGTTCCTCCAAAAGTTGAAAATAGAGCTACCCTATGACCCAGCAATTGCACTACTGGGCATTTACCCCAAAGATACAAATGTAGGGATCCGAAGGGGTACATGCACCCCAATGTTTATAGCCGCAGTGTCCACAATAGCCAAACTGTAGAAAGAGCCAAGATGTCCATCAACAGATGAATGGATGAAGAAGAAGTGGTATATATACACAATGGAATATTACGCAGCCATCCAAAGGAATGAGATCTCGCCATTTGCAATGACGTGGATGGAACTGGAGGGTGTTATGCTGAGTGAAAGAGTCAATCAGAGAAAAACATGTATCATATGACCTCACTGATATGAGGAATTCTTAATCTCAAGAAACAAACTGACAGTTGCTGGAGTGGGGGTGGGGTGGGAGGGATGGGATGACTGGGTGATAGACATTGGGGAGGGTATGTGCTATGGTGAGCACTGTGAATTGTGCAAGACTGTTGAATCACAGATCTGTACCTCTGAAACAAATAATGCAATATATGTTAAGAAAAAAAAAAGAAGAAGATAGCAGGAGGGGAAGAATGAAGGGGGGTAAATAGGAGGGGGAGACGAAACATGAGAGACGATGGACTCTCAAAAACAAACCGAGGGTTCTAGAAGTGGGGGAGTGGGGGGATGGGTTAGCCTGGTGATGGGTATTAAAGAGGGTACGTTCTGCATGGAGCACTGGGTGTTATGCACAAACAAAGAATCATGGAACACTACATCACAAACTAATGATGTAATATATGGTGATTAACATAACAGTAAAAAATTTAAGGAAAAAACGAGTTTGTTTCTTGGTTTGCCTCTCTCTCTTTTTGATCTCTTTGCTCATTACTTTTGTTTCTTTAATTCCACATGTAATTGAAATTATATGCTATTTGTCTTTCTCTGACTGACTTATGTAGCTTAGCATTATACTTTCTAGCTCCATCCATGTCATTGCAAATGGCAAGATTTCATTCTTTTTATGGCTAATAGTCCCATTATATATATGCATGCCACATTTTCTTTTTTATTATTATTTTGTTATGTTAATCACCATACACTACATCATTAGTTTGTTTTTTTACTTTAAAATTTTTATTGTTATGTTAATCACCATACACTACATCATTAGTTTTTGATGTAGTGTTCCATGATTCATTGTTTGTGTGTAACACCCAGTGCTCCATGCAGAACGTGCCCTCTTTAATACCCATCACCAGGTTAACCCATCACCCCACCCTCTTCCCCTCTAGAACCCTCATTTTGTTTCTCAGCGTCCATAGTCTCTCATGGTTGGTCTCCCCCTCCGATTTGCCCCCCTTCATTCTTCCTCTCCTGCTATCTTCTTCTTCTTCTTCTTTTTTAACATATAATGTATTATTTGTTTCAGAGTTACAGGTCTGTGATTCAAAATTCTTATGTGCTATGGTGCTGTATCTTCTTTATCCATTCATCAGTTGATGGACATTTGGGCTCTTTCCATAATTTGGCTATTGTTAATAATGTTGCTATAAACATTGGGATGCACATATCCCTTCAAATCAGTATTTTTGTCTCTTTTGGGTAAATACCAAGTAGTGTAATTGCTGGATTGTAAGGTAGTTCCATTTTTAACTTTTGAGGAACCTTCATGCTGTTTTCCAGAGTGGTTGCTGCAGTTTGCATTCCCACCAACAGTGTAAGAGGGATTACACTTTCTCTACATCTCTACATCCTTTTCAACACCATTGTGTCCTGGGTTGTTAATTTTAGCCATTCTGACTGTTGTGAGGTGATAACTCATTGTAGTTTAGATTTGTATTTCCCTGATAATGTGTGGTGTTGACATCTTTTCATGTGTCTTTTAGCAATTTTATTTTATTTTTTAATTATATTCTAAAGATTTATTTATTTATTTTAGAGAGGGGGTAGGGGCAAAAGGAGAGAATCTTCAAGCAAACTCCGCACTGAACACAGAGTCCCAGGGAAGGCTTGATCTCCTGACCCATGAGATCATGACCTGAGCTGAAACCAAGAGTCAGACGCTTAACTGACCAAGCCACATGGGTGCCCCAGCCATTTTATTTTTTTAAGATTTTATTTATTTATTTATTTTATAGAGAGAGTGTGAGCTGGGCGGGGAGGATCAGAGGGAGAAGGAGGGGGAAAAATCCCAAGCAGACTCCACGCTGAGCACAGAGCCTGACACAGGGCTCGATCCCAGCATCCTGAGATCATGACCTGAGCTGAAACCAATGGTCAGGACACTCAACTAACTGAGCCACACAGGCGCTCCTGTTAGTCATTTCCTATCACATTTTCTTTATCCTTTCATTAGTTGATGGACACTTGCACTGTTTCCATAATTTAGCTATTGTAGATAATGCTTATAAACATCAGGGTACATGTATCCCTTTGAATTAGTATTTTTGTATTCTTTTGGTAAATACCTAGTAGCACAATTGCTGGATCATAGGGCAGTTCTGTTTTCAACTTTTTGAAGAACCTCCATACTGTTTTCCAGACTGGCTGCACCAGTTTGCGTTCCCACCAACTGTGCAAGAGGGTTCCCCTTTCTCCACATCCTCCCCAACACCTGTTGTTTCTTGTATTTTGTATTTTCCCCATTTTGACAAGTGTCAGATGATATCTCACAGCAGTTTTGATTTGCATTTCCCTGATGATAAGTGATGTTGAGCATCTTTTCATGTGTCTGTTGGTCATCTGGATATATTCTTTGGAAAAAAATCTATTCTTGTCTTCTACCCATGTTTTAATTGTATTATTCATTTTTTGAGTGTTGAGTTTTATAAGTTCTTTATATTTTTTAGATACTAACCCTTTATCAGATACATCATTTGCAAAAATATTCTATCATTCAGTAGGTTGCCTTTTAGTTTTGCTGATTGTTTGCTGTGCAGAAGCTTTTATTTTGATGAAGTCCCAATAGTTTATTTTTGCTTTTGTTTCCCATGCCTCAGAAGACATATATAGAAAGAAGTTACAGCTGATGTCAAAGAGGTTACTCCCTGTATTCTCCTCTAGAATTTTTATGGTTTCATGTCTCACATTTAGGTCTTTAATCCATTTTAAATTTATTTTTGTGTATGATGTATGATAGTGGTCCAGTTTTATTCTTTTGCATGTTGCTGTCCAGTTTTCCCAACGGCATTTTTAAAGTCAAAGATGGCTTACAATTTTATATGGCTAAAGAGCCAAATATACAATAATGTAAATATTGTCTTTGTTCAAAGAAAAGCCCTTATTACTATTATCCAATAATAAGTCTTCATTAGAAGTTTGAAAGATATAGTAATTTATTCTGAAAATTATTCTTACACTAGGTTATATATGTCAATTGTTTAAATTAGATATATCAATGCCAGAGACCAATACTTTGTGAATTTTTTAGTGTGAGATATAATCATTTGGCTGTAAGTACACATTGTACACATGGTACATAATTGGTGATCCCAAACTAAGTGACTCTTACTTCAAATGGAACAAAACAAATGAAATAATAGCTTATAATTACAACAGATATCATTTACTGAACCCCTACTATATGATAGGCTCTGGACTCAGGATTTACTCATATTATTTCTAATCCTCACAACAGTGCTGCAAGGGATCTGTTTGAGTTCTATTCAGTAGATGAAGAAACCGAAGATTAGAGAAGTTAACTTACTCAAGGTCACACAGTAGTAACACGATTAATAATTAGCTGCTTGAGGTAAAATATGGAAGATAGTTTATCTAAACACAATGTGACTTCCTTGCAAAAACAGCTTTTAACCATTTACACTTAAGGGTGAATAAAATGTCTAAAACCAGATATTCCTGGGGGATAGATGGAAAGAAAAGCATAGGTAAAAGCAAAAATAAAGATCAGTGACTTCAAATGTTGCTTCTAGAAAGCTCTGATGTGGTAAGCAGGATAGTGGCCCTTCCAAAGATGTTCATGTCATAATCCCTGGAACCTGTGAATGTGTTATGTTATATGGCAAAAGGGAATTAAAATTGCTTAACAACCAACCTTAAAAATGGGAAGATTACACTGAATTATTCAAATGAGCCTAGTGCAATAACATGGGCCCTTAAAAGCAAAAGAGGAAGACAGAAAAGGTCACAGAGATGTCACAGTGGAAGAAGAGTCAAGAGAGATGGAAAACATGAGATTCAATCAGCCATTGCTGGCTTTGAAGATGGGGTGTGGGGGCCATAAGGCAAAGAATGTGAGTGGTCTCTAAAAGCTAGTAATCACTCTCAGTGATAGCCAGCAAGGAAACAGTGACCTCAGCCCTACAACTGTAAGAAACTGAATTCTGACACTAACCTGAATGAACAAGGAAATGGATTTTTCCCTGGTACAACAAGAAAGGAAAAGCAGCTCTGTAGACACCTTGATTTTAGGCCACTCAGACCTATATTAGACTTCCAAAGTACAAATGTATAAAATAATAAATTAGTGTTGTAAGATCCTAAATTTGTGGTAATTTATTATAGCAGGAATAGAAAACATACAACTGGAGTTACTTTTTCAGGGTTACTATTGAGATGGATGCCTCCTGCTACTATCTCCATATCTCAGTCTTCTTTACCTCAGACTCCTCTCTTCATTTGTTTCCAATCCTGATGTTTCCTACTTCCATAATATTTGGTGGTATATTTATTGTTTAAAAAATATTGAAAGTTTACCAAAGAAGGATGTTATATAAGTACCACAAATAATACTAAAGATACCATTCAATATGCAGAACTTTACATTCAGAGAGGGTTTATAGGTAGTAATCATTTTAACAGTTGATACTTTCCTACAGTGAGTTCCTCTGTATGATTAAGATGCTGTGTTTGAGGTTAGGTTTTCTACATTCCACAAATAAGGGATACCATGCATATTGTCATGAGTGTCAGGACTTGATTCTTTCTCATGGGTGAATAATATTCTACTGCATATATACAGTAAGCCTTCTTTTATCTATTCATTCATTGACATACACTTAGGTTGTTTCCATATCTTCACTATTGTGAATAATGCTGCAATAAACATGGAAGAGCAAATATGTTTTTGATATCCTGTTTTTGTTTCTTTTAGAAATAAATCCAGCAGTGGGAGTGTTGTATCATAGTATAGTTCTATTTATAATTTTTAAAGAAACCTCCATGCTATTTTCCATAGAGGCTGTACCAACTTACATTCCCACCAGTAGTGCACAAGTGGTCCCTTTTCTCCATATCCTCATCAACACTTGTTATCTCTTGTCTTTTTGAGGACAGCCATTCTAACAGGTGTGAGGTGATATCTCATTGTGGTTTTGCTTTACATGTAAAAAAAATATGAACTCACAGAATCAGAGAGTAGAATGGTGGTTACCAGGGGCTGGGCTTTGGGAAAATGGGGAAATATTGGTCCCCAAAGTGTCCAAACTTTAAGTTAGAAGATGAACAAGTTCTGGAGATCTAATGTACAACATCATGATTATAGTCAGCAATACTGTATGATGTACTTCAAAATTGCTAAGAGACGAGATCTTAAATGTTCTTATCACAGAAAAATAATAATTACATGACATGATAGAGGTGTTAGCCAAAGCTACAGTAGTAATTATATTGCAATATATAAATATGCCAAATCAATATGGTTGTATAACTTAAACTCACACAATGTTATTTGTCAATTATATCTCAATAAAAAAATGCTTGATAACACACCCAGAATCCCTTAAGATTTTTAATGAATCAATGGTACTATTTTTCAGTGGATAACCAGAGTTGGCTTTCATTGGCTTGATAAAGGTAATTGGTGAATCATCAGAAATTTGGCAAGCTGGTTGTTAAATATAGCCATTATTAAAAATAAATAAAATAAGCTTACAATTACATGAATTATGGTAAAAACAAAGACAGTAAATGCTCAAAACTCACTTTTTATTGTTTTACTACATTTTCTACTCCATTCTCTTGAGGCATTTAAATCTATTATATCTATATGTTGGTGTACTACTGTACATTAGTTCCCAACTGCATCATGATAATGGACTGAAATCTGACACAGACAGAATATCTACATCATGGAAACTGACAAACTTATGATTCTATAAATCAAGTACTGATTATTGTTTTTGTTCATTGTTTAGATTTATGAAAGTGATGAAAAATATTAATGATCCAGATTAAATTTAAAAGTGTGACTGCCCATGTCTGTAGTATTGTATTGTGAATGTCACAAAAAAGTTGAGTAAATATTCTTCTGAGTTTCAAAAAATATCATTTGATTCAACAAAGAATTCATGTTATCAATGAGTGACCTTTCAATATACATATTAATTGTATTTTTATATGTCATTAACATAAAAAATATCACCTAATGTTTATGGTGAAATTATGTTCATTTGCAAATTACAAATATAGTTGGCTATAATATGAGTTCATCAAAAATCATTTAAAGAACAATTAATACCTATTCTCCTGAAACTGTTCCAAAAAATAGAAATGGAAGGAAAACTTCCAAATTCATTTTATGAGGCCACCATTACCTTGATCCCAAAACCAGACAAAGACCCCATCAAAAAGGAGAATTACAGACCAATATCCTTGATGAACATGGATGCAAAAATTCTCACCAAAATACTAGCCAATAGGATCCAACAGTACATTAAAAGGATTATTCACCACGACCAAGTGGGATTTATCCCTGGGCTGCAAGGCTGGTTCAACATCCGCAAATCAATCAACGTGATACAATACATTAACGAAAGAAAGAAGAAGAATCATATGATCCTCTCAACAGATGCAGAAAAAGCATTTGACAAAGTACAGCATCCTTTCTTGATCAAAACTCTTCAGAGTATAGGGATAGAGGGTACATACCTCAATATCATAAAAGCCATCTACGAAAAACCTACAGCGAATATCATTCTCAATGGGGAAAAGCTTAAGGTCAGGAACGTGGCAGGGATGTCCACTCTCACCACTGCTATTCAACATAGTATTGGAAGTCCTAGCCATAGCAATCAGACAACAAAAAGAAATCAAAGGCATCCAAATCGGCAAAGAGGAACTCAAACTCTCACTCTTTGCAGATGATATGATACTTTAGGTGGAAAACCCAAAAGACTCCACCCCAAAACTGCTAGAACTCATACAGAAATTCAGTCAAGTAGCAGGCTATAAAATCAATGCACAGAAATCAGTGGCATTCCTATACACCAACAACAAGACAGAAGAGAGACAAATCAAGGAGTCGATCCCATTCACAATTGCACCCAAAACCATAAGATACCTAGGAATAAATTTAACCAAAGAGGCAAAGGATCTGTACTCAGAAAACTATAAAATACTCATGAAAGAAATTGAAGAAGACACAAAGAAATGGAAAAACGTTCCATGCTCATGGATTGGGACAACCAACATTGTGAAGATGTCAATGCTACCTAGAGCAATCTACACATTCAATGCAATCCCCATCAAAATACCATCCACTTTTTTCAAAGAAATGGAACAAATAATCCTAAAATTTGTATAGAACCAGAAGAGACCCCGAATAGCCAGAGGAATATTGAAAAAGAAAAGCAAAGCTGGTGGCATCACAATTCCGGACTTCCAGCTCTATTACAAAGCTGTCATCATCAAGACAGTATGGTACTGGCACAAAAACAGACACATAGATCAATGGAACAGAATTGAGAGCCCAGAAATGGACCCTCAACTCTATGGTCAACTTATCTTTGACAAAGCAGGAAAGAATGTCCAATGGAAAAAAGACAGTCTCTTCAACAAATGGTGTTGGGAAAATTGGACAGCCACATGGAGAAGAATGAAACTGGACCATTTCCTTACACCACACACAAAAATAGACTGCAAATGGTTGAAAGACCTAAACGTAAGACAGGAGTCCATCAAAATCCTAAAGGAGAACACAGGCAGCAACCTCTTCGACCTCAGCCGCAGCAACTTCTTCCTAGAAACATCACCAAAGGCACGGGAAGCCAGGGCAAAAATGAACTATTGGGATTTCATCAAGATAAAAAGCTTTTGCACAGCAAAAGAAACAGTCCACAAAACCAAAAGACAACCGACAGAATGGGAGAAAATATTTGCAAATGACATATCAGATAAAGGGCTAGTATCCAAAATGTATAAAGAACTTATCAAACTCAACACCCAAAGAACAAATAATCCAATCAAGAAATGGGCAGAAAACATGAACAGACATTTTTCCAAAGAAGACATCCAAATGGCCAACAGGCACGTGAAAAAGTGCTCAACATCGCTCGGCATCAGGGAAATCCAAATCAAAACCTCAATGAGATACCACCTCACACCAGTCAGAATGGCTAAAATTAACAAGTCAGGGAACGACAGATGTTGGCGGGGATGTGGAGAAAGGGGAACCCTCCTACACTGTTGGTGGGAATGCAAGCTGGTGCAACCCCTCTGGAAAACAGTACGGAGGTTCCTCAAACAGTTGAAATTAGAGCTACCATTCGATCCAGCAATTGCACTACTGGGTATTTACCCCAAAGATACAAATGTAGGGATCCGAAGGGGTACATGCACCCCAATGTTTATAGCCGCAGTGTCCACAATAGCCAAACTGTGGAAAGAGCCAAGATGTCCATCGACAGATGAATGGATAAAGAAGAAGTGGTATATATACACAATGGAATATTATGCAGCCATCAAAAGGAATGAGATCTCGCCATTTGCAATGACGTGGATGGAACTGGAGGGTGTTATGCTTAGTGAATTAAGTCAATCAGAGAAAGACATGTATCATATGACCTCACTGATATGAGGAATTCTTAATCTCAGGAACAAACTGAGTGTTCCTGGAGTGGTTGGGGGTGGGAGGGATGGGGTGGCTGGGTGATAGACATTGGGGAAGGTATGTGCTATGGTGAGCGCTGTGAATTGTGCAAGACTGTTGAATCACAGATCTGTACTTCTGAAACAAATAACGCAACATATTTTAAGAAAAAAGAAAAAGAAGAAGATAGCAGGAGAGGAAGAATGAAGGGGAGTAAGTCAGAGGGGGAGACGAACCAGGAGAGATGATGGACTCTGAAAAACAAACTGAGTGTTCTAGAGGGGAGGAGGGTAGGGGGATGGGTTAGCCTGGTGATGGGTATTAAAGAGGGCACATTCTGCATGGAGCACTGTGTGTTATGAACAAACAATGAATCATGGAACACTACACCAAAACAAATGATGTAATATATGGTGATTAACATAACAATAAAAAATTTTTTAAAAAATCAATGAAAGCAGATAGTTGCTGCAGCACACCACACCCAGGCACTGCACCCAACTGTGCGCCTACAGCCACCATCACGTGCTGGGCCTAGATCTGCCCAGCCATCACTCAACACGGTGCCCAGCCTCAAACCCCACCCGTTAAGGCATGCAGCTCCCAGCCACCGCAGTGCTCCAGGGGATCCAGCACAGGGCTAGTGACTCAGTGCAAATTTTGCTAACACTGTTGCCCCACTCCCAAGTTATCCAGTGGGCATATTCCCTCAGAGCTGACTTGCCTGGGTCCCACTAATACCACAGAGAGCAAGCAGAGCTCACAGTAGGCAGAGAGTCAGTGCAGACGACTGCACTAAAAGGAAAAGTGACTCAGACAGAAGAGCAGAGCATAAGCAACATACATAAAATACTCTTCTGAAGTGCCAGGGCACTGCAGAACCTCTTCTTGATAAAGTCACTACTTTCCAGAGTAGAAGACATAGGTTAGTTTCTTTCTTTCTTTTCTTTTCTTTCTTTCTTTCTTTCTTTCTTTCTTTCTTTCTTTCTTTCTTTCTTTCTTTCTTTCTTTCTTTCTTTCTTTCTTTCTCTCTCTCTCTCTCTCTCTCTCTCTCTCTCTCTCTCTCTTTCTCTCTTTCTCTCTTTCTTCTTTCTTTCCTTTCTTTCTTTCTTTCTTTCTTTCTTTCTTTCTTTCTTTCTTTCTTTCTTTCTTCCTTCCTTCCTTCCTTCCTTCCTTCCTTCCTTCCTTCCTTCTTTCCTTCTTTCTTTCTTTCTTTCTTTCTTTTTTCTTTCTTTCTTTCTTTCTTTCTTTCTTTCTTTCTTTCTTTCTTTCTTTCTTTTCTTTCTTTCTTTCTTTTCTTTCTTTCTTTCTTTCTTTCTTTCTTTCTTTCTTTCTTTCTTTCTTTCTTTCTTTCTTTCTTTCTTTCCTTCTCTCTCTCTCTCTTTCTTTCTTTCTTTCTTTTTCTTTCTTTCTTTTTTCTTTCTTTCTTTCTTTCTTTCTCTCTCTCTCTCTCTTTCTTTCTTTCTTTCTTTTTCTTTCTTTCTTTTTTGTAGCTTTTCTCTAAAGCTGAAATTCTTAACACACAGAAACAGACACAGGGAGGCAGACAAAATGAAGAGACAGAGAAATTTATCCCAAATGAAAGAACAGAACAAGTCCACAGCCAGAGATCTAAGTAAAACAGATATAAATAACATGGCTGATGGAGAATTTAAAGCAATGATCATAAAGATACTCACTGGACTTGAATAAAGAATAGAAGACGTGTGAGACCCTTAACACAAGATAATAAATAACATAGCAGAGAGAAATGGCTCAATTAATGAAATGAGAAACATGTTTGATGGAACGAATAGCAGGATGGAGGAAGCAGAAGAACGAATTTTGCGACCTAGATGACAGTAATGGGAAGTAATCTAGCTGACTGAAAGAGAGAAAAAACAATTATGCAAAATGAGAACAGACTTAGGGAAATTAATGACTCCATCAAATGTAATAACATTCATATTGTAGGAGTCTCAGAAAAAGAGAGAGAAAAGGGGGCAGAAAATTTATTTGAGGAAATAATAGCTGAAAACTTCCTTAATCTGAGGGCATAAAATAGATACCCATATCCAGGAAGCACAGAGAACTCCCACCAAAATCAACAAAAGCAGGCCAACACTAAGATATGTTATAATTAAATTTGCAAAATATAGTGATAAAGAAAAATCTTAAAAGCAGTAAGACAAAAGAAGTCCTTAACTTACAAAAGAAGACCCATAAGGCTAGTTGTAGACTTCTCAACAGAAACATGGCAAGTCAGAAAGTAGTGGCATGATATATTCAATGTGCTGAATGGGAAAAATCTGCACCCAAGAATACCCAGCAAGTCTATCATTCAGAATAGGAGAGATAAAGAGTTTCCCAGAGGAAAAAAAACTAAAGGAGTTGATGAACACTAAACCAGCCCGTCAAGAAATATTAAAGGGGATTTTTTGAGTGGAAAGGAGACACCAAAAGTGACAGTATGAAGGTAGGAAACACAAAAACAATAAAAATTAATATTTCTGTAAAAATATCAATCAAGGAATTCACAAAATAAAAAATATAAAATATAACAACTTATACCTAAAATATAAGAATAAAAGGAGAAAGAATTGGTTCAAACTTGCATGACTATAACAATATAGACTGCTAAATGCAAAAGAGGTTATACACAAACCTAATGGTAACCATATATCAAAAATCACTAGTAAATATGCAAAGAATAAAGAGATAGAAATCCAAATATATTACTAAGGAAAATCAGCAAATCATGAAAGAGAAAAAGACAAGGATCAGAGAAAATCTTCAGAAACAACCACAAAACAAATAATAGAATGACAAAAATACATATCTATCAATAAATACTTTGAATGTAAATGGAATAAATGTTCCAATCAAAATTCATACGGTGACAGAATGAATACAAAAATAATACCCATCAATATGCTCTCTACAAGAGACACATTTTAGACCTAAAGACACGTGCAGATTCAAAGTGAGGGCATGGAGAAACATCTACCTTGCTAATGGATGTTAGAAGAAAGCCAGAATAGCAATACTCATATCAGACAAAAATACACTTTAAGACAAAGACTGTAACAAAACAAAAAGGGGGACACTGTATAATAAAGGGGAGAGTTCAAAAGAAGATATAACAATTGTAAGTATTTATTCACCCAAAATAAGAGCACCCAAATACATAAAACAGTTAACACCAAGCATAACGAAACTAACGATAATAACACAAAATAATAGGAGATTTAAAACCCCATTTACATCAATGAACAGATCATCTAAACAGAAAATCAACAAGGAAACAATGGGTTTAGATGAACACACTGGAACAGATGGATTTAAACATATATGTAGAACATTTTATCCTAAAACAGTAGAATAAATGTTCTTTTCAAGTGCACATGGAACATTCTCCAACACAGATAACATATCATCCCACAAAATCAGTCTCAACACAAGAAGATTAAAATTATACCATGCATCTTTCCTGATCACAACACTATGAAATTAGAAATTAAGCACAAGAGGGCACCTGGGTGGCTCAGATGGTTAAGCGTCTGCCTTTGGCTCAGGTCATGATCCCAGGGTCCTGGGATCAAGTCCAGCATCAGGCTCCTTGCTCAGCAGGGAGTCTGCTTCTCCCTCTCCCTCTGCCTCTCCCCCTGCTTGTTCTCTCTCTGTCTCTCTTGCAAATGAATAAATAAAATCCTTTTTTTTAAAAAGAAATTAAGCACAAGAAAAAATCTGGAAAGAACATAAATACAAATAAGGTTAAATAATGTGCTACTAAACATGAGAGGGTCAACCAGGAAATTAAAGAATTAAAAAAATACCTGGAAACAAATGAAAATGAAAATGAAAACACAATGGTCCAAATCATACAGAATGCAGCAAAAGCAGTCCTAAGAAGAAAATATGTGACAATACACGCTTACCTCAAGAAGCAAGGAAAATCACAAATAACCTAAACTTATACCAAAAGGAGCTAGAAATAAAACAACAAACAAAACCTAAAACCAGCAGAAGGAAGGAAATAATAAAGATTAGAGCAGAAAGGAATGATATTGAAACTGAAAAAACAATAGAACAAATAAATGAAAACAGGAACTGATTCTTTGAAAAAAATCAATAAAATTGATAAACCTCTAGCCAGATTTATCAAAAACAGAGAAAGGACTCAAATAAATAAAATCACAGATGACAGATGATAAATAACAACCAACACCACAGAAATACAATTTTAAGAGCGTATTATGAATATACACCAACAAACTGGACAACCTAGAAGAAATGGATAAATTTCTAGAAACATATAAACTACCAAAGCTGAAACAAGAAGAAATAGAAAAGTTGAACAGACTGATAACCAGTAAGGAAATTGAATCAGTAATCACAAATCTCCCAACAAACAAAAGTCCATGATCATATGGCTTCACAAGTGAATTTTACCAAACACTTAAAGAAGAGTTAATACCTGTTCTTCTCAAATTAGTCCAAAAAAAATGGAAAGGAAACTTCCATTTCATTCTATGAGGCAAGCATTGACCTTATATCAAAACCAGGTAAAGATACCAGTAAAAAAGAGAACCAAGAGGCCAATATTTCTGATGAACATAGATGCAAAAATTCTCAACAAAATACTAGCAAGCAGAATTCAACAATACATTAAAAAAATTCAATGTGAACAAGTGAGAATTTTTGCTGAGTTGTAAGTGTGTTCAATATTCACAAATCAATCAACATGATACATCACACCAGTAAAAGAAAGGATAATAACCGTATGATCATTTCAATAGATGCAGAAATAGCATTTATAAAAGTATGACACACATTCATGAGAAAAATCTTCAAGAAAATAAGTTTAGACAGAACATAACTCAACATAATAAAGGCCATATATAAAAAATCCAGAGATAGCATCACCCTTAATGGGGAAAAACTGAAAGTCAGGACAAGACAAGGATGTACAGTCTCACTACTTTTATTCAACATAGTACTGGAAGTCCTAGCCACCAGCAATCAGACAACAAAAAGAAATAAAAGGCATCCAGATCAGTAGGGAAGAAGTAAAACTTTTATTATTTGTAGATGACATGATACTCTATTTAGAAAACCCGAATGACTCCACCAAAAAACTGACAGAACTGTTGAATGAATTCAGTAAAGTCAAAGGATACAAAATCAATCTGCAGAAATCTGTTGTATTTCTATACACCAATTATGAAATAGCAGAAAGATAAACTAAGAAAACAGTCCCATTTACAATTGCACCAAAATTAATAAAATACCAAAGAATAAACCTAACCAGAGAGGTGAAAGATCTATACTCTGAAAACTACAAAAACCTGATGAAAGAAATTGCAAGATGACACAAAGTAGTCAAAAGACATTCTATGTTCATAGATTAGAAGAACAAATATTCTTTAAAAATCTCTACTACACAAAGCAGTCTACACATTTAATGTAATCCCTATCAAAATAACAACATCATTCTACACAGAACTAAAACAACCATTCTAAAATTTATATGGAACCACAAAAGATCCTGAGGAGCCAATGCAATCTTGAAATAGAAAAGCAAAGCTGAAGGCATCACAATTACAGACTTCATGTTGTATTATGCAGCTGTAGTAACCAAGACATTATGGTTATTGGCACAAAAATAGATACATAGTTCAATAGAACAGTATAGAAAACCCAGAAATAAACCCACAATTATATTGTCAATTAATCTTTGACAGGGCAGGAAATAAAATCCAATGGGAAAAAGACAGTCTCTACAGTTGGTGCTGGAAAAACTGGACAGCAATATGCAGAAGAAAGAAACTGGATAATTTTATTACACCATACACAAAAATTAATTCAAAATTGATTAAAGACCTAAATGTGAGACCTGAAACCATAAAAATCCTAGAACAGACCACAGGCCATAACCTTTTTGACATTGGCCTTAGCAAATTTTTCTAGATATGTCTCCTGAGGCAAGGGAAGCAAAAGCAAAACTAAGCTATTGGGACTAAATCAAAATAAAAAGCTTCTGCACAGTGAAGGAAATAATTAATAAAACTAAAAGGTAACCTATGTAATGGGAGAAAATACTTGCAAATGACATACCTAATAAAGGGCCAGTGTCCAAAATGTATAAAATCCTTATAAAACTCAAAACCTAAAAAGCAAATAATCCAACATAAAAAATGGGCAGAAGACATGAACAGACATTTCTCCAAAGAAGATATACACATGGTCAACAGACATGAAAAGATGCTCAACATTACTTATCATCAGGGAAGTACAAATTAAAATTACAATGAGATATCACCTCACACTTTTCAGAATAGCTAAAATCAAAAACACAAGGAACAAGGTGTTGGCAAGGATGTGGAGAAAGGGGAACCCTCTTACACTGTTGGTGGGAATACAAACTGCTGCAGTCACTGTGGAAAACAGTATGGAGGTTCCTCAAAATGTTAAAAATAGAACTACCTTAAGATTCAACAATTGCACTACTGGATATTTTCTGAAAGAATATAAGAACACTCATTCAAAGGGATACATGCACCCCTATATTTATACCAGAATTATTTACTATAGCCAAGATATGAAAGCAGCCCAAGTGTCCGTCAATTGATGAGTGGATAAAGAAAAAGTGGATATATATATATATATATATATATATATATATATATATATATATATATATATAATGTAATAATATCCAGCCATAAAAAAGAATGAAATCTTGGCATTTGGAATGACATGTATGGAGCTAGAAAGTATAAAGCTAAGAGAAATAAGTCAGAGAAAGACAAATAGCATGTGATTTCACTCCTATGTGGAATTTATTATTATTTTTTAAAAGATTTTATTTATTTATTTGACAGAGATAGAGAGAGAGAGAGAGTACAAGCTGGGGGGAGAGGCAGAGACAGAGAGAGAGGGAGAAGCAAACTCTCCACTAAGCAGAGAGCCCAATGTAGGGCTTGATCCCAGGACCCTGGGATCATGACCTGAGCCAAAGGCAGACACCCAACCGACTGAGTGCCCCTATGTGGGATTTAAGAGAAAAAACAAACAAGCAAAGGGAAAATACGAGAGAGAGAGGGACAAGGCAAGAAACAAGTCTCTCAATTATAGAGAACAACCTGATGTTTACCAGAGGGTAAGTGGGTGAGGGGATGGATTAAATAGGTGATGGGGATTATGAAGTGCTCTAGTCATGATGAGCACAGGGTGATGTATGGAAGTACTGAAGTACTATATTGTACACCTGAAATTATTATAAAACAGTATGTGAACTTACCTCACACCTGTCAGAATGGCCAAAATCAACAATACAAGAAATATTAGGTGCTGGTGAGGATGTGGAGAAAGGGGAACCCTCTGACACTGTTGGGAATGCAAACTGGGGCAGCCACTCTGAAAAACAGTATAGAGGTTCCTAAAAAATTAAAAATAGAGCTACCCTACAATCCAGCAGTTGCCCTACTAGGTATTTACCTGAAGAATACAAAAATATTAATTCAAAGGGATACATGTACCCTGATGTTTATATCAGCATTATCTACAATAGCCAAGTTATGGAAATAGTCCAAATGTCTGTTGACGGATGGATAAAGAAGATGTACTACACACACACACACATGTGTACATACACATATGTACCATATATACACATATATGTACCGTGGAATAGTATTCAGCCATAAAAAGAATGAAATCTTGCTATTTGCATAAATATGGATGGAACTAGACAGAATTATACTAAGCAAATCAAGTTAGAGAAAGACAAATACATGATTTCACTCATATATGGAATTTAAGAAACAAAACAAATGAAAACAGGGGGGAAAAAAGAGAGAGAAACCAAGAAACAGACTCTTAACTGTATAGAACAGAGGGTTACTTGAGGGGAGGTAGGCAGGGGGATGGATTAATTAGGTAATGTCGATTAAGAAAGGCACTTGTGATGAGCACTGGGTGTTGATTAATCCCTAAATTCTACACCTGAAAATAATATTACATTGTATGTTAACTAACTGAAATTTAAATAAAAATTTGGGGAAAGAAAAAAAAATAAGTTGAAACCAGTCTCTCACAACTAAGAAAAAAAGGAATATCTGAAATCTCAGGTAATCAAATCTGTAATCCCATGATATCACCAGCCTGGAGTTTACAACAATATTTCGACTAATAGGAAAAGTGATATATTTTACACAGTATAAAAAACAAATCTGTATGATAATGAAAGATTTGCTTTCCTAGTGCAATCAATGAATTTAAAGTTGAGTTTACAACCTATACAAACTTTCACATTGATAATGGAAGTTTGTACTTCCACATGCAACAGGAATTTCATTTAATTCATCACTCTGATTGACATCTGAAATAGTTGTAGATATTGTGACTGAGCACTGTATCCTATATACTTCAGCCTATTAACAGGAATCATTCATTCATTTATTCACAGAAGCTGAGTTCTTAAATTATTTCTACAAATAATGTGGAAGACCCATTCTTACTGTGCTTTAATCAAGATGCAGGCTTCAGCCAACCAGCTCCTGTACTACTAGTGATTTGGCTACCAACTCCCTGTAAAAATAGATAAGTATAATCCCTACAATGTGTGGCATGTCCAAATAGAAATAGTTATTAGGGGGAGCATCATTATATATGAGGATGCTGGAAAGTAGCTACATCATCTGACTGTTATAAGGATTCACTAAGACTGGTACACATAGTGTTTAATACAGTGTCAAGTGTTTAGTAAACTTTTAATAAATGGAGCTAGTATATTGTTCTTGTTAACATTTTTCTGCTCCATTTAACCAACCAGATATTTGTTAAAAGCCTGCAGTATTTTTTAAGCTAGATCATATAAAAATCACAATAGTAGATGGTTAGTAGCTGACATAACTTTATAAAATATATTCTGCCTAATTAGTGTATTAACTAAATTAAATATAATCAGATATTTTATGAATAAATTTAATGCACATATGTAAACATAACATGAATCTGTCATTAAAGAAAATCTAAGTTTTCAAAAAAATAAAATAAAAAAGTAATTTTTTAATAAAAAATAAGTAAAATAAAAAAGAAACACTCTTAATTATAGAGAACAATCTGATGGTTACCAGAGAGGAGGGAGGTGGGCACTGTGTTAAATAGATGATGCAGTGCACTTGTGATGAACACTGAGTAATGCATGGAATTGTTGAATCACTATATTATAAACCTGAAACTAATATAACACCATACATTAGCTAACTGGAATTAAAATAAAAACTTAAAAAATCAACAAAAGTATTCTCTGAAAATTAACTGGCTATATGGAATTTATAATAAAGAACAGCATACATTTTACAATTTTAATGATGTGCTACACACCTTAATATCAATAAAATTTATATATATCATACATGTTCATATATATTTATATATCTATCTAACTCCATATTTATATATCATGCCTGTTTTTTCCAAACATCCAGTTCAACATTTGCCAGCACACCATTGACTTATAATTTCACTTTTTTAAGTTAATTTTCATTCATTCTGCTAAAACAGTTAGACTTTAGTATACAGACGCAAAAAAGATTAAGTACAAAACCCCTGCCACCTAAAAAGGGCATAACATCCAAGGATAATAAGAATCCTGAGTACTTTGACATGTCACAAAGGCAAAGATAACTATTTTTTTCCTTCTCTATGAAATGTGGTGATAACCAAAACATGAGGGAAAGGGAACCTATAAAGTGACTCTTTAAACAAGTTAACAGTAGTCTCTTTGGGCCTTATGAATCAAGGGTTTAGGACTCTATATTGGACTCTGACTTCTCCACAACTTCTATTAATAGAAATCCAAAGCATTACAGACATCCACAATGACTCTCCAGGCTAATCCTTCCTTTACATCCTTATAAAAAAGTTATGGTCTTTCCTTATCTCTCAAATATACTTTGTGCTCCTCAATCTCTCAAACTCTTTTTTTTTTTTTTTTACGTGGGATGATCATTCCTCAGGAACTCCTAGTTGAAGAGTGTTGTCTCTATATATATACCCCTAAGAACTTGATCATCAGTTCTGAATTTACTCATCTATCTGTTCTAAGAAGGCTTATGGTAAAAAGCTTATGGTTAACATACAGTGTTATATGGTTAAAAAAAAAGATTCCTCATGGTCTGTTCTAATAGCCCCAAATTCATATATTATTAATGTATGCTGATACCTTCAGAGAAACTCTTGTCCCCGTTTGAATGAGGAAAGTTATGGAAGGATCTGTAAAGCATTTTGTAATCCTGAAAGTATGTGTGTGTCTGTATATATATATATATATATATATATATATATATATATATATACACCAATACACACACACACATATATGTACACACTATATATATATACATTACATATATATAAACTTTATATATATATGTATTTTGCAGATGGTAAAAGTTGGTAAAGCTTATAAATGTAAGCTGTTAATGTAGCTTTTATTGTTACTATCACAATTTTTCAAGATGGCTGGGCTCCTTTCCTTTTCATTCTTTTTTTTTAAGATTTTATTTATTTATTTGACAGAGAGAGAGTGAGAGAGAGCACAAGCAGGCAGAATGGCAAGCTGAGGGAGAGGGAGAAGCAGAATCCCTGCTGAGCAGAGAGCCTGACATGGGGCTCCAACCCAGGACCCTGAGATCATGACCTGAGCCGAAGGCAAATGCTTAACCGACTGAGCCACCCAGGCGCCCCTCCTTTCCTTTTCATTCTTAACACCTGTTGTTTTTGACCAGCAATACCAACAGATTTAATTGCCTGAAATAAAGTAGAAAAGTCAGGAACACTGAAAAATGAATTGGAGAGCTAGCATTATAGGTAAGGATTAAACTAACAAAGAACCTTTAATGGTAGCGTTAGCAGCCTGATTTTAATCAGTTATGTTTCTGCACAGGGGAGTGTTTGAGGATAATGTCAAAGAAATATTATTCTGGATAAACTTTGTAGTGTGTTTTGGAGCAGAAAATCAAGAGACTGCGGTATACAGCTCTTCAATACTACTATTACTACTACTATGGAGGAGGAAGAGGAGGAAGAGGAGGAGGAGGCAGTAGCAGCAATGGAGTGGAAGGAAGAGGTGGGGGAGGGAGAGAAATAGCTGCTACAGCTAATACTAAGCACTATTTACAAAAATTAAAGCTAATTATCTCAGGTAATATTTACAACAATTTTAGCATTGTCATGATCTCCATTTCCCAGATAAAGCAAGGGCAGTTCTGAGCCACTGAATAATGTGTGCAACATCACAGCTAATAAGTTGTTACATCACAGCTAGGAATGTAAACCTAGGCAGCCTGACTCTAGAGCTTAAATTCTAAACCTGAATTCTAAATTCCAATTCTGAATAATTTAAAGATGTGATTTATTTGAGGCGCCATACCCCCAACTAATTGAATATATTTCCAATAGTAACCTTGAATTAAAAACTAATAAAAAAAATTCTACAACAACCAGAAGTATCTGTAGATAAATGAATGTGATGGCCCAAGATAAGATTAGCTGAAATAGCATTTTTTTAATGCTAAGTGAAATAAGTCAGTCAGAGAAAGGTGAATACCATATGATTTCACTCATACATGGAATTTAAGAAACAAAACAAATGAACAAAGAAAAAAAAGAGACAAACAAACAAACAAACAAACCCAGACTCTTAAATATATAGAGAACAAGCTAGTATTTGCCACAGGAGAGGTGGGTTGGGGGATGGGTGAAGTAGGTAATGGGAATTAAGAGTACACTGGAGGAGAGGAACCATGAGAGACTATGGACTCTGACAAACAAATTGAAAGTTCTAGAGGGGAGGGGGTTGGGGGGATGGGTTAGCCTGGTGATGGGTATTAAAGAGGGCACGCACTGAATGGAGCACTGGGTGTTATATGCAAACAATGAATCATGGAACACTATATCAAAAACCAATGATGTAATGTATGGTGATTAACATAACATAATAAAATAAAATAAAAAAAGAGTACACTTAGAATGAAAGTACCAAGTAATGTATAGGACTGTTGAACCACTATATTGTGCACCTGAAACGAATGTAACACTGTATGCCAATTATACTGAAATTTAAAAATAGATAAATAAAAATCTTAAAAAATGAAACAGCATTTTGATAAAATTTTACTTGAGAACTCTAAATTTGACAACCATTTACAACTGCAAATATATTTGTCTTTTCCCATTGGGAGCTACTGTAAACACTAAAAAATAGTGTAGCAGTAGGTTGAAAGTAATTAAAAGCAGAAGATATAGGAATCCCCCAAAATCTCAAAACTCAGAAGGGAGTGTATCATTCCTCAAAAGTAACCAAACAGAGAAACTCTACAACTAGGCTATCTTCAAGATATCTATCTTATATTCACTGCTAATAAGGAATAATCAAATTTTCTGATTAAGTGTTTACATATCCAGTTTAATCCCACCAAGGACGATAATGACATATTTTTAAAAATCTGTAAATTATGAACTCATACATAAACAATCTATACTAAGTTGGTTGCCTAGAAGGCAATTTACAAATGAACCTCTAAGTGTCATTTTCATACCTGTTGTGGCTAACTATGTTCATGGGGGGGCGGGGTTGGGGAGAGAGAGAGAGTATGTGAATTCCTGAAAATGTCCTCAGAAAATATGTTTAGCCCTCTATGGGGTGCCTGGGAGGCTCAGCCAGTTAAGCGTCTGACTCTTGATTTCAGCTCAGGCCATGATCTCAGGGTCTTGGGATCAGGCCCTGCATTGGGCTCTGTCCTCAGCCGCGGCGGGGAGGGGTGGTGGTGAGTGTGCTTGAGATTCTCTCTCTCCCTCTCCTTCTGCCCCTCCCCACTGTGCTCACTCTCACTCTCTCTCTAAAATAAATAATCTTTTAGAAAAGAAAATATGTTTAGCCCTCTACTTTAAAGGCTAATTGCTTAAGCAAGTGATTCTACTTCAACCAAATCTTTTGAACATATTAAATTGTGTATCTTGAGCCTTACTCCCAAATGTGAAATGCCAAATTTGCAAAAGAAAACACACCTGATAAATAATATATTTTCATATAGTAACTGTAGTTTTTCTAAGTTCTGTGACTAAACATTGAAAAATCAGTATCTCTTTACTGAAATACATTCATGCTTTAATAGTCCTTCTGTGTATTCACTTCTGTGTATTCACTCTTTTCATGGGCAAAAATACATCTTTAAGACAGTGGTAAATTAATTATTAGAAGTTTTCTGGTAAACAGATATATCGCCTACAAAAAATGGACAAAAACAGAAAAATCCCCACAACTGAGGAACTCTTATACACTAGCAGAAACAAAAAATAACATAATTGTCCAGCAATTACTTGGACATTATATAACTCTCTCTCTCTCTTTCTCTCTGTCTCTGTCTCTCTCTCCCACACACACACACACACACACACACACACACAATTAAATAGTACAGAAGAGAAAGGAGGTGACAATGTATTCAACTACCATGCCATCCAAAAGCCCAGAGCCAAAAGAGATCAGGTGCTAGAACTTTCACAGAAACAGAATTAAATAGTACCCATGCAAAGTGAACCAGTTAGTCATCCAGATGTTTCCAGCTGGATACTTGGTGTACTGAGAATAAAAGATCCCATTTGACTCACTTTTTCCCACATAGTAGGCAGCTGTTAATAGTAGCAATTCCAATGCAGTTTGGTAACTATACTTTGAACCATAAAATTATAGAGCTCAGTACATCCTTTCCCATCACACTTGTCTTCAGTGTTGCAACAAATAATTTTTTACTTAATTCTCCTCAATAGATTTTTTTGTTGTTGCTGTTACTATTGTTTTCTTACCTGATCTTCTCCTTGCATATCTTGCTTTTCAACTTTGTTCTAAGGGAAAAAAACCAAGATAATTTATGAAGAATATACAGTCAAGGAAGAGGAAGCCATATTTTAAAGAGAAGTTAAAATGTTAAGAAAAGCAAAGATAAAGTGAACTATAATTTATGTACAGTGAGCTTCAATTCTACTTCTGTGGGAATTAAGCTTACATGCATGGCATACTAGTATTTTAGAGCAGTTATTTAATCATCTACAAATTGTATTTACATCCAAACATTTCTATATCTCATAAAATATTTATGTTTGGAAACACTTTGTAAAATAGCTCTTTAATACAAAAAATTCCAATTTCTTAAGCTTCTGGCATCTCTCCCATAAGATTACTGACCGTCCTTCTGAAATAATGTTAAGTATTTAGTTTCCACCCCCATACCCTAAGAAAAAATTCACCTGAGTCTGAAGACTTGCACTCTTGGCAATTTCATTTCTCAGAAAAGAAAAACATGATAAGAACAGTTTCTCTGGTCCAAATTTTGAGCAAAAAAGAACTATTTATAAAACCTAGACGCCTTGGGAAAAAGTGACCATGTCATCTTACAGTTAGTAAGTAGTAATAAAGGAAGGGAATGGTAGGCATAGTCAGACACATGTCTTGCTATTAATAGAATGACATTTCCAAGCAGCTGTCCAAATAGTTCAAGTCCCCCATTACAACTGTAACTTACCTCAGAGTCAATATAAAAAACCAACCAGCTAACAATTCTGGAATTTAAATAACTATGAATGAACTTGAGGAAATTTCTGTTCTATAGGTTACTTAAGTGATAAACTGCCTGTAGTGAGAGAATAACACAATTTCCTTAACTTTTGGCTTACCATGCAGTCAGCCATTGTGGAACCAGATATTTATTCAAATAGTTGGTGAGGCGTTAGTTTTTAGTATTACACATCTTTAGTCCTTATATTTAACTTTAGTTTCTATTAAGAGGGCTAGAAAAATGAGATTGTAGAAGAAAAGACCAAAAGATAGGGTTATTTGAATTTCTCAGCTTTATAATTATTTAAGGTTTTCCCCTTGGAATGCTAAAGAATAAAAGAAAGGAAGATGAACTTTAATTGCAAATATATATTGATGGTAAGTCATAATGAGCTATAAAAATTAACAGATATGAAAATGAGTTGTATCGGCTTTCTTCACAGAACAGAGAGCCATTCATTCATTTATCTCTGGGTAAAAAGGAAGAGGACTGAAAGGACAATAATTCAACACTGAGTTTAGTTCATCTTCAATATAATTATAACATAAAGAATGAAAAGATAGAAAAAGTGATTAAGTGATAATGTTTCAGAACATAGAATTAGCCAGTACTGTGATACCACAGAAAGCAGAGTAAGACTCTGCCCAGTTTACATTCATAAGCAGTACCAGTTATTTTTATATCTAGGTAATTTCTTTTTTTTTAATTTCATTATGTTATCTTAATCACCATACATTACATCATTAGTTTTTGATGTAGTTTTCCATGATTCACCGTTTGCGCACAACACCCAGTGCTCCATTTAGCACGTGGTGAATGAAATCAAACTTCCTTATACTGGGAAAGAAGAAGAAATAAAGGACATTTTAATGAAAAGTATGCACATGCCAGAAAGATTTATATTTCTGAGATGGGAGTTAAAGATTTTTAAATTTTATTCTTAATCTCCAAAGAAGTTCGCTGCAGGTAAAAATTAACTTGAATGAGTTAAGTCTTGAAGCCAAAATCAGTTACTGATCTTTCCTTCTGACTGCTGAGCAGTAAGCCATCTGCTTTGTCATCATGTAAATCACATTCCATTCTGTTAACATGGTTACAACTTACCACCATTTGTTATAGCAACATGGGGATAAGGAGCAACTGGATGTATTTTGAAAGGAAGCTGTACAGTAATCTCTATGTTTCCCAGGGTTAAAGCAAAGAACAACAGCCCGAGTATCTAAAACACTGTTTGCCAGTCTGATTTACTGGATTTTTTTAGTGTGCATTATGAATTTGTTCCACCATGGAAGTAAAGGTGTAGACATTTTTACATCCTTCTACTCAATATTTCAAGAGGAGTCATATAGGAAAATAAACTTTCAAATGTCTAGTGTTTTATTCCAAACTTCAAAGTACATGAGATTTTATATAAAACTGAGCAACAGTGGCATAAGTAAAGCAATAGTGTTTTTTCTTCTTGCTCTGAATTTCCCAAATACAAGAAAATATTCCATAAGATAAACTTTAACCACACTTGATGACATTTTCTATACTGAAAAGTTGGATAGAGGAAATAACTTAAAGGGATAGATTCTGCCCTAGATTTAAGCATGAGCTAGATAAACTAGCTAAATTCAGAAAAGAACACAGAAATAAATTAATTTTCGATATGATAAAAGGAAAAAAGTATTTGGATTATAATATGTAATTTTAAAAATATGATTATCACTATTCCTTCTATTTTTCCATTTTTGAAAAAATTATATCCTATTGATTATTTCCCAATTGCTATTTTTCTATAATAATGATCAATTGTAAATCTTTGAAAAGGCTTCCCAAACTCCATAAATGGCACTGATAGTAATTATGGTGATCTGTGATACTAAAAGGACATATTGGAGAGCTGTAATTCAATTAATTCCTATAGTTGATTCCAAACACAGAAACTTCCCTACTCCTCTGAGGGATGTAAATCCTTGAATTCACAGAGTTGAATTTCTATTTATAATGATATTACCTTATCATATTTGTCAGTAATTATCTTCACATAACTTAACCTTTAATTATATGAAATACAATTTTCATTTATTAACTGCCAGATGCATATGAACACATCTATAAATATCTATAACATCAATAATCTGTTTTCTTTGATATTGTTCTTGCCTGGTACTGTTCTTTGTAATTAACTCAGAGAGATGAGAAAACCCATGTGCAAAAATGATAAATCTACTAAAGACAGATTTTCAACTTCATGCTTTGATGACAAATCTATTGAATATTTCCTCACTGCATGGCGATATACAGTTTAAAAAATGTAATTATACATTGATATCTTCCACTAAATGTTCCTGTGTCTTTCTAAAAAAGAGGGACCTTTCACCAGGGACAAAAATGTCCTACTGAGGTTTTTAATAATAAACGATACTACTTCTTCAACCGAGGAAAGATGAATATGGGTAAGTATAAAGATTCAACAATTATTTTCTTCTTGCTTAGCTGATTTAAAATATGCAAACTGGATAATAGCAATAGCCCATGAAGCAAATGGTATATTTATGAAGGGCCCAACAGAAGTAACACAGATAAATTTGTTACATTTGGTTAACTTATTTCTCCTTGTCAAACAATTAATTTTTAATGTATGAAAATATTTTGCCTCAAACTTTACTACCCATAAGATTGTAATAGAATTTCTTTTACCTCTTTGGTAATATTTTACCCTGCTGATGTTGCCCTCCTCAGATATATATCTCCCTTAACTGCTGGTGATTTCCTGGCTCTTTCAATAGCCTCTACATCCCTCTCATTCATTCTCTCCTTCACCCACCTTCTTCTCTTCTCTGGTTCCAGCTTTGATTGAGTGTAACAATATTGAGCCAGACAACCTGAACTCTAGACCCATCTCCATCATTTATTCATCAAGCAATCATGGAGAAAAACAAATAAACTTATGACCCTCAGTGTCTTCATCTATAAAACAAGCATGATAGCGGCTATCCATAATGTTCTTTAAAAAAAAACTCATCCTTTTAAAATTTCTACTTTTGTATGTGTTTTTGAATGCCTGATGGATGTTCTTTTCTTATCACTCAGTTGTTAAAATCAGAATAGAATATGGAATGGTACTTTATAAATGATTCCCTGCTACACACAGTCAAGTTAAAAGTCAATAATAATATGAAGTAAAGTTAAAGTCAATAATATTATATTAAGATTATTACTTCAAAACCTTCAAATTGAGCTTTCTGATCTTCTCCACCAACACTTCCCAAGATTTCTACTATCACTTGGCATGGTGTCAGCCTTCAAAATTATATCTCTAAACCTGATTTTCCACCCTCTAACCACACATAAACCATATTTTAAATCAAATTATAATACAGAGTGTGCTGAAAAACTGATAATTTTATAACATATTTCTTTTTATCTACACTTAATTTTATCTGTTATCATATATTTAAAATCTGTATGCATGTGATCCATGCATCGACTTGCCATTTAATATTAAAGAAATTATGATGGATTTCTATTAAATATATGCCAAGAAGAATAGTTATATCCCACGGTCTTCTCTCATTTCTCAAGTTTCATCCCTCCATGAAAGCACAGAAATAAAACAAATATAGTCCTCTTCACTAAGAAATAATTTGTTATTCAGATCCTGTCCCCTCATTACTTTTTCTGTTTGATCATTTCCAGGTCACATTTTTCTTCTAATGGGGTTTTGATTTATTCCACCCCAGAAGTCCCAGATATCCAGTTAAAATATGATGATATATTTAGTATATGATATATGATACTTGGCTAATTTTCAGAATTTGAGTCAAAAACAGCCTTACCAAAAGTCACTGCTCACACAGCTATATGAAAACTTATCTATGACCTCTAGGAACATGTGTCCCTTTTCCATTTGATCTTCCAAAAAATTATCACAGCCTGTACCTTAGGGACCATATAAACTTACAAAATACCATATTACATTGATTGTAAAAGGCAGATGTATTTTTGAATTTTAAAATTTCCTAAATCAGGATGTGATCCATATGGGAAGAAATTATTGGACTAGCTTAATTGGCAGCTTTTTTTTTTCTTTCAAAGTGGTAAAGGATATAATCACACACTTCAATGGCTGCATCTTAAATTCAATGATATATGGTTTATGGCGTAGCTATTCAGCCCAAGTATTTTTATTCAGACAGATCCCAGAAAAGATAAACATGGTCATGAAACATTTAGAGGGTATAAATTTTTCAGATCTTCAGGTTCATGTATACTTCAATAATTTGACTGAAGTACTAACACATTACAACTCCTTTTTTTCCTTTTACTCAAAAGAATATCCTTTAGAACATGCTGTGAAGGATGGGTAACATGGTAGCATAATCACAAGAATTTATGAAATTATTTAAGAATAAGAAACAATTTTGATGCCTAGATATTCTTGAGAATGGCTGGCTAGTTGAGAGAAATTGATATTATTAGAGTTTTCCCCCATCAAATATTTCTCTTTTTTTCCATCCAATATTTTTAAATGGTATTCTGCTCTGTAGGGAAAAACTTCTTGACCTCTTGACATAATCAACAGTCTCCAATATAAGTCTTCCATATAGAAATAAATTGTATTTAAATTGTACAGGTGACTGTTAAAATTAAACCCTTTTAGGACTGACACACTAAATTTGTTCAGGCAGTATGCAAGGATTCTCATGGTGTTTTCTAGTTAGTAGTCTCAATTGAATACCTAACTTAATAGGATATAAAGTGTAATCAAATACACATACTGTCACACTCTTGTAAAGACTATGATGGAATAGATACACAGGGACTACTTTAAAAAGGAGTACATGGTGTTCCATTGTAAAAATGAGTAAGCACCTGAATAGACATTTTTCCAAAGAAGATATACAGATGGACAACAGACACATGAAAAAATGCTCAACATTACTAATCATCACAGAAATGCAAATCAAAACCACAATGAGATATCACCTCACACCTGTCAAAATGGCTGAAATCAAAAGGACAAGAAATTACAAGTGTTGGTAAGGGTGTAGAGAAAAAGGAACCCTTGCGAACTATTGGTGGGAATATAAATTGGTACAGCCACTGTGGAAAACAATGTGAAAGTTCCTCAAAAAATTAAAAATAGAAATACCATATGATCCAATAATTCCACTAGTGGGTATTCACCCCCCAAAAATGAAAACACTGATTCAAAAATATATACACAACTGTATGTTTACTGTAACATTATTTACAATAGCTAAGGTATGGAAGCAACCTAAGTGTCCACTGATAGATGAATGAATAAAGAAGTGGTTTATACATGCAATGGAATATTATGCAGGCACAAAAAGGATGAGATCTTGTCATTTGCAACAACATGGATGGACCTAGAGGCTTTTATCCTAAGCGAAATAGGCCAGACTGAGAAAGAAATAGTTTTTAAGCCTATCAAATGAAAATGTGGAAAATGAAACTCATTAGACACAATTAGGCATATGACATCTCTTGAATTTCTCAAGTAACTGAAGTTCTTCAATCAATATTTGTTGAATAGATAGATGGATTTTGATCACAGCCCTGAAATAATGAAAAACTCCAAGTTTTCTTCATCTTTGTTAAACAATGCCAGGTTTATTCTTTGTATTTATTATTGAGTTTTGGGTTGACTTAACTATTATATAAAGTGACAACTCTATTTCTAGGTGCAAAGACGCCTGTCTAGAATATTGTGTCTGGCCCAGATAACCCCCTTACCATTCTTCAATTCATTCTGAGCCTCAGTAGATAGAGCAGTCCTCTCAATTCTTTGATCTTATAAAAATTTGTAAATTTATTTCCTAGAACTTCCATGTCTGACTTTTAATTCTGGGAAGCAGAATATCCTTGAGTTTAGGCAGAATATCCTTGAGTTTTCCCAGGAATGATGGGACACATTATCCTCAAGGCAGAAGCAGAAACAGCAATCACTTCAGACAGTGCCATTATTCAAATATAGGATTAAGAAGGGCCCACAGAATTTTTTAACAGACTAATGAGAGACCATATCAGTCATAATTACTTTTGAAGTGTAAAGGCAAAAAACTGCAATTCACTGTAGATCGTATAATATCAGAGAGAAGCACACTCTTTAATTATTTTTTTGTTAATTAGAAAGAAAGGCAGTATAGGACAGTGTTATACTCACCTTTTTATAAATATTAGCAACTGCTTTTAATATGATGTCCTGGTGGTTTGTCTGGATTATACCAAGATCATTAAGTTTTTGCCGGGTTATATTAAGTAGCTTCTCCCCATTTATATCTGCTCTTTCAAAGTTTTCTCCATATACCAGAAAACTATCATCCAATCCTGAAAAAGATAAAAGAGGTAGAGGAGATTTCAAGGAAAATAGAGTCTATACCTTCTTGTAAAGATAACTATTCAATTCTACCCATATAGAATTACTTGTGAAAAAATATAAAATTAAAAAACTTAAAGAAAATTAAAAAAACAGAATTACTTGTGGCTTTTTGTCATTATCAGTGAGCCATTTACCATTTTTATTCCAACAATCCACCTTAAATTCAGCATCTTTAGTCAGAAAGGCTTAGGAAGGACAAATTTTTATAGGTCCTTATAGAAATGCTTAAGTACAAAATTTAATTAATAAAAGAGACCCTGTTGAATATACAGTTAAAGTCAGAGATTATAACTGAAAGCATATTTATAATCTGTTATAATAACATCTAAGATGGACTTAATTGAACTGAGATAAAATGTGCTTTTTGATTTGTGACTCCTTTAACATTTGGAATTTATCAGTTAAGACTCTCTATATAGTTAATATATGTGAACTATTTTGGGTGGGTACAATCTCCTGGGTAAACTACTTCGTAACTATAATTAAAACAGAAAAAAATTCAAAATTATTCAGATATTTAGTGAACTTCTTCTGCCATATCTTTAGCACTGGGTATTATGCACAAACAATGAATCATGGAACACTACATTAAAAACTAATGATATAATGTATGGTGATTAACATAACAATAAAAAATTTTTTTAAAAAGAAAGAAGTAATTAGAGGATCCAAAAGTAACACAATTTATTACATGATGGAGAAAAATTAATCTAATCTGACATAAAAGGAGGCTGAGGTATGAATAACTAAAGTCATCAGAAGACTAAATAAATTATGAAATTATCATTCTCCTTTGGTTATACATAATAAGAGTAGGAATACAGCAGAAATGGTCAAAACATAATTTATAATTTGTTTGAAATTTGATGTTGAACTTCCTTGTGAAAGTGAGTGTGGCTAATATCCTGGGAATTAATGATATAAGCTGATAAGTATAGATCCTATTACTTTGCTTTTTAAAAAATAATTAACTCAGGAGAGTGTTTACCTTTATAATATCTTTAGATAATTTGCTAATTAGATAATATAATATTTCGTGAGGAATATTTAAACTGCTTTTTAAACTTGCCAAGTACTTTACAAGTATATACTTCATTGTACTCATATGCTAATTAAATAATATTTGCATTCTTACCTATTTATTAAAACAAGGCCTATAAATGACTTCTATTAAGTTTACTTAGTTTCATTCTATTTATTTATTATTTATTTTTTTATTTAGGTATAGTTGACACACAATGTTACATTAGTTTCAGTTGTACTACTTAGTGATTTGACAAGTTTATACATTATGCTATGTTCACCACAAGTATAGGTACCATCTGTCCCATTACATCACTATCATTGATTATATTCCATATGCTCTGTTTTTTTATTTCCATGATTTACTCATTCCATAACTGGAGACCTGTATCTCTGTCTCCTCACCCATTTTATCCAACCCCTCCATACACCTCCCCTCTGGCAACCATCAGTTTTTTCTCTGTATTTATAATTCTGATTCTGTTCTTTGTTTCTTTATTCATTTTCTTTTAGATTCCATAAATGGAATCATATGGTATTTGTCTCTCTCAGTCTGACTTATTTCACTTAGCATAATACCTTCTAGGTCTATCCATGTTGTCTAACAGCACTGTCTCATCTTTTTTATGGCTGTGTAATATTCCATTATATTCATATTATATATACCATATTTTTCTTATCCATTCATCTTATACAACATATATAATGTACCACATATATCTAATAATTAATTATAATATACCACATTATCTATATTATATATATTTTTTCCTACTACATTTTCCTTATCCATTCATCTATTGATGGACACTTAATTTGTTTCCATGTCTTAGCTATTGTTTTTTTATTGTGTTATGTTAATCACCATACATTGCATCATTAGTTTTTGATGTAGTGTTCCATGATTCATTGTTTGCGTATAACATCCAGTGCTCCATGCAGTACGTGCCGTCTTTAATACCCATCACCAGGCTAACCCATCCCCCCAACCCCCTCCCCTTTGGAACCCTGTTTGTTTCTCAGAGTCCATAGTCTCTCATGATTCATCTCCCCCTCTGATTCCCCCCCCTTCATTTTTCCCTTCCTTCCTGCTTTCTTAGGAATCCTGCAATAAACATAGGGGTGCATATATCTTTTTGAGTTAGTGTTTTCTTTTTCCCTGGGTAAATACCCAATAGTGGAATTACTGGATCGTAGAGCATTTCTATTTAGCTTTTTGAGGACCCTCCATAGTGGCTGTACCAATTTACATTCCCATTAAGGATGCACAAGAGTTCCTTTTTCTCCACATCTTCACCAACACTTGATGTTTTTTGTTTTCTTGATTTTAGCCATTCTAACAGGTGTGAGGTGATATCTCACTGTGGTTTTGATTTGCATTTCTGTGATTAGTGATGTTGAGGATGTTTTCATGTGTGTGTTGGCCATCTGTATGTCTTTGTTAGAAAAATAACTATTCAGGTCCTCTGCCCATTTTTTTTTTAAGTTTTTTCTGCCCAATTTTTAATCAGATTTTTTTTTTGGTGCATGTTGGTTTCATTCTTATTACAATCTGCTTTTTAAAGATATAATACTATATTTCTTTTATTTTAAATTTTTTAAATTCTCAATCCTACGTATTTAGACTGGCCTTATCCTTGATTACTCATAAATTAGTAAAGTTTCTCATTGCATTTACAAATTTAAAAAGTAAAGCCACCTGGAATAACCCAACTTCTCAGTTTATTTATTCAGATTTCCCATTTCCCTCCCTTGAAGCTTTATAATAGAGACTACTTCTCTGCTCCATGCTATAAAAATAAGCAGCAATATTATTCAGAGAGTTACAAAGTACCAACCTAAACTTGCGTGTATTTTTCTCAACTTATTTTTCAAGTTTATTATTTCCTTTCATTAAGTAAAGAGAAGTAAGTATTTGATTTATGGGAGTACATATATGAGTGGCTAAAAGTAAATAAAAAATATCAAGAGAAGAGATTGTTTTCTTTCCACTGGATATTCTTTCTTGCTTTGTTGAAGATTAACTGACCATATAGTTGTGGGTTCATTTCTGGGTTTTCTATTCTGTTCCATTGATCTATGTGTTTATTTTTGTGCTAGTATTATACTGTTTTGATCAATACAGCTTTGTAATAAAACTTGAATTCCAGAATTGTGATGCCTCCAGCTTTGCTTTTCTTTTTCAGAGTTGCTTTGGTTATTGGGGAAGCTGTGTAACTATGTCAAAATAAATTTGAAAGCTAAATTTCTCAAGGTAATCTTCTTATTAATTTATAGAAGAGTTTACAGTACTTGTTACATTTCTTAAATATGATTAAAAAAATAAACAGATTTGTATGGGTCAGTTTTTATGCTAGGAATTGGCTAGGAGAAAATTATAGTTTTGCCCAATAGAATGATATATAAATGTCTTATGGATGATGCTCATATGTACTTGAAACTTTACTCAGTGAATATATTTAAATATTGAATGACTTATCAGAGAGGATTTTATCTTTTCTTTACTCTTCATGTGTGTATGGCAAGTGAATAATAATGCTTTGAACATTTCACACAGCCCAGGGCCACATTCTGTTTTATGAACTGCAACAGATACTTGCACTAAAATGTAATATACTGTCAACAAGATTGTAGGACTACATTAAAGAATTGTGATATATACAAATATAATAAAACAACTTAGTCTCTATAGATGATTATCTGATATAGTAAATCCTAGTTATTTGAGCTAGGTTACTTTGCCTTTGTTTTTATAAACCCTTTTATTAAAAATTCCTTAGAAAGTATATGGACCAGATAATAAATATGGACCTGAAACCAGTTCTATGGCTTCACCAACCAATAGTCTGTATCTTTTGATTATGGGATTTTGGATGGAATTCATACATATCAGTTTGCTTTCATTTAAACATTGGCCTTTTAAGCCATAAATGGCATAATTAAAAAGTTGGTCTGATTAACATGTATCAGGTAATTAGCATGAAAAGCTTGCTAATCAGAGACATGGCCATTTCTTTAAGGAAGCATGAAGACTGAAGTAACTAAATGTCTTGATGCAAAAAATCCATGGCAAATATCCAAGGAGACATCTAGCAAGCCTAACAATTGATTAAAATTCCACAATCAGCATGCCCCTTCAGAGTGATACCGTTAAAGAAAGGCAGAAATCTCATTCTCAGTATCTGGCACACAGTCTTCCAGGTTTGTAAAACTATCTGTAATTTGATATACTTTCACACATTCATAATGGTGATGTTCAAATTACTGCCAAGGATAAATTTTATGATTGAATACTAAGCTATCAATCTGAAAATCTGTGACTTTCAAATTGATTTATATGGCATACACATCCACACCTCCTCAGGATTTATTTTTATCCCTTGTCATTTTGTCCCATCAGAGCTTGATATTAACAATATTGATTTACAAGTTTGAGTCACAGTATTATTCTTAAATATTGTGTATATGTGTGAATATGTGCATGCATGTGCTTATATAAATTTTACACTTATTTTCCCAAATATATCAGTAATTTATACAGTCATAACCCCACTGTATATGTATGGGGATCAACATAAGCCATCAAGATTAGCCTGTGTATTTTGTTTATAAAAAAAAATGATTGGAGTCTTTTTTCTTTTAGTTTAAGAAAATGCAAGACCCACTGTAATAATAATAACTAATATTTGCCAGTGTTCTAAGCACTTTTTATATATTAACTCCATTCTCATAATAACACTATGACATAGGAACTACTATTATCCCCACTTTACAGATGTAAGAACTGACTTAAGGAGAGGTAAGTCACTTACTGAAGAACACACAGCTAGTAAGTGACTGAGTCAGGATTTAAATCTAAGAAGTTTAACTACAGATCTCATCCTCTTAACCACCATGCTATACTACTTGTCATAGTAATTGAGATGGCCTAAGATTGGAAATGGCTTCTATGACATCCATAAGATAATCTAGAATGACGTGCTTGAAGATGTAAGAGACAGCTGACCATGATCTCAGAGTAATCTTAGTGCAGCCAGCTATCCACATCTGTGAATTTTTGGAGAGATCATAATCTGTATGTACAGCTCACCATTCCTTAATCTTACTCATGTATTTGCTAAGATATTTAATAAATGCTTTCTGTATGCACAGTAAATTTTAGAAATTGTGGGAGACAGGAAGAAACACAACACAATCCCTGCATTTAAAGAGCTTACATTTTTGTTTTATGCAACTAAAGAAAAACACACAAAAATTGTTAATGTCATGTATTTCACACTACAAGAAATATGCCCCAAGAATTAAGTGAATGAGAAATATTGTAGGCTTTAATCAAAGAGATGAGAGATTAGAATGAATTTGAGTAATAGGGCAATGTTTTCTAGTCCATCGCCTTAACCACTCGGCCACGACTACAGCTCAGGGCAATGTTTTCACATACACATATCCTGCACAATAAAACTGCAATCTAGTATTTCCTAACGCTATACACAGCATGTAATTCAGCTTTACCAATCTATTCTTTATGTTCCTAAAATCCACCATACTATACACAGGTTAATACAATACTATTTTGAGTCTAATTGGTTTCTTATTTGTGTGCTATGACTTTATCTAGAAGAGATAAATACAAAAAAATAATGAAAAGAACTCAGGGAAAAATCTATATATTGCTGAATTGTATTAGTTAGAAATTGGCTAATTAATTTATTTAAACCAGTACCACAACTGAAATTTAAAGAGATGCTTCTACAGCCAAAAGCATTTAAAATTTTCTGAAACTCAACAATTAAAATTTCATCTATCTATATTTTATAAAGAATTGGTATATACTTGAAAGAAAAGAGATGCCAAAGGGAAAAAAAGACACCAAATGTGGGGCGCCTGGGTGGCTCAGTCGTTAAGCGTCTGCCTTTGGCTCAGGTCATGATCCCGGGGTCCTGGGATCGAGCCCCGCGCTGGGCTCCTTGCTCAGCTGGGAGCCTGCTTCTCCCACTCCCTCTGCTTTGTTCCCTCTCTAGCTGTCTCTCTCTCTGTGTCAAATAAATCAATAAAAAAATCTTAAAAAAAAGACACCAAATGCATTTTAAAACTCTTAATTTACTTAATTTCAAGCAATAGATGATTGTTAGCATTTTAACTGAGAGCTTCTTCATGGTAGCAAGTCATAAAAACCATATGTGATGGGCGCCTGGGTGGCTCAGTTGGTTAAGCGACAGCCTTCGGCTCAGGTCATGATCCTGGAGTCCCGGGATCAAGTCCCGCGTCGGGCTTCCTGCTCAGCGGGGAGTCTGTTCTCCCTCTGACCCTCCCCCCTCTCATGCTCTCTTTCTCTCTCATTCTCTCTCTCAAATAAATAAATAAATAAAATCTTAAAAAAAGAAACCATATGTGATGGAGCCTAGACATACTACTACGAGCAAACTACAAAATTAGATTCCAAAGAAAGCCAGGAATTTCAAAGGCACAAAACAAACCTGGCACCAACAGAAAACTATCACTTTGATTTGATGTTATAGAAAAATAGTCAAACATAATAAGAAAGATGCTCAATAGATCCAAAAGAACTCAATTTAAAATACAGTAAGAAGATTGTAGAAATAAACTGGCTTGAAAAAATGGTAAAAAATTATAAACCTAAATGAGAAAGCTATGATAAAACTCTACCTAAATATTGAGAATATATTTAAAATGATATTTGGGGGCACCTGGATGGCTCAGATGGTTAAGCATCTGCCTTCGGCTCAGGTCATGATCTCAGGGTCCTGGGATCGAGCCCCGTGTCAGGATCCCAGCTCAGTGGGGAGTCTGGCTCTCCCTCTCCCTCTGCCTCTCCTGCTTGTGCGCTCTCTCTCAAATGAATAAATTCTTAAAAAATAAAAATAAAATGATATTTGAAGGCACCTGGGTGGCTCAGTCGGTTAAGCATCTGCCTTCAGTTCAGGTCATGATCCCAGTGTCCTGGGATTGAGTCCCACATCGTTGGGCTCTCTGCTCAGTGGGGAGCCTGCTTCTCCCTCTCCCTCTGCCTGCTGCTCTGCCTGCTTGTGCTAGCTCTCTCTCTTTTTCTCAAATAAATAAAATCTTTAAAAAAATAAAATGGTATTTGAAATTACACACAAAGTTAATTCTCAATGTTTTCTTCTTTAATGAGACTATGAACATAGATAATCCAAAGTAAATGAATATACATTTTATATACATTTGGAATTCCACGGGGATATGTTAATTTTTGTATGTGTGTATGTATGTGCATTTTGTAGCAAATGTATTTCTTAATTTTTAAATTGCTTGTGTTGTTACTTAAATTATAAAAGTCTGCTACTTGCATATACTTTGAGATATCAGTAAATGATATCTATACATTCTACAATGCATGTAATGAAGTGTTTAATAACACTTCTAATAAAGATGTTTCAAGAACGATACTTGCTTACTATGTAGAGATCAGTGTTATATCAGTCAATGGAAGCTATACATATTCTGCAATCCATGTATAGTGGTGTTTAAGAACACTTCTAATAAAGATGTTTGGAAGAACACTGCTTGCATACTACTTAGAGAAGAGTGTATTGTAAGTGACTGATATACACATTTTGCAATGCATGTAATGAAGTAAGAACACAAAATAAAGATGTTTCTAAGAACACTAAAAAAAATTATCCATGCCAAATAATGAGGTGGGGGTGGGGAGTTTGATTTAAAATGTTTACATAAACATGTCATGAAGACCAAAATATTAAACTTTGAAAAATCTACTACTTAAAAAAATAACTGTTGAGATCCAATTTTGTTGCTGTCTTAGAGGATACCTTTCTGCCTCAACATGAGTTATTGACAAAATAGATCTCAGATAAAATTGTGAAATAAGAAAAGTTTGTCTTAGGACCTTTGTAATTCCTTTCAACATCCATTGCTGTCAGCTGCTGAGTTGTACACTGCCATTCAAAATTTCAGCTCACACATGTCCATATATATACACTACTTCAATGTTTAACACATTTGGAGGCATTACATAATTATATTTTATTATTTTGTCATAGAAATACAGGGTATAACAATAAGAAAATATTTTCATTAACAAATACCTAAGGTTCACTCGTTTTCTACTTAAAAAAAGACAAAATGATAAACTAGCCCATCAATAATAAACTTAGAGGGAAATTTAAAAATAGGAAAAATATGTAAACATTCTAAAAATACAGGTGTTAAAGATTTAAATAAGATTTAACAATAATAAACCGAAGTATTTTCTTAGATCAATACTGGTGAAAATCATGTGTGATGATGCAATATCTAAAATAACAGAAGAAGGGCCCCTGGGTGGCACAGTTAAGCATCCAACTCTTGGTTTCAGCTCAGGTCTGATCTCAGGGTCCTGAGATCAAGCCCCATGTCCAGCTCTGCACTCAGCTCTGAGTCTGCTTGAGTTTCTCTCCCTCTTCCTCTGCCCCTCCCCATCACTCTCTCTCTCTCTCACTGAAATAAATAAATAAATAAAAATAAATCTTTAAAAAGATAAAATAACTGAAGTAAATGTACAAAGTGGATGAATCTCAGGGGAAAAACCCACTTTTACTTGTTTGGAGGTATTCAGAATGAGGTTTATTCATGGCCCTTAATTTGCTTGATACCTGAAATTAGATTATTTTAATTGTACCTAGCTAGAGGTCATTCATAAGGCTTTTTCCTTTTTCTTTCTTTTCTTTTCTTCCTTTTTTTTTTTAGAGAGAGAGGGGAGAGAGAGAATCTTAAACAGGCTCCATGTCCAACACAGAACCTGATGCAGGGCTCAATCTTACAACCTTGAGATCATGACCTGAACTGAAATCAAGAGACCAACGCATAACCAACTGAGCTACCCAGGCACCCCCATAGGTTTTTTTCTAAACAACTGAATATTAAACTAAAAACTACAAAATCAATTCTTTTTTAAATCTTGCAAAAAATAAGAAAACAAAACAAAAATTCTCAAGAGAAAAATTAAAACTACATTCAGAGTTAAAATACTTATATCATTATTTCAAAATTCAGTCTTTTCAATTTTTTTTTACCAGTAATACAACTGATATGAGAGAAAATGGTGCTTTCTGAACACACCTGGGAAAATTAATACAGCCTAGGATAGTTATCAGATCTATCTTCTACTTTACTGTTTGAAATATTCAAAGGAATATGCATGGGTTTTATTTTTAAGGCACACCAAATACAGTACAAGTTATTCAAAAATTGAAAATGAATTTCAACTTATGATAAGACACATACAGAAGCTCTAGGTCATAACATTGTGTGTGTGTGTGTACACCTATATGCATAATCCATATAATGCATAATGTATATGATGAGAACAAAGACAAGAGAAGTGTGGCTAACATTAAATCTCTTTACAACTTACAGCCCACTGATAAATACCTGAGACATTCAGAGCATGACATTCCTCCAGGAAGTCATGGATGCCTTAACGCTGATGTTTCATTACAGACTGAAAGGGACCTTATCTTGACAGTAACCAGACCTCCAAGGTCCTGCAGACCCTACATTTAGCATGCAGAAATTCCTTAGAAACTTGTTATCTCTACCCCCTCCCTCCACAAACTTAAAAATATATAATCAGTCACTCCTCACAATCACAAGTGTAGCTCTTTCTCCCCATGGATCCTGTCCAAGTACTGTAATATAAGAATGTTTTTGTACCATAAAACATCTCAAAAATTCTTTCTTGACCATTGTGCTTAATGGTCCTGCATCAGTATATGCAATAGTTATGAGTAAGAACACTAAAACCAAACTGCCTCAGATCAAATCCAGGCCCTGATATTTACTAGTTTCATGATTTCAGGCAAGTCACTTCATCTTTCTAAACCCCAACTTCTTAATGTTTAAAATTAAACTAATGATAGTACCATGCTCATAGTTGTTGCTAGTATTAAGTAAAATAATGGGAGTAAAGTGATCTTAGCACAGTGAATGATACTTAATAACCAAGCAATGAATTTGTAGCTTGTAGTGTCATTATTACTGATAATAGGGTAGGATGAGTGTCAAGGAGATACAACATACTTAAATAACCCCACGAATAGTTCAATAGAAACCCTTAATAAATAAAGGACTAAAATTGAATCTACTTTATTGACCTCCATCTTAATTCCTACTTCATCTCAGATTCCTTTCAGTAAAGTCTGAACGAGTAGTTAGATGGCAATGATGCTAGAGGATTGGGGGAAAAAAGAAGGTAAAGAAAATACCATTTTCAAAGAATCCATAGATAATCCCCCACCTAAAATGGAGGTTTTCTAATCCCTGTTCCCTCCACCTGTCCCGCTCCAGAAAAAAAGTAAAACAAAACAAAATGTTCACCCTATCATTCACCCATATAACTCCTTACCTCCCCCCAGCCAAAATGGCATAAACTTTAGTGGTTATAAGAATTTGAACTTTGAATTTTGACTTTTGTTTTTGGTAGGATGAAGGCTTGCAGCTTTGGGACAATCATTAAACAGCACTTCAGAAGGCTGTGAAGATGGCAGAGTAAGAGGACCCTGAGCTCACCTCATCCAACCAATACAACTAGATAACACTCATATCAGTGTAAATAACCTAGAAAAAAGAACTGAAGACTGGCAGAACAAACTCTACAATTAAAGGTAGAGAAGAAGCCACATTGAAGAGGGTCCAAAGGAAAGAGATGCAGTAGGGAGCAAAACAAACCACAGCTGTCCACGGGGTGGGAGGAGGGAGCCACCAGCACAGAGAAGGGCAAGAAACAGACTATCACACTGGGGAGCCTGCATGGGGAAGATGAATCTCCATAACATCTGGCTTTGAAAGCAAGAGGAGCAGAATTTCATGAGTTCTTACCACCAAAGGGACTTAAGGCCTGGAATTTTAAAAATCAGTGGGCTCTGTTCCAGGAGAGCCCAGAGAGCAATAGACAGCTGGGTCCTCACCTTTAAAGAGACAGCATGACAAACGGCCAGCAGAGATACAGTGTAGAAGCAGCAGTTTGAAAAATGCATGGGGCATACAGGAGGAAGAGCTATTTACTCATCCCAGAACATGTCCCAGAGTGGCAGGGATCTCAGGATGACCTCCTGAAGAACAAAGAAGCTGGCATATGCCATTTCTCTCCCCTGTCCCTGAGTATACACACATGGCCACCTGTGGGAACCAGCACAAGGCCCACATTCACTACTTAACTAGCTTATACCAATGGTAAAAAGAAGTGATAAAGAATTTTTAAACTAGCAAGAGAAAAGAAGACATTTACATACAAAGAAAACCTCATAAGTCTATCAGTGGATTTCTTAGCAGAAACACTGCAAGCCAGAAGGAAGTGGCATGACATATTCAAAGTGCTGAAAGGAAAATATCTGCAGCCCAAAATACTCTATCTGGCAAGGCTATCATTCAGAATAGAAAGAGAGAGTTTTTTAGACAAACAAAAACTAAAGGAGTTCATGAAAATTAAACGACCCACACAAGAAATATTAAGGGGACTCACTGAGTGGAAAGGAAATACAGTAAGTAAGAGAATGAAAATTAGGAAACACAAAAGCAGTAAAAATAAGTATACCTGTAAAAATCAGTCAAGGGATTCACAAAATAAAAGTATGCAAAATATGACACCATATACCTAAAATATGGGGGGGGGAAGGAGTAAAAAATGGGTTTAAACATAAGTAACCGTCAACTTAATATAGACTGTTATATACAGAAGATGACATATACAAACATAATGATAAGCACAAATCAAAAAGCAGTAATAGATATGTGAAAACTAAAAAAAAAAAAGAACCCAAGTATATCACTAAACAAAGCCAGCAAACCATGAAAAAGGGTAAGAGAAGGATCAGAAAAAAGCTACAAAAACAACCACAAAACAAGAACAAAATGACAATAAATACATATCTATCAATAAATACTTTATAAATGAACTTAATGCTCCAACCGAAAGCTCAGGGTGACAGATTATATATATAAAAGACCCATCTATATGTTCCCTACAAGACACTAACTTCAGACCTAAAGACACATGAAGATTTAAAGTGACAGGATGGTAAAACATTTATTATGCAAATCAATGTCACAGGAAAGCCAAGGTAGCAGTAAATACATTGCGCAAAATAGACTTTAAAACAAGGACTGTAGGGATGCCTGGGTGGCTCAGTCGTTAAGCGTCTGCCTTCAGCTCAGGTCATGATCCCAGGGTCCTGGGATCAAATCCCACATCGGGCTCCTTGCTCAGTGAGGAGCCTGCTTCTCTCTCTCCCTCTGCTGCTCCCCCTGCTTGTGCTCTCTCTCTCTCTGACAAATAAATAAATAAAAATCTTTAAAAAAAAACAAGGACTGTAACAAGCAAAAAAGAAGCACAATATAATAATAAAGGAGACAATCCAACAAGAAGATATAACAATTGTAAATATTCATGCACCCCCAATGGGAGCAACCAAATACATAAAATAGTTAAAAACAAACATAAAGGAACTAATCAATGATAGTACAATAGTAGAGGACTTTAACACCTCACGTACATCAATGGACACATCATTCAAAGAGAAAATCAACAAGGAAAGAATGGTTTTGAATGACACACTGGACCAAATGGATTTAACAGACATATTTAGAACATTCCATCTTAAAACAGCAGAATACACATTCTTTTCAACTGCATACAGAACATTCTCCAGAATAGATCATATATTAGGCCACAAAACAAGTCTGAACAAATTTTTAAAAGACTGAAGTCATTCCATACATCTTTTCTGAAAATAATGCTATGAAATAAGAAATCAACCACAAGAAAAAATCTAGAAAGAGCATAGACACATGGAGGTTAAATAACATGATACTAAACAATGAAGGGGCCAACCAAGAAATCAAAGAAGAAATCAAAAAGTACATAGAGGAAAATGAAAATGAAAACACAATGGTCCAAAATTTGGGGGATGCAGCAAAAGTGGTTCTAATAGGAAAGTTTATAGCAATATCTCAAGAAGCAAGAAAAATTTCAAATAAACAACCTAGCCTTACACTTAAAGAAAAACAAACAAAACCCAAAACCAGCAGAAGAAAGAAAGTTAAAAAGATTAGAACAGAAATAAATAATAAAGAAACAATTAAAAAATCAACAGAACAAATCAATGAAAGCAGCAGCTGGTTCTTTGAAAAGATAACAAAATTGGTAAGCTTTCAGCCACATTCATCAAAAAAAGTGAAAGGACTAAAATAAAATTACAAATGAAAGAGGAGAAATAACAACAAACACCACAAAGGGTTATAAAAGAATATTTGAAAAAGTGGGGTGCCTGGGTGGCTCAGTTTGTTGTGTCTGAATCTTGATTTCATCTCAGGTCATGATCTCAGGGTCATGGGATTGAGCCCTGCATCAGGCTTCATGCTCAGCAGGGAGTCTGCTTGAGATTCTCTCTCTCCCTTTCCCTTCTCCCTCCCTTCCCCCGTGCTCTCTAAAATAAATAAATAAATCTTTAAAACATAAATAAAAAGAAAAAAATTTATATGCCAACAAATTGAATAATGTAGAAGAGATGGATAAATCTATAGAAACATATAACCTACCAACATGGATGCTGGAAGAAATAGAAAATAGGCAGATTAACAGTAATGAAACTGAATCCAACAATATTTTTTAAAAAAATATTTAAATATATTTTGAAGTATTTTTAAAAAATCCACCACAATCAAGTGGGATTTATTCTTGGAATGCAAAGGAAGGTAAATATTTGCAAATCAAGCAATGTGATACATCACATCACTAAGAAAAAGGATAAAAACAATATGATCATTTCAATAGATGCAGAAAAAAGCATTTGACAAAGTACACTATCCTTTCATGATAAAAACCCTCAAAAAAGTAGGTTTAGAGGAAATATACTTCAACATAATAAAGGCCTTATATGAAAAACCAATAGCTAACATCATCCTTAATGGGTAAAACAGATTTTCCTCTAAGGTCAGGAACAAGACAAGGATTTCCACTTTCACCACTTTTATTCAATATAGTACTAGAAGACTTAGTCACAGCAATTGGACAACAAAAAGAAATAAAAGATGTCCAAATTGGTAAAGAAGCTGTAAAACTTTCACTGTTTGCAGATGACATGATACTATATATAGAAAACCCAAAAAACTCCACCAAAAAACTACTAAAACAGATAAATTAATTCAATAAGTTTGGGGTTATGAAATCAACATACAGAAATCCGCTGCATTTCTATACACTAATAATGAAACAACAGAAAGAGAAACTGAGAAAACAATCCCATTTACAACTGAACCAAAAAGAATAAAATAGCTATGAATAAATTTAACCAAAGAGGTGAAAGGCTTACACTCTGAAAACTATAAAACACTGATGAAAAAAACTGAGGATGACACAAAGAAATGGAAAGATATTCCATGCTTATGGTTTGGAAGAATATTGTTAAAATGCCTATATTACCCAAAGCAGTCTACACATTTAATCCAATTCTGATTAAAATACCAACAGCATTGTTCACAGAAATAGAACAAACAATCCTAAAATTTGTATGGAACCACAAAAGACCCTGAATGGCCACAGCAATCTTGAAAAACAAAAACAAAACTGGAGTTATCACAATTCCAGACCTCAGGTTGTATGACAAAGCTGTTGTAATCAAAAACACTATGGTTCTGGCACAAAAATAGACACATAGAGCAATGCAACAAAATAGAAAATCCACAAATGAACCCACAACTATATGGTCAATTAATATTTGACAAAGCAGGAAAGAATATCCAAGGGGAAAAAGAATATCTCTTCAACAAATGGTGTTGGGAAAACTGGAGAGCTACATGCAAAAAATGAAACTGGACCACTTTCTTATTCTATGTACAAAAGTAAACTCAAAATGAATTAAGAATCTAAATGTGAGACCTGAAACCATAAAAATCCTAGAAGCGAGAATAGGCAGTAGTTTCTCTGTCATTAGTCATAAGAACATCTTTCTAGATATGTCTCCTGAGTCAAGGGAAACAAAGGCAAAAATAAACTATTAGGGCTACATCAAAATAAAAAGCTTCTGCATAGTGAAGGAAGCAACCAACAAAACTAAATGGCAACCTACTGAACTGGAGAAGAATTTTGCAAAGGACATATCTTGTTAAGGGTTAGTATCCAGTATATATAAAGAACTTACACAATTCAATGTCCCCCAAATGTATATTCTAATTTAAAAATGGGCAGAACACATGAACAGACATTTCTCCAAGAAGAAGACATCCAGATGGCCAAGAGATACATGCAGAATACTCAATATCACTCATCATCATGGAAATAAAAATCAAAACTACAATGAGATACCACCTCACACTTGTCAGAATGGGGAAAATCAAAAACACAAGGAACAACAAGTGTGGGTGAGGATGGGGAGAATAAGGAACCCTCAGTGCTCTGTGGTTGGAATGCAAATCGGTGCCACTACTGTGGAAGACAGTATGGAGGTTCCTCAAAAAATTAAAATTACAACTACACTTCCATTTGCAAATCACACTAATGGGTATTTACCAAAAGAATACAAAAACACTAATTTGAAGGGACACATACACTTTTATGTTTATTGCAACATTATTTACAATAGCCAAACTATGGAAGCAGTCCAAGTATCCATTGATAGATAAACTGATAAAGAAGAAGTGGTACATATATTCAATGGAATATTATTCAGCCATAAGAAAGAATGAAATCTTGCCATTTGCAACAATGGGGGTGCAACTAGAGAGTATTATGCTAAGCAAAATAAGTGAATCAGAGAAAGACAAATACCATATGATTTCACTCATATGTGGAATTTAAGAACCTAAACAAATGATCACAGGGGAAGAAAAGAAAGAGGCAAATCATGAAGTTGACTCTTAATTATAGAGAACAAACTGATGGTTACCAAAGAGGAGGTGAGTTGGGGGATGGGATAAGTAGGTGATGCAGCTTAAGGGGTACACTTGTGATGAACACTGGGTGTTGTATGTAAGTGTTTGGATCACTAAATTCTACACCTGAAACTAATATTACACTGTATGTTAACTAACTGGAATTTAAATAAAAACTTAAGAAAAATAAACCTAAAAATACTAAATGGAGAAAAAATATAACATTTTAAATGTTGATGCATCCAACATGCATACAGCAGAATACATAAAGCAATTAATATCAAACAAAAAGGAGGTAATCCATAGCAATACAATTATAGTAGGATATTTTAAGTCCCCACTTCAATCAATGGAAAGATCATCCAAATAGAAAATCAAAAGAAAGCAGTGGTTTTGAATGAAATCCTGGACCAAAAGGATTTAACAGATATATCCAGAACATTCCATCTTAAAAGAGCAGAATCCACATTCTTTTCACTGCACACAGGACGTTCTCCTGAATATATAATATATTAGGTCACAAAACAATTCTCAACAATTCAAAAATATACGTCATATCATGCATCTTTTCTGACCAGAACACTATGAAACTAGAAGTCAACCTGAAGAAGAAATCTGGAAGGAGCACAAATATATGGAGGTTAAATAATGTGCAACTAAATAATGAATAGTTCAACCAAGAAATCAAAGAAGAAATAAAAAATTACATGGAAACAATAAAAAAAATTTACATGGAAATAAAGGAAAATGAATACACAATGGTCTAAAATCTTTCAGATGTAGCAAAAGCAGCTCTAAGGGGGGAGTTTGTAGCAATGCAGGGCCTCCTCAAGAAGCAAGAAAAATCTCAAATAATCTCAATACACCTAAGGAAGCTAGAAAACAAACAGGAAACAAAACCCAATGTCAGTAGAAGAAAGGAAATAATAAAGACTAGAGCAGAAATAAATGATATAGAATCTAAAAAACAATGGAAGAACACCCAGTATTAAGGAGGGCACATGTTGTGATGAGAACTTGGTGTTATACACAACTAATGAATTATTGAACACTACACCAAAAACTAATGATGTACTATAGAGTGGCTAACTGAACATAATAAAAAATAAAATAAATAAATAAATAAATAAATAATAAATTTGTAGATTACTTTGGGCAGTACAGACATTTTGACACTGTTCTTCCAATCCATGAGCATGGAATGTCTTTCCATTTGTTTGTGTCATCTTCAACTTCTTTCCTCAATATTTTATAGCTTTCAGAGAAGAGGTCTTTCACCTCCTTGGTTGGGTTTATGCCTAGGTATCTTATTTTTGTTGTAATTGTACATGGGGTTGTTTTCTTAATTTCTCTTTTTGCTGCTTCATTATGAGTGTAGAGAAATGAAACAGATTTCTACACACTGATTTTGTATCCTGCGACTTCACTGAACTCATTTATCATAATGAACACTGGTGATAGATGGAGTTGTTGAGTCACTATATTATATAACTGAAACCAATGTAACATTGTATGTTAACTTTACTAGAATTTAAAATTAAAGAAAAAGATTCAGAGATTAAAAAAATTAAAAATAAATAAAAAATAAAAAAACAATAGAACAGATCAATGTAAAAAGGAGCTGGTTCTATGAAAAGATCAACAAAATTGATAAACCTCTAGCCAGACTTTATTGAGAGAGAGAGAGAGAGAGAGAGAGAGAGAGAGGGAGGACCCAACCAAAATAAAAAATGGAAGAGGAGAAATAACAACCAACACCACAAAAATACAAACAATTGTAAGAAAATATTATGAAAAATGTTAGCTAATAAATTGGACAATATAGATGGAGTGGATAAATTCCTAGGACAGTATAACCTACAATAACTGAAGCCCAAGGAAATAGAATATTTGAACAGATCTATATCCAGCAATGAAATTGAATCAGTAATCAAAAACTCCAACAAACAGAAGCCCACGAACAGATAGCTTCAGAGATAAATTCCACCAAATATGTAAAAAAGAGTTTAGACCAATCCTCAAACATTTCCACAAAAGAGAAAGGAAAACTTCCAAATTCATTCTATGAGGGAGCATCACCCTGATACCAAAACCTGATAAAGACACTACAAAAAAAGACAACTGCAGACAAATATATTTCATGAACATAGATCCAAAAATCCTCAACAAAATGTTACAAACTAAATCCAACAGCACATTAAAAAAATGTTTACCACAATCAAGTGGGATTTATTCCCAGATGCAAGGGTGGTTCAATATTCACAAATCAATCAACATGATACATCACATCCTTAAGAGAAAGGATAAAAGCCATACGATCATCTCAGTAGATGCAGAAGAAGCACTTGGCCAAGTACAACAACTATTCATGTTAAAACCATCAACAAAGTAGGTTTAGAGGGAACATACCTGAACATAATAAAGGCCATATATGAAAAACTCACAGCTAACATCATCTTCTTTGGGGAAAAACTGAGAGCTTTTTCCTTATGGTCATGAAGGAGACAAGAATGTCCACTCTCACCCCTTTTATTTAGTACGGTACTAGAAGTCCCTGTCACAATAATCAGAGAAGAAAAAGGAATAAAAGGCATCCAAATTGATAAGAAGTCAAACTTTCACTATTTGCCATGACATGTATCAACGTAAATTGATACAACCAATGAGTAACGAGGTTACTCAAATATTAAAAGTAGAAACAACACGTGATCTAATAATTCCAATATTGTGTGTTTGCCCAAAGAAAATGAAAACACTAATTCAAAAAGATACATGCACCCCTATGTTTATTGCAGAATTATTTATAGTAGCAAAGATATGAGAGCATCCCAAGTGTACATCAACAGATGAACTGATAAAATGTGGTATGTGTGTGTGTGTGTGTGTGTGTGTGTGTGTGTGTGTGTGTGTGTATCATCGTCTTTATCCATTTATCTGTTGATGTGATATATATTTAATGGAATATTACTCCGCCATATAAAGAGATGAAATATTGTCATTTGTAACAAAGTAGAGGGACTGAGGGTATTATGAAAAGTAAAATAAGAGAGAGAAAAACGAATACCATGTAATTTTACATATATAGAACCTAAAAAAAAAATCAGGTGAATAAATAAAAAGTAGAATCATACCTATAAATACAGAGAACAAACTGGTGTTTGTCAGTGGGGCCTGGAAGAGGAAATGCGCAAAATAGGTGAAAGGGAGTGGGAGATATAGGCATCCAATTATGGAATAAATAATTCATGAGAATAAATAATTCATGAGAGCATAGGGAATATAGACAATATTTTAATAGCATTGTATGTTGACAGACTTGTGGTAAGCATAGCATAATGTGTAATTTTGTTAAGTCACTGAGCTGTACACTTGAAACTAATGTAACATTGTGTGTCAACTATACTCAAATTAAAAAAAAAAGATTGTTGACTTCAGTAAAAGAAATAATTACTCCCATCATTCCCACATATAACTTGACGTCTAGAGTGGATGATTGTCTGCCATTTTAATTAGCCACATTCTCCATATAGAAATAACGCCAGTCTTCTCTAGGACATATTTAACTACTACATTATCTTATTCAACATTTTTAGTTGTTTTCAATATTGTTAGTACCTTATAAGACATACAATAACCTCAAATCTGCATCTCCATATACTGTTATTATTTTGTTTTGTTAATTTAGGCTATTTCTTCCTTGACTGTATTTTCTGAAATTAAATATGACCTTCCCCAGAGACACTGCAAACTTACACTTAAGGTTTTCAAGGGATATTGGACATTTTACCAACCTACCTGTAATTTGGTCCCAATTATTGTTGATTATATCTTGGCTGGAAAATATCATTATTGTTGAATAAATGTCATTAATGGAAAATATTCAAATTGTTCAAATTATATTTTGTGTATATAAACTTTTACTTGAGCTTTCTAAATCTTTGTGTCATTATTTCTTGTTTTCAATGTATTTATCTTTGGTACAAAATGTATTCCAAATACAATAAAAATATCACAGAGTTAAACAAATAATGCATATATTCAACAACATTTCAATCAGATTACACATACAATCTTTTCCAAATGTATTATTATAAGGGTTTATTCATGCCATTAAATATTTGTTCATCAAGGGCGCCTGGGTGGCTCAGTTGGTTAAGCGACTGCCTTCGGCTCAGGTCATGATCCTGGAGTCCCGGGATCGAGTCCCGCATCGGGTTCCCTGCTCAGCGGGGAGTCTGCTTCTCCCTCTGACCCTCTCCCCTCTCATGCTCTCTCTCTATCTCATTTATCTCTCAAATAAATAAATAAAATCTTTAAACAAAATATTTGTTCATGAAGGACACGTGGGGGAGAGATGGCAGTGGAGTAGGAAAACCCTAGGCTTGCCTCATTCCACAAATACAACTAGATATCTATCAAATCATCCTAAATACCACAGAAATTGACCTGGAGACTGGAAAAAAAAACTCCACAACTAAAGGTACAAAAGAAGCCACTTTAAAGAAGGTAGGAAGTGCAGAGGCATGGTTTGGGAGAGAAACCGATCTTGATCACTGCAGTGGAGAGGGAGCCACAATTGCCAAGAAGGATGAGACAGACTAGCACACAGGGAAGCACAGAGGGGAAACAAATTCCCATAGCATTTGTCTTGGTAAGTGAGAGGGAATAAATTTCATGAGTTCTAGCAACCAGCAGGACTAAAAACCTAGAGTTTTGAAAGTCAGTGGGGCTTGGCTGGGATAGAACCTGGAGGGCATTGTCTGCTCTTAGAGAGAAGGCAGTCAACCTACAGCGACATACAGCAAAGAAACAGTGATCTGAAGAGTGCCTTGGGCACACAATGGGAAGTTACTTGCTCATATTGGACTGTGTCTCAGAGAGTGTTAAGAGACAGACCCCGGGGTGCCTGGGTGGCTCAGTCATTAAGAGTCTGCCTTCACATCAGGTCATGATCCCAGGGTCCTGAGATTGAACCCCACATTGGGCTCCCAACTCTGCAGGAAGCCTTCTTCTCCCTCTCCCTCTGCCCCTGCTTCTTGTGTTCCCTCTCTTGCCATCTCTCTCTTTCTCTCTCTCTCTGTCAAATAAATAAATAAAATCTTTAAAAAAGAGAGAAAGACAGACCCCTACAGGAACAAAGGAACTGGCCAGTGCCATTTGCCTCCCCAACCCCTCAGCATAAGTACTGGGCCACCTGTGGGAACTATCATAGTCTTGGCATTCACTACTTAACTTGCTTACATAAAGCCCCACCTTCCTGCACTCTGGTGCAACTGCCCCTCCAAGTCACACTTGCTCCAGTTCCAGTGCAGTGGGTCCCCTTCCCCAGAAGACTGGCCTAAACCCTTGATCACACCATGTCCCCCAACTCGGGAGTTGTGTTGAACCTTGGTTTTGGGGGTGATGGCCACATGTTTCTCTTCACAAACAGTCCAGAACACCCTTAGTTATACTGTGCTACAATCAGGCCAGGGACCAAATATTGCCTACAACAGGCAAAGAGGCTCTGCAGACAACCGGCCAGAAGGATAAAGTAGCCACAACAAAAAGAGCAGAGAAGACACGGCACACTTTAGAGACATTCCCAGAAGCACCAGGCCCTGTAGAACATGGGAAACTACATAGCAGGGCACTACAGGACCTCTTCTTCATAAGGCCATTATCCTCAAAAACGGAAGACATAGCTGACTTCCTTACACACACACACACACACACACACACACACACACACACACACACAGAAACAGGCATACAGACTTAGATGAAATGAGAAGACAGAGAATTTTTTTCCCAAATGAAAGAATAAGACAAGGCGACAGCCAGAGATCTGAGCAAAACAAATATAAGTAACATGTCTGATAGAGAATTTAAAGTAATGATCGTAAGGATACTCACTGCACTTGAGAAGGAAGTGGAAGACATGACTGGGACCTTAAAACAAAGATAAGTAATAACGTAGCAGAGATAAAGGGCTCAATAAACAAATGAAAAACATATTTATGGAATGACAGCAGGCTGGAAGAATCAGAGTAATGAATTCATGACCTAGAAGAGAGAGAAATGGAAAGTAATCAAGCTGAAAAAAAGAGAGAAAAGGAAATTATGCAAAATGAGAATAGACTTATGGAACACAGTGACTTCATCAAATATAATAACGTTTGTACTATAGGAGTCCCAGAAAAAGAAGAGAGAGAAATGGGGACAGAAAATTTATTTGCAGAAATAGCTGAAAACTTCCTTAATCTAGGGAGGAAAGAAATACCACAACCAGGATGTACAGAGAACACTATCAAAATCAACAAAAGCAGTTCCACACCAAGATATATTCTTACTAATTTGGAAAAAAAATGCAGTGATAAAGGACAAAATTTTAAAGTAGCGAGACAAAATAAAACAGTAACTTAAAAAGGAAAACCCATAAAGCAAGCAGGGCATTTTTCAGCAGAAACGTTCCAAACCAGAAGAGAGTGACATGATATATTCAAAGTGTTGAATGGGAAAAATCTGCAGCCAAGAACATTCTATCCAGCAATGCTATCACTCAGAATATAAGGAGAGATAAAGAGTTTCCCATACAAACAAAAACTAAAGGAGCTTATGACTGCTAAACCAGCCCTGCAAGAAATATTAAAGGGAACTTCTGAGTGGAAAGGAGCCACCAAAAGTGACAGATGAAGGTAGGAAACACAAAAAGGGTAAAAATGAATATTTCTGTAAAAAATCAATAAAGGAAATCACAAAATAAAAGGATATATAATGTATCAAATTATACCAAATTAAAATTTGGGGAGGAGAGTAATAAAGAATGTATTCAAAGTTGCACAGACATCAACTTAATATAGACTCCTATATGCAGAAAAGGTTATATACAAACCTAATGGTAACCAGGTATCAAAAGCCACAAATACATATACAAAGAATAAAGAGAAAGAAATCCAAATATAACACTAAAGAAACTCAGTAAACCATGAAATAGAAAAAGACCAGAAGGAATCAGAGAAAATCTTCAGAAACAATCACAAAACAAAAAATAAAATGACAAAAATACATACTCAGCAATAATTACTTTGAATGTAAAAGGACTAAATGCTCCAAATAAAAGACATAAGGTGACAGACGATACAAAAACAAGACACATTGCTTTGCTGACTACAAGAGATCCATTTTAGACCTAAAGACACCTGCAGATTGAAACTGAAGGGATGGAGAAATATTTATCATGCAATTGGATGTCAAAAGAAAGCTGGAGCAGCAATTCTTATATCAGACAATCTAAACTATAAAACAAAGACTGTAACAAGAGACAAAAAAAAGCACTATATAATAGTAATGGGGACAATCCAAGAAGAAGATAATTGTGATATTTATGCATCTTGCATAGGAGTACACAAATACATAAAACAGTTAATACTAAACATAAAGGAACTAATTGATAACAATAGAATGATAGTAGGCAAATTTAACAACCCACTTGCATCAATGAACAGATCATCTAACGAAAAAATCAACAAGGAAACGATGGTTTTGGATGACACCCTGGAAAAGATGGATTTAACAGATATATGCAGAACATTCCATCCTACAACAGTAGAATAAACTGTATTGTATGGATGGACATTTCTGTGATTTGTCCTGCATAACCAACCACCCCGACCTGCATGTACTCAGGCAGGCTAAAGAATATTGTTTGTGAGATTCGTGCTGCATAAGTGACATTGGGAGCCGGGCTGGTGACATTATCTGGCCTCCAGGTCCTTACTGGCCCTTCTGATCTGGATGTTAAGAGCTATAAATATTGCTTTGCATCTCTTTTGGCTCCAGGCTGGACTGGCCCCCCCAGAATGAAATCCAAGAGAGGAGGCTAGCCTAGGCTCCTTCAATATGTAAAAACATGATAACATAGGAATGCAGCTCACTCCAAACTGCACATAGACAAACAAATGTTTAATTTCAGACCCCGTCATTTGCCTTATAAATATGGCTCTTACTGCGATGGTCAGTTGAAGTCTCACCTAAGGGGAGGACGCTCCACCCAGGCCTCTGTCTGGCTGTCTCTATGGGGCTGCCCCAGCTAATGAGGTTGGATGTTTTAAGTACCCGATTTGATGTAACTCTGTCTTAGTCTCCTTTACTGTTTACTATTGCCCTCACCTATGCACAGATTTCCCTTCTTTCTGTTTCTATCATATTTTTATAATATCAGTAAAGTGTTTTATCCCCTTCAAAACTGAGGGTATGGCTGCTGGGTCTCTTTTCTTCAGAACATACACATTCTTTTCAGTGCACAGGGGACATTCTCCAGAGTAGATCACAGACTAAGCTATAAAAAAAGCCTCAACAAATACGAAAAGATCAAAGGCATACCATGCATCTCTTTTGATGACAACCCTATGAAAATAGAAGTCAACCACAAGAAAATATCTGGAAACAGCACAAATACATGGAAGTTAAATAACACACTCCTTGGGATGCCTGGGTGGCTCAGTCGGTTAAGCATCTACCTTCGTCTTGGATCATGATCCCAGGGTTCTGGGACTGAGTCCTGTGTTGGGCTCCCTGTTCAGCAGGGAGCCTACTTCTCCCTCTGCTTGCTGCTCCCCCTGCTTGTGCCTGCTCTCTCTCTCTCTCTCTCTCTCTCTCTCTGACAAATAAATAAATAATAACATACTGCTCAACAATGAATGGGTCAACCAGGAAATAAAAGAAGAAATAAAAAGTACATGGAAACAAATGAAAATGAAATACAATGGTCCAAAACATTTGGGATGCAGCAAAAGTAGTTCAAAAAGGAAGTTTATAGCAATACAGGCCTCAAAAAGCAAGAAAAATCTCAAATAAACAACCTAACCTCACACCTAAATGAGCTGGAAAAAGAACACCAAACAAAATTAAAACCAGAAGGGGGTGCCTGGGTGGCTCAGTCGTTAAGCATCTGCCTTCGGCTCGGGTCGTGATCCCAGGGTCCTGGGATCGAGCCCCACATCAGGCTCCCCAGTCTGCAGGGGGCCTGCTTCTCCCTCTCCCACTCCCCCTGCTTGTGTTCCCTCTCTCTCTGTGTCTATCTCTGTAAAATAAATAAATAAAATCTTTAAAAAAAATTAAAACCAGAAAAAGGAAGGAAATAATAAAGATTAGAGCAGAAAAAATGGTAAAGAAACAAAAACAATACAACATATCAATGAAACAAGGAGCTGATTCTTCGAAAAAAATCAATAAAATTGATAAAAATTCTAAGCAGACTTACCAAAAAGAGAAAAGACTCAAATAAGTACAATCACAAATGAGAGTGGAGAAATAAGAAGCAACACCACAGAAACACAAACAATTATAAGAGAATACTATGAAAAACCAAATGCTAACAAATTGAACAACCAGGAAGAAATGGATAAATTCCTAGAAACATATAACCTACCAAAACTAAAACAGGATGAAATATAAAATTTAAACAGGCTGATAACTAGCAAATAAATTGATTCAGTAATCAAAAAATTCCCCAAAAACAAAAGTCCAGGACCAGACGGCATCACAAAGGAATTCTGCCAAACATTTAAAGAAGAATTAACATAGTCTTCTCAAAATATTCCAAAATATAGAAAAGGAAGGAAAACGTCTAAATTAATTGATGGGGCCACCATTACCATGATAAAAAAACCAAATGAAGACAACACAATAAAAGAGGACTACAGACCAATATCCCCAATGAACATAGATGCAAAAATCCTCAACAAAATACTAGCAACCTGAATCCAATCATATATTAAAAAATCATTCACCATCATTATTTGGGATTTATTCCTTGCAAGTGCAGTTCAGTATTTGCAAATCAAGCAACGTGATAAAACCATATTAATAAAAGAAAGGGTAAGAACCATATGATCACTTCAATAGACACGAAAAATATGTGACAAAGTACAATGTCCATTCATGATAAAAAACCCTCAACAAATATATTTAGAGAGAACATACCTCAACAAAATAAAGATCATGTATGAAAACCCCCACAGCTAACATCATCCTCAATTAGGGAAAAACAGAGCTTTTTCCCTAAGGTCAAGAACAAGACAAGGATTTCCACTCTCACCATTTTTGTTCAACATAATACTGGAAGTCCTAGCCACAGCAACCAGACAACTAAAAGAAACAAAAGGAATAAGTAAAACTTTCACTATTTGCAGATGACATGATACTCTATATAGAAAACCTTAAGGAGGGGTCCCTGGGTGGCTCAGAGGGTTAAGTGCCTGCCTTCAGCTCAGGTCATGATCCCAGGGTCCTGGGATCAAGCCCCGCATCAGGTTCCCTGCTCAGCGGAGAGCCTGCTTCTCCCTCTCCCTCTGCTTCTCCTCCTGCTTGTGCTCTCTCTCTGTGTCAAATAAATAAATAAAACAAAAACCTGAAGGACTCCACCATATACTATTACAACTAATAAATGAATTCAGTAAAGTCACATGTTATAAAATCAACATACAGAAATCTGTTGCATTTCTATATACCAATAATGAAGCAGCAGAAAGAGAAATTATGAAAACAATCCCACATCCATTTGTACCAAATACCATAATATACCTAGGAATAAACCTAACCAAATAGGTAAAAGACCTGTACTCTGAAAACTGTAAAACACTGATGAAAGAAATTGAAGATGACACACACACACAAAATGGAAAGATTTTCCATGCTTATGGATTGGAAGAAAAATTATTATTAAAATGTCTATACTACCCAAAGCTATCTACACATTTAGTGCAATCCTTATCAAAATACCAACAGCATTTTTCATAGAATTAGAACAAAGAATCCTAAAATCTGTATGGAACCACAAAAGACCCTGAATAGCCAAAGCAATCTTGGAAAAGAAAAGCAAAGCTGGAGGCATCATAATTCTAGACTTCAAGTTATATTACAAAGGTAGTTATCAAAACAGTATGGCAGTGGCACAAAAATAGACACATAGATCAATAAAACAGAATAGAAAACTCAGAAATAAACTCACCACTGTGTGGTCAATTCATGTTGGACAAAGGAGGAAAGAATATCCAATGGGAAAAACAGTCTCTTCAACAAATGCTGCTGGGAAAACTGGACAGCAGAATGCTAAACAATAAAAGTGGACCACTTCCTTACACTATACAAAAAATGAATTCAAGGTGCGCCTGGGTGGCTCAGTCAGCTAAGAGTCCCACTCTTGATTTCGGCTCAAGTCATGGTCTCAGGTTTGTGAGATTGAACCCTGAATCAGGCTCTGTGCTCAGCGGGGAATCTTCTTCCCTCCCTCTCTCTCACCCACTCCCAATGCCCCTCCCCAACTTGTGCACATGGTCTCTCTCTCTCTCTCTAAAATAAACAAATGTTGTCGAGGATGTGGAGAAAAGGGAACCCTCTTACACTGTTGGTGGGAATGCAAGCTGGTACAGCCACTCTGGAAAACAGTATGGAGGTTCCTCAAGAAGTTAAAAGTAGAGCTACCCTACAACCCAGCAATTGCACTACTGGGTATTTACCCCAAATATACAGATGTAGTGAAAAGAAGGGGCACATGCACCCCAATGTTCATAGCAGCCACATTCACAATAGCCAAAGTTTGGAAGGAGCCAAGATGTCCTTCAACAGATGAATGGATAAAGAAGATGTGGTTTGTATATACAATGGCATATTACTCAGCCATTAGAAAGGCTGAATACCTACCATTTACATCGACATGGATGGAACTGGAGGGTATTATGTTAAGTGAAATAAGTCAATCAGAGAAAGACAATTATCATATGGTTTCACTCATATGTGTAATATAAGAAATAGGGCAGAGGACAATGGGGAAAGAGAGGAAAAACTGAATGGGAAGAAATCAGAGAGGGAGAAAAAACATGAGAGACTATGGACTCCGGGAAACAACAAACTGAGGGTTGTGGAAAGGGAGATGGGGGGGGATGGGGTAACTGGGTGATGGGCATTAAGGAGGGCACATGATATGATGAGCACTGGGTGTTATACACAACTAATGAATCATTAAACATTATATCAAAAACTAATGATGTACTATATGTTGGTTAATTGAATTTAAATAACAAAAACAAGAAAGAAGAAAGCCTAAAAGGTATGTTTCCTAAACAAAGATCTTACTTTGTTTTATGAGATCAGCTCTGTTATTATACGAAATCCGTATTAGCCTCTTTAATTTGAAAAAAAAGCTATCACTTTAAGCATCAAAAGTAGTACAACAGTATATGTAAGAGATGGGCTTGGATTCAAAATATCTAAATCTTCTCTACTAATAATAGATTATGTATAGTTAGAGAAAGACAAATACCATATGATTTCACTCATATACAGAATTTAAGAAACAAAACAAATGAGCAAAGGGGAAAAAAGAGAGAGAGCCAAACCAAGAAACAGACTCTTAACTACAGAGCACAAACTGATGGTTACCAGAAGGGAAGTGGGTGAGGAGATGGGTTAAATAGGTAATGGGGGAGGGGGGAGCAAGATGGCGGAAGAGTAGGAGACCTAGATTTCGTCTGGTCTCAGGAATTCAGCTTAATAGGGATCAAACCATTCTGAACACCTACGAACTCAACAGGAGATCGAAGAGGAGAGTAGCAACAACTCCCTGAACAGAGAAGCGACCACTTACTGGAAGGTAGGATGTGCGGAGAAGTGAATCCAAGGCAATATTCCGGAGGATAGACGGCGGGGGAGGGGGCCTCCACCAGCCCCTTCTGGCAAGTGATAGAGCCGCGGCAATATCGGACCTTTTAGAAGTTGGCTCCGCTGAGGGACGTCGCTGCAGTGGCTAAGCGGGGGGTGGAATTCTCCCAGGACAGTGTGGTCTCAGGACCCTTGGGGTCACAGAAAGACCGGGGGTGCCTGAGTGCGGCAGAGCTCCCAGGTATTGGAGCGGGGAAGCCGGCTGCAGAGACAGAGCCGAGGCGCGGGCTCTCAGCTCGGGGTTGCCATAAACTGTGATCCGCAGCCCAGTCGGGCCACTGCTCCTCCAGCAGGGACCCAACAAGTGGCAGAGCCGGGGAGACTCCCGTTTCTCCCCGGGGAGGAGCGGCGCGGGAACGCACCGCAGGGATCTGCTGGGTTTGGATACTCCACACGGGGTCGGGTGCCAGAGATAGGAACGCTAGGTCACAGGCCGGGTGAGCACGGAGTGCGGCCTGAGACTAGGGAGACGGGAGTGACTGCTTTTCTCTGGGGGCGCACTGAGGAGCGGGGCCCGAGTTCTCAGCTCCTCCTGGTGGAGATTGGGAGGCCACCATTTTCGCCCTGGTCCTCCAAAGCTGTACCGAGAGCTTGCAGGGAACAAAAGCTCCTGAGAGCAAACCCGAGCAGCTTGCCTAGCCCGGACCGACAAGGGCGGGGCAATTCAGCCTCCGGCAAAGAAATTTGGAAACCGCGGCAACAGGCCCCTCCCCCAGAAGATCAGCATGAACAGCCAGCAAGCCAAGACCAAGTTTACCGATCAAGGAGAACGGGAGAACGCCAGCGCTAGGGGAATATTGCACATAGAATTCATGGCTTTTTTTTACCATGATTCATTATTTCGTCAAAGTTAATTTTTTTAACTGTTTTTTTTTAAATTTTTATTTTTCCCTTTTTCAACCAACATCTTATCAATCCCTTTTTAAAAAAAAAAACATTTTTTATTTTTCATTCTTGGAGTCATATTTTATCCCTTCGTAGTAGTTACCCTTATTTTTGGCATATATATATAAGTTGTTCTCTCTTTAAAATTTTGAGATACAGTTTCTTCTAACAGATCAAAATATACCCTAAATCACTAGTGTATGGCTCTGTTCTAGTCTCCTGCCTGATGACATTCTCTCCTTTTTTTCTTTTTTTTTTAATCTTCTTCTTTCTATTTTCAAACAACTTATCTTATTAATTCCTTTTATAAAATCTTTTATAATTTTCATCTTTACAGTCATCTTTCATCCCTTCATTGTATCAACCCTTATTTTGTACATATGTCTTTCTTCTTTTAAAATTTTAGGGGGCACTTTTTTCTAACAGACCAAAATACGCCCCAAATCTAGTGTTTGGTACTGATCTATGCATCAGCCTGATCATATTTGATCATATTCTGCTTTTTTTGTATTGTTCTGTTTTTGTTTTTATCTTTTTTTCTCTTTCTTTTTTCTTTCTTTCCCTTTCTTTTCCCCTGGTTTCAGGTCTTCTCTGATTTGTATACAATATATTTGCTGGGGACGTTGCTAACCTGTTAGCATTTTGTTCTCTCATTCATCTATTCTCCTCTGGACAAAAGGACAAGACGAAAAAAATCACCTCAGCAAAAGAACAAGTGGTAGTACCGTCAGCCAGGGACCTACTCAATACGGACATTAGTACGATGTCGGACCTAGAGTTCAGAATCATGACTTTAAAGATACTAGCTGGGCTTGAAAAAAGCGTGGAAGTTATTAGAGAAACCCTTTCTGGAGAAATAAAAGAACTAAAATCTAACCAAGTCGAAATCAAAAAGGCTATTGATGAGGTGCAATCAAGAATGGGGGCAATAACTGCTAGGATAAATGAGGGAGAAGAGAGAATCAGTGATATAGAAGACCAAATGATGGAAAATACAGAGGCTGAGGAAAATAGAGATATACAACTACAGGATCACGAAGGCAGAATTCGAGAGATAAGCGATACGATAAGACAAAACAACGTTAGAATAATTGGGATCCCAGAAGAAGAAGAAAGAGAGAGAGGGGCAGAAGGTATATTGGAGCAAATAATAGCAGAGAACTTCCCTAATGTGAGGAAGGAAACAGGCATCAATATCCAGGAGGCACAGAGAACCCCTCTCAAAATCAATAATAATAGGTCAACACCCCGACATCTAATAGTAAAACTTAGGAGTCTCAGAGACAAAGAGAAAATCCTGAAAGCAGCTCGGGAGAAGAGATATGTAACCTACAATGGTAGAAATATTAGATTGGCAACAGACCTATCCACAGAGACATGGCAGGCCAGAAAGGACTGGCAAGATATCTTCAGAGCACTAAACGAGAAAAATATGCAGCCAAGAATACTATATCCAGCTAGGCTGTCATTGAGAATGTAGAGATAAAAAGCTTCCAGAACAAACAAAAACTAAAGGAATTTGAAAACATGAAACCAGCCCTCCAAGAAATATTGAAAGGGGTCCTCTAAGCAAAGAGAGAGCCTAAAAGCAGCATAGATGAGAAAGGAACACAGACAATATACAGTAACAGTCACCTTACAGGCAATACAATGGCACTAAATTCATACCTTTCAATAGTTACCCTGAATGTAAATGGGCTCAAAGCCCCAATCAAAAGACACAGGCTATCAGACTGGATTAAAAAACAAGACCCATCAATATGCTATCTACAAGAGACTCATTTTAGACCCAAAGACACCCCCAGATTGAAAGTGAGGGGGTGGAAAACCATTTACCATGCTAATGGACACCAAAAGAAAGCTGGGGTGGCAATCCTTATATCAAACAAATTAGATTTTAAAACAAAGACTGTAATAAGAGATGAGGAAGGACACTATATCCTACTTAAAGGGTCTTTCTAACAAGAAGATCTAACAATTGTAAATATCTATGCCCCTAACATGGGAGCAGCCAATTATATAAGGCAATTAAAAACAAAAGTGAAAAAACACATTGACAACAATACAATAATAGTGGGGGACTTTAACACCCCCCTGACTGAAATGGACAGATCATCTAAGCAAAAGATCAACAAGGAAATAAAGACTTTAAATGACACACTGGACCAAATGGACTTCACAGACATATTCAGAACATTCCATTCCAAAGCAACGGAATACACATTCTTCTCTAGTGCCCATGGAACATTCTCCAGAATAGATCACATCCTAGGTCACAAATCAGGTCTCAACCGGTACCAAAAGATTGGGATTATTCCCTGCATATTTTCAGACCACAATGCTTTGAACCTAGAACTCAATCACAAGAAGAAAGTCGGAAAGAACTCAAATACATGGAGGCTAAAGAGCATCCTACTAAAGAATGAATGGGTCAACCAAGAAATTAAAGAAGAATTTAAAAAATTCATGGAAACCAACGAAAATGAAAACACAACTGTTCAAAATCTTTGGGATACAGCAAAGGCAGTATTAGAGGAAAGTATATAGCAATACAAGCCTTTCTCAAGAAACAAGAAAGGTCTCAAATACACAACGTAACCCTACACCTAAAGGAGCTAGAGAAAGAACAGCAAATAAAGCCTAAACCCAGCAGGAGAAGAGAAATCATAAAGATCAGAGCAGAAATCAATGAAATAGAAACTAAAAGAACAGTAGAACAGATCAACAAAACTAGGAGCTGGTTCTTTGAAAGATTTAACAAGATTGATAAACCCCTGGCCAGACTTATCAAAAAGAAAAGAGAAATGACCCAAATCAACAAAATCATGAATGAAAGAGGAGAGATCACAACCAACACCAAAGAAATACAAACAATTATAAGAACATATTATGAGCAACCCTATGCTCATAAGGTCAGGAACGCGACAGGGATGTCCACTATCACCACTGCTTTTCAACATAGTATTAGAAGTCCTAGCCACAGCAATCAGACAACAAAAAGAAATCAAAGGCATCCAAATCGGCAAAGAGGAACTCAAACTCTCACTCTTTGCAGATGATATGATACTGTATGTGGAAAACCCAAAAGACTCCACCCCAAAACTGTTAGAACTCATACAGGAATTCAGTAAAGTGGCAGGATATAAAATCAATGCACAGAAATCAGTGGCATTCCTATACACCAACAACAAGACAGAAGAGAGACAAATCAAGGAGTCGATCCCATTTACAATTGCACCGAAAACTATAAGATACCTAGGAATAAATTTAACCAAAGAGGCAAAGGATCTGTACTCAGAAAACTATAAAATACTCATGAAAGAAATTGAAGAAGACACAAAGAAATGGAAAAACGTTCCATGCTCATGGATTGGGAGAACCAACTTTGTGAAGATGTCAATGCTACTTAGAGCAATCTACACATTCAATGCAATCCCCATCAAAATACCAACCACTTTTTTCAAAGAAAAGGAACAAATAATCCTAAAATTTGTATGGAACCAGAAGAGACCCCGAATAGCCAGGGAAATATTGAAAAAGAAAAGCAAAGCTGGCGGCATCACAATTCCGGGCTTCCAGCTCTATTACAAAGCTGTCATCATCAAGACAGTATGGTACTGGCACACAAACAGGCACATAGATCAATGGAACAGAATCGAGAGCCCAGAAATGAACCCTCAACTGTATGGTCAACTCATCTTTGACAAAGCAGGAAAGAATGTCCAATGGAAAAAAGACAGTCTCTTCACCAAATGGTGTTGGGAAAATTGGACAGCCACATGCAGAAGAATGAAACTGGACCATTTCCTTACACCACACAGAAAAATAGACTCCAAATCGTTGAAAGACCTAAACGTGAGACAGGAGTCCATCAAAATCCTAAAGGAGAACACAGGCAGCAACCTCTTCGACCTCAGCTGCAGCAACTTCTTCCTAGGAACATCGCCAAAGGCAAGGGAAGCAAGGGCAAAAATGTACTATTGGGATTTCATCAAGATAAAAAGCTTTTGCACAGCAAAAGAAACAGTCCACAAAACCGAAAGACAACCGACAGAATGGGAGAACATATTTGCAAATAACTTATCAGATAAAGGGCTAGTATCCAAAATCTATAAAGAACTTATCAAACTCAACACCCAAAGAACAAATGATCCAATCAAGAAATGGGCAGAAGACATGAACAGACATTTTTCCAAAGAAGACATCCAAATGGCCAACAGACACATGAAAAAGTGCTCAACATCCCTCAGCATCAGAGAAATCTGAATCAAAACCTCAATGAGATACCACCTCACACCAGTCAGAATGGCTAAAATTAACAAGTCAGGAAACGTCAGTTGTTGGCGGGGATGTGGAGAAAGGGGAACCCTCCTACACTGTTGGTGGGAATGCAAGCTGGTGCAACCCCTCTAGAAAACAGTATGGAGGTTCCTCAAACAGTTGAAAATAGAGCTACCATACGATCCAGCAATTGCACAACTGGGTATTTACCACAAAGATACAAATGTAGGGATCCGAAGGGGTATGTGCATCCCAATGTTTATAGCAGCAATGTCCACAATAGCCAAACTGTGGAAAGAGCCAAGATGTCCATAGACAGATGAATGGATAAAGAAGAAGTGGTATATATACACAATGGAATATTATGCAGCCATCAAAAGGAATGAGATCTTGCCATTTGCAACGACATGGATGGAACTGGAGGGTGTTATGCTGAGTGAAAGAAGTCAATCAGAGAAAGACATGTATCATATGACCTCACTGATATGAGGAATTCTTAATCTCAGGAAACAAACTGAGTGTTGCTCGAGTGGTGGGGGGTGGGAGGGATGGGGTGGCTGGGTGATAGACATTGGGGAGGGTATGTGCTATGGTGAGCACTGTGAATTGTGCAAGACTGTTGAATCACAGATCTGTACCTCTGAAACAAATAATGCAACATATGTTAAGAAGATAGCAGGAGGGGAAGAATGAAGGGGAGTAAGTCAGAGGGGGAGACGAACCATGAGAGATGATGGACTCTGAAAAACAAACTGGGGGTTCTAGAGGGGAGGAGGGTGGGTGGATGGGTTAGCCCGGTGATGGGTATTAAAGAGGGCACATTCTGCATGGAGCACTGTTATGCACAAACAAAGAATCATGGAACACTACATCAAAAACTAATGATGTAATATATGGTGATTAACATAACAATAAAAAATTAAATAAAGCTGATATACAGACCCTCAAAAAAATAAATAAATAGGTAATGGGGTTTAAGGACTACATTTATGATGAGCACCAGATGTTGTATGGAAGTACTGAATCCCTATATTGTACACCTGAAACTAATACATGGTGTGTTAACTAACTGGAATTTAAATAAAAACATAAATACAAGACATCAATCAATCAATCAATCAATCTTTTTTTACAAATAAATAAATAATAAATTCAAAATGGATTAAAGACCTAAATGTAAGATGTGAACCCATAAAATCCTAAAAGAGAACACAGTAACATTTTTGCATGGGCCATAACAATATTTTTCTAGATATGTCTCCTGAGGCAAGGGAAACAAAAGCAAAAACAAACTATCGGGACTTGATCAGAATAAAAGAAATCTGCACTGTGAAGGAAACAATAAAACTAAAAGGCAAGCTTCAGAATGGGAGAAGATATTTGCAAACAACCTATGTGATAAAGGGTTGATATCCAAAATACATAAAAAGTTATAAAACTCAACATCCAGAAAACAAAAAATCCAATTAAAAAACTGGCAGGAGACATGAACAGACATTTCTCCGGAGAAGGCATACAGATGCCAACAGACACATGAAAGATGTTCATTATCACTTACTATCATGGAAATGCAAATCAAAACTACAGTGATATATCACCTCACACCTGTCAAAATGGCTAAAATCAATAACACAAGAAACATCAGGTGTCTGCAAGGATGGAGTAAAAGGAACACTCCTGTGTTTTATGGAACCTCCATACTGTATTCCTGAGTGGCTCCACCAGTTTGCATTCCCACCAAGAGTGCAGGAGTGTTCGCTATAATGCTAAGCGAAATAAATCAGAGGGGAAAAAATCATATAATTTCACTCATGTGTGGAATTTAAGGAACGAGATAAATGAGCAAAGGGAAAACAAAACAGAGAAGCAAACCAAGAAATAGACTCAATTATAGAGAACAAACTGATGGCTACCAGAAGGGAGGGGGATGGGATGATGGACTAAATAGGTGATGGGTCTTAAGGAGGTCACTTGCTGTGATAAGCACAGAAAATTGTATGGAATTATTCAATCACTATATTGTACACCTGAAACTAATATGACTGTATGTTAACTAACTGGAATTTAAATTAAAAACTTTAAAAAACTATTATTTTCTTAAATAAATAATCTTGGGTGCCCCTGCTGTGCTAGTTTCTACTGAGTGAATGACACAATATTTATTTCATTTTGTTTGGTTTGGTTGTTTTTGTATCAGAGCATAAGCCATCACTTATGCTTTAGACAATGTATATGTTTTGTTCCTTATAGTTAAATTAAACTACTACTGATAAAGGGCAGATTGAGGATGATGTGGGAATGTCAAACTATGGTTTTACTTATTTGTCAAACCTACACTATGTATTTTCTAAGTCAAAGAAGGTATCATCTAAAAAAATATGATTTCTAAAGCCAATGGCTTTAGTTAATACATTATTATATTGGCATTAAAATTCTGATAAAAATGCTTCTCTGTACTGATTTTAAAGTGTCTAATTTTGTGCTATTTAAATAAAAGCCAACTACAGTCTTAGCTTAAAATCTAATTTGTCTGATATAAGAATTGCTACCCCAGTTTTCTTTTGAGGTCCACTGGCATGGAAGATGGATCTCCATACCTTCACTTTCAGTCTGGATGTATAGATACATGAAAAAATGATCATCATCATTAGCCATCAGGGAAATTCAAATCAAAACCACATGAGATACCACCTCACACCAGTTACAATGGCAAAAATTGACAAGGCAAGAAAGAACAAATGTTGGAGAGGTTGTGGAGAAAGGGGAACCCTCTTACACTGTTGGTGGGAATGCGAGTTGGTACAGCCACTTAGGAAAACAGCGTGGAGGTGCCTCAGAAAATTAAACATAGAGCTACCCTATGACCCAGCAATTGCACTCCTGGGTATTTACCCTGAAGACAGAGATGTGGTGAAAAGAAGGGCCATATGCACCCCAATGTTCCTAGCAGCAATGTCCACAATAGTCAACTGTGTAAAGAGCCGAGATGTCCTTCAACAGAGGAATGGATAAAGAAGATGTGGTCCATATATAAATGGAATATAACTCAGCCATCAAAAAGGATGAATACCCACTTTGTACATCAACATGGATGGGACTGCAGGAGGTTATGCTTAAGTGAAATAAGTCAAGTAGAGAAAGTCAATTATCATATGGTTTCACTTATTTGTGGAACATAAGGAATAGCATGGAGAACATTAGGAGAAGGAAGGGAAAAATGAAGGGGGGGAAATTGGAGGGAGAGATGAACCATGAGACTATGGACTCCAAGAAACAAACTGAGGGTTTTAGAGGGGAGTTGGGTAGGGGGGTGGGTTAGCCTGATGATGAGTATTAAGGAGGACACGTACTGCATGGAGCACTGTGTGTTATACGAAAACAATGAATCATGGATCACTACATCAAAAACTAATGATGTATTGTATGGTAACTAACATAACATAATAAAATAAAACAAAATAAGATAGAAAAAATAAAAGACAGCTATTAAAAATTAAAAAATAAAGAAATATAATTTCTTCTTACTCATTTAATTTTTATTTAAACATAATTAACCTGCAACATTATACTAGTTTCAGGTATATAACATATTGATTTGGTAATTTATTATATTACTCAATGCTCACCACAATAATGTAGTTACTATCTGTCACCACACAATGGTATTGCAATATTATTGACTATATTCCCTATGCTATTCTTTGAATCTCTGTGACTTATTTATTTTATAAATGGAAGTTTGTACATCTTAATCCCTTCTATTAATTTAGCCCATCCCCTAACCCACCTCCCCTCTGGCAACCACCAGATTTATTTAAGAATCTGGTTTTGTTTGTTCATTTGTTTTGTTTTTTAGATTCCACATATAAGTGACAAAATACGGTATGTTTTACTCTATCTGACTTATTTCACTTGGTATAATAACATCTAGGTTCATCCACGTTGTTGTAAATTCCAAGGCCTCATTCTTTCTTATGGCTGAGTAATATCCCATTGTGTGTGTGTGTGTGTGTGTGTGTGTGTGTGTGTGTGTGTGTGTGTGTATCACATCTTCTTTATCCATTCACGTATTGATGGACACTTGGGCTGCTTCTATGTCTTGACTATTGTAAATAATGCTGCAATAAACACAGGGGTGCAAATATCTGTTCAAATTAGTGTTTTCATTCTTCTAACCCATTTCTTCAGAAACCAGTGATGAAATATGATGAAATGGCTCCATTCTCTTTGGTTATTCCAGTTTCAAAGATCAGTTTTATGGATAATGACCTCTTTCCTTACAGGGAGGTTAAGGAGGCTGTGAGTTAGCATATAGAACAAAACACAGGATAGAGGAGCAGGAATACCACTTAACTGAGAGCCAAGTCACATGGGTTTTATTTTCACTTCTTCTAATAAATGTGTTGCCTGGAGTGAACAATTTGCTTTATATTTCCTGACCTTACTGTACTTTTCTGTAAAATGATGAAGACTAATTGCTCTGTATGATCTCAAAAGAACATTTGAACTCTGAAATTTTATGAATGCTATAATTTCCCCCCATTAGCCTGTGTACTTAATAAAAACAGGAATTACATATATTTATTCACCATTCTACTGCCAGCAATTAACACAAGTCTGGCAGAGAGTAATTTCTCAATAAATATTGTCTGATTCAATAAATTATATTAAAGGTAGCTAATAAAAGAGTGCAATAGTATCATTTTCTAGAATCTAGATTAATCTTTAATGAATTTCCAGGGTAACAGAGCAAGCCCTCAATGATATCTTCTTTATAAACAGGCAAAAAATGTGATTCAATAGAGAAAGATAGTCTTTTCAACAAATAGTGCTGGAAAAACTGGATATATACATGTAAAAAATGTATAAAGACAGAGATATTCCAGCTTTCACAGAAATTAATTTAAAATATATCATAAACTTGAATGTAAAATGCAAAACTCTAAAACTAGTAGAAATTAACATAGGAGAAAATCTAGGTGACCTTGGGTTTCACTATGACATTTTATGTACAATATCAAAAGCAAGATCGATGAAAGAAAAAAAATGGTATGTTGAATTTCATTAAAATTTTTTTAAAAAATTCTGTTCTGTGAGATGCTATTATTAAAAGAATGAAAAGACAAGTCACATGTTGGAAGAAAATATTTGCAAAAGATACCTCATATAGGACTAGTATCCAAAATATACAAAGAATTCTTTTTTTAAAGATTTTTATTTATTTATTTGACAGAGAGAGAGATAGCAAGATCAGGAACACAAGCAGGGGGAGTGGGAGAGGGAGAAGCAGGCCTCTCGCGAAGCAGGGAGCCCAATGCAGGGCTCAATCCCAGGACCCTGGGATCATGACCCAAGCCGAAGGCGGACGCTTAATGACTAAGCCACCCAGGCGTCCGTATACAAATAATTCCTAAAACCCAACAATAAGAAAATAAACAATCAAATTTAAAAATGGGCAAAATATCTAAACAGACATCTCACCAAAGAAGATATACAGATGGCAAATAAGCATATGAAAAGGTACACAACATCATATATCATCAGGGAATTGCAAATTAAAACAATAAGATACCACTTCATACCTATTAGAATGGCCACAACCTTGGACATTGACAACCCGAAATACTAGCAAGGATGGGGAACAACAGGAACTCATTCTTTGGTGACAGAAATGCACAAGAGTCCTGCCATTTGAAAGACAGTTTGGCAGTTTCTTACAAACTAAACATACTCTTATCATATGATCCACCAGTTGCATTCCTTGGCATTTACCCAAATGAGTTGAAAACTTATGTCCACACAAACCTGTACATGGATGTTTCTAGAAGTTTTATTCATAATTGCCAAAACTTGGAAGAAACCAAGAAGTCCTTCAATATGTATATGGATAAAGAAACTGAAACATCTAAGGAAAAAAAGAGCTATCAAGCCACAAAAAGACATGAAGGAATTATAAAAACATATAGTTAAGTGGAAAAATCCAATCTGAAAACCTACATATTGTAGGATTCCAACTATATGACATTGTGGAAAAGGAAAATCCATGGAGAAAATAAAAAGATCAGTGGTTGCCAAGAGTTCAGAGGGATGCAGGGAGGGATGATGAATAGGTAGAGCACAGGGTTTTCTAGGGCACTGAAATGATTCTGTATGATACACTAATAATGGACACAAGCCACTACACATTGGTTAAAACCCATAGAATGTACAGCACAAAGAGAAATGCTAAAGTAATTAAATGCCTTTAGCTAAAAATAATGGATTAATATTGACTCATGTATTGTAACAAATATACTAGACTAATATAAAATGTAAATAATAGGAGAGATTATGTGTGAGGGAGAGGGAGCATGTGGGACTGCTCTGTAATTTCCAGTCATTTTTTTCTTTAGGTTAAAATTGTTCTAAAGATAATTGTTTTATGATATAAAATACTAATTTTTAAAAATATTTTATTTATTTATTTAAGAGAGAGAGAGCACAAGCAGAGGGAGAGGCAGAAGGAGAGAGAGAAGCAGACTCCCCGCTGAGCAGGGAGCCCAATGCAGGGCTCCAACCCAGGACCCTGGGATCATGATCTGAGCCGAAGGCAGATGCTTAACTGTCTGAGTCACCCAGGCACCCCACAAAAATACTAATTTGAAGGGATACATGTATCCCAATGTTTATATCAACATTATCAACAATAGCCAAATTAAAGAAAGAGTCCAAATGTCCATTGACTGATGAATGGATAAAGAAGATGTGGTATATATATATACAATGGAATATTACTGAGAATGAATGAAATCTTGCCATTTGCAATGATGTGGATGGAGCTAGAAAGTATTATGCTAGGTGAAATAAGTCAGTCAAAGACAAATACCATATGATTTCACTCATATGTGGAATTTAAGAAATAGAACAAACAAACATAGCAGGGTAAAAAGAGAGGCAAACCAAGAAATGGACTCTTAACTATAGAGAACAAACTGATGGTTACCAGAGGGGATGTGGGTAGGGGGTTGAGTTAAATAGATGTTGGGGATTAATGAGTGCATTTCTGATGAGCACCAGGTGTTGCACGTTAAGTGTTGAATCACTAAATTGCATACCTGAAATTAATATCATACCATATGTTAACTGACTGGAATTTAAATAAAAACTTGAAGCAAAAAATGTAATTATTATTAATTATTTTTAAAAACCTATTAATTTATTAAATTTTACTGATTACTAAATTTATTAATGCTTTAAAAAATCAGTGTGATGGTTTGTGATTTTCCCTTAAGCATAACTGATCCATTGAAATTTATTTAGTCATGGAAAACCTTGGAAGTCATGACTTTTGCTTAACATTTTGTGGCAATGTTCTTCCAATACTATGTTCAGATCCCTGTGTTGACCATAACTGTCATCAAGTAGCATTTATTTATAATACATCAATGGTGCATATATTAAATATTTTCCAAAGAGTATTTACCACTGTCAACTTTAAGGACTTTCAAAGAGGTTGAAGAGTCCATCTTTTCTGTAATCTACATTTAATTAACTACCTTATAAACCAATGTCTTCATTTGTTACTTTCTCAGAAAATTTGAAGCTTATCTCTACTCAGTGACTAGAAGCAACATTGATCATTTACTCTTCCAAAGAAAGGCCACGTGAACTCTTAGAAAGCATATAAATGGAAGGATCTTGAATGCCAACAATTTCATTTAGATAGGAGTTGATATACAATAAACTATCATTCACTTGTCTATTTCTATAGGTTGGGAATATTGCTCTACCAGCCATCTTGCAACAAACACAAAGTGTTATAGATTATTTAATACAAGTGAATCACCTGTAAAACCACTTTGGAAATGAACTTAAATTGAAACCTCTTTGAGAAGATGAAGTTTTATAGAATTAACCTAACGAGGGGCGCCTGGGTGGCTCAGTTGGTTAAGCGACTGCCTTCGGCTCAGGTCATGATCTTGGAGTCCCAGGATCGAGTCCCGCATCGGGCTCCCTGCTCAGCGAGGAGCCTGCTTCTCCCTCTAACCCTCCCCCCTCTCATGTACTCTCTCTCTATCTCATTCTCTCTCTCAAATAAATAAATAAATAAATAAATCTTTAAAAAGAAAAGAATTAACCTAACGATATTTCATTTTCTTAAAATATTTGAATGAATTGTATGGTGGAATATATTCATCAATTAATGAATTTGTTAAGTCATTAATAGATCCATCAATTTTGTTATAAGAGTCTGAAAGCTATTTTCAGTATTTTAGAAGATTAAATAAATTAGGTATTTAGATATAAAAAAGATGCACAGGTATACGAAATGCCAAATTTCTTTGAGTTGAAGAAATATATTAACTTACTATGGTAACACTAGTTATACCTTACTGATCAAAAATTATAAAAAAATTCGTGCTGGCTTATAACAACACAATTATTTTAAAGATGTATGCAAGTTGGTACAGCCACTTTGGAAGACAGTGTGGAGGTGCCTCAAAAAATTAAAAATAGAGCTACCCTATGGCCCAGCTATTGCACTCCTGGGTATTTACCCCAAAGACATAGATGTAGTGAAAAGAAGGGCCATATGCACCCCAATGTTCCTAGCAGCAATGTCTGCATAGCCAAACTGTGGAAAGAGCCGAGATGCCCTTCAACAGATGAATGGATAAAGAAGATGTGGTCCATATATACAATGGAATGTTACTCAGCCATCAGAAAAGATGAATACCCAACTTTTACATCAACATGGATGGGACTGGAGGAGATTATGCTAAGTGAAATAAGTCAAGCAGAGAAAGTCAATTATCATATGGTTTCACTTATTTGTGGAACGTAAGGAATAGCATGGAGGTCATTAGGAGAAGGAAGGGAAAAATGGGGGGGGAGACATCAGAGGGAGAGATGAACCATGAGAGACTATGGACTCTGAGAAACAAACAGGGTTTTAGAGGGGAGGGGGGTGGGGGATGGGTTAGCCTGGTGATGGGTATTAAAGAGGGCACGTACTGAATGGAGCACTGGGTGTATACGCAAACAATTAATCATGGAACACTACATCAAAAACTAATGATATAATGTATGGTGATTAACATAACATAATAAAATAAAATAAAATAAAAAACATAAGAGACTCAACAATAGGAAACAAACTGAAAGTTGCTGGAGGGGAGGTGGGGGGAAGGGGGTAACTGGGTGACGGGCATTAAGGAGTGCACTGGATGTAATGAGCACTGAGTGTTATATACAACTGATGAATCACTAAATTCTACCCCTGAAAGTAATAATACAATATATGTTAACTAAATTCAATTTGAATAAGAAAATTTTAAAAAATAGAAACAAAAAAATAAAATGCTGAGATTCTTGTAAAGTTGGAAAATAAATAAATAAATCACACTTTTTATTTTGTACTAAAATTCAGGAAAATTCCTTTACTTAAAAACAAATCATATATTTTCTTTCTTTTTTTTTTTTTAAAGATTTTATTTATTTATTTGAGAGAGCGAGAATGAGAGAGAGAGAGCACATGAGAGGGGGGAGGGTCAGAGGGAGAAGCAGACTCCCTGCTGAGCAGGGAGCCCGATGTGGGACTCGATCCCAGGACTCCAGGATCATGACCTGAGCCGAAGGCAGTCGCTTAACCAACTGAGCCACCCAGGCGCCCCAAATCATATATTTTCGATACTAACATTTTATTGGATATGTCATTTACAAATATCTTCTCCCATTCAGTAGGGTGCCTTTTTGTTTTGTTGATTGTTTCCTTCACTGTATGCAGACTTTTATTTTGATGTAGTCCCAATTGTATTTTTGCTTTTATTTCTCTTGCCTCAGGAGATATATCTATAAAAATGTTGCTAACAGACACATGAAAAAATGCTCAACATCACTCATCATGAGGGAAATACAAATCAAAGCTACAAGATACCACCTCACACCAGTCAGAATGGCTAAAATCAACAACACAAGAAATAGCAAGTGTTGGCAAGGATTTAGAGAAAAAGGAGCCTTCTTGCACTGTTGGTGGGAATGCAAACTGGTGCAACCACCAGTGGGAAACAGTATGGAGGTTCCACAAAACATTAAAAATAGAACTACCCTAAGATCTAGTAATTGCACTACTGGGTATTTACTCAAAAAATATAAAAACGCTAATTCGAAGGAATACATGCACCCTGATGTTTATAGTAGCATTATCAACAATAGCCAAATTATGGAAACAGACCAAATATCCATAGACTGATATTGGATGAAGAAGTGATATATATATATGATATTTATATTATATTATATTATTCAGCCATAAAAAAGAATGAAATCTTGCCATTTGCAATGACATGGATGGAGCCAGAAAACATAATGCTAAGTGAAATAAGTCAGTCAGAGAAAGACAAATACTGTATGATTTCACTCATATGTGGATTTGAGGAAACAAAACAAATGACTAAAGGAAAAAAAAGAAAAAGAGAGAGAGGCAAACCAAGAAACAGACCCTTAACTACAAAGAACAGACTGATAGTTACCAGAGGGGAGGTGGGTGGGGAGATGGGTTAAATAGGTGATGGGGATTAAGGAGGGCACTTGTCATGATGAACACTGGGTGATTTTTGGAATTGTTGAATCACTATATTATACACCTGAAACTAATGTAACACTCTATGTTAACTATATTGGAATTTAAATACATACATACATACATACACACATACATACATACATATATACTAATATACTATATGTGATTATACCTCAATAAAAATAAAATTTAAAAAACATATATATATATCTCACATCTTTATCCATTCATACATATACATATGTCCATCACATGGAATATAACTCAGCCATCCAAAAGAATGAAATCCTGCTATTTGCAACAATGTGGATGGAGCTAGTGTGTATTATGCTAAGTGATTCTGCAATTAAATTCACACTGAATGGAGTTTCTGTGGTAACCTTTGTTAACTCTGAGGACAACCTAAGAGATTTTGAAAAGCCCAACACCTGAACTGGGCTAGAAATGCAACCTAGGGACACAATCTGTCTACATTGCTCATACAAACAAACACAAATAAAAAGGAAAGACTAAATAATGATTTTTCTAAACACTGGCAGTCTCAATAGCAGTTTATTCCTGTAAAGTATATTTTGAGTCTCAAGCTGCACCCAAACTTCAATAGATAGTGCAATATGACTAATACTCTTAATCTGTTTATGCATGATAATATCTTGGATATGCTATAATAACAGTTCCCTGAAAAACCATCTTTCATTCTCAGTTTTTTGTTTTGTTTTGTTTTGTTTTTGCATTTTCAGTTTTAAAAGTGCTAGCCTGCTCTAGGTTTTTCCCACTATATTAACTGTGTAAAGGGCGCCTGGGTGGCTCAGTCGTTAAGCGTCTGCCTTTGGCTCAGGTCATGATTCCAGGGTCCTGGGATCGAACCCCGCATCGAGCTCCCTGCTCCGCAGGAAGCCTGCTTCTCCCTCTCCCACTCTCCCCTGCTTGTGTTCCCTCTCTCACTGTGTCTCTCTGTGTCAAATAAATAAAACCTTTTAAAAAAATAATTATTTAACTAATTAATTAACTGTGTACAAAGGTCTCCAGTAAGTCAAATTGTTACAATCATCTTTGGTTTTCTGTTCATATAACAGAAACCATTTACCTTTTTAATAACGTTGTAACTTACCACTAATCAAAGACGAAATCCAAGCTAGGATACCAATAAGGCATTGAGGTCTGGTGCCTATAATTCATAGCCTGTTTATTTGAAATTACTTTCTTTTACAGTTAGTTATAAGAACATGCCAATATCACCAAACAAAAGTTAACTAAGAGTGACAACCTGAAAGTTTCTGGGTATTAGGCCAATTTTATAGGAAAAATTGAGAAGTGAAATATTAAAGTCATTATTTTGTCAATAATAACAAAAATATTTGCTAAACACCTAGTCTTTGCAAGGTATTGTGCTGTTTTCAGAGATACAAAGATAAGTAAAATATTACATTTTGCCTTCAAACTATTTGCAATTTGATAGGAAAAAAGATACCCCCCCACACACAAATACAGTGATAGGCACAAAATGATTTGAAGTGCAAAGGAAATATGGAAACACAGGGGGAGGAAGACATTTCTTCTTGCATAAGTATTATTCTCAGTAGTTTGCAAATGCAAGGTCTGAAATTTAAAAGGAATCACTCAGAAAAAAATTGCAATGCTGATGAGAAAACTTGGAATTTCTTTTCAAAAGCAGGAACCAATATTTTATTCCCTAAACTAGTAAGTAGGGTGATGTTAAAATGTTTAAGTTTTCTGATGTTAAAAATTATAACATTTATGATTAAAGTGTGAACCAAGAAAACTTGAAGTTTATTCTTCATTTGAAATTCTTCTGCATCAAAATAATTTTATTAACATAATTGAAATTATTTTTATAATAAACTCACAAATATGGTGCTAAATAACTGTATGTACTTAATTTATTGGGAGGGAAATTTTACTGAACTGAATTTTATGGTGAGGAATTAAAATTTCAAAAAGATACTATAATTCTGTAATATATTATTTTCATCTATGTAGTATCTAATCCACTATACTTAACACAACAGAATATACTAAACCAGCTTTACGTAAAGAAAACATTGCAATAGAGCAAAGCTTCATAGTAATTAATCATCTTTAGAAGAGTTTCTATAATTAAAAATGGTAAGCACTGCCAATCTTTCTTAAAGTGCTCCTTGGTATGATGCTAATAAAGACAGCTGATAAATATAGAAGACTTTGGATTTTTCCTCCCTCTTAAATCACTGAATATATTATTTTTAGTACCTATTCACGTAAACACTAAGTGATGGAAGCAGGAAAAGCATTTGCTCTTAAAGGTAAACTACAGGGGGGCCTGGGTGGCTCAGCTGTTAAGCGTCTGCTTTCGGCTCAGGTCATGATCCCAGGGTCCTGGGATCGAGTCCCACATCAGGCTCCCTGCGAGGCGGGAAGCCTGCTTCTCCCTCTCCCACTCCCCCTGCTTGTGTTCCCTCTCTCGCTGTGTCTCTCTCTGTCAAATAAATAAAATCTTTAAAAAAAAAAGTAAACTACATATTAAATTTAATAAATTATAATTAATAATAAAATTATTTAACTTAATTGCATTTAATTCCTCCTTTCATTGCATCTATTCCTTTATACAATCCATTCTCTTCAGTCAATGGCTCCTTCCAACAGAAGAATGTAAATCTTATCTGTTAGTGTGTTTTACTGTTTATCTAATGTCATTATTTTAGAATATTTGGTTTCTTCCCAAATTCACATATTACTTCTATCACTAACAAAGTCACACATCAATATGTTAATTAAATGCTATATTAATTATAATATTCATACAAAAATACATTAATCAAGACAAGGAAATTATTCTCGGAATGTGATTATTAAAACACTATGTTATGACCTTAAAGTTATAGACTTCAGGTTCAAATCTTTAATATTGAAGCATCTTCCTTAAAAGACTGAAAAATAATATGTGTTTCTATGCGCTAATATTCTGTGAAATCTGCTCAGCTGAGCCTGTAAAAGATGAAATGTGATGTGCAGAGCTAAGAAGTTTCAAAACATCTTACCTTCTATCCACACACGAACTTCAGTAGGAGAGGATGTCACAGTAGGATCTTGTTGAAGAAGGTGAAATGTTTGTGCCATGTTGCAGAATGGATACATAGAGAAAATCCTCTGGCGTTCAATGTTTAAGGCTTAGATAATCTGAGTAGCTAAGAATGAAATAACAGAACTTAATCAGGTTCAGGCATTATCAATTCATACAGACTGCATTATATTAGCATATGCTGTCAGGTGTGGGAGTTGGGTATAAAATAGTCCACCATTAATTAAATAATGAATATGTATTGCACAACTCTTTAGTAAAATACAAAAACTCAAATATAAATCTGAATGAAATACTGATACAATACAATGGGGATGAACACTGGAAACATGCTAGGCGAATGAAGACAGACACATAAGGTGTCTGATTACATTTAGTTGAAAAATTCAGTATAGGTAAACTCATAGACACAGAAAGATTAGTGGTTGCCAGGAGCTGGGGGGAGACAGGGAAGAGGGACTGTTTAATGGGTACAGGGCTCCCTTTTGGGGTGATGAAATGTTTTGGAACTAGATAAAAGTGATGGTTGTACAATATAGTGAATATATTAAGTACCTCTTAATTGCAGACTTTAAAATGGTTAATTTTGTTACATAAATTTTACCTCACTGAGATAAAATGTAAAAGGCAAAAAATTAAATAAATAAACCTGACACCACTTCTGCCCGAAAAGAATTGTGAACCTATTAAGAAGGATCAAAAGCACATGAATAGCATCGTTAATTAGCTTGAGACAAGTACTAAACAGAAAAAGTGCTAAGGAGTTTATGTTTAACTGCAAGGAAAAAAGAGAGCTTCATGCAGCAGGTGACATCTGAGTCAAGGCAAAGACTAGACAGAAAAGAACCTTGAGAGAAAAATAATATCTTCCCTACCTAAATCAGGAGTGTCTTGTGAGACCCAAGAAAAGAAAAAAAAATTGGGAAGGAGAATGTTTTTTAAAATGTGAAACAGGGGCACCTAGGTGGTGCAGTCGATTAAGCATCAGACTCTTGGTTTCAGCTCAGCTTATGATCTCAGCGTCCTGGGATCTAGCCCAGCTTAGGGCCCGATGCGCAGTAGGGAGTCTGCTTGAGATTCTCTCTCTCTAATCTTCCCCCAGCTCGCACTCTCTCCCTCCCTCTCTCTCTAAAATAAATAAATAAATCATTTTTTTAAAGTAAAACATTCATTATGGAAATGTGACTCATTATTAGTCCTGGTTTTAAAACTCCAATTTGTTGCTGCTTGCAGTTTTCCTATCTGTTGAAACCAAGATACAAAGGACGCATTAATGACAATTTAAGAAGTAGTATTGTGTAATTGTGATAATGCTATTAGAATCAATGGTTCTCCCCTTCCATTTACCATCTTTAAACTAAATTGTATGACCTTGTATGTAGAAATGCTTTACAAATGTAAATCATTGATGTTCACGTTAAACAAAAGGTCTATAATCACAGCTAAATCCATTCCTGAAAAAAACTTAAACATGGGCAGCACTTTCCCAGCCTAAATAAGTATGACCAAATCAGATGAGTGGTGCTGCCATGTTTTACTTTACTTAACCAATGAACTCAGACCCTGCCTTTCACAGCCACTTTTTCAACTAATACAGCATATTTGTGTCTACCTTTCTTTATCTTGCCCTGAAAGAAAACTGAACTTGAAACTGAATATCTTTTAAACTGCAGAAATGACAACAGGTGCTTTCTAGAGCAGCACTGTCCAACAGAACTTTCTGTAATATTGGAATATTGGCTATTTAACATTTACATTACTTCTGGAATCCACCTAAAAGACTTTTTTCTTCCTTTCTCTCTGTTCGGTCTTTACAGTTTTCATTGCTTTCTTCCTTTAATTTCAGTTCAGAGGACTACTGCCTGTTTTCTTCTCTTGTAGTTCCATATAGCTGTTTATGCAAAATATTCACCAAGGTGTTCCATCTCAGCTTTAAAAGAGCCCCTCCCCCCCAAAAAGAAACGGAGGAAAACAAAACTGCCAAAATAAACACTAAAAAATAAATAAAAATTAATAATCTAAGATAGTAGTGAAAAATTTCCTTCCTCAAGACTTCAGTGTCTATTCTTACGAATATTGACTAGCTTTAAATAAATTTTTTCCATACATTTCTTTATGTTGAAAGGCTTGGGTCTATCACCTATGTAGGGTGACAAACTAGATGCTAAATTGTTCCTAATTGTTAGCATTTTAATTAAGCCTAATGTATTTTAAACGCACAACCACAGAAGTCCTATTATCCATTTCCTAGACAATAAAGTGTTAAGACTTAAACAAAAAAATTCTAAACTAAATCATCAGATGTTCTGAGCATGGTGGATTTCTTTTTCCATAAGAGAATAACACAAAATAATGTTGAGATGGATTACTATATTATTACTACAGAGAATCATTGACTCAGGGTATTTAAAAAAACAGAAGTGATATCTGTTCGAATTCGACGGTTGGAATAGCCGCCACCAGCTAAAATTCTATGGGAAGTTTTCCTCATGTTTGAGCTGAAGTCAGCCTTTTCTGAACTCTCGCCCCTACTCCCTATTTTTGTCCTAGCTCTGCCTCACGCTGTTCCTGTGAAGGAGTCTCTAGAGACTTTTACCACAGAGAGCATCGTCCAATCTACTGCCCAGTCCCAATGAGTTGTCAGTTGGCCAATCTAACCGTCCCGCACACCCTTTCTCCCTCTTGTTTTCCATAGGACAGTTTCCCAGCGCTGTCCTCACCCAAAGGTCTGCCATTAGTCTATCAGGACCTACACCTGCACAATGTGGGGTTTGGAACTGAGATTCAAGCCCAAAGCGGCCTTACCACCTGAGTCTGGGGGGACCAGGGGCCGCTCGGTCACCCTTACACTATCCCTGCCCCTCTGTCCAGGCAGTCCAAGTAGGCCTCCTCCTATCCAGGGATAATGGCGTTCCGGTCAGACAGCGTCGCCATTTTAGGCTTTAAAAGGGATGCTCCTCAGAAAAGTAAACGCCTCCCTCTACAGCCCCACGCGAGGGCTACAGTAAACATTCTTGCTACTTGCCTCTTTCCGTACCCTGTCAGGCCCGAAGCCGCGGAGACAGGATCCCCTCAGACACCAATCTGGCGGCTGGATCTGGTTAGGATAGTTCCCAGTAGCCCCATGCTGTGCGCGCGGGTAAACGCTCGCTCCAAAGCCTGGCGCGTTTCTGGGGGTTGCTGGTGACGTAGCTCTTGCCCTACGCCGCAGAGGGGAGGGGGGCGGTTCGTGGGAAGCTGGTCTTCATCCTTTCCCACCCGTAATACCTGTTGAAAGTTTGTTTCCCTTGTGATACTGCCCAAATACCGGTGGTTGTGCTGTAAGGATTCTCTTGAAAAGATTAAACACATACACAAAGTAAATATGAATTCAAGGAAAGAAGAAAACTAACCTGGAGGCAACAAGTGGTCACAGATTTCTCAATAAAAGAGACATTTGCTGGAATGCTGAGCTGAAGACAAGCCCCTCACTGGTGTTCATGAGAAATCCACTTTTTTTTCTTTTTTTTTTTAAGATTTTATTTTTTTATCTGAATTCTGTTATTGATGACATTGTCTCCTATTGTTCTCATCTATTGATTATGCCATTTCTTAATTCTATGTTTACTTTCCTCACTACAGAAATAAAATAGAATTACTCTTCATTCCTCCCCCTGTGTTTATAACTAGCTCCTGAATAACTGATTTTATATACAGATACAGACAAGAATTTAGATCTGCGTCACTACATAACAGAACTTCCAAACTTCTTTTTCTTTTTTTTTTTTGATATAGTGTTCTATGATTCATTGTTTGTGCATAACACCCAGTGCTCCATGCAGAACGTGCCCTCTTTAAGGCTAACCCATCCTCCCAACCCCTCCCCTCTAGAACCCTCAGTTTGTTTTTCAGAGTCCATTGTCTCTCATGGTTTGTCTCCCCCTCCAATTTCCCCCCTTCATTCTTCCCCTCCTGCTATCTTCTTCTTTTTTTCATAACATATATTGCATTATATGTTTCAGAGGTACAGATCTGTGATTCAACAGTCTTGAACAATTCACAATGCTCATCATAACACATACCCTCCACAAAGTCTATCACACAGCCACCCCATCCCTCCCACCACCCCCACTCCAGCAACCCTCAGTTTGTCTCCTGAGATTAAGAATTCCTCATATCAGTGAGGTCATATGATACATGTCTTTCTCTGATTGATGTATTTCGCTCAGCATAACACCCTCCACTTCCAACCACGTCATTGCAAATGGCAAGATCTCATTCCTTTTGATGGCTGCATAATATTCCATTGTATATATATACCACTTCTTCATCCATTCATCTGTCGATGGACATCTTGGCTCTTTCCACAGTTTGGCTATTGTGGACATTGCTGCCATAAACATCAGGGTGCACATACCCCTTCGGATCCCTACATTTGTATCTTTGGGGTAAATACCCAGTAGTACAATTGCTGGATCGTATGGTACCTCTATTTTCAACTTTTTGAGGAACCTCCATACTGTTTTCCAGAGTGGCTACACCAGCTTGTATTCCCACCAACAGTGTAGGAGGGTTCCCCTTTCTCTGCACCCCCACCAACATCTGTCGTTTCCTGACTTGTTAATTTTAGCCATTCTGACTGGTGTGAGGTGCTATCTCACTGAGGTTTTGATTTGGATTTCCCTAATGCTGAGTGATGTTGAGCACTTTTTCATGTGTCTGTTGGCCATTTGGATGTCTCCTTTGGGAAAATATCTGTTCATATCTTCTGCCCATTTCTTGATTGGATTATTTGTTCTTTGGGTGTTGAGTTTGATAAGTTCTTTATAGATTTTTGATACTAGTCCTTTATCTGGTATGTCATTTGCAAATATCTTCTCCCATTCAGTTGGTTCTCTTTTGGTTTTGTGGACTGTTTCTTTTGCTGTGCAAAAGCTTTTTATCTTGATGAAGTCCTAATAGTTCATTTTTGCCCTTGCTACCCTTGCCTTTGTCAATGTTTCTAGGAAGAAGTTGCTGCGACTGAGGTGGAAGAGGTTGCGGCCTGTGTTCTCCTGTAGGGTTTTGATGGACTCCTGTCTCACATTTTGGTCTTTCAACCATTTGGAGTCTATTTTTGTGTGAGGTAAGGAAATGCTTTTTCTGCATCTATTGAGGGGATCATATGATTCTTGTTCTTTCTTTTGTTAATGTATTGTATCTCGTTGATTGATTTGCAGATGTTGAACCATTCTTGCAGCCCAGGGATAAATCCCACTTGGTCGTGGTGAATAATCCTTTTAATGTACTGTTGGATCCTATTGGCTAGTATTTTGGTGAGAATTTTTGCATCCATGTTCATCAAGGATATTGGTCTGTAATTCTCCTTCTTGATGGGGTCTTCGTCTGGTTTTGGGATCAAGGTAATGGTGGCCTCATAAAATGAGTTTGGAAGGTTTTCCTTCCATTTCTATTTTTGGGAACATTTTCAGGAGATTAGGTATTTATTCTACTTTAAATGTTCAGTAGAATTCCTCTGGGAAGCCATCTGGCCCTGGGCTTTTGTTTGTTGGGAGATTTTTGATGACTGCTTCAATTTCCTTAGTGGTTATAGGTCTGTTCAGGTTTTCTATTTCTTCCTGGTTCAGTTTTGGTAGTTGATACATCTCTGGGAAAGCATCCATTTCTTCCAGATTATCTAATTTGCTGGAATATAGTTGCTCATAATATGTTCTTATAATTGTTTGTATTTCTTTGGTGTTGGTTGTGATCTCTCCTCTTTCATTCATGATTTTATTTATTTGGGTCATTTCTCTTTTCTTTTTGATAAGTCTGCCAGGGGTTTATCAATCTTGTTAATTCTTTCAAAGAACCAGCTCCTAGTTTTGTTGATCTGTTCTACTGTTCTTTTGGTTTCTATTTCATTGATTTCTGCTCTGATCTTTATGATTTCTCTTCTCCTGCTGGGTTTAGGCTTTATTTGCTGTTTTGTCTCTAGCTCCTTTAGGTGTAGGGTTAGGTTGTGTATTTGAGACCTTTCTTGTTGATTGAGAAAGGCTCATATTGCTATATACTTTTCTCTTAGGACAGACTTTGCTGCATCCCAAAGATTTTGAACAGTTGTGTTTTCATTTTCATTGGTTTCCATGAATTTTTTAAATTCTTCTTTAATTTCCTGGTTGACCCATTCATTCTTTAGTAGAATGCTCTTTAGCCTCCACGTATTTGAGTTGTTTCTGAATTTCCTCTTGTGACTGAGTCCTAGTTTCAAAGCATTGTGGTCTGAAAATATGCAGGGAATAATCCCAATCTTCTAGTACTGGTTGAGACCTGATTTCTGTCCTAGGATGTGATCTATTCCGGAGAATGTTCCATGGGCACTAGAGAAGAATGTGTATTCCATTGCTTTGGGGTGGAATGTTCTGAATATGTCTGTGAAGTCCATTTGGTCCAGTGTGTCATTTAAAGTCTTTATTTCCTTGTTGATCTTTTGCTTAGATGGTCTGTCCATTTCAGTGAGGGGGGTGTTAATGTCCCCCACTATTATTGTATTGTTGTCAATGTGTTTCTTTGCTTTTGTTATTAATTGGCTTATATAATTGGCTGCTCCCATGTTAGGGGCATAGATATTTACAATTATTAGATCTTTTTGTTGGATAGACCCTTTAAGTAGGATATAGTGTCCTTCTTCATCTCTTATTATAGTCTTCAGTTTAAAATCTAATTTGTCTGATATAAGAATTGACACCCCAGCTTTCTTTTGGTGTCCATTAGCATGGTAAATTGTTTTCCACCCCCTCACTTTCAATGTGGGCGTGTCTTTGGGTCTAAAATGAGTCTCTTGCAGACAGCATATTGATGGGTCTTGTTTGTTTATCCAATCTGATAGCCTGTGTCTTTTGATTGGGGCATTTAGCCCATTCACATTCAGGGTAACTATTGAAAGATATGAATTTAGTGCCATTGTATTGCCTGTAAGGTGACTGTTACTGTATATTGTCTGTATTCCTTTCTGGTCTATGTTGCTTTTAGGCTCTTTGCTTAGAGGACTCCTTTCAATATTTCTTGTAGGGCTGGTTTCGTGTTTGCAAATTCCTTTAGTTTTTGTTTGTCCTGGAAGATTTTTATCTCTCCTCTTTTCAATGACAGCCTAGCTGGATATAGTATTCTTGGCTGCATATTTTTCTCGTTTAATGCTCTGAATATATCATGCCAGTCCTTTCTGTCCTGCCAGGTCTCTGTGGATAGGTCTGTTGCCAATCTAATGTTTGTACTACTATAGGTTACATATCTCTTCCCCCGAGCTGCTTTCAGGATTTTCTCTTTGTCTCTGAGAGTTGTAAGTTTTACTAATAGATGTCGGTGTATTGACCTATTTTTATTGATTTTGAGAGGGGTTCTCTGTGCCTCCTGGATTTTGATGCCTCTTTCCTTCCCCACATTAGGGAAGTTCTCTGCTATAATTTGCTCCAATATACGTTCTGCCCCTCTCTTTCTCTTTCTTCTTCTTCTGGGATCCCAATTATTCTAATGTTGTTTCGTCTTAGGGTATCGCTTATATCTTGAATTCTGCCCTCATGATCCAGTAGTTGTTTATCTCTCTTTTTCTCAGCTTCTTTATTTTCCACCATTTGGTCTTCTATATCACTGATTCTCTCTTCTCCCTCATTTATCCTAGCAGTTAGCGCTCCCATTTTTGATTGCACCTCATTAATAGCCTTTTTTATTTCGACTTGGTTAGATTTTAGTTCTTTTATTTCTCCAGAAAGGGTTTCTTTAATAACTTCCATGCTTTTTTCAAGCACAGCTAGGATCTTTAAAAATCATGATTCTGAACTCTAGGTCTGACATTGTACTAATGTCCGTATTGAGTACGTCCGTGGCAGTTGGTACTACCTCTTGTTCTTTTTGTTGAGGGATTTTTTCCATCTTGTCCTTTTGTCCAGAGGAGAATAGATGAATGAGAAAACAAAATGCTAACAGGCTAACAACGTCCCCAGAAAATATACACTAGACAAATCAGAAAAGACCTGAAACCTGGGGAAAAGAAGAAAAAAGAGAAAGAAAAAGATCAAAACAAAAACAGAACAAAACAAAAAAAAACCAGAATATGATCAAATATGATCAGGCTGGTGCATAGATCAGTGCCACACACTAGATTTTGGGTATATTTTGGTCTGTTAGAAGAAAGTGCCTCCCAAAATTTTAAAGAAAGAAAAACTTATATATGTAGAAAAATAAGGGTTGATACAATGAAGGGATGGAATATGACTGTAAAGATGAAAATTATAAAAAATTTTATAAAAGGAATTGATAAGAAGTTGTTTCAAAAAAGAAAGAAGAGGATTTAAGAAAAAAAGAAAAGCAAAGGGAGAGAATGTGATCAGGCAGGACACTGAAACAAAGCCATACACTAGAGATTTAGGGTATATTTTGATCTGTTAGGAGAAACTGTATCTCAAAATTTTAAATAGAGAACAGCTTATCTATATATGCCAAAAATAATGGTAACTACTATGAAGGGATAGAATATGACTCTAAAAATGACAAAAAAATTTTTTAAAAAAGGGATTGATAAGATGTTGGTTGAAAAAGGAAAAAAGAAAAATTTAAAAAAAAGACAGTTAAAAAAATTAACTTTGAAAGACTAAAGAATCATGGTAAAAAAGCCATGAATTATATGTGCACTATTCCCCTAGCTCTGGAGTTCTGCTGTTTTCATTGATCGGTAAACTTGGTCTTGGCTGGCTGTTCTTGCTGATCTCCTGGGGGAGGGGCCTGTTGCCGTGGTTCCCAAATGTCTTTGCTGGAGGCGGAATTTGCCCTGCCCTTGCCTGGTCTGGGCTAAGTAATCTGCTCCGGTTTGCTCTCGGGAGCTTTTGTTCCCTGCATGCTTTTGGTACAGCTTTGGAGGATGAGAGTGAAAATGGCGGCCTCCCAATCTCCGCCCCGGAGGAGCCAAGAACTCAGGGCCCTGCTCCTCAGTAAGGCCCCAGAGAAAGGCAGTCAATCACTCCTGTCTCCCCAGTCTCCGGCCGCACTCCATGCTCACCTGGCCCGTGACTGAGTGTTTCTATCTCTGGCACACAACCCCATGTGGAGTCTCCAAACCCAGCAGATCCCTGCGGCGTGCTTCTGCACCGCTCCTCCCAGGGGAGGAATGTGAGTCTTCCCGGATCTGCCATGTGTTGGGTCCCTGCTGGAAGAGCAGTGGCCTGAGTATGCCGCAGATCACGGTTTATGGGAACCCCGAGCTGAGAGCCCGTGCCTCGGCTCCGTCTCTGCAGCCAGCTTCCCTGCTCCGATACCTGGGAGCTCTGCCGCACTCAGGCACCCCCGGTCTTTCTGTGACCCCGAGGGTCCTGAGACCACACTGTCGCACGAGGCTTCCACACCCCGCTTAGTCATTGGAGCAACGTCCCTCAGTGGAGTCGACTTCTAAATGTTCTGATTTTGTGCTCCATGTCTCTATCACATGCCAGAAGCAACTGACAGAGGCCCCCTCCCCCTCCGCCTATCCTCCCGAATATCGTCTCGGATTTACTTCTCCGCATGTCCTACCTTCCAGAAAGTGGTCGCTTTTCTGTTCAGGGAGTTGTTGCTATTCTTTTCTTCAATCTCCTGTTGAGTTCGTAGGTGTTCAGAATGTTTTGATCCCTATCTAGCTGAATTCCTGGGACCAGGTGAAATTAGGTCTCCTACTCCTCCGCCATCTTGCTCTGCCCCCTAAAATTTTATTTTTTTAAGTAATCTCTGCACCCAACTACAATCCAGAGATTGAGTGGCATGCTTCACTGTCTGAGCCAGCCAGGTGCCCCTTTTCTTAATGTAACTTTATAGACCATAAAACTGAGGCCCAGACTTGGGGGTGGGGAAAGACTAGAATTAGGATCTCTAGCAGGCTTACATTCTCAGATTACTTCAAGTAGCTCCCACTTTGATGTGCCATTGATTTAGATAATGCCAGTTTAAAAGTGGACTTGAAGTAGTACTCCATGTTCAAAATGAAATTTAAAATAGTTTGTTTCATTTGAACACAAATTATCACCAGAACACTGCATTCCTTGACGTTGTGAGTTTGTGAACCCCATTTTAACCAAAGCTGAAATTATTCTCTCATGCTATTGTAGTACTCCTCAACATCATACCTATACTGTTTTTGAAGCTGTGAGCCCAGATATGGTACCATAATAGGTGAATGCATTGTGTTTAAAGTCCTTTATCAAAGCAAACATCTAAAAGCAGTAACAAACTAAATCAAAATTTCTATAAATAGTCCTATTCCCTGGAAAACATTTCCCTAGGCATTCCATACCACCACAGGAGGCCATCTAGCCCACCAACTAGAATAATCAAATGCTAAATGTAGCTGGAATGAACCCGAAAAATAATTTTATCTAATTCTTTCATTTACAATTGAGGAAACTGAGCCCCAGGTAGAAGAGATATTTTTTAAGTTACACAACAATTTAGTGCCGGAACTAGAAAAAGAGCCCAGGTATCTGAACTTTAGTGGTCCTTCCACCAAACCCCATACATACCAAAATTAAATGGCATCTCAAGCAAATGGAGAAAGTTTTGGGAAGAAGTCACACAAAGTTTTTGTCTCCCAAGATTTAGACACAAGAAGGGGTGAGAAAAATAAAATGAAACAACCAAAAAACACCCAAACACACTCTAATGATGAGAAAGGAAAGCAGGGGATGATGAATGGGAAGAGGTAGAAGCAATAGTTTTAAGTAATCTCTGCACCCAACTACAATCCAGAGATCGTGTGGCATGTTTTCACTAGAAAACAGTGAGTTTTTTACAAGTGTGAGCATCCATGAATCACTCTGGCCACGTGAAATTATTAGAATCAGCAAACAGGGTAAAAGATTTTGGCTCACATCCACTTTTACAAAGACAGATATTTGCCATTTTAATCAGCTGTCTCAAAGTAGTTTCTCTCCTGTTTGCTCAACCACTGAATCTTATACATACTTAATCTTATACTATACAAATTTAAGTAATTATCATTATGATTATGGTTATAATTAACATAACTTCTGTATTCGTGCAAAAACTATCTCTCTGGTAGTTGAATGTGTCTTTCAAAAGCCTTGTATTTCAGAAGCTAGATTAAGGCTGGCATATCCAAATTGTGGAAATTTTACTTTTTTTGTCATTTAACTAATAGAATATATCCCTTTGGAGTTGAAGCATAACACTTTTATTCCCCAAGGTTTGAACTTTGTACAAATTAATCTGACAAACCAATCTGTGCCAATTTGTTAATATTTGTTGCCAAACTCCATTGGAATATATTTGCAATTTAGCAATAGCTTTGTGTAATGAATGGCAATCAGGGAAACCTGGAAAGGTTTAATTACTCTTCAATTCCTTTTCTGTTTGTTCCTTAAAACTATATATATACATACATATATATAATACATGCATAAATAAATGTAATATATTAATATATTAAATTGTTCAGAATGGCTAAAATTAACAACACAAGAAACAATAGGTGGGGATGTGAAGAAAGGGGAACCCTCTTACACTTTTGGTGGGAATGCATACTGATGCAGTCACTGTGGAAAACAGTACAGAGTTTCCTCAAAAAGTTAAAATTAAAACTACCCTAGGATCCAGCAATTGCACTACTATTTACCAAAAGAATACAGAAATACAATAATTCAAAGGGATATATGTACCCCAATGTTCATAACAGCATTATCTACAATAGTCAAATTATGGAAATAGCCCAAGTGTCCATTGACTGATGAATGGATAAAGAAGAAGTGGTATATATATATATATATATATATATATATATATATATATATATATATTGGTGGTATATATATATATATATATAATATTATTCAGCCATAATAAGAATGAAATCTTGGGGTGCCTGGGTGGCTCAGTCGTTGAGCATCTGCCTTTGGCTCAGGTAATGATCTCGGGGTCCTGGGATCGAGCCCCGCATCAGGGTCCCTGCTCCGCAGGAAGCCAGCTTCTCCCTCTCCCACTCCCCCTGCTTGTGTTCCCTCTCTAGCTGTGTCTCTCTGTCAAATAAATAAATAAAATCTTAAAAAAAAGAATGAAATCTTGCCAATGGCAATGACATGGTTGGAGCTAAAGAGTATTATGCTGAGTGAAATAAGTCAGAGAGAAAAAAATACCATATGATTTCACTCATATTTGCAATTTAAGAAACAAAAAAAATGAACAAAGGGGGGAAAAGAGACAGAGGCAAACCAAGAAACAGGCTCTTAACTATAGAGAACAAACTGATGGTTATCAGAAGGTAGGTGGGTGGGGGGGATGGGTTAAATAGGTGATGGAGATTAAGGAGTGCAGTTGTCATCATGAGAACCCAGCGTTGTATGTAAGTGTTGAATCACTAAATTGTACACTTGAAACTAATATTACACTGTATTTTAACTAACTGGAATTTAAATAAAAACTTTTTAAAAAGTTCATGTACTTACAAATGCTTTTAATTATAAATATTTATAATATATATAATAAAAAACAAATAACGAAAAATACAGGAGTAAGCTTCTGAATATCGTGTCACAGATTTCAAATGGCTTTCAAATGTATTTTCTCATTTCCTTCCAGTGATATACTATTTGCCAGAAAACAAGACTAAATTCTTATGAGTACATAGCCACTGCTATGTTTTGTTACAAAGACAGTTAAATTCATGGCTTGATAATAACTATTAATTAACAAGTAATAAAAGTCAATAATTCATCTTGATGAATATTACAACTACATCATATTTGGTGAGTTTCATATTACTACTATGGAGTATTTGCAAAGAATCTCTGGCACAATTTCCATTATAATAAACATAACAAATATTAGTATAGAAGGTACAGCTTCCCAAGCTTCTCAGAGACATTATTGATTTGCCATTTTCAATATATTATCTCATAAATAGAATAGTTTGCTTTTTTTCTGTCTCTTCTACTTCATGTGCAAAATATTGCCAAATAGTAGGACAGGAGTAAGGTGCTAGTAGCAAATTTCCTTATTTTACTAAGATATAAATGAAATCATGAATCCAATTTAACTGTGTAATCATACTTGGTTCATATTTCCCATTTCCTTTTTTTGTAATACTCAGGTGCCTCAGATAAGATACACCTCTGATTGTGTTAAGCAGGAAAGATTCCATTAAAAAATAAATATGTCAGTTATAAAGTCCTGTTTCCCAAACATTTAACCTTGAAATTTAGTATTTACAATAAAATTCATTTCTCCAGATTACAAACTCACAAACATCCTTCAGAGAATCTAAATAGAGCATGTTAATTGATCCTTTAACTCCTAAAATATCTATTCTTCATCCTTACAATATAAGCTAATATAAGCACTAGCAACAAAAGCACCTCATTTTCTTTCTTTATTATTTTCTTCACTGAACCCCCCCCATACAAGTCAGGCACAGTTGATTACTGGGATTTGATTATATATTTATAAGAATGACTCATCTATGAATAAGCAGCAGGTTGTTACGTTCAGGATGGAATTTAAACAACACTGACTCTTAAAAGCAAGAGAGCTCACCACCAAGTGTGTACTCTGGGAGCAGTCTCCAAATCCAACCTATTCCCCTAAGCTACAGCCTTCAGCCACCTACTGGTCTTGCTATCCTTGACATCATTTGCTGTGCTGTAGCAGCACCCAATCACATGAGAGGTGCATGGGAAGGGATATGTAGCAAATACCTTACAAATCATCTCCTGCCTTTGTGTGATACCATGTGAGCTGCAAAGCATCTTTATATATGTCATTTGAGCCCCACAGAAAATTGTTGAAAATGATTGAGAGGAGAGACTATTATATACATCAGAATATGAGAAAACTGAAACTCAGTGGTTTAAATAATTTACCGAGTACAGCACTACTAGCTAAATAGAAGGGCTGATACTTGAACCTAGAATGTCAAACTTATAAGTCTTAGTGTTCTCTCTACTATCCCTCAAATGGGGATATCAGTGATTTTTAATGATATTTTACACATTTTGTTGCAATCATTTCAATTCTACCTTCGGAGATTAATGTACAATTAATTGCATATCACAAGCACAAGATTTGGTTGTCTGGACAAAAATACACTATTGTGACTCCAACCCTAACTGTCCAAAAATTCCTTCTCTGTCCCCCATATATGTGCATATTATGGAAAGTTCTGTATGTACGTATAAATGTATGAGAATTGACAGAACTTTCCATAATTAAAAAGAGAACTGTTAACAAAAACCTGGCTGAGTGGTATTTGAGTGTAGTAGCCCAGGTATATCAAGGAAGCCAAAGGAATAAAAAAGATTTAAAGTAATTGTGTTTATTCTTCAAATAGGAAAAGGCATTGGATATATTTTTTTAGTGGTCACTGATGAACTTGGAGTGGTAGAAGTGGAATTCAAACTGCAATCACTAGCAATAAAAATAATAATAGCCACAATTATTAAGCACCTACTCCATGCTACGAACCGCACTACCATTTATTTAATTTTAAACATAAAAATATAACATACATTATAATATATATACAAAAGAGGGCATATGTCATTAGTGTAGAGGTCAATGAGTTTTCCAGAACTGAACATGCCTATATAATTGTACCAAGATCAAAAAGTAGAACATTACTCACACTAAGAACTTTTTAAAAGTATTTCATTCTTACAACAATTCAATGAGGTAGTTATTCTTGTTCCCATTTTTTAATATGAGAAAACTGGTTCAGAGATGTTCACATGTTCAAGATTACCCAGTTTGTAAATAATAGAGAGGGGTTTGGAGTATTTTCCTCTACCTGCAAAGTTCATGCCACACATGCTTTTTAAAAGTTTAACAACAATATGAAGGATAGATACAGGACTAAAATTTGAGTAACCAGTAGAGCTGAGGGAAGATTTGAAAGGAGATGATCCCTGAGGATAGTTGCAGACTAAGGGGAAGGAATTAGTGGAGAGGAAATGATCAAAGATACAAGAAAAAGAAAAGTTAGGTTGCTAAAGAAATGGGAGATACAGGGTTAACCAAGAAAAACAGAAACATGTTCTTTTACAACTGAAGGAAAGGAGAATGAAGATATGGGGAAATACTGAGATGGAGTAGAGATTGTAGAAGCAAGAGAGTCCAGCTGTATTAAGAATAGGAAGCACAAGGGTAAGGTGAAGTTTTAAGTATCGTTTCAGGCAAAACCCATGCTTTAATTAAAGTGAGACAGTGGAAGAAATATAATAATCAGCCAACATTTATTGAACACAAAATATTACAGGCACTCTTCTAAGTGATTTACATATTTTGACTCATCTAAGCCAATAAACAACTCTGTAATATAGGAACTAATGGTCTCCATATTTTATAGATCATGAAACTGAGGTTAAGTATCCAGCTTAAGTTCACATTAAAAAAACTAATAAGTGGTAGATTCAGAATTTGAACCCAAGCAATCTGGTTCCAGATTCCTTGCACGTAGATATGGAAGTGTTTGTTCACAAGAAAACAAGAGTGTCAAACACACAATAGATGAGCTATCAGAAAAGTGGATGGGTGAGGTAGGAGGAGGGACATATGAATAAGTAGAATTTAATTCAATTAGGTATAGAGTCCTGAACTGAAGTCTCAGTATGGCACTTACCAGATGTGTTCTAGTAAGCATAGAGAATGTATAAATTATCCCAGTGAGAACTACTCTGCAGAAGGCCTATGTGCTACTAATTCTAGAAATCATTATTATGTGACTAAGTGTAGAATCTTTCATGTTTTGAAATCAAGAGCATTAATCTGAGATAAATCTCCCAATTCCTCTTTTTACCACCTTAACACCCTTGGTTTTTAAATCCTCCACCAGAAATAGAGTACATATGCAGGTTGTGAGAATCTCTGTATATAGTGTCAAATGAGGGACATGTAAAACACACATCAATCCTCAAATTCCCTGGTAGCTAATAGCCTGTCACATTGGGCAACATTTTCAATCCCTCCTATGGCTTAATACCCAAATGTAAAGGTCCAGAGAATGACAGATTGAATATCATTTGTGCTCATTAACAATTTACTGGTGGTTTATCAATTTCCTAGCCAAGAGATTGAGGCAGAGGACATTAAAGTTTCAGTATGATAAGTGGTAAAAGGAAAAATCTACCAGGAAAAGATACAGAACTTCAGATATTACATAAACAGAAAGGTGGGAAGTTGGGATTAAGACAGACTTGTCCTATTTCTCAACTTGACCAAACAGCCAGTCTTATGCTTTTGCTTTGCCATCCATCAATTTGTGCTCTTTCAAATTTCAGCACAATTCCTTCAAAAGAAAAGCTTGGTGTTTGCTCTGGCTTCTTTCCTGAGTAAATATGTTCTACTATCAGACAAATCAGATTCCCTCCTCAAAAACTACACTGCAAAATATTAAGGGAGAGAGGCTAATGTCAAAATAGCAAAGCTCAAAAATATCTGAAGGGAAATACATATAGCTTTGCTGAACACTTACCATACTTTGCAAGTCCAAATCCTGCAAAAATACTCCCCATCTATTTGTAAAGAAAGTTTCCAAATTTCTTAGTGGCTCAGTGTCATGAGAAAATACTATAATCACCATAGCAAAAGTAGTTACACATAAGGGAAAACTGGCTGCATTCTCAAAATTCTTTGTTCACTAAGGAAATGCCTTGATATCTATAATAACTTCAGAAACCACAAGTGTGTATGCATGGGGACAGCAGATACCTTATAGAATTTCAGTAATAGTACTTTTTCCTATTCTAAAGGCCAAGTGATTCCTGACCAAGAATATGACTTTACCTGTTTCTTTACTATACAAAATAGTGATTTGTCTGTTCAAATAAGATACTTAAAAAGTCTTTGACATGGTGCACTGATTTCTGAATGGACAGATTTAAAAAATACTTCATTGCATTATTATTTTTCTTGGTGGTTGTAAATGGAGGTTTGACTGTGTTGATTTATACTATATTGAAAATTCCTGCATTAGCCTGAAAAAAACACTAAGAGCCTTATATCCACTTGCTTCTGGAACTGGCAAATGAATCTTCTCAACCTTCATATCATCTAAAGTATTTCATGGGTCCAAGTGTCTGTTTTTCCTTTTAGAAACTCAAAAGTTTTATTCCTGCTTTATTGCTTAATTGTCTTTGTCAAGTCATTTAAAATTTCTGAGCCTCAATTTCTTCATCTGCAAATTTGGGCTAAGAGCACTTTAAAGTGCTGCTTTGAAGATCAAATTAGTGCTAATTTGAAAATCAAATTACATAATTTATGAGAAAATGTTTTGTATAGTAAATGTAAGGTGAATCATTTCATAGGAATACTACACAAACAAAAGTTTTTTTTAAAAAAAACTAGTTGCCCATTCTTGTTTAACAACATTAGAAAGAAAAAAAGGAAAACTTTGTTTTTCATATCATAAAACAAACATGACGGAATGACCTTTAATATTTTTTCTGCCTTTATACAAAGAGGAAACTGAACAGGGACATTTAGAAAGGAGTGTTCAACCCTGAATTGTCCCTCTCATGTACAAGCCCCTAATGAGCCTCATTAAGGAAAAGGAATAAACACACAGATAAGAGTAGATTGCTCATCACAGTCTAGTTTTTATACTGACCACCTGGCTGATGGTTTTTATAATAATTCAACATTTTGCAGTAGTAGTACTTGGCAGAAAAATACTGGCCTTCCTCGAGGGCCTGACAGTTTAACTGGCTACAGAGCTACAATTGGACTGCCTCAAATTACAATGCCATTTCAATTTTCTATTGAGAAAGAGGATGTAATAGAGGAAGGCACAGAAAGGCTAGAAATGAGCCTAGTGGCTGAGAACTCACATCACCTGTTTAATCATGACTGTACTATTTGTAAAATATCCTCATAAGTATCACACCTTAGTTCATGCCAGTGGCACATGGCATATGTTTTCAAGCATCCCAGGCCTATTTTGGACTGGAACAATAAATACTTCATTTTGTTTCTTTATTTGGATGGTAAGAAAAGCCTGGTAAAAACCTAAAAGAAAAGTACCTGTGCCTGAAATTGTGTTGTTAATTCTCTCTCTCTGTCTCTCTCAGTTAAAGGTATTCCATTACGCCTGTGCCTCATTTTGCTACTGAGTCAAATCTATATTTTTGGTCTCAGTTATGACAGTGATATTGCTCTGTGCCCCTTTTTAGAATTCTAAAATTTTATTATTTACTATGGATGATCAAAGAGATAGGGTTTTAAGAGAACTGCAAACTCCTGAGCAATGCACATAAAAGGATACCATATTCTTACATTTATTATTTTGCTCACAATTTAAATTACTGTTTAAAAATGTTATACAAACTGAAGAGTTCACCATGCTGTAATAACACAAAGTAGCTGATTTAATGAAAAGAAAAAAAAAAATTGAAAGGGAGTCACAGCAAGCTTGTTTGATTGGAATGTTAATGAGATCCACTAACATCACCAGTATCTCTGCTCCCTCTTGGACCCTTCCTCATTTATGAGCCACTTTTAAATCAGGGAATTACATTTTAAGGAAAACCATTTACCCAAATTTAATTAATCTGAACGAGAATCAATGTAGCCCTCTTAGTCAGTTTACCAATTGAATTAATTAATTTTATTTTAATTTCTGTTTCTGGATCACCTAGTAGGAATACAGGGATCAAGGAATAATACCAATGAAAAATAAGTCACATTTAGAAAAGAAGTGTTTATATATGAATAGTCATTTTGAAACATGCCTTTCTTCCCAACTGTTCTGCAAATAATCACTGGGATCAATCTGTACCAATTGGAATAACTGGCTTTATATGAAGTTATTACCAGAAGGGGCACAGTTGAAGTGCAGTCCATTTTATTTTCTAAACTCCAACTTGATAACCATATTAAAGTAAACATGTTAATGCTATCAATTTCAGGATAAAATTTGTTTTTATTTCTAACCACAATGTTCAATTATCTTTCATTAAATGTATTTTATAACACAAAACAACATTGCTAATCTACCCTAGGCCTGGGAATCATAAAAATTTGTTGAGATAGTATTTTATAAGTCATGTAATTGTTTTCCTGTATTCTATCTCTATTTTCAAATTAAGCTATGGGTAGGGAGGCAATATAAAGAACACATGCTGTATTTAAGAAATTTTGAGTTCAAACTCCAAGCTTAACATTAAGTTTCTAAGTAACCTTAGATCAGTCATTTAACCTCTCTGTGCCAGTCTGTGTTTCATCTCTAAAATAAGAGGTTTGCATTAGATTATTCTTTATGTGTAACATTCTATGTTTTTTGTTTCATTTTAAGGCTAAATGAAGTCAACAATCAAGCTATTTTAAATGATTATTTACCTCAGCACCCACCACAACCAACAAATGAAACTGGTTATATTTTTCTATTGTTATATGCCAAAAAATTGGACAACCTAGATGAAATGGATAAATTCCTAGAAACAAAAAATCCTAAAACTGAATCAGGAAGAAATAGAAAATTCAAACAGACCAATTACTAGCAACAAAATAGAATCAGTAGTCAAAAAATTCTCAACAAAAAAAGTCCAGGACCAGATGGCTTCACGGAATTCTATCAAACATTTGAAAGTTAATACCTATTTTTCTCAAACTATTCCAAAAAACAGAAGAGGAAGTAATGCTTCCAAATTCATTCTACAAAGCCAGCCATTACCCCAATATAGAAACAAGGTAAAGACACTGGAAAAAAAAAAAAAAGAAAAGGAAACTGTGGGCAGATATATCTGATGAACATAGATGCACAAATCCTCAACAAAGTATTAGAAAACTGAATCCAACAATATATTAAAAAATAATCTATCATGATCAAGTGGATTTATTCCAGAGATCACAAGTCAATCAACATAATATATCACATTACCAAGAGAAAAGATAAAAAACATATGATCATTTCAATAGATCCAGAAAAGGTGTTTGGAAAGTACAACAACCATTCACAATAAAAATCCTCAACAAAGTAAGTTTATAGGGAACATATCTCAATCTAATAAAAGCCATTTATGAAAAACCCACAGCTAACATCATCCTTAATGAGGAAAAACTGAGACCTTTTCCCCTAAGGTCAGAAACAAGACAAGGATGCCCATCCTCACCACTTTCATTCAACATATTATTGGAAGTCTTAACCACAGTAATCAGACTAAATAAATAAATAAATAATATCCAAATTGGTAAGAAGTAAAACTTTTACTATTTGCAGATGACAAGATATATATAAAAAGCCTAAAGACTCCACCAAAAAACTACTAGAATTGATAAATGAATTCAGCAAAGTTGCAGTATACAAAATTAATGTACAGAAATCTGTTTCTAAAGAATTATAGAATAAGTATGTTACCTACTTACCTATAGAATCCCCTTCTAGCACTTTTCCTCCCCTTGTTCCTTGATTCACGTTGGCATGACACTATGACAAAGAAGAAACCACATATCTATCACTACTTGGTTATCTCTGAGAGTGCCTCTGCTTCTAGGTCAGCTTCTATCCAGGAGGCTGTGAAATTCTCTGTCCTCAATAAGGCCCTTCTATTGTCATCACTGACCTTCACCATTGTTATATTGTTCACTGCACTGACCTTCACCATTGCTATATTATTCTCTGCAGTAATAATAACAGCAATAACAACAACAGTAGTAACTTTGAAAGTGTCAACATTGGGTACTTATTATTTGCCAGGCACTGGCTTGAAGACTTTGCATGCTTTATCTCATTTAACTCTCACAGAAAAAAAGATAGGTATGAATGTTTTCCCCTATCTCACAGATGGGGAAACTGAGACTTATAGAAGTTAAGTTACTTGCAAAAAGCAATATTTGGCAGAGCCAGGATTGAAACTGAGAAGGCCCAGGTCCAGAGCCATCATCCTTAGCCATCGGGTCATATTGAATACGCACTGTTATATCTAGCAATGTTTTAGGCACTAAGAGTGTGGGTTCATGAAAATATTTGAAAGAAGCTATGGCCCCTATGATAAAAGAGCATGGAATGTGCAAATACACAGCTATGGGTAACATTATGGAATGCACTAAGTAGTTCAAACTTTTCAGGGTTAAATGCTATTGTAGTACATTTTTAAAGGAAAACACTTTATTAGAATCAGGGCATCACAAATCAGTGAAAAAAAGGAAGGATGATTCAATAAAATTTTATGAAACTATTATTTTAGCTAATTGGAAAAATAATAAAGGGGTATTATTATTCATATCTAATATCAAAATTCATTCTAAATGGATCAAATATTTCAGTAAAAAATATGTAATGAGAAAAATAAGGGTAAATATTTGTCGGATCTAAGATTAGTAAGGTCTTTTTAAGCATAAGAACTCCTGAAGAAGGCTGATGACAAAAGTTTGGTAAGTTTTTTATATGTAAAATGCCATAAACAACATTAAAAGTCAAATGATAAACTGATAAAAAATATTTACAAAAAATATAATGGATTAATATTTCATATAAAAATGTTCTTACATATCAATAATAAAATATTCTAATACATTAGAAAAAATATGAAGAGGCATTGAAAAAATGAAAAAAAATATAGGCCAATACATATACAAAGCAATTTAAATTCAATAATAACAGATATATTATTATGAAAACAATGAAATTGTGTTTTTTCTCTCTCTCTTTTTTTAAGAAACCCTATGCCATTGATGAAATAAACTGAAGATGACACACACACACAAAATGGAAAGATATTTCATGCTCATAGATTGAAAGAACAAATATTACCCAAAGCAATCTACACATTTAATGTAATGGATTGGAAGGACAAATATTATTAAAATATCTATACTACCCAAAGCAATCTATACATTTAATGCAATCCCTATCAAAAACCACCAGCGTTGTTGTTGTTTAGAAAAACAATCCTAAAATTTGTATGGAACCACAAAAGACCCCAAGTAGCCAAAGCAATCATGAAAAAGAAAATAAAACTGGAGGTATCACAATTCTAGTTTTCAAGTTATATTACAAAGCTGTAGTTATAAAAACAGTATGGTACTGGCACAAAAATAGACACATAGATCAATAGAACAGAATAGAGAACCCAGAAATAAGCCCAAAAATATGAGGTCAATTAGTCTTCCATAAAAGCAGAAAGAATATCCAATGGGAAAATGAATGTCTCTTCAACAAATGATGTTGGGAAAACTGGACAGTGACATGCAAGAGAATGAAACTGGATCACTTTCTTACATCATCCACACAGTAAACTCAAAATGGATTAAGGACCTAAATGTGAGACCTGAAACCATAAAAAATCCTAGAAGAGAGCATAGACAGTACTTTCTCTGACATTGGCTGTAACAACAACATTTTTCTAGGTATGTGTCCTGTGACAAGGGAAATAAAAGCAAAAATAAACTATTTGGTATTACATCAAAATAAAAAGTTTCTGCATAGTTAAGGAAACAATCAACAAAACTAAATGGCAACCTACTGAATGGTAGTAGATATTTGCAAATGATAAATCCAATAAAGTGTTAGTATGCAAAATATATAAAGAATTTATAAAACTCAACACCCAAAAACCAAATAATCCCATTAAAAAATGGGCAGAAAACATGAACAGACATTTCTCCAAAGACATCCAGATGGCCAACAGACACATGAAAAGATGCTCAACATCATTCATCATCAGGGAAATGCAAATCGAAAGTACGAGAGATCATCTCACACCTGTCAGGATGACTAAAACCAAAAACACAAGAAAAGACAAGTGTTGAAGTGATGTGGAGAAAAGGGAATCCTCGTGTACTGTTGGTGGGAATGTAATCTAGTGCAGCCATTGTGGAAGACAGTATGGAGGTTCATCAAATGCTAAAAATAGAACTGCCCTATAATCCAGTAATCATGCTACTGGGTATTTACCCCCAAATTACAAAACACTAGCTTGGAGGGTTACATGCATCCTATGTTTATAGCAGCAATATGTACAATAGCCAAATTATGGAAGTAGCTCATGTATATATCAGTAGATGGATGGATAAAGAAGAGGTGACATATATAGATATATCTTTATATAAATAAATAAATAATAAATAAATAAATAAATAAAATAATGCTGGTAGTATTTTGATAAGGAATACATTAAATGTGTAGATTGGTTTTAATATTTGTTCTTCCAACCCATGAGCATGAAATATCTTTCCATTTCTTTATGTCATCTTCAAGTTACTTCATCAATGCTTTATAATTTTTGCAGCACAGGTATTTCACCTCTGGATAAGTTTATTCCTTGGTATTTTATTTATTGATGAGTTCTTTGATGTGACTGGTACGCTTAGGTTATACTTTGATATTATGGTCAACACCTATTTAGTCATGATACTGGTGTCTAAAGGTAGCATGAATAATTGAAATCAATCCACAGATTGTCTTAAACCCTATTTCACTTCTCCTATTAAATATTTTCCCATGGGAACTAATAAGTAGTAAAATGGAATGTATAAATTCTTACCTGCCCAGGGTTCAGGGGACAAAAAAGGAGCAAAAACAGGAGAAGAAAGGAGAAAACAATAATTTGTATAGCTCAGAACCTGTATAATTAATCCTTAACCCAAGTTGACTGTTGTTAGCAACATTTAAAAAGAAATCCTGTAACTACTTATGAAATGCATTTCCTGTTATAATAGGTACATTATAATCAATATGTAAAAATTGCCTTGACCACATATAGCCAATGCTTCTTAGAATGAATGTACCTTCTAAATAAGCTTAGCATCCAGTTGCAGCCTTTACTTAAACAATCAATTAAAATTGAACAAAATACAAGGGTGCCTGGGTGGCTCAGATGGTTAAGTGTCTGTCTTCGGCTCAGGTCATGATCCTGGGGTCCTGGGATCGAGCCAGTCTGGCTCCTGGCTTGGCAGGGAGCCTGCTTCTCCCTCTCCCTCTGCCTCTCCCCTGCTCATGCTATCTCTCTCTCTCTGTATCTCTCTGTCTCAAATGAATAAATAAAATCTTAAAAAAAAACAACAATTGAACAAAATACAGTATATGCAGCTTTATTCTACTTACATGTACCTGAGACACAAAAAAGTGCCTAATAAATACCTGGTAATTTTGTTAAGTTGTTGCTATGAATTATCAATAGAATATGATGTATTCTGCTAAAAGCCTTTGAATCAGCCCTCCCTAATGAAGCATCCCCTCATCACTTTAGCTTTTATTTCCATCATGATTACACAGGGATATATGTATTTGAGACTCTGATCAAATGTTCTTTAATCACTATATATATGTCTATATGCAAATTATTTTATTTATAGAAAATAAAGAAACAGAAATCTCACCACCATCAATACTAGTGAAACCTGATTATAATAATCAAATACCAGACTGACTGCCAGAGTTTACCAGCCTTAAACCCAGAATTGAATTTCTTTTTTTTTTTAAGATTCTATTTATTTATTTGTCAGAGAAAGAGAGTTTGAGCACAAGCAGGGGGAACAGCAGTCAGAGGGAGAAGCAAGCTCCCCGCTGAGCAAAGAGCCTGATGCAGGACTCCATCCCAGGACCCTGGGATCATGACCTGAGCCGAAGGCAAACACTTAACTGACTGAGCATCCCCATAATTGAATTTCTTATTATATACCTATGATATTCTGAAAATGGCTGTTTTTTTTTCACAGTTGACTGTAGATCTTAAATAAATGTAATTTACCCAAAGGAGCAGCCATAATATATCAGGAAAAGAAAGGGTTTCTAATCAGTCTTTGGCATTCCAATATATTTAAGAGGTAAAGCCTAGCCAGTGGATGAGTCTGAGGCAATTCCTATGAAGACAGTAGATATCACTTGAATACCAGAAATACTCTATAGAGTTTCTTTTTTAATTTAAATTCAATTAGCCAACATACAGTATATCATTAATTTCAGATATACTGTTCAATATAGAGTTTCATCTTGGTTAGTAATGAAATAGCCATCTGACAAATGCAAGCAGTAAAGTGGCACTAATCAGGAAAATTACAGGGAAGTTACTTCTTGTCCTTCTGCTAAGTGAAAGACTAAAGCACTATGATACTACTTAAGCTTTTAAATGACATTCCTTGTAATGAAAATGCACAATATAAAGGCTTAGTGAGATAAAATGTAAATATTTTAAAACATAGTTTTATGACTTTTTTTTCAGAGTTGGAAAATATATCCTGGGCTACGTGTAGAGCCAGTACCCCTGAGATAGTTATAAGTCCCTAAAATAGGCATATAAATTTAGTAATAAACGATTGTCAGGTTATGTGTGCTTTCATCCATATTTGCATACCTACTGGTTACCACAGTAGACATTCTCAAATTGTCTTATTTAACAATTAACTTGCAAAAGCATGTAAGAACATTGGAAAATGCAAGAGTCTTACACTGGTAAATATTTCTCCCATTATATTAACAAAATATTAAGAATAATAACATGGACAGCCTAATTAAATATGAAGAAACAGAATTTATTATGTGGAGATGACAAACTAATCATCTGTAGAGAAATATATAGGTAGTTCCCCAAAACAAACACATTAGCCAAGATTTAATTAAATTTGCTTCAAAGGTATTAGTGCAGATTTGAAAAGTAATAAGTGTTATTTAATTTGTCAACTGGATTTTATCACTCTAGGCTTTGACTCAGTCTTTATTGTCATTATATATTTTCTTTTTGCTCACTTTCCCTATACAATTTTGAAAAAGACTTGTATTAACAATATTTTTGGCATTTGATACACCTTATTTTTTGCCAGAGGTCTTGTTTCTATCTGAAGTAGACTCTCCAGGAATGGAAACTCAAAATCTGCATTTTAGGAAATTTCCCAAATGATAATAATGTTTCCTAAATATAATGTTTCCTAAATATAAACCCACTGAGTTAGTTGGTCACATCCAAATAAAGATAAACTTCATCATGTGTCTTCTAATCTCTAATGGTGGAAATTACAATTACTTCTGGCAGGCAAGATTTTTGACATGCTACTATCTTGTCCTATTGACTGTATCTTTCCCAGAGTAGCCTTGGTATCTGGGTTTTGGAGAGAGACATTACAGCACAAATATAACAGCAGTATTCAATATAAATTCAACAGTATTATATAAATAACATTTATTTATTTATTATTTATATAATCATTGCATAAATAATTTCTATAATAAATAAATAAGAGTTATAATGTAAATTATGTAATGAATAAATTAGCATTATATATTATACACTATTATATAAATTGTTTATATAATAAAAACAATAAATATAATAGCAGTCTTCCTCCTCTATGCTCCTGCCCCAAGCAATCAAACAAGAAAAAGAAATAAAAGTCATCTGAATTGGTAAGGAAGAACTAAAACTGTCACTATTTGCAAATGATAGATACTATATAGAGAAAACCCTAAAAACTCCACCAAAAATTATTAAAACTGATAAGTGAATTCAATAAATTTCAGGAGAGAAATTTAATGTACAGAAATCTGTTGCATTTCTATACACTAATAATGAAGTAGTAGAAAGATAAATTAAGAAAACAATCCCATTTACAATTACACCAAAAATAATAAAATACCTAGGAATAAATCAAACCAAATATTTGAAAGACCTGTACTCCAAAAACTATAAAAGACTGATGATAGAAATTGAAGATGACACAAACAAATGGAAAGATAATCCATGCTCATGGATTGGGAGAACCAATACTGTTAAAATGTTCATACTGCCCCCCAAAATGTAAGACTTTAATGCAATTTCTATCAAAATCAGTCACAGAACCAGAACAAATAATACTAAAATTTGTATGGAACAACACAAGACTCCAAATAGTCAAAGCCATTTTGAAAAAGAGGAACAAAACTGGAGGTATCACTATCCCAGATTTCAAGATACATTACAAAGCTGTAGTTATCAAAACAGTATGGTATTAGAGAGTACTATGGTAAGCAAAATACACCTGTCAGAGAAAGACAAATACCATACGATTTCACTCATATGTGGAATTTAAGAAACAACAAATGCACAAAGAAAAAAAGAAAGAGAGAGAGAAACAAACAAAGAAAGACTTTTATCTATAGAGAACAAGCTGATGGTTACCAGAGGGGAGGTGGGTGAGGGGGATGGTTTAAATAGGTGATGGGGACTAAGGACTGCTCTAGCTGTGATGAGCACTGGGTGTTATATGGAAGTGCTGTATCACTATATTATACATCTGAAACTAATATTACACTATATGTTAACTAACTGCAGTTTAAATAAAAACTTTTAAAAAAAGAAACAGGCAAGGACATTAAAACAGTTCTAACTGAATTTCTGTTCTAAAAGTTACATAAGTACATGAAATATAAAGAAAAAGTAAAATGTCAGAGATGAAGGATAGAAATGAATAGAGATGAAAAAGGTACAAATTTCCAATTATAAAATAAGTAAGTCATGGGGTAGTAAGTACAGGATAGTGGCTATAGTTAATACTATTGTCTTGCATGTATTAAAATATCTGGAAGAGTGGATCTTGAAACTTATCATCATGAGAAAAAGTTATAGCTATGCATGGTGGATGGATGTTAACTGGACTTATTGTGGTGATCATTTTGTAATAATACAAATATTGAATTACTGCCTTATACACCTGAAAATAATATAATGTTATGTCAATTATACTTCAATTTTTTTTAAAAGTTAAAAAAAGAAATTTTAAAATATTTTTTTAAAAAACAAATATATCCATGATACCTATCACCAGGCATGTGTTGTGATGAGCACTGGGTGTCATACACAACTAATGAATCATTGAACACTACATCAAAAACAAATGACGTACTATATGTTGGCTAACTGAACATAACAACAACAACAACAACAACAAACAAATATATCCTATGATGGAAAAACATTTACTTGACATTAAACAATTCCTGTAATGCATTTTTTTCTGTTATATTCAAGAATTAAATAGTTAGCTTATATTTTTATATAATTCTACCAGATGATCAGACTGTCTTTCCTTCTTTCCATTTATCCATTTGTGATAGATTGACTTATTTGTCCCAATTATTCACTCTCCTATAAATAGAATTCTATATCCACACCTTTGCCTCAAGGTAAGTGTATTTGTCTGATCTTTGACCTTGGATTTAACCACATGGCTTGCTTTGGCCAACTGGATTTTAACAGTCAAGATACAAGCAGACTTGAGATGTGTCTGCCCAGGTTTTATTGGCTCTTTTGTACTTCTGCCATTACCGTGAAGAAAACATACACTGTAACCACTGCTCCTCCAATCTGAGCAGCAAGGTGAAACCTAAGGAGTAACTGACAGACCTGCAGGCTGTAGAAAAACCTTCCTCAACTGACCCACAGAAATATGAATGAGAAGTAAGTGTTTATTTTTTAGTACCACTGATATTTTGTGATTTTTTTTTAAACAACAATAGATGACTGATACAGTGTTCATCCATCCATTCATCCATTCTATTATCAGTATATGCACCAATTGAGATGTCTGGAGTGATGTCTATCAAATGTTAACAATGGTTGCTTCTGAGTGGTATATTATAATTTTAAAAAGTACATTATTCGTTTATGCATTATTTGAATGTTTATAAAGGTAAAGTCTAATTGCTACAAAATTATAGTTATTATTCCTTCAAAAAGTAGGAACAATATTAAGAAAAGTAAATAAGAATGATGTTAAGAAATACTCTATTTTTTAGGAAATATTTTTTCTGAGAAAAATTAGAAATTATTTCTTATTATCTCTAGTTTATTGGTATGTATCTAAGAGTTTCATGCACATACATAAACTTTTATTGCATTAATTATGTGAAACAACTTTCATTTTGCTATCAAATTCCATATATGTAAATATAAGGTACATTAAAAGCCAACCCACTGGGATAACTAACTGCTAAATTTGGAGATATGCTAATCTCCTATAACTTATTAAATGTTTTATTTGATGCATCTTTTCAGTGTGATGTACTTCTTATTACAACTTCCATAAAAAGTGATACATTCCATATCACATATATAACACAATATTTAATAAAATGAAAAAGTGAGGTAGATTTTAAACAATGGGCAGGGGAGGAGGCAAGATGGTAGAAGAGTAGGGGACCTTATTTCATCTGGTCCCTTGAATTTCACTGGTATCTATCAAACCATTCTGAACACCACAAATTCAACCTGAGATGTAAGAAAATATATCAGGAAGTCTACAAGTAGAAGTGTGACTGCTTTTTGCAAGGTAGGAAGTGTGGAGTCATGAATCTGTGGGGAGATATCAGAAGATAAATGGAGGGGGAGAGGGAGCCTCCATAAGCTGGCTACTGGAAAGTGATATAACACTGGAGAGCAAAATCAGAACCCTTAGAAATCTGCTCCAGTGAGAGACATCCATTTCTGAAAGGGGCTCAGGGGATGAAAAGAGCAGAATTCTAGTTTGGTCATTGTGGTCTCAGGATCTGAGGAGACACAGAACTAATTGGGTGCCTGAACCAGTAGAGTGCCCAAGCAAGGGAGCAGGGAAACTGGTCACAGTCAGCAAGCCCAAGAGGGGACTCTTAGCTCGGGTCACCATAAACCATGAGCTGGGGCAGTTGGGTGACTACTCTTTGCCTGAGCACCCTGAAAAGAACTGGAATAAGCAGGCCTGGCCATTTACCATCCCCTGGGAGGGGTGAAACGGCTGCACCCACGACCAGGCAACAACTCTCAGGGCGGTGGCGGTCCCAGAAAGGAGAGTAGGGCAACACCCATTACTCCCCCCAGAGCAGAAGAGTGGGTACATTCACGAGCCCACAACCACTCTTAGTTCCTGGGCACACAAAGGGCAGTGACACGGGTCCCTCAGACTCCCCCTAAGAGGATTGCAATGGGCAAGCACTGCAAGAGTCTGCGGAGTTTGAGACACACAAAAGTGAAAACTGTTTGTCCCAGAGGGTTTATTGAAGAGGGGTACCATGATTTCTGAGCAATGGGCCACAGATCCAGTTTCGGCCATATTTACTCTGATCCTCTAAAGAAGCATAGAAAGCCTCCAGGGAACAAAAGCCACACAGAGGGCCAGCTTCCACTGAGCTCACCCCTTGACAAGGAGTGGGGCAACTACACCCAGGCAAAGACACCTGAGAAGCAGCACAGCAGGCCCCTCCTTCAGAAGACAAACTGGAAGAACAGGTGAACAACAATTGTATGGATCCCACAAGACTGTAAAACTACACTGCCAGGGAAAATAGTATATTCAGCTCCAGGTGTTTTCTCACGATTCATTTATCTTTCAGTCTAAAATTTTCCATTTCTTTTTTTTTTACCTTTTTCCCATTTCAACTAGAGTTTTATTGTACCAACTTATGTTTTTAAGTTGGTTTTTAACTTTTATTTTTTACATCTACATTTTATAGACATATGCTTCATTTTAGTCCTTTTTACACTCTATTCAATTAATATATATAAAATACATTATATTATATACATAAATAATATATACTATATATATAAAGTTTTGCTTTCTTTGTAAATTTGGAATGTAGTGTCTTTTAACACACAGACCAAAATTCAATCAGGAACAAGAGGATCACCCTGCTTTGTCCACCCTGAGAGATTATAGTCTCTCCCCCTGCCCTTTTTTGTTTCATTTTGGTTTTGTTTCCTTTCCTTTGTGGTTTCTGACCTCTTCAGATTTGTCTAGGGTGTATTTTGTTTGGGTCGTGGTTGATATTTTGGACTCTGCTTACTTGCTCATCCATACTTCTCTGGGCAAAATGACTAGAAGGAGGAATTCACAACAAAAGAAAGAACCAGAGGCAATGTTCTCTGCCACAGAGCTAATGGATATGGATATAAGTAAGATGTCAGAGATGGAATTTCAGGATAGCAATTATAAATTTATAGTTAGGCTTGAAAAAAGCATAAATGACAGTACATAATCTCTAAGGGTATAAATGAGATCTAATCAGGTCAAACTTTAAAATGTTATGAATGAAATGCAGTCTAAATTGAATGCTCTAACAGCTAGGGTCAGTGAGGCAGAAGAGAGAATAAGTGATCTAGAGGACAGGCTGATGGAAAGGAAGGAAGCTGAGGAAAAGAGAAAAGACACTCAGAGCCCATGAAGAAAGACTTCCAGAATTTAATGATGTCCTGAAAAGAAAAAATGTCAGAATTATTAAGGTGCCTGAGGGAGTGGAGAGAGAGAAAGGGCCAGTATATTTGAGAAAATCATGGCTGAGAACTTCCCTAATCTGGGAAAAGAACAAGCATTCATGTCCAAGAAGCAGAGAGGACACCTCCCCAAATCAGTAAAGTAGATCAACATCCCAACATATAATAATGAAGCTTGCAAATCTTAGAGAAAAAGAAGCTATCATAAGAGCAACTAGGGAAAGAAGGTTCCTTATGTACAAAGGGAGAACATCAGAATAACATCAGACCTGTCCAAAGAAACCTGGCAGTCTAGAAAGGGCTGGCATGATATATTCAGGATACTAAATGAGAAGAATATGCAGCCCAGAATACTTTATCCAGCAAGGCTGTCATTCAGAATGGAAGGAGAGATGCAGAGCTTCCAGGACAGGCCGAAACTGAAAGAATATGTGACCACCAAGCCAGCCCTGCAAAAAATATTAAAGGGGATTCTGTAAGCGAAGAGAGACCCAGGAGAAATATAGATCAGAAATTAACAGAGACAATCTACAGAAACAGGGACTTTACAGGCAATACAATGGCACTAAATTCATATCTTTCAATAGTTACTCTGAATGTAAATGAGCTAAATGCTTCAATCAAAAGACACGGTATCAAATTTGATAAAAAAAAAAGCAAGAATCATCCATATGCTGCCTATAAGAGACTCATTTTATTTTATTTTTTAAAAATTTTATTTATTTGACAGAGAAAGAGCAAGCACAAGTAGAGGGAGCAGCAGGCAGAGAGAGAGGGAGAAGCAGGCTTCCTGTTGAGCAGGGAGCCTGATGTGGGGCTTGATTCCAGGACCCTGGGATCATGACACAAGCCCAAGGGAGCCAATTAACTGGCTGAGCCACCCAGGCATCCTTACAAGAGACTCATTTTAGACCTAAAGACACCTCCAGACTGAAAGCGAGGGGGTGGAGCCTCCGGACTTCTCTGGAGCTAGCAGCCACCAGACCAGGGGCCCCGGCCAGGTGCTTAGCAGACTACCATAGACTCTGTGTCAAACCAGCAGTTTGCAGGTGGCTGCACCAAGACGCCTAGGAGGTGCCGACGGATGCCGCCCTAGCAGCAGAGGAGCTGCAGCTGCTGCTTGGTGTCTGTAAGTGGTTCAACGTGTGCATGGGGTTTGGCTTCCTATCCATGACCGCCCATGCCAGGGTCATGCTTGACCCCCCATGAATGTCTTTTTGCACCAGAGCAAGCTGTACATGGAGGGCTTCTGGAGCTTGAAGGAGGGTGAGGCAGTGGAGTTCAGCTTTAAGAAGTCCGCTAAGGACCTAGAGTTTATCAGGGTCACCGGCCCTGATGGGGTGTTTTGTATTGGGAATGAGAGGTGGCCCAAAAGGAAGAACACGCAGAAGCGCAGATCAAAGGGAGACAGGTGCTACAACTGTGGAGGTCTAGACCACCATGCCAAGGAATGCAAGCTGCCATCCCAGCCCAAGAAGTGCCACTTCTGCCAGAGCATCAGCCATATGGTGACCTCCTGTCTTCTGAAGGCCCAGTAGGCCCCCAGCTCACAGGGAAAGCCAGCCTACTTTCAAGAAGAAGAAAGAAGAAGAAGAAGAAAAAGAAGAAGAGGAAGAAGAAGAAGAAGAAGAAGAAGAAGAAGAAAGAAGAAGAAGAAGAAGAAGAAGAAGAGATACATAGCCCTGCCCTACTCCCAGAGGCCCAGAATTGAGCTACCATGGGTGGGGGCAATTCTTCTGTCATCAGGAAGTTTTGAGGAGCAGGCATCAATCGGCAGAGTGGAGAAAGTGGGGACAAGGTGGGTAGGGCAGCAGCTGGCTCTGCCATGCATCTCACGCTGGGGTCCACATCATCACCCCCTCTTCCCTCTTGGCACAGGGTAGGGGGGAAGGGGTGAGGCCAGTGATCTCCAACAGTGTTTTATCCATATGCTCAAGAGGGTTCTGGAGAAAATCCCTCCCTGTGTGCTTTATCTGAGTCTCCACCCCCAGATCTCCAGCTTTTGAAAGTGGCCTGGAAAGGGAATTTATTTTCCTTTCAAAGAAGGGTATGTAATAATAATTTCACCCATGCCAGAATGTAGAGATTTAAGCATGAGACCAGACTGGTGGGCCCAACCCACAAACCACTACATTCTGTGGTAGGTAGTCTCTCAGGGGTAAGGCAGGTTTTTTCCACATCTTGTCTCATAACCTGCTGTTGGGATATAGGGTGCTGAGGACTGTCTCAAGCAATGGGTTGTGACAGTAGCCACAGGATTGTTGGGGGAACAGCTACAGACCTACTGCTCCGAAGCTGACTTCCACCCCGTTCTGGGCCAGTAGAATTTTATTTATTTGTTCCCATGGAAAACCACACCTCAGGCCCCACTTTCTCCAGGATGCCGACTGCACTAGCTGTGTGCAAATGACGTATCTTGTGCATTTTAACTTTGTTTTCTTAATATAAAAATTCTGGTTTTGTAAAAAAAAAAAAAAAGAAAGTGAAGGGGTGGAGAACAATTTATCACACTAATGGACTTCAAAAGAAAGCTGGGGTAGCAATCCTCATATCAGACAAATAAGATTTTAAGCCAAAGATTGTAGTAAGAGATGTAGAGGGACAATATACCATACTTAAATGGTCTATCCAACAAGAAGATATAACAGTTATAAATATTTATGCACCCAACATGGGAGCATCCAATTTATAAACCAATTAATAACCAAAGTAAAGAAACACACTGATAATAATACATTAATGGTAGGGGACTTCAACACCCTCCTCACAGCAATGGACAGATCATCTAAGAAGATCAACAAAGAAACAAGGGCTTTCAATGACACAATGGACCAGATGGACTTAACAAATATATACACAGAATGTTGCATCCTAAAACAACAGAATACTCATTATTTTCCAGAATAGACCACATACTGGGTCACAAATCAGGTATCAGCTGATACCAAAAGATTAAGATTATTCCTTGCATATTTTCAGAACATAATGCTTTGAAACTGGAACTCATTCACAAGAGGAAATTTGGAAGGAACTCAAACACTTGGAGGTTAAAGAGCATCCTGCTAAAGAATGAATGGGTCAACCAGGAAATTAAAGAAATGAGTGTTCCCATTGCCCTACATTCCCTTCAAAAATTGTTAGTATTTGTTATTTGCTCAGTTTGGGTATTAGCAATATCCAGCAATACTGAGCATAGTCTGGAGTGACCCCTTCCCCTTCCTCCAAAATATGAAGTTGAATCACAGCCACAGCCACTGTAGAAGGTGTCTTCTGGCCCCATCTTCCCAGAAGGGCTGGACACAACTCCAGGAAGATTTGTGGACCACAACATTTGAGCTAAGAGGTGGGTGGCTATAGCCAATAGTGTGCAGAGCAAAGTCAGTTGCTTAGTTGATCAAGGAACTTGGGGTTTGAGTCAACTTGAATTAAGACAACAAAATTATTTACCAGTTTTAGAGATGTTTCTCTCACTACACCTGGGCAGAGAATCTACCTTGTATCCCTACTCATCACTGAATACAGCCTATAGCTTCTTTGACTAGGGATCTTTACCATAGCACATAAAAAGCTGTATAACTACTTAATATCCCTACATACAGTGGCACTAAAATGGAGAGCACAGCCTGTGGCTTCCCTCACCTGCAGAACAAAACCAGTGGCCTTACCTGACCAGGGAAGTTGGTGCACACTCTGGCCTGATTAAGATCCTTAAACAATGAGCTATACAGGCCTTGGGTCCCATCCTGCTGCCCTACCAGGCCAAGGAAGTTAATTCGTAGCCCCACTTACTATATTAATATAGTAGTCAGTTCTAACCATCTAATAGGACTGACCAGAAAATCCAGGCAACCATGGAGCCCATACTAGAACCTTACTTAGGTACAGAACCAAGCCAGCAGTCCTATCTAACTCTTCTCAGCCAGCAGCATATTCTGCCATCTCTGTCCTCAGAGCTCAAGGTGTTGCCTCACCAAAAATAGGTCATAATTGCAAGCCACAACTGCCCCAGGACATTCTCAGCAGATACAATCAAAATCCCAAACTGTGCTACCTGGTGAAAAACTGTCTCTGCCAAAGTAAAATAGTAAAGTTGGAAGATGAACATGATTACTCAAATGAGCAGACACCAATGTAAGGAATCAAGGATCATGGAAATCCAAGTAAATACAGCACCACCAAAGGAAACTAATAAAGTTCCAATAATTAGCCCTAAAGAAATGGAGACCTGTTAACTATCAGACAAATAATTCAGAATAATGCTCTCAATGTAGTTTAATGAACTGCAAGAAAACAACCAGACAACTAAACAAAATTAGGAAAACAATACATAAACAAAACAAGAAATTTGAAAAGGAAATGGCAACCATCAATAAGCACCAAACAGAAATCCTAGAGTTAAAAAATAACTGAACTGAAGAATTCAACAGAGTTTCAAAATAGACCTTATCATACAGAATAAAAAATCAACAACCTGGAGGATAAGACATTGGAAATTGCCCAGAAGAACAAATAGAAAAAGGAATGAAAAAGGGTTGAGAAAGGCTGTGGGAATTATGGGACACAATGAAAAGAAACAATATTTGCATTATGAAAATTCCAGAAAGAAAAGAGAAAGAAAAAGGTAATAGAAAGTATACTTGAAGCAATAATGGCTGAAAAATTCCAAAGCCTGGAATAGAAATGGACATCCAGATCCATGAGGCCCAAAGGATCCCAAATAGGTTCAACCGAAATAGGGCTACACCAAGATACTATAATTAAATTGTCAAAAATCAAAGGAAAATAAAGAATTTTAAGAGCATCAAGAGGAAAGAGAGAAATTACATTCAAGGGAACTCCCATAAGACTATCAGTGGATTTTTTTTAAAGATTTTATTTATTTATTTGACAGAGAGAGACACAGCGAGAGAGGGAACATAAGCAGGGGGGTGGGAGAGGGAGAAGCAGGCTTCCCACGGAGCAGGGATCCTGATGCGGGGCTCGATCCCAGGACCCTGGGATCATGACCTGAGCCGAAGGCAGACACTTAACCGACTGAGCCACCCAGGTGCCCCTATCAGTGGATTTTTAACAGAAACTTTTTAGGTCAGAAAAGAATGGGATGATATATTCGAATTGAACAAAACACTACCTGTCAACCAAGAATTCTATATCCAATGAATTTGTCCTTCAGAAATGAAGGAGGGATAAAGACTTTCTTACACAAACAAAAGCTGAAGAAATTTATTACCACTAGACCTGCCTTACAAGAAATGTTAAAGGGAATTCTCTAAGTGGAAGTAAAAGAATGTTAATTAATATCATAAAAACAGAAAAAAATGTAGCATATATCTCACTGGTGATGGTACGTATATAGTCATAATTAAGTTCTGCAACATGGTAATAGTGGTGCATAACTCACTTATAACTCTAGTCTAATTTTTCAAAAAAGAACATGGTACAAATAATCATAACAACATTAATCTGTTATTACTTACACAATATTAAAAAAACTGTAAATTATAACAGAAACAACCTCAAATGTGAGGGTGAAGAAAAGTGAAAGTGTAAAGTTTATGAATCCTATAGAAGTTAAGTTGTTGTAAGTTTAAAATAGGGTGTTATAAGTTTAAGATATTTTATGTAAGCTTCATGGTAACCACCAGAGAAAATCCTGTGGTATTACATAAAAGAACACAATAAAGAAGCCAAAGCATACATACTGATACCAAAAGACATAACACAAAGACAGCATGATAAGAAACAAGGAAAAACCAATCTTACAAAACAACCAGAAAACAATTAAGAAAATGACAATAGTAAGTCCTTAACTGTCAATAATTATTTAAGCATGAACTGATTAAATTTTGCAATTAAAAGACAGAGAATGGATGATGGATATAAAAAATCCAACAATATGCTTCCTACAAAAGACTCACTTTCACCTTTTTTAACACACATAGGCTGAGAGTGAAGAGATGGAAGAAGACATTTTAAACAAATGATAAACAAAACCAAAAAACAAAAAGCAGAGGTATATTTATATCAGACAAAATTCATTTTTAAAAAATGGTAAAAAGAGTCAAAGAAGTTCATTATGTAATGATAAAGTGGTCAATCCATCAAGAAGATATAACAGTTTAAGTATTTATGCACCCAACATTGGAGCACCTAAATATATAAAGCAAAAAATAACAGAACTGGAGAAATAAATAGTAATATAATAATAATTGGGAACTTTAATACTCCACTCACAACAATGGACAGATGATTCCAACAGAGAATCAACAAGGAAACAGTGGATTTGTACAACACTATAGACCAAATGGGTCTAACAGAATATGGAACATTCTATCCAACAACTGCAGAATACACATTCTTCTCAGGTGCACATGAAATGTTTTTTTGTTTTGTTTTGTTTTTCATTTTTTTGTGTTTTTTGTTGTTTGTTTGTTTGTTTTGTTTTTAGGATAGATCATATGTTAGGCCACAAAACAATCTTAGCAAATTCAAGAAAACTGAAATCATACCTGGTATCCTCTTGACCTCAATGACATTAAACTAGAAATCAGTTACAAGAAGAAAACTGGAATATTCACACACATAAAATTAAACGACATTATCTTAAACAGCCAATGGATCAAAGAATAAATTAAAGGGGAAATAAAAAAGTTTCCTGAGAAAATTGAAAGTGGAAACACAGCATAACAGAACTTATAGGGTACAGCAAAAGCAGTTCTAGGAGGGAAGTGTATAGCAATAAATGCCTGCATTGAAAAACAAGAAAGGTCTTAAATAAACAATCCAACTCTATGACTTAAGGAATTAGAAAAAGAAAAACAAGCTGACCCCAAAGTTAGAAGAAAGGAAATAATAAAGATTACAGCAGAAATAAAAGAAATAGATAACAGAAAAATGATGGAAAATAAAAGCAAACTAAGAGTCGGTTCTTTCAAAAGATAAAGTTCACAAATCTTTAGTTAGATTAACCAAGGGAAAAAAAAAGAAAGGACCCAAATTAACAAAATGAAAAAGGAGACATTACAACTGATAATACAAAAATTCAAAGGATAATAAGAAGCTACTATGAACAACTATATGCCAAAAATGTGAACAAACTAGAAGAAATCAAAAAAATTCTCGGATAAACTTACAAGTTTTATCTCACTTGGTTGGAAAACCTAGGACTTACCAATATTGAATGAGGAGGAAATAGAAAGTCTGAATAGACCAATTACTAGTAAAAGATTGAATCAGTAATAATAAATCTCACAACAAAGTAAAGCCCAGGACCCAAAAGCCTCACTGGTGAACTTTGCCGAAAATTTAAAGAATTAACACCAATCCTTCTCAAACTCTTTCAAAAAATCAAAGAGGAAGGAATAATCCCAAACTCATTTTATGAGGCTAGCATTTTTTTGATACCAAATCACAAAACGACACTATTAGAAAAGAAAACTACAGGTCAATATCCCTGATAAATATAGATGCAAAAATTCTCAACAAATTACCAGCAAACCAAATTCAGAAGCACATTGAAAGTATCATTCACCATAATAAATTGTGATTTATCCTTGAAATGCAAGGATGTTTCAACATATGCAAATCAATCAATGTTGTAGGTCACATTAATAGAATGAAGGAAAAGAATCTTATGATCATCTCAGTAGACACAGAGAAAACATTTAACAACATTTAACATCTATTCATGATAAAAATTCAACAAACTAGGTATAGAAAGACCATATTTCAGCATAATAAAGGCCATATATGACAAGTCCACAGCTAACGTTATACTTAATGGTGAAGAATTTAAAACTTTTCCTCTAAAACAAGACAAAGATACCCACTCTTATCACTCCTATTCTGAAGTCCTAGCTAGAGCAATCACACAAGAAAAAGAAATAAAAAGCTATCAGAATTGGAAAGGAAGGGGGACGCTTAGGTAGCTCAGTCAGTTGAGCATCTGCCTTCTGCTCAGGTCATGATCCCAGAGTCCTGGGATCGAACCCCATGTCAGGCTCCCTGCTCAGCAGGAAGTCTGCTTTTCTCCTTCTGCCCCTCCCCCTACTCTTGTGCTCTCTCTCTCTCTCAAATAAATAAATAAAATCTTAAAAAAAAAGAATTGGAAAGGAAGAAGTAAAATTGTTCTTATGTGTAAGTGAAATGATTTCATATATTAGAAACTCCTGAAGGCCCAACAAACTGTTAGATCCAATCAATGAACTCAGTATAGTTGTAGAATACAAAATTAATATACAAAATCAGTAGCATTTCTATACCTTAAAAATGAATTTTCTGAAAAAGAGATAAATCAGTTCTATTTACAATAGCATCAGAAACAATAAAATACTTAGGAATTGGGGCACCTGGATTGGTTAAGCATGCAACACTTGATTTTGGCTCAAGGCATGATCTCAGGGTCTTGAGATCAAGCCCCGTGTCAGGCTATGTACTCAGTGGGGAGTCTGCTTCTCTTCCATTCCCTCTGCCCTTCCCCTCACTCAAGCTCTCTCTCTTTCTCTCTCAAATAAAAAAAATAAATCTTTAAAAATTTTTAACTAAGGAGGTGAAAGAACTCTACTCTGAAAACTATGAGACAATGATATAAGAAATAGAAGACACAAATAAGGGGCGCCTGGGTGGCTCAGTCATTAAGCGTCTGCCTTCGGCTCAGGTCATGATCCCAGGGTCCTGGGATCGAGCCCCGCATTGGGCTCCCTGCTCCACGGGAAGCCTGCTTCTCCCTTTCCCACTCCCCCTGCTTGTGTTCCCTCTCTCGCTGTGTCTCTCTCTGTCAAATAAATAAATAAAAATTAAAAAAAAAAGAAAACACAAATAAATTAAAAGGTATCTCATGTTCATGGATTGGAAGCATTAACATTGTTAATATGTCAGTACTACCAAATGTCATCTATAGATTCAATGCAATTCCTGTCAAGTTTTCATTATATAATGTTAGGTGAGCAAAGCAGTTTAAAAACACTACCCTAGACTTTGGGATATAAGGTGTGAACAGAACAAATATATTTTCTTCCTTCTTGGAGAAATGGGGAAAATAAACATAAAACAACTATACACAAAAGTGGTATTATTTATGACAAAGAAGTGAAGTGTGCTTCCAGATGATATAACAGGAAAGGTCTTCCAAAACAAATGTTGCAGCCTGAAGGAATAGCATGTACGAGGGCCCTGAAGCAGAAAAGAACATGGTGCATTCCAGGAATGGAAAATTTCAATATGACCAAAATACACAAAATAAGGGGTAGAATGAGATAAGAGGAGGCTTGATATGTAAGCAGGTACTAGATCATGTAGTCTCTGTTATAACTTATGAAGTACCTACTGGGTACTGAGGGTAAAAGACATTAAACCCTATTCTCTAGGAATTTACAATCAAGTAGGGGGACATGAAAACCATCTGATTATTTATAATACAAAGAAAAATACACAGTGAAAGAAGTACATATAGGTGTGGTATATATATTCAGGAGAGACAGATCTCATTCCTCTGGCTGGGGGATGAGGGTAAAGAAATATTTCCTGAAAGAGTTGACATTTGGCATTTGAGACAAACCTTAATAAATGAGAAGGATTTGCCAAAGGTAGAAATTGAGGAAAAGATTTACCAGGGGAAGGAGAGTTATGAGTATAAGCATAATTACAAGGAAGGAAACCAGGGAGGCTTTTTCAGGAAATGATGAGATGTATATTTAGATCTATTTATAATAATAACTACCATTCATTGAGTGTCAGACATTCTTCTGAGTATTGTATGTGTATTAATTAATCCTAACAAAGATCTTAAAAGGTTGGTACTAATATGCTAATTTTACAAATTAGAAAACCAAGGCCTATGGTAATTATCCAACTTTCCACTTTAAATGGGGGAGATAGAATTCAAACCCAAGGATATCTAATTCCAGATCTCTTGTATATAACTGATTATGCAACCTAACATATTAAAAAGTAAAGATAGAAGATGAGGCAGGAAGGTAGGTGGGGCTAAGAAAACAGAAGAAAGCTTTTCTGTCAGGATGCAGAGAATTTTGTTTGAGAATGGAGATCCACAGGAATTCTGTAAACATCAGAGACATAAATAGAGCTATGCTTTAAGAAGTTGGACTTGGCCAGCAGTGTACAGGGAAAAGGATGGACTAGAGTGGGGCTACTCAAAGTGTGATCCCAGAACTGGCAGCATCAGCACTGATTTGCTAGTTACAAATTCTTACCCTCCTCCAGACCTACTGAATTAGAAACTGAACAAAATCCTGAAGTTTCTGTTTTATAAGCTTTTCATGTGATTCTAATACACACTAAAGTTTGTGAACTACTAGATAGGAAAGAGGAAAGGCCAGTAGTAAAAAAAACAAAAAACAAAACAAAACAAAAAAAAAAAACGGTTTGAGACCACTGTAATGATTTAAGTGAAAGGTATTAAAAGTCTGGGTTAAGATAATTGCAAGGAAATAAATGGATTTGAGGTTCCTCATGGCTCTAGAATTTACTGAATTCAATCACTTATTGAATGATGACAGCAAGGAGATGGAGAAATAAAATAGAAACAGAAAAGTTAGGACTTGCTAGTTTAAGAGAAAGATAATTTTGTTTTATAATGCATTCTTCTTAATTCCACCAAAAGGAATTTTTCAAAGCTGATAGCTTACCATCCATACTCTCCAAGCCTAATTTAAACAAACAAATAAATAGATTTCTGCTTGTGGCATGTAACAATTTGTTTGGAGGAAGTTTCTTTTAGCTATAAATTAGATTTTGTGCATTTCCAACAGGTACAGAATTCATGTTAAAGCTCCAATGATGATAGTTGTAATCACTCACAGAAAACCACCAAAATGCTTGGAAACAGCTCATTAACTTTAATTGGATAACCATTAATAAAAATGGGACTCTAACTTCTAACTAATTCCCAGCCCTATATACTCAGAAATGATATTATTTATATATCAGAAGAACACACTTACAACATTAATCTCAACTATTTGTAGTCTTATTCTACTAAGTAAATTCTTTCTCCTCCCTATCAGGAGCCCTCCTTGCTCCTGATTTCAAATGATTATAAAAGTTTTGGGAAGAAATACCTTGCATGATGCCTTCCACATACTGGGGCAAGGACTATAAATGTTAAAACAGTGTTTTCTAGCCACTTTTTTCCAAGAATGCACAATGAGATCTCTGTGTAATTTAGATCCCTATAGAATTATCTGTTAAGTAAAATATAAATAAAATATAAATAACGGTAGAGAGTCCTTACCATATGACTGAAACTTACTAAACAGAGCTATTCTAACTATCACAATAAATAAATACTGGGATTGGAATAAAATACCACAGGGGGTATCAGAAGCAGATACAACCTGTTCATCTTTTTTCTCACCTCGCCTTTTTATATCAGTTACTGACTTGGATATATTTAGGACAGCTGTCGCATTTCCAGATATTCTCTTACTGATTAAGTATGATAAACCATGGTTCTATTCCTCTTCCTACAGTCAATTCACAACTAAAAGAAGAAACAGGCTCTATAAGACCCTTAATTAATCATCCCCTTTTAATTTTTGTTAGTTGGTCTACTCAAATAGGTTTACCTTTCTTTCTTTCACTCTCCCATAGCCTTCCTGCCAACAGGTGAGAATATTTTTTGTGAATAAAGGAAAGATGATATATCCAGGAGCCTGGATGAGATATGGTCTAAGATGAGCTTGTACAGTAGTCCTACCATGTAAGATGCAGAAAACTCCTTCTAGTTTCATTATAAAACAGTATTGCCTAAGGCCTGCATTTGAGTCCTAGTTCTACCACTAAATAACTGACTTTACATAAACTTCTTTCCCTCTTTTGGTTTCAATCTTCTAATGTGAAAAAAGCAGATGACTATTCAGGGTCTTTTATGGTTCCATACAAATTTTAGTATTATTTGTTCTAGTTCTGTGAAAAGTGATGTTGCTATTTTGATAGGGGTTGCATTAAAACTATAGATTGCGGGCGCCTGGGTGGCTCAGATGGTTAAGCATCTGCCTTCGGCTCAGGTCATGATCCCGAGGTCCTGGGATCGAGTCCCGCATCGGGCTCCCTGCTCCTTGGGAGCCTGCTTCTCCCTCTGCTTCTCTCTCTCTCTCTCTCTCTCCCCCGCTCTGTCTCTCATGAATAAATAAATAAAATCTTAAAAAAAAACTATAGATTGCTTTGGATAGTATGGAAATTTTAACAATATTGGTTCTTCTAATCCATGAGCGTGGAATATCTTTCCATTTGTTTGTGTCATCTTCAATTTCTATCATCAATCTTGTATAGTTTTGGAGTACAGGTCTTTCGTCTTGTTAAGTTAATTCCTAGGTATTACAACAACATAGCTGGACCTAGAGGGTATAACACTAAGTGGAATAAGTCAGAGAAAAACAAATACCGTATGATTTCACTCATATATGTGGAATTTAAGAAACAAAGCAAAGAAGAGACAAACCATAGACTCTTTTTAAAATTTTAATTCTATTTTATTTTATTTTTTACCATAGACCCTTAAATACAGAGAACAAACGTGGTTGCCAAAGGGAAGGTACATGGGGGGATAGATGACATTAGATAAAAGGGATTAAGAAAACTGTCGCTGTGCACTGAAAATAGTACACTCAGACTTGATACTGAGTGGATGTGCAGGACTGTCTCCAGAGGAGGACAGTGAATTGCACCAGTTTAGACATGGTTTTTATTCAGAAAATTATCTGGAGGTTTCATCAACAAATTCAAAGCAAAGAAGGAGTAGAACCAAGGAGAGCTATTACTTTGAGCTTTGTCTCAAATACCAACACTTGCAAGGGCTTGAGGCAAAGCTGATGTTGAAGTTTCAGCAAATGCCTTAGACTCATGCCCAGAGGTTCAAATCATATTTTCTTTTTCTTTTTTTAAATATTTTATTTATTCATCTGAGAGAAAATGAGAGTAAGAGAGAGCATGAGAGGGGGGAGGGTCAGAGGGAGAAGCAGACTCCCCGCTGAGCTGGGAGCCCGATGTGGGACTCAATCCCGGGACTCCACGTTCGTGACCTGAGTCGAAGGCAGTCACTTAACCAACTGAGCCACCCAGGTGCCCCAAATCATATTTTCTAAAATTAACTCCACAGAATACACTTACCATGATGAGCACTCAGTAATGTATAGAATTATACTGTACACCTAAAGCTAATATAACCCTGTATATTGATTATACTTCAATAAAAAATAAAATATGGAAAAAGTAAAACAAACAAACAAACTGGGGCACCTGGGTGCCTCAGTCATTAAGCGTCTGCCTTCGGCTCAGGTCATGATCCCAGGGTCCTGGGATCGAGCCCCACACCGGGCTCCCTGCTCCACGGGATGCCTAGTTCTCCCTCTCCCTTTGCTTGCTGCTCTGCCTACATGTGCTCGCTCTCTGTGTGTCAAATAAATAAATAAAACCTTTAAAAACAAACAAACAAACTGAAAGCACATGATTAGATTAGACAATCTCTAAAGTCCCTTGCTGCTCTAAAGATGTATTATGAAAAACCCATTTTGAGTACTAATTACATTCATTCAAATAAGCCAGTAACTATACATTATTTATACTGCCTTAGAAAGCAGAGTATGGGGGTGCCTGGGTGGTTCAGTTTGTTAAGCATGTGCCTTCACCTCAGGTCATGATCCCGGAGTCCCAGATAGAACCCCGCAACCAAGCTCCCTATTTAGCCGGGGGTCTACTTCTCCCTCTACCCCTCATCCCGCTCCTGTTCTCTCTCTCTCTCACTCTCTCTCTCTCTCTCTCTCTCACATAAATAAATAAAATCTTTTAAAAAAAGAAAAGAAAGCAGAGTATGTGGAGGCAGTGTAGTAGAGTAGTTAAAACATGAGCCTTGAAATCACACTACTGCTTTCAGGCTTGATTCATCATGTACTAGCTGGGTAAACTTGCACAAATTATCAAACCTCTCACAGCCCTTGTTTCCTTATCTATTTAATTGAGACAGTGATTAAATCTGTCAGAAAGGGTTGTTGTTAAAATTAAAATAATACTTAGTGATTCTTAATGCATATTAGATATCATTGTTATTAAAAATGTAATTTCAGAAAATTTTCAAATTCCAGTTTTGTCATTTACTACTGACTTAAACTCTGTATTTACATTTCCTCAAAATTGAAGGTACTAATAAAAATAGTGCTTACTTTGTATACATTATTAATATTCCCCCTAAAGCTGGTTCTTTTTCTACTTATGGATATACGGAGGATTGTGTTTCTCCACCCCCTCTATTTTAGACATGATTACATGAGTAGTTCGGTCAATGAAATGGGAGCAAATTTGGCAGGTTTTTTCCAATCTAACTTTGCCTAATTAGACTGACACATCCACCTAATATAGTGGTTCCCTGCAGATTAAAAAAAGAGAAGGTAGGGGCGCCTGGGTGGCTCAGTTGTTTAAGCAACTGCCTTCTGCTCAGGTCATGATCCTGGAGTCCCGGGATCCAGTCCCGGGATCCAGTCCCGCATCAGGCTCCCTGCTTAGCAGGGAGTCTGCTTCTCCCTCTGACCCTCCCCCTCTCATGTGATCTCTCTCTCTCTCTCTCATTCTCTCTCTTTCAAATAAATAAATAAAATCTTTTTTAAAAAAAGATACGGTATTAAATTACCTAGCACAGTTTCTAACCGTAATGGATACTTGTAATTCTTTGTAGCTGCTCTGCATCTTGAACATCTGTTTATGTTTTGGCAATTCTTCACTTTATGAGTCATATCCCACCTCCCACTATTGAAACTGAAAATACCAGATATTCCCTTTACCAACTTCCCTTGCAAGTAAAGCTCGAGAATATTAAGATTCTGTCAGTCAAAATCACCTACTTTGAATGGAAGCTAGAATTGTGAGGACACTGGAGTCATTCAGAAGTAATTTTGGTGATGGGTGATGGCAGTAGAAGTAACTGTGTCCAATTACTGGAGTCAGTGGTGGTATAAGTTTTAGTGGTAGTTTTCAGAGTCAGTGATCTCATCAGTGCGAACTGTGAAACCTCCAAGTTTGTTTCTCTGGTCCCATTAGACTGTGAGTGTATGAACTACGCTTCTATACCTAATTTAGTCATAGTCATTTTCTCTTTCTTGCAACCAAAAACCCTAATACATATACTAAGTCTTCAATAAAAATTATCTATTATTATTTCCTGCTGCTTATTAGATAAAGGCAGACACTTTGCTTTGTCTTTGTCTCCACAGAACCTAGCACAGTGCTAATGATAGGGTCAGTAGACAAAGAATCAATATAAGGTTTAATAAATCAAAGCACAAATGCTTTCTGGGAATTCAATAGACCTCTCTTTACCTCCACCTCAATTCTAAAGCTGTTTGCCTTTTGTGATAATCTATTCCTCCTTCTACAACAATTTTTCACAATGGAACATTACCCATCAGGACTGATTTGAAATGTGCTATTTATCTATATTCTGTGTGAATATTTTCTTTTGCATTACAGCATAATTTTAGGGAATCCTTTTTCATGTTAAAAGAACAGTAATGAGATTAAAATAGAATTGTAAGAACAAGCTTTTGATTCTGATCATCACAAACCAATTTTTAGTTTTGATCTATTCATCTGGATTTGTTTTTATTTGGTGAAATGGCTTTGCTACATCCCCATATAGCCTTTCTACTGAATATCTCATTGCCCAACAACCATTTCCTGGCAGTCCTTGAAAGCAGAGCTTCTGTTTTTGCTTTTGTATATATGACTTTGCATCAATCTCCCCAAACCTATTCACATGCAAATACAGGGTAGTCAGCATAATAACTTGTATAAAGCAAACACTTGATATAAGCCTGTTGAAAGACCCTTGCCATTTTGACCCCATTACACTTTCACTTCTGCTGTATGTCAAGGGTGCACATATTCTGAAAATGCTCAGCTCTGCTGATGGAAAATCATCTGGTGCTCTGCTTTTTTCCACTCTCATTTGGTGATATCTGTGTTCAGCTGCAAGCTTCTGAGTAGTGTCCTGAATTTAATAAAAAAATAAATGTATGTAACAAACATTGATTAGGCCTACAATATTAGCCAGAAAGAAATAAATGCACTTACATACAGATATTATATCAAGTGCAAAAAATAATAACCTGTATAAATCCTTGAATATATGTGTAACTATTTCTTCATGTAAAAACAAAAACAAAAACTGATGGATACTCTTTCTACAGCAACATAATATAAACATATAATGCAAACATGCATAAGGCCAGCTCTAGCTTGACAAAAAGTATAAAAAGTCTTATACTATGCATGATCTTTCATCTAGCAATTCTCCTAGGGATTTATACTAAGGAAATAATCAGAGATTTATGCAAAAATTAATGCATAATGATTTTCATTATAATATTATTTATAATAGTGAAAAATCAGAAACAATCAAAATGTCCAGCAATGGAAAATTGTTTTAAGTAAATTATACTAACTCTATATAGAGGTAAGGTATATACTGCCTTTAAAAATCATATTGTTGGAAAATATTTATTGACATGGGAAAAAACAATCCAGTGCTAAGTTAAAAATTTAAGGGTCAAAAATATGTACAATATGATACCACTTTAGAATATATATAGAAAAGTAGTTATGAATGTAGCTAAAGATATACATATATATTATATATATGCAAAAATGTTAACAATGATTATCTCTGGGTGGTAGTATTACATATAATGTTTTGGTCCTTGTACTTTTTACTGTTTTAACAATTTTCTGCATTTGATATATATTTACTTTTGTAACTGGAAAAAATTGTTTAAAAAGGATCAGTTATGATAAGACCATAAAAGAGTTTGCTGTTATAGCAATTCATATTGCATACACATTGTCTATTAAAAAATAGGGGCGTCCTTTTGAAAGTGGCTGATGTGATATAACTTTTATTTGTTTGGATATATGGAGTTAGCCTGCATTGTATTTGAGAATGAAGGGAATCATATTGTGTTGTTTAAACTGAGACTGAAACCAATTCCTGGAGGTGGAATAAACAGTTTAGAAGCAACATTGTTGATACTCAATCCTGATTAATTCTGTTTTGCCTGATCCTTTAAGCCCATAGAACATGAGCTGTTGTAAACCTACATCGGGTTTCTGTGATTAATGGGGGTTGTGTACTTCCTTAAAAACTCTCTGGAAATCAAATCAGACTCAACAGTCAGGTTCCTGCCTTAATTTTGTACCTTTTGGAGACTTCATAAGTCTCAGGGTCAGTGACTAAGTGTAGCTATGGCTGCAGGATGAGTAAGTCATTTCAGGAGCTGATTAGAATTAGAGCCAGAGCCAGGATCCGGGACAGAATTATGAAGAGCCTGTTTTCTGCAGTACAATCAGACCAAATACACATGTTGCCTAGACACCTGAGAAGATAAAGTTCATAGTGTCACAGTATATGTAGTCTAGAATGTACAGATGATGAGATTCATGGTTTTAGGAATTTATAGTCTTAATTAAATCCCAAGGAAATGATGGCTCACAACAATTTCATCAACTACAGATACAGATTGATCTAGAAAATAAAAGGGAACCAGGTATGTGTTTATCTACTATATATTTATTTCTGGCCTAAAAGCACTAGAAAATTTCCACTGTTGAAAAGTCAAAATAACATTGGCAGCTATGCTAGTTTCCACTGTTGAGACAGTATCTGGTTACCTGAATTACAAACTAATTTTTTTAAAAAAACAAATACAACAAAAATAGACCTAAAAACTGAGATGTTTAAATGTCTGATGTAGAGAGGAAAGCACACAAGCACACTTGTAATAGCTATATGAGTATGAATTACCTTAATTCTGAATTATCAGTCTATAGTACCAGACTTTCAAATCTTTTTCAGTATTCAAGGTGACTAAGTTTACATTTTGTTAGCTGTTAGTGAAAGCCTACTTTTTTTCTTTTCTTTCTTTCTTTTTTTTTTCTTTGATAAAGACCACTCATCCAACACTGAATAAGTATATCTGGGACACTGAGAAATCTCTTTTGTTAAGACCATATTAAGAGAGTGCCCAAATATTCAATTCATTCCTTCATATTTTTCACAATGGCAGTCTTGTATGTAGCACTGAACACCTGGTGCTCTTTTTAAAAAAGATTTATGTATGTATGTATGTTTTGAGAGAGGGAGAAAGGGTGGAGGGGAAGAGGGAGAGAATCTTCGAGCAGACTCCCCCTGAGCATGGAGCTTGACGTGGGACTTGATCTCAAGACCCATGAGATCATCTGAGCTGAAACCAAGAGTCCCACATTTAACCAACCGTGCCACCTGGTGCTCTTTAAAAAGACAAATACCGGGTGCTTGTGTGGCTCAGCCGGTTAAGCGGCTGCTTTCAGCTCAGGTCCTGATCCCGGGGTCCTGGAATGTGGGACTCCCTGCTCAGCGGGGAGCCTGCTTCTCCCTCTCCCTCTGCCTGCTGCTCCCCCTGCTTGTGCTCTCTCTTTCTCAAATAAATAAATAAAATCTTAAAAAATTAAAAAAAATAAAAAGACAAATACCATATGATCTCACTCATATGTGGAATTTGGAATTTACAAAACAAAACAGATGAACACAGGGGAAGAGAAGGAAAAATAAAATAAGATGAAAATTGAGAGGAAGGCAAACCATAAGAGACACTGAACTCTAGGAAACAAACTGAGGGTTGCTGGAGGGGAGTGGGGGGCGGGGAAGGTACAAATGGGTAATAGGCATTAAGGAGGGCACCTTATGTAATGAGCACTGGGTGTTATTTGCAACTAATGAATCACTAAATTTTACCTCTAAAACTAATAACACAGTATATGTTAATTAAATTGATTTTAAATAACAATTTTTTAAATCATAAAAAATTTAAAAAGTATAAGCAAACATTTCAAATGCATTAGGAAACTTCTCATTCAGCTGTAAGTTGTTCAGAAAGGCACACAAAACATCCCCTTGCAGTCTTTGCAAAAAAAAAATCTTGTGAAAGATAACCAGTAGCAGTGGTTGCAATTAAGATAAAGTGATGGCTACCTTATCTGAACTGGGTAAAATGCAAACAAAACAAAACAAACAAACAAACAAAAAACTCCCCAACTGGCCAAATAAACAAAAAGCCACAGTAAAATAAATGATTTTAAAAATTGAGAAAGAAATTTAGTTCTTGTGGGATTGTTATTGACAGATACCCCAGAATGAGCAATTCTGTCAGGACAAATCATGTTAGTGTACTTCCAAGATACTGCTAAAAAATCAGGCCACATTTGCCTGCAGTGGGTAAACATGATATAAAGTTTCAAAAACAACAATAGCATATAAGCTTAGCATAAATTCATGCATACATTTTTATTGGATTACAGTAAAAACCTAGATTTGTCATCTGCCCTTTCTACCATACCATATTCTTTTATACTACCAATATAAGAATCTGGAAGACAGATACAATCTCAACTTTTATAAGGCTCAGATCTGAATTATATACATTAGTCTTCTGTGTTTCCATTGCAAATATGTCTTATTTTTAGCACTTCTTATATGGTATCACAGTTAGACTGCACTTTTATAGAGTTGTTGTGAAAATAAAATACATTTAATGCATAGCATAAAGTAGGCATTCTGTAACTGATATCTCTTATTATATTGATGAAGTAGGCTTCTATCTATATGGATATTGAATGGTCTCAAAAAAGGCCTCTTATTCTCCAAAATATCTCTCCTGTGGTCTTTTCACTGATGTCTTTCCTGTCTTCTTTCTTTTTTTACTTCATTCCTTCCTTCCCTCTTTCCTTCCATCCTTCTTTCTCATGTACTGTCAAAATACCTATTAGGCAGATGTTGCTTTTGCTTGCTTATCATATCCCTGTGACATCTCTTCCTTTTTCCTTACTAACAGAAGCCTTATTTTGTTCATGGTGGTAATGTGCCAGCTAAAAACAAGTCTCATTTCCCAATTTCCCTGTAGCTGCATTAAATAATTAGGAGTACCCATGAGACATAACTCTGATCAATGAAATGTATGAGGAAGTCTCTGGAAAGGGCATACCTTCCTGATTTGAAAGGTGAAACCTAGCTAAGACAAAGTCTTACACCATTTTGCCCCTTCACACTCCCCTTTTATTGTGCCAACGTTTCAGTCGTGAGACCCAGAGATACAGTAGTTATCTCAAAATCATGAGGCAACCAGCATGAGAGCAAAAGGCTATATTGCTAAGAATGGTAATTAGAAAATTGGAAAGAATCCAGGTTTTTGATGGCATCTTGGTAATAACCTTAGACTGCTGACCCCAAGCTTACCTCTTTAAACTTTTATAGAAATATTTTTTTATTTATAGCAGAGTACATTTTAAAATTTGTATTCTATTTGATACACAATGTTACATGAATTCCAGGTGTACAGCATAATGATTCAACTTCTCTATAGGTTATGCTATGCTCACCATCTGTCACTGTACAACACTATTACAATATCATTGACTATATTCCCGATGCTTTGTCTTTTATTACCATGACTTATTTTTTCCATAACTAGAAGCCCATATCTCCCATTTTCCTTCCTTCATTCTGCCCATCTCCACTCCCTTTCTCTCTGGCAGTACTGTTTTCCACAGTGGCTGTACCATTTACATTTCCACCAACAATGCACAAGTATTCCTTTTTCTCCACATCCTTGCCAACACTTATTTCTTGTCTTTTTGACTTTAGCCATTCTGACAGGTGTAAGGTGATATCTCATTGTGGTTTTAATTTGCATATCCCTGATGATTAGGGATGTAGAGCATCTTATCATGTGTCTGTTGGTCATCTGTATGTTTTCTTTGGAAAAAAAGCTTATTCAGGTCTTTTGCCCATTTTTATTTTTTTAATTTTTAAAAAGATTTTATTTATTTATTTGACAGAGAGAGAGAGAGAGAGAGAGAGGAAGCAAGGGGAAGGGCAGAGGGAGAAGCAGTCTCCCTGCCAAGCAGGGAACCCAAAGTGAAACTCAATCCCAGGACCCTGGGTTCATGACCTAAGCTGAAGGCAGATACTTAAACGAGTGAGCCTTCCAGGTGCCCTGCCCATTTTTAAATCATATTGTTTGGTTTTTTGGTGTTGAGGTGTATAAGTTTTATATATTTTGGATATTAGCCCCTTATCAAATATATCATTCAAGAGAGTGCATTTTTAATTGATATATCAATCTTCCTATGTGGAATAACATATTATCAGTCATCTCTACTCTGTCTAATCATTTGGATTATAAAAGATTCACAGAGAATTTTATAATGAGGAAAGTCAAAGGAGAAGCTCAGAACATCATTTAGGCAGAACAGATCTGGATGAATGCTAGGAGACAGACAGTACAAGGGTACTGGTTCCTTATAGAAGGAAGATGTTTTTTCAAATAGAAGGCATAGAAGACAAGCATAGGATACCCAGCAATTTGTTCAGACACCACGTCTGTTAAGAATATCAGAACTCTTGAAAATTTTCTTAGCACATTTTGCTATGACTGTTGTTCATAGAATATTCAATAGAATAAAACCAGTGGGAGTTATAATTTTATACAGTAGATGAAGGGCTAGTTGTACAAATGTCTTCTGGGATTATTCTCAATATTGATTTTTCCCCTATAAACTAACATCTGGTTCTTTATTTGTTATAGTAAATCCTAAAATGCTTCATTCCCCAAGGATGTACAGATATCACAAAATCAACCATTAAGTGCTTAAGTAATGTGGCCCCATTTCCACCCCCAGGCAGTTCTGAGTTTTGTAATGCATAGTCACTGGCTATTTAACCTTACTCCAAGTAGACAACATACTTACAAATGGGATAAGATACTAGAAGTAAGAGCCATAAATCATTCTTAAGAGAAAAAAAAAAGCCTTTCTGTTTAATCAGAGATATTGAGACTAGAAAGAGATATCCTGCACTGATATCCATGATCAACATATTGTCTTATTTGGCTGCATGAATTGATCCACTTTGTATTATTTGTTTCAAAGTATTAATGGACTGCAAGTTTATGGTCACATTAACTTAGAAAATTTACAAATTTACATGGAAATGCTTTCAAAACTTGAGTTCTCAACAGATGTAAGAGTATCATTATTATTTTAATTACCTATCATGTAGTATATATAGCATATTTTCCATCAGTGATGCATAAATAAAGTAAAAATGTGTATACAAACACTGAGTAAAGCTTTATTTTCATATATTTGTTCATAGGTGGGGAAAACACAAAAATACAAATTTTATTGTCTTTAGATTTCTGAGAGAGCATGGTATGTGGAGTGAGACACAACCAAACTCACTACTAATTAGCTAAATGACCTTAAATAAGTGAGTTAAATTTACTGAACCTTCATTTTCTTTTCTGTGAAATGGGGATAATATTTTCTGTGAGGATTTAATGATTGACATAACAAATATACAACAGCAAACACACAGCCTGGTACTTAATATCACCATTGAAATATTTGAGGAATATAGGTATTTTGTGTTGAGTTGTGTCTCCCCCCTCCAAAAAAAAAAAAAAGTATGAAAAAGGTAAGTCTGAATTCCAAGTGTTTTTGAATTTATTAGTCTCTCTTTTGGAAATAGTGTCATTATAGATGTAATTAGTTAAGATGAGTTTATACTGGAGTAGAGTGGGCCCTTAATCCAATATGACTGATATTTTTATAAGAAAATAACCATATCAAGTCACAAAGATATGTACAGAGAACATCATATAATGACAAAGGTAGAAATTGGAGTTATGCAGCTTTAAGCCAAAAAAAAACAAAGATTGCCAGCAAACCACCAGAAGTTAAGAAGAGGCAAGGAAAGATTTTCTTATAGATTTCAGAGGGAACATGGCCCTACTGACACATTGATTTCAGACTTCTAGCTTCCAGAACTGTGAGATAATAAATTTCTGTTAGAACAAGACACCCAAGTTGTGGTACTTTGTTTAGAAGTCCTAGGAAACTAATACAGTGGGTTTCTTTTTTACAAACCATTTATCAGTTTAACTTTGGACTAATCATCCTCTTAGAAAATAAACATATTTCCTACTATGTATCATGAACTGCTAGGTGTGGGGGATATATTAGTGAACAAGAACAAAGACAGTCTCAATTCACACCAACTATATAATCTTGTGGAGTAAATGGACATTAATCAAATAATCACACAAAATAATGGATAATGTGTATTCAGTGTGTGCAGAGTACAGATTTCAATGCAAAAACACACGTGCATATGAAATAAAATTTATTTTTATATGACAGAACTTAATTTTTACCATGAGCCCTCATTCCACCAACTGTTTCCTCATCTTCCAGGGTTGAATCTGAGTTTCAGGGTTGGGTTGGGTGCTATGTAGTATGTAGGTATCAGTAATAGAAGGTGATATCCAGATGAGTCTTCATTTATCCAGGTTAGCATCTAAGACATAGATAATTTCTGTTATCTTTTTTCACAAGCCCAGACTCCATGAGATCCAGTTTTATCTCAGCTATCTATGTCCCTCTCAGGTACACAAGGAGCTTCTGTAAGGCTGTCTCAAGTCTAAACCTGTGCCTAAACTATTTATCATTTATTGCTATATTTGGATTTTTGCTACCTTCCTGGTTCCACCAGGGAAAGGGGACATCAGTTTACTCTTCAATTAGACACCCCTGGGCAAAGGTAACAGTATATGCAAAGGCCCCATGGTAGGCAGTAACGTGGGAGTTTGGGAATTGAAAGAAAGCCAAAATAGCTGAAACACCCGGGAAAATGAGAAGGGGATTGGATTTAAATGAAGTTCTACAGGTAGATGCTATAGACAATACAATACCTTGGAGGCTATAAAAAGGATTAACTCTTAATACTAAATACAGTGAAAAGCCATGGAATGGTTTTAAGAGTGACATGATTGGATTTTCAATTTAAAACTATGACTCCAGTTGCTGTATGGAGAGCAAATGGCTAAAGGAAGGGAAGAAATAATAACAACCCTTCTCAAACTCTCACAAAAAATAAAAGAGGAAGGAATACTTCCAAACACATTTTACGAGGCCAGCATTACCTTGATACCAAAATCAGAGAAGGAAAGAGAAAGAGAAAGAAAGAAAGAAAGAAAGAAAGAAAGAAAGAAAGAAAGAAAGAAGAAAGAGAGAGAGAGAGAGAGAAAGAAAGACAAAATTTGAAAAGTGCAGGTCAATATTGCTGATGGATATAGATGCAAAAGTCCTCAACAAAATATTAGCAAACTGATTTTTACAATACATTGCTACAATACATTTTCTACAATACATACACCATGATCAAGTGGGACTTATTCCAGGGATACAAGGATGGTTCATGTGCAAATCAAGGAACATGATACACCACATTAACAAAACAAAGGATAAAAATGATATGATCATCCCAATAGATAAAGAAAAAGTATTTGACAAAGTTCAACTTCCGTTTATGATAAAAACTCAACAAAATGAGTATAGAGGGAACATACCTCAATATAATAAAGGCCATACATAATAAGCCCACAGCTAACAACATTCAAGAATGAAGAGCTTTCAGCTTTTCAAAGATCAGGAACAAGACAAAGAAGCCAACTATCCCCACTTTTATTCTTCATAGTATTGGAAGTTCCAGCAACAGCAATTAGGCAAGAAAAATAAATAAAAGACATACAAATTAGAAAGAAAAAAAACTGTCACTATTTGTTGTTGACATGATACTATATATAGAAAACCCTAAATACTCCACTAAAAACCATTAGAACTAATCAATAAATTCAGTAGAGTTATAAGATATAAAATCAATATACAAAAATGTGTTGTGTTTATGTACACTAAAAACAAACTATCAGAAAAAGAAATTAAGAAAACAATCTCATTTACAATTGCATGAAAAAGAATAAAATAACTAGGAATAGTTTTTAAAAGATTTAATTAGTATTATTATTATTATTTTTACTTGAGAGAGCATGAGTGAGTGAGGAGCAGAGGGAGAGGGACAAGCAGACTCTGTGCTTGTGAGGTCATACAGTATGTCTCCTTTTCTAACTTATTTCACTCAGCATAATGCCCCCAAGGCCTATCCATGTTGTAGCAAATAACAAGATTTCATTCTTTTTTTTTAAAGATTTTATTTATTTATTTGAGAGAGAATGAGAGAGAGAGAGAGCATGAGAGGAGGGAGGGTCAGAGGGGGAAGCAGACTCCCCGCTGAGCAGGGAGCCCGATGTGGGACTCGATCCCGGGACTCCAGGATCATGACCTGAGCCGAAGGCAGTCGCTTAACCAACTGAGCCACCCAGGCGCCCCGATTTCATTCTTTTTTATGTCTGAGTGTGTTCCATTGTGTGTGTGTGTATTCATATACACTACAATTTTTATCCATTCATTTATCAATAAGTAATCATTTCCTGTATCTTCACTATTGCAAATAATGCTACAATGAACATGGGGGTGCATGTGTCTGTTTGAATTATTGTTTTTGTTTTCCTTGAATAAATACCAAAAAGTGGAATGGCTGGATCATATGGTAATTCTATTTTTAATATTTTGAGGAACCCTCCATACTGTCTATCCACAGGGGCTACAACAATTTACATTCCCACCAAGAGTACACAAGGGTTCTCTTTTCTCCATATCCTTTTTTATTTTAAGATTTATTTATTTATTTATTTATTTATTTATTTATTTATTTATTTGACAGAGAGGGACACAGTAAGAGAAGGAACACAAGCAGGGGGAGTGGGAGAGGGAGAAGCAGGCTTCCTGCTGAGCAGGGAGCCCAATGCGGTGCTCGATCCCAGGACCCTGAGCTCATGACCTGAGGTATCAGAAGGTCCAGAAAATGAAGATATTGGTTGATGAAGTTCAAAGAAAACTACTATGCTATGAGTCTCGTCTACTTTGTCCTGAAAGGAAGTAAATAGTTTTAATTGATATTATCATCTGTTGGGTCCAAAGTATAGCTAAAGTGACGTTTACCTATGACTTTCCTGTTCTTTGTAAAAAGTTATTTTAAATTCTAGGTAGCTTAATTTGTTTTCCTCTCAGTAGATTGGAAGTACTTTGAGGTTAGAGGAAACTTTTTTATTGTCCTTGAACAACTCCCTTCCACATGTTCTTTCCTTCCATACATAAAAGCACACAATGTCAGTACATTGCTTAGTACACTGATAGTATTTGATACAAAATACTTGAGCTTATTTATACAAAGTATCTTTTTAAAAAAAGATTTTATTTATTTATTTGACAGAGAGCGAGCACAAGCAGGCAGAGCAGCAGGCAGAGGGAGAGGGAGAGCAGAGAACCCATCGATGTGGGGCTCAATCCCAGGATCCTGGGATCATGACCTGAGCTGAAGGTAGACACTTAAAGACTGAGCCACCCCAGTGCCCCTCTTTTCTCCATATCCTAACCAACACTAGTTAATTCTTTCTTTTTATTGACCGATTGATTGATTGATAATAGCCATTCTAACAGGTATGACATGATATCTCATGGTGTTTTTGGTTTGTAAGTCCCTCATGTTTAGTGATGTTGAGCACATTTCTTGAACCTGTTGCTCATAATTATGTCTTTTTTGGAAAAATGTCTGTTCAATTCCTCTGTCCATGTTTTATTTGGTTTGGGTGTTTTTTGTTTGTTTTGTTCTGTTTGCTATTGAATTGCATGAGTTCCTCATATACAGTGGATATTAACCCCTTATCATATATATGATTTGCAAATATTTTTCCCATTCAGTATATTGCCTTTCAATTTTGTTGATGAATTTCTTTGCTGTGCAGAAATTTTTAGTTCGAAGTAGTTACATTTGTTTAATTTTGTTTTGGGAGTCAGATCCCTAAAATCATTATTAAGACCAATCTCAAGCTTATTACCTGTGTGTTCTTCTAGAAGTTTCATGGTTTCAGGTCTTACAGTCAGGTCTAGTCCATTTTGAGTTCATTTTAATGTATGGTGTGATAATCATCCAGTTTCATTCTTTTGCATAGGGCTGTTCTCCCAACACCACTTACTGAAGGGACTGTCATTTCCCCATTGTATATTCTTGGCTCCTTTGTCATAAATTAATTGACCACATTTGTGTTGGTTAATTCTGGAGCTCTCTACTCTATTCCATTGATCTATGTGTCTCTTTTTACGCCAAAACCATACTCTTTTCTTTGCTATGGCTTTGTAAAATAGTTTAAAATCAGGAAGCATGATGCTTCCAGCTTTGTTCTTCTTTCTCAAGACTGTTTTGGCTGTTAGGGGTCTTTTGTGGTCCCATACAAATAGTTCTTATTCTATGAAAAACACCATTGGAATTTTGATAGGATATATTAGTGAACAAGAACAAAGACAGTCTCAATTCATACCAACTATATAATCTGTGGAGTAAATGGACATCGACCAAATAATCACACAAAATAATGAATAATGTGTATTCAGTGTGTACAGAGTACAGATTTCAATGCAAAAACATAAGTGCATATGAAATAAAATTTATTATTTTTATATAACTATTGTATATTTTTATATAACAGAACTTAATTTTTACCATGAGGCTTCATTCCACCAACTGTTTCCTCATCTTCCAGGGTTGAATCTGAGTTTCAGGTTTGGGTTGGGGGCTATGTAGTATGTAGGCATCAGTAATAGAAGGTGATATCCAGGTGGGTCTTCATTTATCCAGGTTAGCATCTAAGACATAGATAATTTCGGTTATCTTTTCTTCACAAACCCAAACTCCATGAGATCCAGTTTTATCTCAGCTATCTATGTCCCTCTCAGGTACACAAGGCGCTTCTTGCCCCATCAAGCTCTCTGCTCAGCGGGAAACCTGCTTCTCCCTCTCCCACTCCCCCTACTTGTGTTCCTTCTCTCACTGTGTCCCTCTCTGTCAAATCAATCAATCAATCAATCAATCAGTCAATCAATCTTAAAAAAAAGGATAGGGAGAAAAGAGAACCCTTGTGTATTATTGGTGAGAATGTAAATTGTTGTAGCCCCTGTGGATAAACAGTATGGAAAGTTCCTCAAAATATTAAAAATAGAATTACCATATGATCCAGCCATTCCACTTTTTGGTATTCAAGGAAAACAAAAACAGTAATTCAGACACATGCACCCCCATGTTCATTGCAGCATTATTTGCAATAGTGAAGATACAGGAAATGATTACTTATTGATGAATGAATGGATAAAAATTGTAGTGTATATGAATACACACACACACACACACACACACACACACACACAATGGAACACTACTCAGACCTAAAAAAGAATGAAATCTTGTTATTTGCTACACCATGGATAGGCCTTGGGGGCATTATGCTGAGTGAAATAAGTTAGACAGAGAAGGAGACATACTGTATGACCTCACTTATATGTGGATTCTAAAAAAAACACAATGAAGTTCAAAAATACTGAGAACAATTGGTGGTTACCAGAGGTGGGGATCTGGGTGGTCAAAATGGGTGAAGGGTTTAAAAGGTACAAACTTTCAGTTATAAAATAAGTCATGGAGTTGCAGCGTTCTTATGTCACAGAGTTGAAGAATGAATCTTTCTGACACAAAAGGGTGAAGTGAAAGTTTATTAAGTGAAGGTGAGAACAGAAAGGAAAGGAAAAAGCTCTCTAGAGTGAGAGGGGTCATGAGCGGGTTGCCACTGAGGGCTTTTATGGTAGGTCTTTTATAGAAAACTGACCAGGGAACTTGATAACTCTCAGTGGTCAATTTATAACTATTATGAAAATATCTTGACTACAACATTTAAGACAAATAAGGTAGATTCCTTATGTTCCCTTCTCTCTGGTTCTGCAGGCTTCAGCATATCTCCACATCTGGGATTTCTGTGAGCCTGGTCATGTAGGTCCCTGTGTGAGACTAGTCAGGGGAGTCAGGGGCCTCCTATCTCTCCCTGCCTATACCTTAGCCCTTTCCTTACTCAGTGGGAATGTAATGTAAAACATGGTGACAATAGTTAATAACAATAAATTAAATTGATTTATCTGCCTTTTCGGAGAAATACCTTATGAGGAAGTTGCTAACTGTATGGTATTATGGGAACAATCAAGGTCCAAAAAATTTGGCTTTGAATAACCACTATTCTACCACTTACTGAGTGGGCTTAGTTAAAAGGCCTTTAAACATTGTGATTATAATACATTTGTTCATATTTTAAGTGGGAGTGATAACATCCCCTTACCTCTGGGGTTTTATGACTATCAAATAAGATAAGGTATAAGATTGTGTGAAATATTACTGGGATTTCAGTGCCTATTAACTAAATCTTTTAAATTATAAAAACCATAGATTGAGGGTTGCAGAAAGGGAGATGGGTGGGGGGATGGGGTAACCGGGTGACGGGCATTAAGGAGGGCACGTGATGTGATGAGCACTGGGTGTTTTACATAACTGATGAATCGTTGAACATTACATCAAAAACTAATGATGTATTATGTATTGGTTAACTGAATTTAAATTAAAAAATTTAAAAAAAGAAACAATAGATTGTGAGAATTTTAAGGGCCCCAAGAGATTACATAGTTCAACAGCATATTTAACTCATAGATGACTGGGGCACAGGGAAGTTATATGATTTGTCCAACTGGTTTGTGGCAAAGTTGGAATTTGAATGTTTCTGACTTGTAGTCATGATCCTATTCAGTTTGCTGCATGGACTCACCATTCTGGTTAGCTGAATCCTCCTGCACAGGGAGTGTCTGGCAATGATATGGTTACTATTGGCATTTCATGGAAGAATTTTCTATGTCAGAAAGAGAGGAGAGACATGATTATAAAAAACAATGGGGCAACTAAGTATTTTAAGAGGTCAAGGATAGTAAAACTTCCAGTGTTGCCAAGCATATATTCCCTCAAAATTATTTGCCTTCAGTAACTAAGTAACAAAATTTTAACACATTTTTCCAGACCCATATTTGGTTTACTCCCAAATTAACTATTAGGAGTTAAATACAGATGAGGTTTTTCTTGTTTGTTTCCTGCACTTTGAAAATATTTTTTAAGGTGAAATTTTCTTGTCTCCTTTGTTGACACTTATCAAAAACACCAAAAAGCTTCAGACTAATTTTCTTTAAATCAATGTTATCTGGATTTTTTTTTTTTACTTTATCTTATATATTGCAATATTGAGATGAGCCTTACCAGAAAAGAGGTATCAGAATGTCCAGAAAATGTTTGGAGACATTGGTTATGAAGTTCAAAGAAAACTACTATGCTATGAGTCTTGTCTATTTTGTCCTGAAAGGAAGTAGTTAAATAGTTGTAATTGATATTATCATCTGTTGGGTCCAAAGTATAGCTAAAGTGACGTTTACCTATGACTTTCCTGTTCTTTGTAAAAAGTTATTTTAAATTCTAGGTAGCTTAATTTGTTTTCCTCTCAGTAGATTGGAAGTACTTTGAGGTTAGAGGAAACTTTTTTATTGTCCTTGAACAACTCCCTTCCACATGTTCTTTCCTTCCATACATAAAAGCACACAATGTCAGTACATTGCTTAGTACACTGATAGTATTTGATACAAAATACTTGAGCTTATTTATACAAAGTATCTTTTTAAAAAAAGATTTTATTTATTTATTTGACAGAGAGCGAGCACAAGCAGGCAGAGCAGCAGGCAGAGGGAGAGGGAGAAGCAGGTTCCCCACTGAGCAGAGAACCCATCGATGTGGGGCTCAATCCCAGGACCCTGGGATCATGACCTGAGCTGAAGGCAGACACTTAACCGACTGAGGCACCCAGGTACCTTTAAAAACCATTTTATTTTTTATTTTTTTAAGAATTTATTCATTTGAGAGAGAGCACAAGCAGGAGAGGCAGAGGCAGAGGGAGAGAAGACTCCCCACTGAGCTGGGAGCCTGACATGGGGCTCAATCCCAGGACCTTGGGATCACGACCTGAGCCAAAGGCAGATCCTCCATCGACTGAGCCACCCAGGTGCCCCTATTTATACAAAGTATCTAATGCAGAATTCTCTATTCTGAGAATAACAATTGCTAGATTGGTGGGTCAACAAGGGCAGAATCAGTTTGTCTAAAATATTTTAATGGGCTGGGCAAAGTTGCTATTTTAGCAATCAGACCAGTACAGTTTAGAAGAGCTGATCTGCTAAACTAGAGAAGAGTTGGACTGCTGGGACTTCATGGTTTAAGGTCAGTCAAGGAAGGAAAATGATTACACAGTGAAAGTTGAAAGGAGGGAGGGCAAATGTGTAATTAAGGAGGAGTTATGCGGGCACCTGGGTGGCTCAGTTGGTTAAGTGACTGCCTTTGACTCAGGTCATGATCCCGGATTCCCAGGATCGAGTCCTGCATTGGACTGCCTGCTTCCACTTCTCCTTCTGACCCTACCCCCTCTTGTGCTCTCTCTCTCTCTCAAATAAATAAATTAATTAAGTAAAATAAAAGAAGGAGCTACGTGTTGGGGAGTATCCTTCTATGAACTGGTTTCATAAGTATGATTTCAGATCGAGTTTTCTAATACCCAGGATACATTATTTTCCTTTTCTATGTGAACCTCTACCTCTGCATCACTTTCTTACACTAGTAAAGAATACTCTGTCAGGTCAAGATAAAGTAAAGTAAAAATTATGCAGTAATTACTTCAATTGCTAAATACAAGATATTGGTCTTATTTGGAGGTTTTGCTGTGTGTGTGTGAGAGAGAGAGAGAGAGAGAGAGAGAGAGAGAAAGAGAGAGAGAGAGAAAGAGAGAGATAGGTGGAACTACCTTTTTCCCCCAAGCAAGTCCAGCTGTTGCATATGCAGAGAGACCCATCCTTATTTGGCCATGGGGTGATCAGTTATTGTGAGGGTGCATATAGGAAAGGCAACCAGGCATTTGGCCTGGGTCTTGGAGTGAAATGCCTGGTGCTAAAAGATGAACACTCTGTTTAATAACTTGGACTTAGATTTGGCAGATCATAAATCCATAAAGTGTCTTTGACTGTCTTTGTTAAAACTTGATGGCTTTTTTATGTGTTAAAGAAACCCTCTCCTTGCCAGAGATTACAATTATAATTTTACATATATGTCCCATGGGAGGAAGGGAATATCCCCTCCCCAACTCCCTCTGCATTGCTTCTTCTTTTAGCACAGAAAAGGCTGGCAACAAACAAGCTGTACTATAACAACAGTTTACATTTTTGTTCTCTGGGTAAATAGAGTTGGATTCACAATATTTCAAATTTTGCCTATGGTCTTAGTCCTAGTACATTTGTTCTTGACCATCTAAATATGGAATAATTTTTACACCCAAATGGTTCTAGTGTGATATTACATGCACAAAACTATAAAATCCAGCATCTTTTCCCCCCATTTTTTTAAGTTAAGGCTCTGAAGTTCCAATGTGGCATTGAAAGTGCTATCTAATTGAGGAGTGGGAAGTGTATTAGGTTAAAACTGGAAATACTGAGCCAAAGAACTTTAAATTTTATGTCTATGTTTCTCACAGAAAGACTAGTACATTTTGATCAACATTAGCAAATATGACACTACTTGACTAAGCTTATGAGAAGGAACCTACTGTTAGGAGTTAATTGGACCCTTAGGTAGTCAGGGCCAGGGTCCCCAACAAGAAAGTAGGGAGACGGGACAGCTAAGATGAAACCACATTAGCATCCTGTTTTACAACTTAGACAAGACCACAATAGCATCCTGTCTAGGAGCCTCTGCAGAAGCGACTTTTGCAAAACATCCTGAAACAAAACAACCATAAAACATCGATCACTATCACAAGTTGAGGCAGTTAGTCTCCACATGTCAGCCCAAAAGACCATCAACACGTGAACAATAACCCAATAGGTAGACAGGTGCATGATCAAAGCTCTTATTGGCACACCATAGCAGCCCATCCACAGGGGGCTCATACTCGGGAGGCTCAAGATAGTTCTGAAAAAGAGCTTATTAAAACCCCTATATTTTAACACCAAAATGGCAACCCTTCAAGGTCCCTTCCTTTTCTGGGAGCTTTATACTTTCATTTAATAAACTTTACTTTGCTACCCACCACTCTCTGTCTGGTCTACCTCTTCATTCTTCGAAGCAGCAGGACCAAGAACCGCAGGCACTAACGGGGCAAAAAAATCCTGTAATTCTACTAGGCTAACAGATGAGGTTTTTTTCAAAGGCAGAGATGGTGATAATCAAAATGTTGGCTAAAAGCAAAATAAGGCAATGATGTCAGGAAACTACATGGTGTAGCAGAAAGAACCAAGACTAGGAGGCAGAGCTCTGGGTTCTGCTTCAGACTCTGACCCTGGCTTATTGGAAATGCAGATCTAGTTGCTAAACTTCTCTGGGCTTCAAATTCCTTATTAATAAAGTCAGATAGTAAGACTAGATAATCTCCATAGTCCCCTTCAGCTCTAACATTTAACAATTATCTAAATCCAGTGAAGATTTTCTCTGATCAGATTACTGTACCCTGAATCTATAAGATAATGCCCACTTAAAGCTCTGTTCTTAGGGTCTCATAACTCAAAAACAAGTAAAGTGTATAAAGGCTGTTTTGTTCTTTGGCATTTAAAAAGAATAAATTTCTCGTTACTAAAATTTACAATGTATAGACTAAATGCTCAAAGGAGTCAATGCTTAAACATGGCAAGTCAGGTCATCATGTCTGAAAGAGCCCATTACCCTAATACAGAAAGCACTGTCCTCTAATCAAAGAGCAAAACACCGTGTCTATTAATACAAAAATATGGAGAATAGAGGTTTTTATAAGCATCAATTTTTTAAAATTTTACTTACCATTTTAACCCCTTATTTAGTAGAGTTTTACAGCCATCACTATTGTTTAGGTCTGTATTACTCCACCAGCCTTATAGCTAATCCCCTTTATTCTAGTTTTTCTTCTCTCTTTAGCCTGCATAACACTACCAAACAAATCTTCCCAAGGCTTGATTTGCATTATTCCATCCTCCCCTGGTCAAGGAAATTTATTGATTGACCTGAATCAAGTCAAAACACCTCAGGTTGATAAACAAGACTTTTTTTTTAATATGTTACCTTTTTTGCTCCTCAACATCATCAGTTTCCTCACTAAAAATCTCTCTGCTTTGAGCAGATATGCTTCATTAATTCTCTGACCATATTTTGTTTACTCTTATCTCCATGTATTTCTTAACAGAGTCTGTGTTATATTTTTGGAATATTTTCTCAGCTAATCTATTGGTATCCCATCCTTCAAAACCTAACTTTTGATTTTTTATCTTAAAATTCACACCCTGATTACAACACTGATTTCTGTTAGCAGGTATTCTAACTACATATTTGGTTAAATTTTCTTAAGTAACTTAGTTTTTTTTTCTTAAATATTGCATATTCACTGAAGAAACTGTAGAAAATGCAGATATGCAAAGAGAGCAAAATGTAAAATGACCCCATGCCCTAGAATAGAAATTCTCAAACTATAGTGTGCAGAAGAATCACCTGTGCTGCTTGTTAAAACTTGAGAGTTCCTGATTTCACCCCGATATTTTATTCAGTAAGTTTATGATGGGACCTGAGAATCTGAATTTTTCAAGTGCATAGGTGATTTCTATACAATCTCCAGACCACAATTAAGAAACATGTCTTGAGTAGATCAGATGTCTCTGTACTTCTTCAGAGACGCCTTGTTTTAAGGTCCATGAAAGAAAAAGCCATATCTGTCTTGTTCACAGTTCTATCTTACAGGGCATGGCAGTACTGAGTACTTGATAAATATTTCTTGAAGGAATGGATGAATTGTTTTTCTATTTAGTTTCTTTACTTTATGTTTTTTTTTTTCAAATAATAGCTCATGCTTGTGGGAATAAATGAAAAAAAATAGAGTGCAAAGATATATAAAAGCAAAACATACCCTCTGCTTCACAATCTCCACTTCCCTCACATGCTTCTGAAGTAATTAGTGAAAGCCTGGTTTGTATCCTAGCCCACATTATCTTTATTATGTGAATTTGTTAAATTATGGAATAATGAGGGGGGCATCTGGGTGGCTCAGTAATTGGGCATCTACCTTCGACTCAGGTCATAATCTTAGGGTTCTGGGATCAAGCCGTGTTTTGGGCTCCCTGCAGAGCTGTGTGTTTGCTTCTCCCTCTGCCTTCCCCCTGCTCATGCTCACTCTGTCTCTCTCTCTCAGATAAATAGAATCTTTAAAAAATTATGGAATAATGAAATTATTACCAGAAATAGAAACTATTTCTATTATCATATGTCTACTTGGATCCTGGAGTGTTAGAGCCAGAAGGGAATTCAAAGAACCTAAGTTTGACATCCTCATTGTTTTTAGTTTTTATTTTAATTCCAGTTAGTTAACATACAGTGTTACATTAGTTTCAGGTATAAAATATAGTGATTCAACAATTCCTTACATCACCCAGTGCTCATCACAAGTGCACTCCTTAATTACCATCACTTATTTAACCTATTCTCCCAAATCCCTACCCTCTGGTGATCACCAGTTTATTCTCTATAGTTAAGAAACTGTTTTGGGGTACCTGGACGGTGCAGTTGGTTAGGCATCTGACTCTTGGTTTCAGCTCAGATTGTGATCTCAGGGTCATGAGATGGAACCCTGAGTTGGGCTCTGCAATCAGTGCAGAGTCTGCTTGGGGCTCTCTCTCCCTCTCCCTCTGCCCTTCCCCCATGCTCTCTCTCTCTCTCTCTCTCTCTCTCAAATAAATAAATAAATCTCTAAAAAATAATTTTTTTTGTTTTGTTTGAGTTTTTTTTTTTTAAAGATCTTATTTATTTATTTGAGAGAGAGAGAGAATGAGAGATAGGAAGCACGAGAGGGAAGAGGGTCAGAGGGAGAAGCAGACTCCCTGCTGAGCAGGGAGCCCGATGTGGGACTCGATCCCGGGACTCCAGGATCATGGCCTGAGCCGAAGGCAGTCGCTTAACCAACTGAGCCACCCAGGCGCCCCTTGTTTGAGTTTTTTTGTTTGTTTTTATTTCTTTGCTGGTTTGTTTCAAGCTTGTATTTAAATTCCACCTAGTTAACATTAGTGTAATATTAGTTTCAGGAGTAGAATTAAGTGATTCATCACTTACATATAACACCCAGTGCTCATCACAAGTGCCCTCCTTAATACACATCACCCATTTAACCTATGTCCCTGTCCACCTCCTCTCCAGCAACTCTCAGTTAGTTCTCTATAGTTAAGAGTTTGTTTTATGGTTTGCCTCTCCCCGCTCCATGTTCACCTGTTTGGTTTCTTAAATTCCACATATGAGTGAAATCATATGGTATTTGTAAGAGACTGTTTCTTGATTTGTCTCTTTCTCTCTTTTTTCACCTTTGCTCATTTGTATTGTCTCTTAAATTCCATGTATAACTGAAATCCTATGATATTTCTCTTTCTCTGGCTGACTTATTTGCTCAACATTATACTCTCTAGTTCCTCCCATGTCACTGAAAATGGCAAGATTTTGTTCTTCTTTATGGCTGAATAATATTCCAGTGTGTGTGAGTGTGTACACCACTCTTCTTTATGCATTCATCAATTGATAGACACATGGGCTGCTTTCATATCTTGGCTATAGTAAATAATCCTGCTATAAACACAGGGGTACAAGTATCCCTTTCAATTAAAGTTCTTGTATTCTTTGGGTATATACCCAATAGTGTGATTGTTGGATCACAGGGAAGTTCTATTTTCAATTTTTTGAGCAACCATCATACTGCTTTCTAGAGTGGCTGCACCAGTTTGCATTTGCACTAACTGTGCAGGAGGGTTCCCCTTTCTCCACTTCCTCACCAACACCTGTTGTTTCTTATGTTGTTGATTTTTGCCATTCTGACAGGTATGGGGTGATATATCCCTATAGTTTCAAACTCCATTTGTCTTATGGTAAGTGATGATGAACATCTTTTCAGGTGTCTGTTGGCCATCTGGATGTCTTCTTGGAGAAATGTCTGTTCATGTCTTTTGCCCATTTTTTTTTAAAGATTTTATTTACTTATTTGGCAGAGAGAGACACAGCAAGAGGGGGAACACAAGCAGGGGGAGTGGGAGAGGGAGAAGCAGGCTACCCGCTGAGCAGGGAGCCCAATGTGGGGCTCGATCCCAGGACCGTGAGCTCATGACCTGAGCCGAAGGCAGACGCTTAATGACTGAGCCACCCAGGCATCGCTCTTTTGCCCATTTCTAATTGGATTATTGATTTTTGGGGTGATGAGTTTTATATGTTCTTTATATGTTTTGGATACTAACCTTTTATCAGATATGTCATTTGCAAATATTTTCTCCCATTCTGTAGGTCACCTTTTAGTTTTGTTGGTTGTTTCCTTCACTGTGCAGAAGATTTTTATTTTGATATAGCCAGAATAATTTATTTTTGCTTTTGTTTCCCTTGCTTCAGGAGACAAATCTAGATAAAAATTGTTATGGCCAATGCCAAGGAAGTTACTGCCTGTGTCTCTCTTCTAGGATTTTTATGGTTTTGGGTGTTACATTTAGGTCTTTAATCCATTTTGAATTTATTGTTGTGTATGGTGTAAGAAAGTGGTCCAGTTTCTTTCTTTCTTTCTTTCTTTCTTTTTTTTTGCATGTTGCTGTCCAGTTTTCCCAACTTCATTTTTTGAAGAGACTGCCCTTTTCCCATTGGATATTCATTCCTGCTTTGTCAAATATTAGTTGACCATGTAGTTGTAGGTCCATTTCTGGGTTTTCTATTCTGTTTCATTGATCTATGTGTCTGTTTTTGTGCCAGGGCCATACTGTCTTGATGTCTTCAGCTTTGTAATATAGCTTGAAATACAGAATCTTGATGCCCCCACTTTTTCTTTTTCAGAATTGCTTTGTCTCTTTGGGGTCTTTTGTGGTTCCATAGAAAGTTTAGGATTGTTTGTTCTAGCTCTGTGAAAAATGCTGGTGTTATTTTGATAAGGATTGCATTAAATGTGTAGATTTCTTGGGTAGCATAGACATTTTAACAATGTTCATTCTTCCAATCCATGAGCATGAAATGTGTTTTCATTTCTTTGTGTCCTCTTCAATTTCTTTCATAAGTGTTCTGTAGTTTTCAGAGTACAGATCTTTTACCTCTTTTGTTAGCTTTATTCCTAGGTATCTTATTGGTTTTGGTACAATTGCAAATTTTATCAACTCCTTGATTTCTTTTTCTGTTGCTTCATTATTGGTTTATAGAAATCCAACAGATTTCTGTAAGTTATTATATCCTGCAACTTTGCTGAATTCATGTATCAGTTCTAGCAATTTTTTTGTGTGTGGAATCTTTTGAGTTTTCTACAAAGTGTACCATGTCATCTGCAAATAGTGAAAGTTTGATTTCTTCCTTACCAATTTGGATGTCTTTTATTTCTTTTTGTTGTTTGATTGCTGAGGCTATGACTTCCAGGAGTATGTTAAACAGTACTGGTGAGAGTGGATATCCTTGTCATGTTATTGATCATAGTGGAAAGGCTCTCAGTGTTTCCCCATTGAGGATGATATTAGTTGTGGGTCTTTCATATATGACCTTTATGATGTTGAAGTATTTTTCCTCTATCCCTACCTTGTTGATGGTTTTTATCAAGAGTGGATGCTGAATATTGTCAAACGCTTTTTCTACTTCTATTGACAGGATTTTATGGTTCTTATCCTTTCTTATATTAATGTGGTGTATTATGTTGATTGATTTGCAAATGTTGAACCAGTCTTGAAGCCAAAGAATAAATCACACTTGAATATGAACAAATCTTTTAATGTACTGTGGAATTCAATTTGCTACTATCTTGTTGAGAATTTTTGCATCCCTATTCATCAGGGATATTGGCCTATAATTCTCCTTTTAAGTTGGGTCTTTGTCTGGTTTTGGAATCAAGGTAATACTAGCCTCATAGAATGAGTTTGGAAGTTTTCCTTCCATTTCTATTTTTTGGAGCAGTTTGAGAGAATAGGTATTAACTCTTCTTTAAATGTCTGGTAGAATTCCCCTCGGAAGCCATCTGGCTCTGGACTTTTGTTTGTTGGGAGATTTTGATTACTGATTCAATTTCTTTTCTGGTTATGGGTCTGCTCAAATTTTCTATTTCTTTCTGGTTCAGTTTTTTAAAATTTTATTATGTTATGTTAATCACCATACATTACATCATTAATTTTTGATGTAGTATTCCATGATTCATTGTTTGTGTATAACACCCAGTGCTCCATTCAGTTCGTGCCCTCACGTTCTGGGGCACCTGGGTGGCTCAGTCGGTTAAGTGGCTAACTTCGGCCCAGGTCATGATTCGAGGGTCCTGGAATCGAGCCCCACATTGGGCTCCCTGCTGAGCGGGGAGCCTGCTTCTCACTCTCCCTCTACCTGCTGCTCCCCCTGCTTGTACTCTCCCTTTCTCTCTAATAAAAAATAAAAAATCTTAAAAAAAATAAAAATAAAGAGGGCACATTCTGTTTCAGTTTTGATAGTTTGTTTCTAGGAATTTATTCATTTCTTCCAGTTTGGTCAGTTTGTTGGCATATAATTTTTCATACTATTCTCTTATAATTGTTTTTATTTCTGTGATATTGGTTGTATTGTCTCCCCTTTCATTCGTGAATTAATTTATTTGTGTCCTTTCTCTTTTCTTTTTTGATAAGACCGGCTAATGGTTTATCAATTTCATTAATACTTTCAAAAAACCAAGTCTAAGCTTTGTTGATCTGTTCTGATGTTTTATTGTTTGTTTTTTCTATATCATTTATTTCTGCTCTAATCTTTATCAACCTCTTCTGCTGGCTTTATGCTTTATTTGTTCCTTTTCTAACTCCTTTAGGTGTAGGGTTAGGTTGTGTATTTGAGACTTTTCTTGCTTCTTGAAGTAGGCCTGTATTGTGATATACTTCCCTCTTAGGACTGCCTTTGCTGCATCCCAAAGGTTTTGGACTGCCATGTTTTCATTTTAATTTGCTTCTGTGTGTTTTTTAAATTTCTTCTTTAATTTCTTGGTTAACCCATTCATTCTTTAGTAGGATATTCTTTAGTCTCCATGTACTTGTGGTTGACTTAAAGTTTCAAGACCATTGCATGGTCTGAAAGTATGCATGATATGATTTCAATATTTTGTACTGGTTGAGACTTAATTTGTGACCCAGTATATGATCTTTTCTGGAAAATGTTTCCTATGCACTTGAAAAGAATGTGTATTCTGCTGCTTTAGGATGCAATGTTCTGAATATATATGTTAAGTCCACCTGGTCCAGTGTGTCATTCAGTGCCATTGTTTTCTTGTTGATTTTCTGATCAGATGATCTGTCCATTGCTGTAACTGGAGTGTTAACATCTCCTACTCTTATTGTATTATTATCAATGAGAGTTTTTGTGCTTTTTATTAATTGATAGAAATATTTGGGTGCTCCCAAGTGGGAGGCATGAATGTTTACAATTGTTAGATCTTTTTCATGGATAACACCTTAATTATGATATAATGCCTTTCTTCATCTCTTGTTACAGCTTTTGGTTTAAAATATAGTTTGTCTAATATAAGTATGGTTACTGCGGCTTTCTTTTGGCATCCATTAGCATGATAGATGGCTCTCCATCTCCTCGCTTTCAATCTGTAGGTGTCTTTAGGTCTAAAATGAATCTCATAGGCGGCATATAGATGGATCTTGTTTTTTTTTAATTCATTCTGATACCATATGTCTTTTGATTAGAGCATTTAGTCCATTTACATTCAAAGTGATTATTGAAAGATACGAATTCACTACCGTTTTGTTACCTATAAAATCGGTTGTTCTGGTGATGTTCTCTAGTTCTTTCTAGTCTTTGTTGCTTTTGATCTTTTATTTACCCACTCAAAGAGTTCCTCTTAGTGTTTCTTACAGGGCTGAGTTTAGTGTTCACAAGCTCCTTTAGTTTTTTTGTCTGGGAAACTCTTTGTCTCACCTTCTATTTTTTTTAATTTAATTTTTAAAATATTTATTTATTTATTTGAGAGAGAGAGAATGGGGGGAAGGGACAAAGGGAGAAGTAGAGAGTCTTAAGCAGACTCCCCACTGAGTGCAGAGCCTGACACAGGGCTCCATCTCACAACCCTGAGATTACAACCTGAGCCAAAATAAGAGTCAGACGCTTAACTGACTGTGCCACCCAGGCACTACATCTTCCTTCTATTCTGAATGAATGCTTTGCTGCATAAAGTATTCTTGGCTGCAAAATTTTCCCATTAGCACTTGAATACATCCTGCCATTCACTTCTGGTTTGTCAAGTTTCTGTGAACAGATCTACTGCAATCCTGATCTGTCTTTCCTTCTAGGTTAAGGACTTTTTTTTCACTTGGTGCTTTCAGGATTCTTTCCTTGTCTGTGTATTTTGTGAATTTGACCATCACGCTTTGGTGATGGCCGACTTTTGTTGAATTTAATGGGAGTTCTCTGTGTTTCTTGGATTTTGATGTCTGTGTCTTTCCCCAAATTAGGAAAGTTTTCAGCTATAATTTGCTCAAATAAACCTTCTGCCCCCTTTTCTCTCTCTTCATCTTCTGGGATTCCTATGATACAATTGTTACTCTGTTTTAATAAGTCACTGAGTTCCCTATGTCTATGTTCATGATCCATTACCTCTGTTTCCCTCTTCTTTTCAGCTTCACTATTTTCTGTAATTTTACCTTCTGTATCACTGAGTCATTCCTTTGTTTCATCCATACTCATTGTTATGGCATCCATTTGGGTTTGCATTTCGGTTATAGCATTTTTAATTTCAGCTTGACTACCTTTTAGCTCTTTTATCTCTGCAGTAAGAGATTCTCTGGTGTCTTCTATGCTTCTTTTTTTAAAAGCCCAGTTAGTATCCTTATAATTGTTGTTTTAAATTCTAGTTCAGACATCTTACTTATATCTGTATTGATTAAATCCCATCTGACATTTCTTCCTGTTCTTTCTTTTGGGGTGAATTTCTCTGTCTTGTTAGTAAAAAAAAAAGCAAAATAAAATAACATAAAAATTTAAAAACTGTAGGAAGCTAGGTCTGTTTTGGTCTGCTTTTTAAGAGAAGCTTGACAGAAAAAAAGAAAGAAAAAATATTAAAAAATAAAAAATTTAAAAAATAATAAAATAAGTAAAATAAAATAATTGCTCTTTCTGTATCTAAACAAAAACAAAAAGAATAACAAACACACAACAAACAAATGAACAAAAACCCAAAGGTAGCTAGATACTGTTTCCCCTAGAGCTGAAGCTTTGCAGCACTCTATGATCAGTAGAGTTGGTGCAGGCAAGAAGTTTGTCCTGGTCTTCTGGGGGAGGGGCCTGCTGCTCTGATTCTCAGGTGTATTTGCCCCAGAGGAGATGCACCTGCAGGGTTCAGAGGGGCGGGACTTGGTGTAGCATCTCCATTCTCCACTTGATGACTCTGTTTAGCTCACTGAATTTGATCAATCCTGGTGGAAGAGGGGTAAAAAGATTTGCCCTGCTTTCTTGTCTCTGGATGAAATTTGTACCCACCACTCTTCAGGAAGCCCTCACAGAGGTGCAAACAATCACCCTTCCTGTGTTCCTGACTTCCATCAGATAGCTGCCTTCACCGTTCTCGACCAAGTTGTCTGCCTGTGAAGTGGTGAAGCACTCCTGTGGTTTATCTCAGGTATGGATGTGTTTTAAACCCCCACAAATCAGAGACAACACCCCAATGGTGTGGACCTGCACTGATCTTCTGGGGGATGGTCTCGCTGCACTGTGGCCAGCACTGGCTTCTCTCAGAAAGCAGTCACACGTCTGGGAAGTGGTTCGGAGTTTACAACAAATAGCAACACACTGCTGGCGCCAGGGATTGCTGTCTTCAGCCAGCATCCTTATTCCTATATTGGTGACCAGGGCAGCGCAATGGTGACTGCAGGGTCCTTTGTCCCCAGAGAGGCCATACCACCTCTACCAAATGTACTCCAAGCAAGGAAACCACTTCTCTCTGTGCAACCCAGGGGATCCTCAGACCATGGTGCCCACTCTTGGGGCTCCACCCTGCTTCCCCACTAGAGCACCACCAGGTGTGATCCTGCCTATGACACTGACCTCTGAAATTTCAGACTCTGTGCTCCACTGTTTATAAATTACTGGTGGTATTGAAACCCTCTCCTTTTTCCCAGTCAGTGGTTTTAGGGACCAGCTTTCATGTGCAGTCCCCTGCATGTGCTTTTACTCTTTTTATTATTTTCTCACTCTGTCTCTCTCATTCTCTCTTGTTACTCCCTCTGCTACCAGGGCTCCCTCCTCTACACAGCTCCCACTGCTCTTTTCCCCTTTGAACCAACTTCCTGCAGTTCCTAACTTGCATGGGTCATTTTTTTCTCTTTGTAGATGTGCAGCTTTGTTCTCTAAGACTTCCAATCAATTTCTTCGGTGTTCAGAATGATTTGATATTTATCTAGCTGTGTTGGAGGGAGGAGGCAAGCTTAGGGTCCCCCTACTCTTCCACCATCTTAACCCTCTCCTCTCTTTCTGTCTTGAAGATTAATTGACCTTTTTAAAAAATTGACTTTATAATTGTGGCTTTATCTCTGGGTTTTCTAGTCTATTCCTTTGACCCGTGGGTCTATTTTTGTGCCAATACAATACTGTTTTGATTACTACAGCTTATTCATATAACTTGAAGTATGGAATTGTGATCTTTCCAGTTTTGCCTTTCTTTTGAAAGTTTGTTTTTGGCTATTTAGGGCCTTTTGTGATGTCATACAAATTTTAGGATTGTTTGTTCTGGTTCTGTGTAAAATGCTTTTGGTATTTTGGTTTTTTTTGGGGGGGGTATTTTGATAAGGGTTGCATTTAATGCTTTGGGTAGTAAATACATGTTAAGAATACAGGTACTTCCAGTCCATGAGCATGGGATGCCCTTCCATTTCTTTGTGCCATCTTCAACTTCTTTCATCAGTGTTTGATACCTTTCAGAGTACAGGTCTTTCACCTGTTTGGTTAAGTTTATTCCCAGGTATATTGTTGTTTTTTGGTGCAATTGTAAATGGGATTGTTTTCTTAATATCTCTTTCTGCTGCTTCACTCCTTGTGTGTAGAAATGTTACAGATTTCTGCACATTGATCTTGTAGCCTGCAAATTTACTGAATTTGTTTATTAGCTCTAGCAGTTTTTTGGTGGAGACGTTCAGGTTTTCTATATATAGTATCATGTCATCTACAAATAGTGAAAGTTTTACTTCTTTCTTATGGATTTAGATGATTTTAATTTCTTTTTGTTGTCTGATTGTTTTGGCTAGGACTTCCAGTACTATGTTAAATAAAAATGATGAGAGTAGACAACCTTGTCTTGTTCTGACCAAAGGGTAAATACTCTCAGATTTCACCATTAAGGATTATGTTAGCTTTGGGTTTTTCATATATGGTCTTTAATATGTTAAGGTATGTTCCATCTAAAGCAATTTTTTTTGTTTTGGTTTGTTTTTAATTTTTTATTTCAATTCAATTTAATTAATATATACTGTATTATTAGGTTCAGAGGTAGAATTCAGTGATCCATCAGTTGCATACAACACCCAGTACTCATTACTTCAAGTGCCCTCCTTAATGCCCATCACCCAGTTACCAAGTCTCCCTGCCCACCTCCCATCCAGCAACCCTCAGTTTGTTCCCTACATTTAAGAGTCTCTTATACTTGCCTCCCTCTCTTTTTTCATCTTATTTTATTTTTCCTTCCCTTACCCTATGTTCATCTGTTATTTTTTTTTAAGATTTTATTTATTTATTTGACAGAGAGAGATCATGAGCTGAAGGCAGCCTTTAACCAACTGAGCCACCCAGGCACCCCACATCTGTTTTGTTTCTTAAACTCCACATATGAGTGAAATCATATGGCATTTGTCTTTCTCTGACTGACTTATTTCGCTTAGCCTAATACCCTCTAGTTCCATCCACATCATTGTAAATGGCAAGATTTCATTTTTTTGATGGCTGAGTAAATTCCATATATAAATATATCTTTATATATGAATATATATATATTTATATATAAAATCACATCTTAATCCATTCATCTGTTGATGGGCATCTGGGCTCTTTCCATATTTTGGCTATTGTGGATGTTGCTGCTTTAAACATTGGGGTTCATGTGTTTCTTTGAATCACTATGCTTTTATCTTTTCTTCTAAACCTACTTTTTGATTTTTATCATGAATGGATATTATATTTTATCAAATGCTCTTTCTGTGTCTATTGAAATGATCATATTTCTTATCATTTCTCTTATTGATGTGATGTGTCACATTGATTGATTTGTGAATATTGAACCATACTTGCAAACCAGGAATAAATCCTACTTGATTGTGGTGAATGATTATTTTAATGTGATGTTGGATTTAGTTTGCTGGTATTTTGTTGAGGATTTTTGCATGTATATTCATCAGAGATATTAGTCTGTTGTTCTCTTTTTAAGTGAAGCCTTTGTCTGGTTTTGGTATGAGAGTAATGCTGGCTTCACAGAATGAATTTGGAAATTTTCCTTCCTTTTCTATTTTTTGGCATAGCTTGAGAATAGGTATTAACTCTTCTTTATTTAAATTTTTTTTTTAATTTGACTTCTGTTTAAATGTTTGTTGGAATTCCCCTGGGAAGCCATCTGGCCCTGGACTTTTGCTTGTTGGGAGATTTTTGATTACTGATTCAATTTGTTTGCTGGTCATTGGTCTCTTCACATTTTCTATTCTTGTTTCATTTTTAGTGCTTTACATGTTTAAGGAATTTATCCATTCCTTCTAGGTTACCCAGTTTGTTGGAATATAGTTTTTCTTTTTTTTTTTAAGATTTTATTTTTATTTATTTGAGAGAGAGAGAATGAGAGATAGAGAGCACGAGAGAGAAGAGGGTCAGAGGGAGAAGCAGACTCCCCGCTGAGCAGGGAGCCCGATGCGGGACTCAATCCCGGGACTCCAGGATCATGACCTGAGCCGAAGGCAGTTGCTTAACCAACTGAGCCACCCAGGCACCCTTGGAATATAGCTTTTCATAATATTCTTTTATAGTTGTTTATATTTCTGTGCTGTTTATTTTTATTTTTCCTGATTTTTAATTTTCTTTATTTGAGTCTTTTTTTCTTGATGAGTCTTGATCAATTTTATTGGTTTTTTCAAAGAACCACCTCTTGGTTTCATTGATCTGTTCTACTGCTTTTTTTAGTTTCTGTATCATTTACTTCTATTCTAATCTGTATTATTTCCTTCCTTCTGGTGCTTTAGGTTTTGTTTGTTTTTCTTTTTCTAGCTTCATTAGGTGTAAGGTAGTTTATTTGAGATTTTTCTTCCTTCTTGAGGTAAGCCTGTATTGCTAAAAATTTTCTTTTTAGAACCACTTTTGTTGCATCCCAGAGGTTTTGGACCATTGTGTTTTCATCTTTTGTTTCTGTATACTGTTTCATTTCTTCATTTATTTCCTGGTTGACCCATTCATTGTTTAGTAACATGTTGTTTAACTTCCAAGTATATGTGGTCTTTCCAGAATTTTTCTTGTGGTTGACTTTGAGTTTCATAGCACTGTAGTCTGGAAAGATGTGTATTCTGCTGTTTTAGGATGGAATATTCTGAATATATGTGTTAAATCTATCTGGTGCGTTGTGACACTCTAGTACCTCTTGTTTTTTTACTTGAGAAAAATAATTCTGAAGACTTAAAGTTAGTATTTCTTAATACTGAACTAGATATTAGATAAAAGGTTAAAAGAATGTTATGTGAATAAAAAGTGGGTATGTAAATCTTTCATGAAAGATGTTTCTAGGACAGTTTTTGGAACTACCTTTCAATTGATCTCACCTGAAGTATAAAATTGAATGCTTAACACCAAACTCTTATTACATGTAAATTTCTCTTTTTACTTAAAACTAACTTTTCTTCTAACTTCTGAATCAATCTTCTCAGCTGAATTTTCATAAGTGTCCAGGGCTGAAATATAAACCCCTGAGGAGCTTAAGTTAAATAAAATTGCTGGTAGAGTTATGCTGGTGGTTGTGGGTGTCATAAAATGGTTTTATGGTTTTTGAAGGGGTAGGGAAAGAATTAGTAAAGAAAGGTGTTACAACCTGAGTAACACTTCAGTGTCTTTTATATAGGAGTTTAAGTCTGAATTAGTTACCTGCATGTGCAAGTGACAACATCAGAAAAAAAGCATCATGCTGCTATGACGGCAGGGAGGAATTGGAAAATGAATTTTCTTCTACAGATCTTTGCTTTGCAATGACCACAGAAGTAAGTTCTGTGATAATAGCAATCTTATTGTGCACCAGCCTAGAAAAATCGTTACAACAAAGTCAGGTGTATATGATTCTCAGACCCCAGCTCTAGGCATCTTAGGAAAAAAAAAAATGTCATTTCCCAGAATGAAAATATCTTGTTTGAAGATCCAATTTTTGATAAGTTTCGCATTATATTTCAAAAATACAAAACTACAAAATGACTAAGATCAATTTCAGGTGGCATTGGGCTACATAACATATAATTAAATAACACCTTTTTTTCTAGCATCATATTCTCAAAAATAGAGGCTTACTTACATGTGACACAGAAGATATTGGAAAACTTGCCAGTGGATAGCATATCATCTCATTACATATACAGTATAAGTATCTATCACTTTTCGGTAAAGATGAAATTGACAAAAATAAGTTCTGAAGTAAAAAATATACCTTTAAAGTTGAGACTGTTACGTTAAGATTGATCATGTGATATATGTTTTGTTACTGTGTTTACCAAGTCCAAAATGATAAAAGGCATTTTTTATGATTTAAACTATCAAATTAAAATGTGGAAACTATACCTACAACTATAAACCTGAAAAAGGCCTGAAACTTGGTCTTCTCCAAATACTTGTTTGAAATGTCTCATTCTCTGCTGGTAGCGATGAGGCAAAATAATTTGGATCTGAATTAAATGACTCTGTTTCAAACCTGGTCTATGTTACTCATTAGCTATCTGGCACTATAAGCAGTCAATTAACAACTCTAAAACTCACTTCTGGCCTAGTAAAATAAGAATGCAATATCCACTTCACAGAGTTATTAAAAGACCAAAAGAAAACTTCAAAACCCAAGGAAAATTCTAAACAGCTTAGTAGATTTTATTGTTTTTTAATTTTTAAAATTTTTATTTTTATTTTTGAAATTTAAATTCAAATTAGTTAAGATATAGTGTATTATCAGTTTCAGGAGTGGAGTTTAGTGATTCATCACTTATGTATAACGCCCAGTGCTCATTCCAACAAGTGCCACCCTTAATGCCCATCACCCATTTTGCCAATCCCCTACCCACCTCCCCTCCAGCAACCTTCAGTTTGTTCTCTACAGTTAAGAGTCATTTATGGTTTCCCTCCCTCTCTGTTTTTATCTTATTTTATGTTACCTTCCCTTCCATATGTTCATCTGTTTTTTTTTTAATTCCACATATAAGTAAATCATATGGTATCTGTCTTTCTCTGACTGACTTATTTCACTTCCATAATCCACTCTAGTACCACCCACGTTGTTATAAATGGCAAGATTTCATTCTTTTTGGTGGGTGAATAATATTCAAATATATATATATATATAATATATGCCTATGTATATATATATATATAATATATACCACATTTTCTTTATCAATTGTATATATATACAATTGAATATATATATATATACACACACCCCACATCTTCTTTATCCTTTCATCAGCTGATGGACGTTTGAGTTCTTCCCTATAATTTGGCTATTGTTGTTAGTGTCACTATAAACATTGGGGAGCATGTGCCCCCATCAAATCACTATTTTGTATCCTTTGGATAAATACTTAATAGTGCAATTGCTGGGTCAAGGTAGTTCTATTTTTGGCTTTTTGAGGAACCTCCATACTGTTTTCCAGAGTGGCTGCACCAGTTTGCATTCCCACCAACAGTGCAAAATGATCCTTCTGTACCTGCATCCTCACCAGCATCTGTTGTTTCTTGTGTGGTTAATTTTAGCCATTCTGACAGGTGTGAAGTGGTATCACATTGTGGTTTTGACTTGTAATTCCCTGATGAGGAATGATGTTGAGCATCGTTTCATGTGTCGGTTGGCTATCTGGATGTCTTCACTGGAAAAATGTCTCTTCATGTCTTCTGTCCATTTATTAACTACATTAATTATTTTGGTGTTGAGTTTGATAAGTTCTTATAGATTTTGGATTCTAACCTTTTGTCAGATATGTCATTTCAAATATCTTCTCCCATTCCGTAGGCTGCTTTTTACTTTAGCTGATTGTTTCCTTTGCTGTGTAGATGCTTTTTATCTTGATGACATCCCAATAGTTCATCTTTACTTTTGTTTCCCTTGCCTTCAGAGATGTGTTTAGTAAGATGTTGCTGCAGCCAAAGTCAAATAAGTTGCTGCCTATTTTCTACTCTAGGATTTTGATGCTTTCCTGTCTTAGTTTTAGGTCTTTCATCCATTTTGAATTTATTTTTATGTATGGTGTAAGAAATTGGTCGAGTTTCATTATTCTGCATGTTACTGTCCAGTATTCCCAATACCATTATTTGAAGAAACTGTCTTTTTTTCCATTGGATATTCTTTTCTGCTTCATCAAAGATTGATTAACTGTATAGTTGTGGGTCTATTTCAGGGTTTTCTCCTCTGTTCCATTGATCTATGTGTCTTTTTTTGTGCCAGTACCAGATTGTCTTGATGACTACGGTTTTGTAATACAACTTGAATTCTGGAATTGTGATGCCTCCCATTTATTTTGCTCTCCTTTTTCAACATTACTGTGGCTATTTGAGGTCTTTTCCGGTTCCACACAAATTTTAGAATTGTTTAGAATTTGTTCTAGGTCTGTGAAAAATGCTGGTGGTATTTTGATAAGGATTGCATTAAATGTGTAGATTGCTCTGGAAGGTATAGTCATTTTAACAATGTTAGTTCTTCCAGTCCATGAGCATGGAATGATTTTCTTTCTTGGTGTATTCTTCAATTTCTTTCATAAGTGGGAAGACATCTAGAGTTTTTAGAGTATAGATCTTTAACCCCTTTCATTAAGTTTATTCCTAGGTATCTTACAGTTTTTGGTGCAATTACAAATTGGATCTATTCCTTGATTTCTTTTTTGCTTCTTCATTATTGATGTATAGAAATGCAACAGATTTCTGTACATTGATTTTATGTCCTATGACTTCGCTGAGTTTATGAACAAGTTCTAGCAATTTTTTTGGTGGAGTCTTTTGAGTTTAATACACAGAGTATCATGTCATCTGCAAAGAGTGAAAGTTTAACATCTTCCTTACCAATTTTGATGCCTTTTATTTCTTTTTGTTGTCTGATTGTGGAGGCTAGGACTTCCAGTACTATGTTGAACAACAGTGGCGAGAATAGGCATCCCTGTCATGTTCCTGATCTTAGGGGAAAAGCTCTCATTTTTTTCCCAATGGCGAGGATGATATTAGGTGTGGATCTGTTGTATATGGCCTTTATGATGTTTAAGTATGTTCCCTCTATCCCCATGTTCTTGAGCGTTTTAAGAAAGGGTGCTGTATTTTGTCAAATGCTCTTCCTGTGTCTATTGAGAGGATCATATGGTTCTTATCCTTTCTTTTTTGTTAATGTGGTGTATCATGTTGATTGATTTGCAGATACTGAACCACCCCTGAAGCCCAGGAATACATCCCACTTGATCACGGTGAATAATTATTTTAATGTATTGTTGGATTCAATTAGCTAGTATCTTGTTGAGAATTTTTGCATTCATGTTCATCAGAGATATTGGCCTGTACTTCTCCTTTTTAGTGGGGTCTTTGTCTGGTTTTGGGATCAAAGTAATGCTGGCCTCATAGAATGAGCTTGAAGTTTTCCTTCCATTTCTATTTTTTTGGAATAGCTTGAGAAGAAAATTATTTTTCAAATGTTTGGTAGAATTCCCCTGGGAAGACATCCGACCCTGGACTATTTGTTGTGAGGTGTGTGTGTGTGTGTGTGTGTGTGTGTGTGTGTGTGTGTGTCTGTCTGTCTGTCTGTCTGTGAGAGAGAGAGAGACAGTCAGAGAGGCAGAGACAGAGAGAGCAGAGAGAGAGAGAGAATTTTAAGCAGGCTTCATGCCCAGCATGGTACTCAGCATGGTGCTCAGTCTCACAACCCTGAGATCATGACCCGAGCTGAAATCAAGTGTTGGATGCTTAACCAACTGAGCCACCCAGGTGCCCCTGTTGGGAGATATTTCATTACTGATTCAACTTCTTTTTGTTTATGGGTCTGTTAGAATTTTCTATTTCTTCCTATTTCAATTTTAGCAGGTTCCATGTTTCTAAGAATTTATCCATTTCTTCCAGATTACCCAATTTGTTGGCATATAATTGCTCATAATATTCTCGTATAATTGTATTTCTGTGGTGTTGGTTGTGATCTCTCCTCTTGCACTCATGATTTTATTTATTTGTGTCCTTTCTCTTTTCTTTTTGATAAGGCTTGCTAGAGATTTATCAATTTTGTTAATTTTTTCAAAGAACTAGTTCCTAGTTTCATTGAGGTGTTCTACTGTTTTTTTTTAATTTGTATATCATTTATTTCTGCTCTAATTTTAACTATATCTCTTCTTCTGCTGGTTTTTGGTTTTACTTGCTGTTCTTTCTCCAGATCCTTTATGTGTAAGGTTAGGTTGTGTATTTGAGACTTTTCTTGCTTCTTGAGGAAGGCCTGTATTGCTGTATACTTCCTTTTTATGACCACCTTTGCTGTGTCCCAAAGGTTTTGGACTGTTGTGTTTTCATTTTCATTTCCTTCCATCTATTTTTTTTTATTTCTTCTTTAATTTTCTGGTTAACCCATTGATTCTGTAGTAGGATGTTCTTTAACCACCATGTATTTGTGGTCTTTCCAAATTCTTTCTTGTGGTTGACTTCATGTTTCATAGTTTTGTGATCTAAAAATATGCATGCTATGATCTCAATCTTTCTGTACTAGTTTGAGGCCTAATTTGTGACCCAGTATGTGATCTATTCTGGAGAATATTCACTGTGCACTCAAAAAGAATGTGTATTCTGCTGCTTTAGGATGAAATGTTCTGAATATATCTGTTTGATCCATCTGGCCCAGTGTGTCATTCAACACCATTGTTTCCTTGTTGATTTTCTGATCAGATGATCTGTCCATTACTTAAGTGGGTGTTAAATTCCCCAACTATTATTTATTATTATCAATGAGTTTCTTTAATTTTGCTATTAATGATTTATATATTTGGGTCCTCCCAATGTGGTGTCATAAATGTTTACAATTGTTAGATCATCTTGTTTGATAGACACCTTTATTATAATATAGTGCCCTTCTTCATCTCTTCTTCCAGTCTTTGGTTTAAAATCTAGTCTTTCTAACATAAGGATGTGGCTCTAGCTTTCTTTTGATGTCCTTTAGCATTATAGATGGTTCTTCACCCCCTCACTTTCAACCTGGAGGTGTCTTTGGGTCTAAAATGAGTCTCTTGTAAGGAGCATATAGATAGGATTTGGTTTTTTATACATTCTGATACCATATGTCTTTTGATTGGAGTATTTGGTCCATTTACATTCAGAATAATTATTGATTGATATGAATTTAGAGCCATTGTATTACCTCCTGTAAAGTCATTGTTACTGTAGATTGTCTTGTTCCTTTCTAGTCTTTGTTACTTTTGGTCTCTCTTTCCCAACTCAAATGGTACCCTTTAGTATTTATTGCAGAACTGGTTTAGTGTTGATGACTCTTAGTTTTTGCTTGTCTTGGAAAATCTATCTCTCCTTCTATTCCAAATGACATCCTTGTTGGATATAGTATTCTTGGCTGCATATTTTTCCCATTCAGCATGTTGACTATATCATGTTATTCTCTTCTAGCCTGTAAAATTTCTATAAACCGATGTCTAGCTATCCTTTTTTGTCTACCCTTGTAGGTTAAGGATCTTTTTTCCCTAGCTGCTTTCAGAATTTTCTATCTTTGTATTTTGCAAGTTTCATTATGATATGTCTTGGTGCTGACTTGTCTTTGATTATTTTGAGGGGAATTCTTTATGCCACTTGGACTTGAATGCCTGTTTCTTTCCCCGGATTTGGGAAATTCTCAGCTATAATTTTTTCAAATAGATGTTTTGCCCCTTTTTTCCACTCTTCTGGAATGTCTATGATACAGATATTGTTGTGCTTTGTGGGATCACTGAGTTCCCTATCTCTATATTCATGATCTAAAAGTTTTCTTTCCCTCTTCTTTTCAGTTTCATTATTTTCCGTAATTTTATCTTCTATATCAATTATTCATTCCTCCGTTCTTCCATCCTCATTGTGATTACATCCAGTTGATTTTGCATCTGAGTTATAGCATTTTTTATTTCGGCCTGATTAGTTTTTAGGTCTTTTATCTCTGTAGCAAGTGTTTCTGTGGTGTCTTCTCTGCTTTTTTCAGCCTCAGCTAGTATTTTTATGGCTGTTGTTCTAAATTCTTGCTGGGACATATTGCTTTTACTTGTTTTGAGGAAATCCTTAGCTGTGATTTCTTCTTGATCTTTCTTTTAGGGAAAATTCCTCCATCTTGTCATTATGTCTAGGTTTCTATCTTTTGCATGTTATGAAAGTTTGTTATGTTTCCTGCTCCTGAAAATAATACTATATTAAGAAGGGGTCTTAGAGGGGTGCTTGGGTGGCTCAGTCAGTTAAGCATCTGCCTTCAGCTCCGGTCATGATCCAGGGTTCTGGGGTAGAGTCCCACATCAGTTTCCTTGCTCAGTGGGGAGACTGCTCCTCCCTCTGCCTCCTGCCCCCCACCCACTGTGCTCTCACTCTCTCTCTGACAAATAAATAATAAATAAATAAAATCTTAAAAGAAAAGAAAGAGTTATACATTGTCCAGGACTTGGTGCTTCAGGAAGTGTTCCTGGTGTATGCTGTGTGTACTCTGCTGTTGTGCTTTGGTTGCTCTTTCCTACAGGTCAGTTCTCTGCAGAGTTTCCTTGCTTACACTGGTGAGTGTTTGACCTTTAAGTAGGTGTGCTTTAATTTGTTTGTTAAGATAAGCATGACTAGAAAAAAAAAACTGACCCAAGAATGGAGAAACTGAAAAGAAACAAAAAAGCAAACAAATAAAAAACTTTAAGCCAATTCCAAAGTAAAAGAAAGAAAGAAGGAAAAAAAAAAACCCAATCCTAAAAACAAGAAAAGGAAACAAACCAACCAACAAATCACAAAAAACTGTAAGTCTGATTCTCTCCCCAAAAAATGCAAAAATAAATTTAAAACTCCAAAAAAAAAAAAAACCCACAAAAAATAAAACAGTAAGCCTCATCCTATTTCCACCAGAACAGAAACTGATGCTTTGGAGCACTCTATGATCTGTAGAGTTGGTACATGCAGGGTTCCTGTGTTGTGCTTCTATGGGAGAGGACAGCTGTGGTGGCTCACAATCAGACTTGCCCTAGTAAAGATGCTTCTGCTGGGCACAGGGGTGTGAGGTTTGGTGTAGGCAACTCCAGAATCCACTGGAGGTGCTGTGTTTCTTTCTGAAGTCCCCCCATGCTGGTGTTCAGTGGGAGGAAAGATAGCATCAAATCCCTCTTGTCCCTGGGGAGGAGAACTCATAGCTGTCAGTGTTCAGGAGGCCCTCACAGAAAAGTTAACATTCTTCCCTCTTTTGCCCCAAGCTTTTGTCAGGTCCCTGCCCTCAAGCTGTTTGTGCCCGGGGCTGTCGGTGTACCTGATACCACAGTTATCCTGTGTTTTATCTCTGGCTAGAAGCTGGGATTCAAAACTCCAAATCTTAAACGCCCAGCAAGGCACAGGTGTAGTCTCCTCCCCTGTAGGAGAGCCTCGCAGTGCTGTGCCTGGCACTCTTTGTCCCAGAAAAGTAGCCACATGACTGTATGGGTGCCTGGAGTCTATGGGGAAGCACAGCAAAAAGCTGCAACCAGGTTATCTGCCCTCTGTAGGTGCCCTTGTCCTCTGCTATTGAACAGCCACTCAGTGACACCTGGTAGGTCTTTTGTCCTTGGAGAGGCAATATAACTTCTTACAGATGTTCTCCAGGAAAGGGAACATTCTCTTCACATGCAACCCCTGAATCTGCACACCAAGATATCTTGCACAAATCCTACACACTGCCCTCTCCCCTTGTTCCCTCTCCCTGACTTTTCTATGCAAAAAGAGTTCCCTCCCCTCTGTGGTTCCATGGTGTTTTTCTCCCCCAATTCACATCTCCAAACCTTGCATCTCCCTCATTCTCTCCCTCCAATTGTGCAGATTGTTTTGTTAATCCTCAGATTTCCCATATTATGCCATCTTAATTCCTTGCAGCACAGCTTAGTATATTTTAAAGGGAGTATTCTTATCCATGTATGGGGAAAAGATGGGCAAATTATTCAAGAAAAACTGTTATGACAATTATTTGAAAAAACAATTTTAATTCCTATCTTAATTCATATACCAAAATAAATTTTAAATAAATTTAAGACCTAAATATAAACTTTAAAACTATAAAACACCAAAGAAGATAAAAATAAATAATATACAATCTGATCTATAACAGTAAAGATATTTCTAGGAATTAAAACAGAAAAGTAAAAGATGATTAATGGATTCAATGATATCAGAAACAGAAGCAAGTCATAGACTGGAAAAAATATTTGCAATATATACAATATATACAATATATATTTAAAACTGGGTCGCATGGGAACCACCACCCCCATCTAAAACACTCAGTCTGTTTCTCAGAGTCCATAATATCTCATGGTTCATATCTCCCTCCAATTTCCCCAATTCATTTTTCCCTTCCTTCTCCTTATGTCCTCCATGCTATTCCTTATGTTACACAAATAAGTGAAGCCATATGATAATTGACTTTCTCTGCTTGTTTCACTTAGCATATCACTTCTCGGCCTTTTGGCTAAGATCAAGTGTTGTTTTTCTTAGCATAATCCCCTCCAGTCCCATCCATACTGATGTAAAAGTTGGGTATTCATCTTTTCTTATGGTTGAGTCATATTCCATTGTATATATGGACCACATCCTCTTTATCCATTCATCTGTTGAGGAGCATCTCAGCTCTTTCCACAGTTTAGCTATTGAGGACATTGCTCTTAGGAATATTGGGGTGCATATGACCCATCTTTTCACTACATCTGTGTCTTTGGGGTAAATCCCCAGTAGTGGAATTGCTGGGTCATATGGTAGGTCTATTTATTATTTTCTGAGGCACCTCCACACTGTTTTCCAAAGTGGCTATAACAACTTGCATTCCCACCAAGAATGTAAGAGGGTTCCCCTTTCTAAACAACCTCTGCAACATTTGTTCTTTATCGCCTTGTCAATTTTTGCCATTCTAACTGATATAAGGTGGTATCTCACTGTGGTTTTGATTTGAATTTTCCTGATAGCTAATGACGCTGAACATTTTTTCATGTGTCTTTTAGACATTTGTATGTCTTCTTCTGAGAAGTATCTGTTCATGTCTTCTGCCCATTTTTTTACTTGATTATTTTTTTTTGGGGGTGTTGAGTTTGAGAAGTTATTTATAGACCTTGGATACCAGCCTTTATCTGTAGTATCATTTGCAAATATCTTCTGCCATTATGTGGGTTGCCTCTGTGTTTTGCTGACTGTTTCCTTGCTGTGCAGAAGCTTTCTATCTTGATGAAGTCCCAAAAGTTTATTTTCCTTTTTGATTCACTAGCGTTTGGAGATGTATCTTGAAAGAAGTTGCTGTGGTCGATGTCCAAGAGATTACTGCCTGTGTTCTCCTCTAGGATTTTGATGGATTCCTGTCTCACATTGAGGTCTTCCATCCATTTTGAGTTTATCCTTGTGTATGCTGTTAGAGAATGGTCGAGTTTCATTCTTCTGCATGTGGCTGTCCAATTTTCGCAGCACTGTTTATTGAAGAGACTGTCTTTTTTCAATTGCATATTTTTTCCTGCTTTGTCGAAGATTATTTGACCACAGAGGTGAGGGTCCATATCTGGGCTCTCTATTCTGTTCCATTGGTCTACATGTCTGTTTTTGTGCCAGTACCATACTGTCTTGGTGATCACAGCTTTGTAATAAAGCTTGAAATCGGACAACGTGATGCCCCCGGCTTTGTTTTTCTTTTTCAACATTTCCTTGGCAATTCGGGGTCTTTTCGGATTCCATACAAATTTTAGGATTGTTTGTTCCAGTACTTTGAAAAATGTCATTGGAATTTTGATCGGGCTGGCATTGAAGGTATAGATTGCTCTGGGTAGCATAGACATTTTGACAATGTTTATTCTTCCGATCCATGAGCATGGAATGTTTTTCCATCTTTTTGTCTCTCCTTCAATTTCTTTCATGAGTGTTCTGTAGTCCCTAGAGTATAGATCCTTTACCTCGCTGGTTAGCTTTATTCCGAGGTATCTTACGGTTTTTGGTGCTACTGTAAATGGAATCATGTCTCTAATTTCTCTTTCTAGAGTTGCATTGTGAGTGTATAAGAAAGCAACTGATTTCTGTGCATTGATTTTGTATCCTGCCACATTCCTGAATTGCTGATGAGTTCTAGTAATTTGGGGGTGGAGTCTTTTGGATTTTCCACATAAAGTATCATGTCATCTGAGAAGAGAGAGAGTTTGACTTCTTCTTTGCCAATTTGAATACCTTTTATTTCTTTTTGTTGTCTGATTGCTGTTGCTAGGACTTCTAGTACTATGTTGAACAATAGTGGCAAGAGTGGGCATCCTTGACGTGCTCTTTGTCTTAAGGGAAAGCTCTCAGCTTTTCCCCATTGAGGATGATATTCGCTGTGGGTTTTTCATAGATGGATTTTCTGAACTTGAGGAATGTTCCCTCTATCCTTATACTCTGAAGAGTTTCAAACAGGAAAGGATGTTGTATTTTGTCAAATGCTTTTTCTGCATCAATTGAGAGGACCATATGCTTCTTCACCCTCCTCTTATTAATGTGCTCTATCACATTGATTGAGTTGCGAATGTTGAACCACCCTTGCATCCCAGGGAAAAATCCTACTTGGTCGTGGTGGATGATCCTTTTAATGTATTGTTGGATCCTGTTAGCTAGGATTTTGTTGAGGATTTTGGAATCCATATTCATCAGGGATATCGGTCTGAAATTCTCCTTTTTGATGGCGTCTTTGCCTGGTTTGGGGATCAAGGTAATGCTGACCTCATAGAATGAGTCTGGAAGCTTTCCTTCTATTTTTATTTTTTGAAACAGCTTCAGGAGAATAGGTATTATTTCTTCTTTGAATGTTTGGTAGAATTCCCCAGGGAATCCATCAGTCCCTGGACTCTTGTATCTTGGGAGGTTTTTGATCACTGCTTCAATCTCCTTACTGGTTTTTGGCCTATTCAGGTTGTCAATTTCTAGCTATTTCAGTCTTGGGAGTTTATAGGTTTCCAGGAAGGCATCCATTTCATCCAGGTTGCTCAGTTTATTGGCATATACTTGAGGATAATAATTTCTAAGAATTGTTTCTACTTCCTTGGTGTTAGCCGTGATCTCTCGCCTTTCATTCATAATTTTATTAATTTGGGTCCTTTCTCTTTTCTTTGGGATAAGTCTGGCCAGTGGTTTATCGATCTTATTAATTCTTTCAATGAACCAGCTTCTAGTTTCATTGATCTGATCCACCGTGTTTCTGGTTTCTAATTCATTGCTCTCTGCTCTAATCTTAATAATTTATCTTCCAGTGCGTGACTTAGGCATCGTTTGTTGTTTCTTCTCTAGTTCTTTAAGGTGTAGAGTTAGTTGGTGAATTCAGGATTTTTTTTTTTTTTTTTTTTTTTTTGAGTGAGGCCTGGATGTCTATGTATTTCCCCCTTAGGACTGCCTTTGCAGTATCCCATAGGTTTTGGACTGATGTGTTTTCATTCTCATTGATTTCCATGATTTGTTTAAGTTCTTCTTTTATTTCCTGGTTGACCCAAACATTCTTGAGCAGAGTGATCTTTAGCTTCCAAGTGTTTGAATTTCTTCCAAATTTTTTCTTGTGATTGAGTTCCAGATTTAAAGCCTTATGCTCTGAGAATATGCAAGGAAAAATCTCAATCTTTTGATATCAGTTGAGCCCTGATCTGTGACCCAGTATGTGGTCTATTCTGGAGAACGTTCCATGTGCGCTCGAGAAGAATGAGTATTCTGTTGTTTTAGGGTGGAACGTTCTGTATATATCTATGTGGTCCATCTGGTCCAGTGCGTCATTCAGAGCTCTTGTTTCTTTGTCGATTTTCTGCTTAGATGATCTGTCTATTGCTGAGAGTGCAGGATGAGGTCTCCTACAATTAACGTATTGTTATCAATATGACTCTTTATTTTGGTTAACAGTTGGCTTATGTAGATGGCTGCTCCCATGTTGGGGGCGTAGATATTTACAATTGTTAGATCTTCTGGTTGGATAGACCAGAAGTTTAAGAATGATATACTGTCCTTCTGTGTCTCTAACTACAGTCTTTAGTTTAAAAATCTAATTTGTCTGATAAAAGAATTGCTACCCCAGCTTTGTTTTGAGGTCCGTTGGCATGGAAGATGGATCTCCATCCCTTCACTTTCAGTCTGGATGTATCTTTAGGTTCAAAATGAGTCTCTTGTAGGCAGCATATGGATGGGTCTTGTCTTTTTATCCAATCTGCAACCCTGTGCCTTTTTGTGGGAGCACGTAGGCCATTCACATTCAGAGTGATTATTGAAAGATATGAATTGATTGTCATCATGTTGCCTGTGAAGACCTTGTTTTTATAGATTGTCCCTGTAAATTTCTTTTCTATATCACTCTTGGGGTCTTTCTTCTTTTATAGAACCCCCCTTAATATTTCTTGCAGGACTGCCTTAGTGGCCACATATTCTTTCAGTTTCTGCCAATCTTGGAAGCTCTGTATCTCTCCATCCATTCTAAATGACAGCCTTGCCAGATAAATTATTCTTGGCTGCATGTTCTTTTCATTTAATACCCTGAATATGTCTTGCCAGGCCTTTCTGGCTTGCCAGGTCTCTGTGGTTAGGTCTGATGTTATTCTGATGTTCCTCCCTCTGTAAGTAAGGAATCTCTTCCCCCTAACAGCCCTTAAGATGGTTTCCTTGGTTCCAAGATTTGTGAGTTTTACTATTACATGCTGGGGTGTTGGCCTGTTTTCCTTGATCTTGGGAGGGGTCCTCTCTGCCTCTAGGACAAGAGTGTTGTTTTATTCCCTGGGTCAGGGAAGTTCTCAGCTATGATTTGCTCAAATATATCTTCTAGTGCTCTCTCTCTCTCTCTCTCCACCCCCTCCGGGATTCCAATAATTCTGACATTGGAACGTTTCATGGTGTCCCTTATTTCTCTGATTCTATTTTCATGGATTCTGAGTTGTTTTTCCCTGGCCTCCTCTTTCCCCTTTTTATCTATTAATTGATCTTCAAGTCACTAATTCGTTCTTCTGCCTCGCTTACCCTAACTGTTAGATTATCTAGATTAGATTGGATCTCATTGATAGCATTTTTAATTCTGCCATTTCAGCTTTCATTTCTGCCCTTAGAGACTCTATGTTGCCATTAATTGATTTCTCCATTCTAGCTATTGTCTTCATATCTGCTACCCTGAAGTCTATTTCTGATATCTTGGTTATATCTGAATCCATTTGTAAATCTGTGGCATAAGTCATAGTCTCTGAGCTTTCCTATTTTGGGGGTTCCTCCTCCTAGTCATTCTGTGGAGGGGTGTTTGAGGGAATACATAGAATCCAAATTATTGACCTCAACCCAAGCAAGATGCACCTGTTTTCTAGGGACCTTAGGGTTGCTGGCCTCTTGTTTTCCCAGCCTGTCTTCTGGGGGAGGGGCCTGCTGTGCTGTTACTCAGGCAACCCTGTTTGGGCAGAGTTGCCCTGCCCCCTGTGGTGGGGGATGGGCGCAGTGGAAACCGGTTTGGGGGGGCTTTTGTTCTCTGGCAGCTTTCCACGTCTCTTCCGAGAGTCAGAGCAGAAGAGACCATTTCCAACCCTCTGCCTCAGAGCAGAGAGATCATAGTCTGTTCTTCAGTGAGCTCTCCAGGCCACCCTATCTCCCTTTCCATCTGTGTTGCTATAAACTGCATCGTCCTGGGTTGTGCGCCCTTCGGCAGCACTCCCAGTCCTTGCCTCCATGTCTGGGTATGTCTCTGCCCTTTGTGCTTCTAAAACTGCCAGCCACCCCCAGTTCACACACGCGGCCCCACCGCTCTGGGTTTCCATCAGGAGTGCTGCCCTAAAGTCCTTTCCCCGCTGCTACCGGTCTGCAAGTCCATGCCTGCTCCCCAGCGCGGGAAGCTATCACTCACTGGGGTGTAGGATCCCCACGGCTAGGCCCCCTCCCCCTTCCATTTATCCTCTGATATCTGCCCACAGAATCACGGCTCCCCACTTCATACCCCAAAACCAACCACCTGTGATGTTCTCTTTGTAGAGATCCAGATCTATCTTCTTACATCTCAGGCTGATTTTGTGCGTGTTCAGAGTGGTCTGGTATATATCCAGCTCAATTCCAGGGACCAGTTGGAATAAGGTCTCCTACTGCTCTGCCATCTTTTCCCCTATCCCTCAAGTGAGTTTTAAATTTAAGCTGAGTCTGGCAAGGGTTGCATCAAATGGGTCAGAGTTGCGACTGACTGACAGTCTAAAGCAGGACCTGGAACTCAGTGATCAAAAATGGAGGCAGAAGCTACAGAAACACAGGTAGATGCTGAAATAATGTGTAGAATATTACAGAACTAAAAGTAATACGTGTCCAAAGTGGGTGTTAAGATTGTGATAGGCCGGGGCGCCTGGGTGGCTCAGTTGGTTAAGCAACAGCCTTCGGCTCAGGTCATGATCCCTGGGTCCTGGAATTGAGCCCCGCATCAGGTTCCCCACTTGACGGGGAGCCTCCTTCTCTCTCTCCCACTCCCCCGCTTGTGTTCCTTCTCTCGCTGTCTCTCTGTCAAATAAATAAATAAAATCATTAAAAAAATAATGTATTTAGTATCTGGTATGTGGTTATCATTCAATAAAAGGGCAAGTATTACAATCACATGTTGTGGTATGAAATAAGAGGAACAGTACACCCTAAGGTTAGAAAATGGGGCCTTTGCGTTTTGCAAGTCCTAGCTGTTAAAAAAAAAAAGAACTAAAACTTCTTTTTGACTTTACAAAACTAATACTAATTAAGGTCATTTAAATGAAATGTTTGCAATTTTTTACTCATTGTCATCAGTAAGATAATGATTATTCATATTTAATATTCTTATCTGTAAAACAGAACTAACTTACTCCTCTCTGAAAGATTAAATAAGATGATATATGGGGATATATCCAGTACAGTGTTCAATATTGTGGGAGATTAATAAATGTAGATTAGATGTGAGTTAAAAAGGCCTAATATTGTACATATTTTTGATTACCACAATAAATTATTCACGTATGTTGAGTCTTCATAATTTGTTGCTCATGATGCACACAGTTTAAAAATGTTACTGCAATTTTGCTTAGGAACAGTTTTATTTAGAAAGAGAAGAGATGCGTGGTGCCTGGGTGGCTCAGTCATTAAGCATCTGCCTTCGGCTCAGGTCATGATCCCAGAGTCCTGGAATCGAGCACCACATTGGTCTCCCCGGTCTGCAGGAAGCCTGTTTCTCCCCCTCCCACTCTCCCTGTTTTTGTTCCCTCTCTTGCTGTGTCTCTCTCTCTCAAATAAACAAAATCTTTTAAAAAAAAAAAAGAAAGAGAAATAATGATTGTGATCTTTGACGGTCCTGTAGTTCTAAGTTACACTGAATAACATCTTCCACAGTATTAAAATACCAATGATGACGTTTGTCTAGGTAACGATTATATTTAAGATTTGAGGGTATTGGCCATTATCTCCAGGTGAATTTATTCAAAACATCCAGGATAGCCTTATTAAAAGAAGGTACTGACTTACAAATAGGTCTAATCCATGTGTCTCTATAAGAGTTCTGGCCTATCACAATCTTTTTTTTTTAATTTATTTAATTATTTGAGAGAGTGAGAAAGAGAGAGAGAGAGTACATGAGAGGGGGGAGGGTCAGAGGGAGAAGCAGGCTCCTCCCTGAGCAGGGAGCCTGATGCGGGACTCGATCCTGGGACTCCAGGATCATGACCTGAGCCGAAGGCAGTCGCTTAACCAACTGAGCCACCCAGGCGTCCCGGCCTATCACAATCTTAACACCCACTTTGTGGCAGGGCACCCATCACCTGGGTGGCTCAGTTGGTTAAGCGACTGCCTTCGGCTCGGGTCATGATCCTGGAGTCCCAGGATCGAGTCCCGCATCAGGCTCCCTGCTCAGGGAGGAGCCTGCTTCTCCCTCTGACCCTCCCCCCTCTCATGTACTCTCTCTCTCTCTTTCTCACTCTCTCAAATAATTAAATAAATTAAAAAAAAAAGATTGTGATAGGCCAGAACTCTTATAGAGACACATGGATTAGACCTATTTGTAAGTCAGTACCTTCTTTTAATAAGGCTATCCTGGATGTTTTGAATAAATTCACCTGGAGATAATGGCCAATACCCTCAAATCTTAAATATAATCGTTACCTAGACAAACGTCATCATTGGTATTTTAATACTGTGGAAGATGTTATTCAGTGTAACTTAGAACTACAGGACCGTCAAAGATCACAATCATTATTTCTCTTTCTTTTTTTTTTTTAAAAGATTTTGTTTATTTGAGAGAGAGAGACACAGCAAGAGAGGGAACAAAAACAGGGAGAGTGGGAGGGGGAGAAACAGGCTTCCTGCAGACCGGGGAGACCAATGTGGTGCTCGATTCCAGGACTCTGGGATCATGACCTGAGCCGAAGGCAGATGCTTAATGACTGAGCCACCCAGGCACCACGCATCTCTTCTCTTTCTAAATAAAACTGTTCCTAAGCAAAATTGCAGTAACATTTTTAAACTGTGTGCATCATGAGCAACAAATTATGAAGACTCAACATACGTGAATAATTTATTGTGGTAATCAAAAATATGTACAATATTAGGCCTTTTTAACTCACATCTAATCTACATTTATTAATCTCCCACAATATTGAACACTGTACTGGATATATCCCCATATATCATCTTATTTAATCTTTCAGAGAGGAGTAAGTTAGTTCTGTTTTACAGATAAGAATATTAAATATGAATAATCATTATCTTACTGATGACAATGAGTAAAAAATTGCAAACATTTCATTTAAATGACCTTAATTAGTATTAGTTTTGTAAAGTCAAAAAGAAGTTTTAGTTCTTTTTTTTTTTAACAGCTAGGACTTGCAAAACGCAAAGGCCCCATTTTCTAACCTTAGGGTGTACTGTTCCTCTTATTTCATACCACAACATGTGATTGTAATACTTGCCCTTTTATTGAATGATAACCACATACCAGATACTAAATACATTATTTTTTTAATGATTTTATTTATTTATTTGACAGAGAGACAGCGAGAGAAGGAACACAAGCGGGGGAGTGGGAGAGAGAGAAGGAGGCTCCCCGTCAAGTGGGGAACCTGATGCGGGGCTCAATTCCAGGACCCAGGGATCATGACCTGAGCCGAAGGCTGTTGCTTAACCAACTGAGCCACCCAGGCGCCCCGGCCTATCACAATCTTAACACCCACTTTGGACACGTATTACTTTTAGTTCTGTAATATTCTACACATTATTTCAGCATCTACCTGTGTTTCTGTAGCTTCTGCCTCCATTTTTGATCACTGAGTTCCAGGTCCTGCTTTAGACTGTCAGTCAGTCGCAACTCTGACCCATTTGATGCAACCCTTGCCAGACTCAGCTTAAATTTAAAACTCACTTGAGGGATAGGGGAAAAGATGGCAGAGCAGTAGGAGACCTTATTCCAACTGGTCCCTGGAATTGAGCTGGATATATACCAGACCACTCTGAACACGCACAAAATCAGCCTGAGATGTAAGAAGATAGATCTGGATCTCTACAAAGAGAACATCACAGGTGGTTGGTTTTGGGGTATGAAGTGGGGAGCCGTGATTCTGTGGGCAGATATCAGAGGATAAATGGAAGGGGGAGGGGGCCTAGCCGTGGGGATCCTACACCCCAGTGAGTGATAGCTTCCCGCGCTGGGGAGCAGGCATGGACTTGCAGACCGGTAGCAGCGGGGAAAGGACTTTAGGGCAGCACTCCTGATGGAAACCCAGAGCGGTGGGGCCGCGTGTGTGAACTGGGGGTGGCTGGCAGTTTTAGAAGCACAAAGGGCAGAGACATACCCAGACATGGAGGCAAGGACTGGGAGTGCTGCCGAAGGGCGCACAACCCAGGACGATGCAGTTTATAGCAACACAGATGGAAAGGGAGATAGGGTGGCCTGGAGAGCTCACTGAAGAACAGACTATGATCTCTCTGCTCTGAGGCAGAGGGTTGGAAATGGTCTCTTCTGCTCTGACTCTCGGAAGAGACGTGGAAAGCTGCCAGAGAACAAAAGCCCCCCCAAACCGGTTTCCACTGCGCCCATCCCCCACCACAGGGGGCAGGGCAACTCTGCCCAAACAGGGTTGCCTGAGTAACAGCACAGCAGGCCCCTCCCCCAGAAGACAGGCTGGGAAAACAAGAGGCCAGCAACCCTAAGGTCCCTAGAAAACAGGTGCATCTTGCTTGGGTTGAGGTCAATAATTTGGATTCTATGTATTCCCTCAAACACCCCTCCACAGAATGACTAGGAGGAGGAACCCCCAAAATAGGAAAGCTCAGAGACTATGACTTATGCCACAGATTTACAAATGGATTCAGATATAACCAAGATATCAGAAATAGACTTCAGGGTAGCAGATATGAAGACAATAGCTAGAATGGAGAAATCAATTAATGGCAACATAGAGTCTCTAAGGGCAGAAATGAAAGCTGAAATGGCAGAATTAAAAATGCTATCAATGAGATCCAATCTAATCTAGATAATCTAACAGTTAGGGTAAGCGAGGCAGAAGAGCGAATTAGTGACTTGAAGATCAATTAATAGATAAAAAGGGGAAAGAGGAGGCCAGGGAAAAACAACTCAGAATCCATGAAAATAGAATCAGAGAAATAAGGGACACCATGAAACGTTCCAATGTCAGAATTATTGGAATCCCGGAGGGGGTGGAGAGAGAGAGAGAGAGAGCACTAGAAGATATATTTGAGCAAATCATAGCTGAGAACTTCCCTGACCCAGGGAATAAAACAACACTCTTGTCCTAGAGGCAGAGAGGACCCCTCCCAAGATCAAGGAAAACAGGCCAACACCCCAGCATGTAATAGTAAAACTCACAAATCTTGGAACCAAGGAAACCATCTTAAGGGCTGTTAGGGGGAAGAGATTCCTTACTTACAGAGGGAGGAACATCAGAATAACATCAGACCTAACCACAGAGACCTGGCAAGCCAGAAAGGCCTGGCAAGACATATTCAGGGTATTAAATGAAAAGAACATGCAGCCAAGAATAATTTATCTGGCAAGGCTGTCATTTAGAATGGATGGAGAGATACAGAGCTTCCAAGATTGGCAGAAACTGAAAGAATATGTGGCCACTAAGGCAGTCCTGCAAGAAATATTAAGGGGGGTTCTATAAAAGAAGAAAGACCCCAAGAGTGATATAGAAAAGAAATTTACAGGGACAATCTATAAAAACAAGGTCTTCACAGGCAACATGATGACAATCAATTCATATCTTTCAATAATCACTCTGAATGTGAATGGCCTACGTGCTCCCACAAAAAGGCACAGGGTTGCAGATTGGATAAAAAGACAAGACCCATCCATATGCTGCCTACAAGAGACTCATTTTGAACCTAAAGATACATCCAGACTGAAAGTGAAGGGATGGAGATCCATCTTCCATGCCAACGGACCTCAAAACAAAGCTGGGGTAGCAATTCTTTTATCAGACAAATTAGATTTTTAAACTAAAGACTGTAGTTAGAGACACAGAAGGACAGTATATCATTCTTAAACTTCTGGTCTATCCAACCAGAAGATCTAACAATTGTAAATATCTACGCCCCCAACATGGGAGCAGCCATCTACATAAGCCAACTGTTAACCAAAATAAAGAGTCATATTGATAACAATACGTTAATTGTAGGAGACCTCATCCTGCACTCTCAGCAATAGACAGATCATCTAAGCAGAAAATCGACAAAGAAACAAGAGCTCTGAATGACGCACTGGACCAGATGGACCACATAGATATATACAGAACGTTCCACCCTAAAACAACAGAATACTCATTCTTCTCGAGCGCACATGGAACGTTCTCCAGAATAGACCACATACTGGGTCACAGATCAGGGCTCAACTGATATCAAAAGATTGAGATTTTTCCTTGCATATTCTCAGAGCATAAGGCTTTAAATCTGGAACTCAATCACAAGAAAAAATTTGGAAGAAATTCAAACACTTGGAAGCTAAAGATCACTCTGCTCAAGAATGTTTGGGTCAACCAGGAAATAAAAGAAGAACTTAAACAAATCATGGAAATCAATGAGAATGAAAACACATCAGTCCAAAACCTATGGGATACTGCAAAGGCAGTCCTAAGGGGGAAATACATAGACATCCAGGCCTCACTCAAAAAAAAAAAAAAAAAAAAAAAAATCCTGAATTCACCAACTAACTCTACACCTTAAAGAACTAGAGAAGAAACAACAAACGATGCCTAAGTCACGCACTGGAAGATAAATTATTAAGATTAGAGCAGAGAGCAATGAATTAGAAACCAGAAACACGGTGGATCAGATCAATGAAACTAGAAGCTGGTTCATTGAAAGAATTAATAAGATCGATAAACCACTGGCCAGACTTATCCCAAAGAAAAGAGAAAGGACCCAAATTAATAAAATTATGAATGAAAGGCGAGAGATCACGGCTAACACCAAGGAAGTAGAAACAATTCTTAGAAATTATTATCCTCAAGTATATGCCAATAAACTGAGCAACCTGGATGAAATGGATGCCTTCCTGGAAACCTATAAACTCCCAAGACTGAAATAGCTAGAAATTGACAACCTGAATAGGCCAAAAACCAGTAAGGAGATTGAAGCAGTGATCAAAAACCTCCCAAGATACAAGAGTCCAGGGACTGATGGATTCCCTGGGGAATTCTACCAAACATTCAAAGAAGAAATAATACCTATTCTCCTGAAGCTGTTTCAAAAAATAAAAATAGAAGGAAAGCTTCCAGACTCATTCTATGAGGTCAGCATTACCTTGATCCCCAAACCAGGCAAAGACGCCATCAAAAAGGAGAATTTCAGACCGATATCCCTGATGAATATGGATTCCAAAATCCTCAACAAAATCCTAGCTAACAGGATCCAACAATACATTAAAAGGATCATCCACCACGACCAAGTAGGATTTTTCCCTGGGATGCAAGGGTGGTTCAACATTCGCAACTCAATCAATGTGATAGAGCACATTAATAAGAGGAGGGTGAAGAAGCATATGGTCCTCTCAATTGATGCAGAAAAAGCATTTGACAAAATACAACATCCTTTCCTGTTTGAAACTCTTCAGAGTATAAGGATAGAGGGAACATTCCTCAAGTTCAGAAAATCCATCTATGAAAAACCCACAGCGAATATCATCCTCAATGGGGAAAAGCTGAGAGCTTTCCCTTAAGACAAAGAGCACGTCAAGGATGCCCACTCTTGCCACTATTGTTCAACATAGTACTAGAAGTCCTAGCAACAGCAATCAGACAACAAAAAGAAATAAAAGGTATTCAAATTGGCAAAGAAGAAGTCAAACTCTCTCTCTTCTCAGATGACATGATACTTTATGTGGAAAATCCAAAAGACTCCACCCCCAAATTACTAGAACTCATCAGCAATTCAGGAATGTGGCAGGATACAAAATCAATGCACAGAAATCAGTTGCTTTCTTATACACTCACAATGCAACTCTAGAAAGAGAAACTAGAGACATGATTCCATTTACAGTAGCACCAAAAACCGTAAGATACCTCGGAATAAAGCTAACCAGCGAGGTAAAGGATCTATACTCTAGGGACTACAGAACACTCATGAAAGAAATTGAAGGAGAGACAAAAAGATGGAAAAACATTCCATGCTCATGGATCGGAAGAATAAACATTGTCAAAATGTCTATGCTACCCAGAGCAATCTATACCTTCAATGCCAGCCCGATCAAAATTCCAATGACATTTTTCAAAGTACTGGAACAAACAATCCTAAAATTTGTATGGAATCCGAAAAGACCCCGAATTGCCAAGGAAATGTTGAAAAAGAAAAACAAAGCCGGGGGCATCACGTTGTCCGATTTCAAGCTTTATTACAAAGCTGTGATCACCAAGACAGTATGGTACTGGCACAAAAACAGACATGTAGACCAATGGAACAGAATAGAGAGCCCAGATATGGACCCTCACCTCTGTGGTCAAATAATCTTCGACAAAGCAGGAAAAAATATGCAATTGAAAAAAGACAGTCTCTTCAATAAACAGTGCTGCGAAAATTGGACAGCCACATGCAGAAGAATGAAACTCGACCATTCTCTAACAGCATACACAAGGATAAACTCAAAATGGATGGAAGACCTCAATGTGAGACAGGAATCCATCAAAATCCTAGAGGAGAACACAGGCAGTAATCTCTTGGACATCGACCACAGCAACTTCTTTCAAGATACATCTCCAAACGCTAGTGAATCAAAAGGGAAAATAAACTTTTGGGACTTCATCAAGAAAGAAAGCTTCTGCACAGGAAAGGAAACAGTCAACAAAACAAAGAGACAACCCAGAGAATGGGAGAAGATATTTGCAAATTTCTCTACAGACAAAGGGCTGGTAATCAAGGTCTATAAGGAACTTCTCAAACTGAACCCCCAAAAAACAAAAAATCCAGTGTAGAAATTGGCAGAAGACATAAACAGGCATTTGGCTTCATTAGCCTGGTGGTGGGTATTAAGGAGGGCATGTACTGTATGGCACACTGGGTGTTATACAAAAACAATGTATCATGGATCACTACATCAAAAACTAATGATGTATTGTATGGTGACTAACATAGTAAAATAATATTAAAAAAGAAACTCACTTGACATACATACTCTGTCAAATCACCCACCTCAAGTTGATTTCCTTAAAAGATATACCTGCTATCCCTGGCTTTACATTATTTAAGGATGCTTTTGATTCTTTTTTAGAAAGAGGTAAACTTTTGCATAAGGTGAATTATCATTACCAAATAACTTAGCACGTGATGGTAATATTCCAAAATTGTATTCAATCTACTGGTTAAGTAAGTTATTCTATTTCTAATTAGAAAAGTGAATTTGTAAGGCAGAAATATAATGAAATGTTTTCACTCCTCCCAAACTCATTTTTCATGTGTATCTTATATTTCAATAGTAACCAAAGTAAGTTAACCAATCCCTCCATTAGTTTCAAGCTACTTCTCTATAATCTGTCCTGATATTTTTATTTCTTATATCCTCAGTGTGCTGGTAAATGCTTAAACTGACTCTCTGGTAGGGGGAATTCTGATTTTTAATGTTTACTGATTTTCATTATGTTACTACCCTCGCCATGGCTGACTTCAAGCTACCAAGGTGAGAGAGTTGGGAAGATAACACACAATTAACTCTCCAGAGGTAGCAGTCTCCAGCATACCACTGTCATTATATTCCTATTCCTCTTCTTATCCACTTATTTCCAGGAAGAATATTTCATGTGCCTACTTTTAACATTATCAAATTACTTTGGATATAATCCATTTGGGGGCAGGGAAAATAGATATAGACTCTACATCAATACTTAAAACTTAAAGAAATTTAAATGGTAGATCCAGTGAAGCTACCTACCATTCACTGAATGTATCCAATTTTCCAGGTTTTAAAGACGCAAAGAATTGTGATTTTGAAATTGCTACACAAGATCTTAACACTAAAGACTTGGCTATGAGAAACAAAAACAGTGGTGAGTTGCCATAAGCACCAACTATGCATAACCTTAGGATAGATTGGTAATTGAACATGTTAAATGTTAAAAAATTGCTCTTGTCATACTAAACTACTGAATCATAATTAGAAATGTACTGCTAACACCCATCAATTTAGATTTTTAAAATCTATAGATGGCTCTCATGTGTCAATAACTGAGAAAAAATGGGATATATAGCAGCACAACTCAAACTCATTATAGTTCCTTTAATGTATTGTGTATATAATGTCTTACTTTACATTCTTTTATTTTGTGAATCCCTTGACTGATTTTTTAACTTTTTTATTATTTTTTAAAGATTTTATTTATTTGAGAGACAGAGAGAGAAACAGCGAGAGAGAGAGCATGAGTGGGGTGGTGGGGCAGCAGGGAGAAGGAAAAGCAGGCTCTTTGCAGAGCAGGGACCCTGAAGCAGGGCTCAATTCCAAGACACCAGGACAATGACATGAGCCAAAGGCAGATGTTCAACTGACTGAGCGACCCAGGTGCCCTTAACAGATTTTTAAAAAAATGTATTTATTGGAGAAAGAGAGAGAGAGTAGGGGAAGGGGCAGAGGGAGAGAAATCCAAGCAGACTCCCCACTGAGCATGGAGCCCAGTGCAGGGCCCTAATCCCAGGACCCATGAGATCATGACCTGAGCCAAAATTATAATGCTCAACTGACTGGACCACCCCAGTGCCCCAAGATTTTTAGGACATAATTGACTTTACTGCTTTTGCACATTAACCTCCATACTGGTTTTGTAAGTGATTAGTCTACTATTTTATTATGTTCATATTTACCTGTGAACTTTTTCCTTTCATAATTTTCATACTCCTGATTATGGCTTTTTCTTTCCAATGAAAGAATTATCTTTAACATTTCTTGTAAGGCTGGCTTAATGGAGATGAACTCCTTTAACTTTGTTTGTCTGGGAAACTCTATAAACTCTTATAAGACAGCCAAAACACTTCTTACTTCCCTTTGGGTTTTATTGTCAGAATCTGAATGCCAGAAGCTACTACTTTTCAACCCACGCACACTTCATTCTAACCAGGTGTTCTCAATTACATGCTCACACCTCCAGGACCCAGTTCTGCCATAGTAAATTTGTAAAAGCTCAAGTCTAAAGCTGAAACACTTTCTCATTTATTTGGATCCACCTTGTCATTAATATCTCTCCATTTAAGATGGAAAATAAACATGAAAAGATGTTCATCATCATTTACCATCAGGGAAATGCAAATTAAAACTATAATGAGATATCACAACAGACCTGTCAAAATGGCTAAAATCAATGACACAAAAACAACACTTGTTGGTGAGGATGTGGAGAAAAGGGAACCCTCATAAACTGTTGGTGGGAATGCAAACTGATGTAACTACTATGGAAAACATTATGGATGTTCCTCAAAAAGTTAAAAACAAACCCATCATAAAATCCAGCAAAAACACTACTGGGTATTTACCAAAGAATACAAAAACACTACTTCAAAAAGATACATGCACCCCTATGATTACAGCAGCGTTATTTACAATAGCCAAGATATGGAAGCAGCCCAAGTGTCCACTGACTGATGAATGGATAAAGAAGTGATATATATATATATATATATATATATATATATATATATATATGAATTTTATTTGGCCATAACAAAAGAATAAATCTTGCCATTTGCAATGACATGGGTGAGGCTAGAGAGTATAATGCTAAGTGAAATAAGTCAGAGAAAAGCAAATACCATATGATTTCACTCATCTGTAGAGTTTAAGAAAAATCCAAATGAGCAAAGGGAGAGAGTGAGAAATTGAGAAACAGACTCTTAATGTGTAGAGGAGAAACTGATGGTTAGTGGAGGCAAGGTGGGCGAGGTGGGTGGAGGTATAGGTGAAGGAGGTAATGGGGATTAAGGAGTGCATTTCCCATGATGAGCACTGGGTGATGTATGGAATTGTTGAATCACAATATTGTATACCTGAAACTAATATCCCAATATCATACTGTATATTAACTAACTGGAATTTATTTAATTTTTTAAGTTCAATTAGCCAACATATAGAACATCATTAGTTTCAGATATAGATTTCAGTAATTCATCAGTTGCGTATAACACCCAGTGTTCATCACATTACGTGCCCTTCTTAATGCCCATCACAATTACCCCATTCCCCTATCCACCTCCCCTCCAGCAACCCTCAGTTTTTTTCCCATAGTTAAAAGTCTCTCATGGTTTATCTCCCTCTCTGATTTCTTCCCATTCTGTTTTTTCCTCCCTTCCCCTACAATCTTCTGTGCTATTTCTTATAGTCTTCATATGAGTGAAACCATAAGATAATTGTCTTTCTGTGATTGACTTATTACACTCAGCATAAGACCCACCAGTTCCATCCTCGTTGATGTAAATGGTAGGTATTCATCATTTCTGATGGCTGAGTAATATTCCATTGTATATATATACCACATCTTTATCCATTCATCCATCAGTGGACGTCTGGGCTCTTTCCTTAGCTTGGCTGTTGTGTACATTGTTGCTATAAATATTGGGCGCAGATTCCCCTTCAGAACACTACATTTGTATCTTTGCGGTAAATACTTAGTAGAGCAATTGCTGCGTCATAGGGTAACTTTGTTTTTAGCTGCTTGAGGAATCTCCATACTGTTTTCCAGAGTGGCTGTACCAGTTTGCATTTGCACAAACAGTGTAAGAAGGTTCCTCTTTCTCTGCATCCTCACCAACATTTGTTGTTTTCTGGTTTCTAATGTTAGCCATTCTGACTGGTGTGAGGTGGTATCACATTGTGCCTTTGACTTGTATTTTGCTGGAGCCAAGTGATTTGGAGCATTTTTTCATGTGTCTGTTGGCTATTTGTATGTCTTCTTTGGAGAAATGTCTATCCATGTCTTCTGCCCATTCCTTGACTGTATTATATGATTTTTAGGTGTTGAGTTTGAGAAGTTCTTAATAGATCTTTTTTCTGATATGTCATTTGCAAATATCTTCTCCCATTCCATATGTTGTCTTTCAGTTTTATTGACTCTTTCCACTAATGTGCAAAAGTTTTTATCTTGATGAAGTGTCAGTAGTTCATTTTTGCTTTTGTTTCCCTTGCCTTTGGAGACATGCTTAGCAAGAAGTTGCTGTGGCCAAGGTCGAAGAGGTTGCTGTCTGTGTTCTCCTCTAGGATTTTGATGGATTCCTGCCTCACATTTAAGTCTTTCATCCATTTTGAGACTATCTTTGTAAATGGTGTAAGAAAATGGTCCAGTTTCATTTTTCTGCCTGTGGCTGTCCAATTTTCCCAACATTTGTGGAAGAGACTGTCTTTTTCCATTAGATATTCTTTCCTGTTTTGTTGAAGATTAGTTGACCATAGAATTGAGAGTTCATTTCTGGGTTCTCTATTCCATTCCATTAATCACTATATCTGTTTTTGTGCCAGAAACATACTGTCTTGATAAATACAGTTTTGTAATACAGCTTGAAGTCCAGCATTGTGATGCCACTAGCTTTGGGTTTCTGTTTCAACATTCCTCTGGCTATTCGGAATCTTTTCTAGTGCCATACAAATTTTAGGATTATTTGTTCCAGCTCTGTGAAAAATGTCAATGGTATTTTGATAGGGATTGCATTGAATGTGTTGTTTGATCTGGGTAGCACAGACATTTTAACAATATTTGTTCTTCCACTCCATCCATGAGCATGGAATATTTTTTCATTTCTTTGTTTCTTCCTCAATTTCTTTCAGAAGTGTTCTGTAGTTTTTAGAGTACAGATCCTTTACCTTTTTGGTTAGGTTCATTTCTAGGTATCTTATAGTGTTTGGTACAATTGTAAATAGGATTGTTTCCTTAATTTCTTTCTTCTGTCTCATTGTTAGTGTATAGAAATGCAACTGATTTCTGTGCATTCATTTTTATATCCTGTCATGTTGCTAAATTCCTGAATGAGTTCTAGGAATTTTGGGGTAGAGTATTTTGGCTTTTCCACATAAAGTATCATGTCATCTGTGAAGAGTGAGAGTTTGAATTCTTCTTTGCCAATTTGAATGCCTTTTATTTCTTTTTGTTTTCTAATTGCTAAAGCTAGGACTTCTAGTACTATGTTGAACAACAGTGGTGAGAGTGGGCATCCCTGTTGTGTTCCTGACCTTAGGGGTAAAAGCTCTGTTTTCCCCATTGAGAATGATATCTGTTATGGGCTTTTTCTAGATAGCTTTTATGATGTTGAGGTATATTCCCTCTATCCCTACACTGTTGAGAGGTTTAATCAAGAAAGAATGCTGTACTTTGTCAAATGCTTTTTCTGCATCAATTGAGAAGGTCATATGGTTCTTGTCCTTTCTTTTGTTAATGTGATGTATTACTTTGATTGATTTGCAAGTGTTGAACCACTCTTGCAGCCCAGGAGTAAATCCCACTTGGTCCTGGTGAATAATCCTTTCAATGTATTGTTGGATTTTATTGGCTAGTATCTTGTTGAGAATTTTGGTATCCATGTTCATCAGGGATATTGGTATGTAATTCTTTTTGTCGGGATCTTTTTCTGGTTTGGGATCAAGGTAATGCTGGCCTCATAGAATGAGTTTGGAAGTTTTCCTTCCATTTCTATTTTTTGAAACAGCTTCAGAGTAGGTATTAGTTCTTTAAATATTTGATAGAATTAGCCTGAGAATCCATCTGGCCCTGGACTCTTGTTTGTTGGGAGATTTTTGATTACTGCTTCAATTTCCTTGCTGGCTATGGGTCTGTTCAGGCTTTCTATTTCTTCCTGGTTCAGTTTTGGTAATTTATATGTTTCTAGGAATGCATCCATTTCTTCCAAATTGCCTAATTTGTTGGCATATAGTTGCTCATAATATGTTCTTATAATTGTTTGTATTTCCTCAGTGTTGGTCATGATCTCTCTTCCTTCATTCATGATTTTATTAAATTGGGTCCTTTCTCTTTTCTTTTTGATAAATCTGAGTGGGAGTTCATCAAACTTGTAAATTCTTTTGAAGAACCAGCTCCTAGTTTTGTTGATCTGTTCTACTGTTCTTTTGGTTTCTATTTCATTGATATCTGCTCTAATCTTTATTATTTCTCATCTCCTGCTTGGATTATGCTTTATTGGCTGTTACCTCTCCAGATCCTTTAAGTGCATAGTTAGGTTGTGTATTTGAGACATTTCTTGTTTCTTGAGAAAGGCTTGTATTGCTATGTACTTCCCTCTTAGGACTACCTTTGCTGCATCCCAAAGTTTTTGAACAGGTGTTTTCATTGTCTTTTGTTTCCATGAATTTTATTAATTCTTCTTTAAATTCCTGGTTGACCCATTTATTTTTTAATAGGATGCTCTTTAACCTCCAAGTATTTGAGTTCCTTCAAATTTCCTCTTGTGATTGAGTTCAAGTTTCAAAGCATTGTGGTCTGAAAATATACAGGGAGTAATCCCAATGTTTTGGTACCAGTTGAGATCTGATTTGTGACCCAGATCTGATCTACTCTGGAGAATCTTCCATGTACACTTGAGAAGAATGTGTATTCTTTTGCTTTGGGATGGAATGCTCTGTATATATCTGTGAAATCCATCTCGTCCAGTGTGTCATTTAAAGCCCTTGTTTCCTTGTTGATCTTCTGCTTAGATGATCTATTGCTGTGAGTGAGGTATTAAAGTCCCCTAATATTATTGCATTATACCAATGTGTTTCTTTAATTTTATTATTAATTGGTTTTAATAATTTGCTGCCCCACATTAGGGGCATAAATATTTATAATTGCTAGATCTTCTTGTTGGATAGACCCTTTCAGTATGATATAGTGTCCCTCTTCATCCCTTACTACAATCTTTGTTTTAAAATCTAATTTGTCTGATATCAGAATTGCTACTCCAGCTTTCTTTTGATGTCCACTAGCATGGTAAATTATTCTCCAACCTCTCATTTCAATCTGGAGGTGTCTTTAAGTCTAAAATGAGTCTCTTCTAGACAGCATGTCAATGCTTTTTTGTCCAAACTGATACCCTGTGTTTTTGATTTGGAGCATGTAGCCCATTTACATTCAGAGTAACAATTGAAAGATATGAATTTTGTGCCATTGTATTACCTATAAAGTTGCTGGTTTTGTAGATCTTCTCTGTTCCTTTCTGCTCTATGTTACTTTTGGGCTTTCTCTTCACTTACAGGGTCCCCTTTAATATTTCTTTCAATGCTGGTTTAGTGATGACAAATTCTTTTAGATTCTATTTGTCCTGGAAGCTCTTTATGTCTCCTTCCATTCTGAATGTTAGCCTTGCTGGATAAATTATTCGTGGCTGCATATTTTCCTCATTTAGTACCCTGAATATTTCATGCCAGCCCTTTCTGGCCTACCAGGTCTTTGTGGATAGATCTGCTGCCAGTCTAATATTTCTATCTTTGTAGGTTAAGGACCTCTTGTGTTGCACTGCTTTCAGGATTTTCTTTTTATTTCTGAGAATGCAATGGTTCACTATTAGTTGTTGGGGTGTTGATTTATTTTTACAGATTTTGAGAGGGGTTCTTTGTGCCTCCAGGACTTGATTCCCTGTTTCCTTCCCCAGATTAGGGAAGTTCTCAGTTATGATTTGTTCAAATATATTTTCTGTCCCTCTCTTTCTTCTTCCTCTGGATCCTGATTAATTCTAATATTGTTTCACTTTATGATATTGCTGATTTCTCAAAGCCTCCCTAGTTATCCAGTAGTTGTTTTTCTCTCTTTTCCTCAGCTTCCTTTCTTTTCATCATTTTGTCTTCTATGTCACTAACTCTCTCTTCTGCTTCATTTACCTTATTTGTATGAATGTCCATTTTAGACTGTATCTCAGTTAAAGCATTTTTAATTTCAGCCTGATTCGATTTTAGTTCTTTTATTTCTGCACTAAGGGATTTTTTAGTGTCTTTTATGCTTTTTTAAAGCCCATCTAGTGTCTTTATAATTATTATTCTGAATTCTAGTGTCATCTTACTTATATCCATGTTGATTTAATCTATGGCAGTGAGTATTATCTCTGGTTCTTCCTTTTGCTGTGAGTTTCTCTTTCTAGTCATTTTGTCCAGAGAATAGATGAACAAGAGAACAAAATCAAAAATATCAACCATGACCCCAGAGAAATATATACTAGACAAATCCGAAGAGACCAGAAACCAAAAAAGAAAAAAAAAAAGGAAAAAATAATATAATCTAACAGGTGGACAAAACTGGGTGATTCACTTGCTCCTGGGCATATTTTGCTCTGTTTGTTAGAAGACACTAGTTCCCAAAATTGTAGAGAAAGAAAAAACTTACATATATACAAAAATCAAATTGAATATAGTGAAAGGAAGCAAAAAATGAAGAATATATCTATAAAATGTAAATGTAAAATATGAATTAAAAGAAGATTTAAAAAAGAGTTGATAAAATAAGAAACTAGTTGAAAAAAAGAAAAAGAAAACTTTAAACTGAAAGACTAAGGAGTCATGAGAAAAATTCTGGAATTCTATGTACAATTTTCCCCTAGTGCAGGAGTTTTTCAGTTTTGTGTGATCCATAAACCTGGTATTAGGCTGATATTTCTGCTGGTCTTCTGGGGGAGGCGCTGTTGCACTGATTCTCAGGTGTCTGCCTGGGCAGTGTTGCATAGCCCCTTGCCAGAGGGCTGGGCTCAGTGTAAACTGCTTGGGTTGTTCTATGTGGCGTTTGTTCCCTGAAGACTTTTCATGCCATTTTAGAGGATGAAAAATAAATAAATAAAACTTGTGGTGCCCCATCTCCAGCCCCAGAGATGAAGAATGGAGACCCTCACTCTTCAGTGCACCCTGAGGGAAAAGCAGTCAATCATATTTGTGTGTGTCAAACTCTGCAGACTCCTTTGGTGTGCACCCTCACCAATCCTCCCAGGGGAAGGGGGGAGGTTCTCGCCAGGGTCCTGTCACTTGCTGGGTCCTTCCTCCAAGAATGGTTGTCCGATCCTGCCATGCCATGGTTCATGATATATGGCAACACTGAGCTGAGAGCTCACTCCTGGGCTCGCTGATTGTAGCTGGCTTCCCTACTACAATGCTTGGGAACTCTGCTGCACTCAGGCACCCCTGTTCCTTCTGTGACCCCAGGGAGCTTAAGACCATATTGTCCCACCTAGGATTCTGCCCTGCTTTGCTACCTGAGCACCTTTCAGGCAAGGGGGTCCCTCACTGGAGTAGAGTTCTAAAAGTTCCGATTTTAGCACTTTCTGGTAGCTGTCTTATGGAGGCTCCCTCCCCCCACGGTTTATCTTCTGATATATCCTCTCAGATTCACTTCTTTGCTCATCTTACCTTGCAAAAAGTAGTTGCTTTTCTATTTGTAGAATTGCAGCAATTCTTTTCTTAGGTCTCAGGTTGAATTCACAGGTGTTCAGGATGATTTGATAGCTATCTAGCTGATTTCAAGGGACCGGAGGGTCCCCTATTCTTTCACCTTCCACCATCATTCCTCCTCCCTTCACTAAGTATAATTTAAATAAAAAACTTTAAAAAATTAAAAAAAGAAAGATGGTTATATATTTATATATAATAAATGTATAAATATATTTTATATTTATAAATATTTACTATTTATAAATATTATACATATATTTATCTTTTTACCTATACATCCTCTATGTTTTAGGCTTCTATGGCTGCCATTTTTTTATTTGCCTTGACCCCTGACCACTCACTTTTTTGATTGTTAAATAAATCAAACTGGTCTGGCCTGAGGTTATCTTGTTAGGTCTTTGGCTGCTTTCTTTTTATCTTGACTTTTGTATTTGAATCTAATGCTGTTTTCCCAGTACTTTGATTTCTTTCTGATGCTTATTCTCTTTAACTGAGTTCTTGATTTCTGTAACCCAGTCTTTCATCTCTGAGTTCAGAATTTTGCCTTCTGTGACTTTTGCAACATGTCTTCTTTGTGGGGGGGGAGGGGCAAAGGGAGAAGGAGAGAGAGAATCCTATGCAGGATCCACACCCAGTGTGCAGAGGCAACGTGAGGCTCAATCTCACAACTCTGAGATCATGATCTGAGCTGAAATCAAGAGTTGGACACTTAACTGACTGAGCCACCCAGGCACACTGCTACATGTCTTTTTATGTTTTCCCTGACTATGTATAATTTTGGCTTCACTGTCTGTTTATGACTTGTGGACATTCTATATACACCTACTTTGTTCTATTCACATGGTTTTAGATCATTGGTTCTACCTTGACTTAGGTCCAGATCCTGAATCCATTAATTTGCCTTGCCAAACCTTAGCTCCCCCATTTACATCCATTATCTAGGCCTTAAAATGACACGATTGTTAATAGTAACTTTCAAATAATCAAGAACTCTATTTGATCAAAAGTATATCATTTAATAAATTACTGATACATCAATGTTAGGTAATTCACTTTGCTTCTTTTTACTTTATTTTCCTCATTCATAAAAAGTAATAGCAAAATGATGTAAAAAATGAGATAGTTTTTCTCATTAAATTTAACTTGAAAATAGCCATTTCAATCTTTTTAATGGTTTTTCAAGAACTTGTCAAGTGACTCTGAAATTTTAAGAACTCTTCTTTGCCTTTCCTCCCCCAGTCCTCCCTATAACCCAAATACTGGTTTAGAATAATTAGTTTTTTTTTGCTATTTTCTTTGATAACACAGATACAAAGAATGTATCTGGGTGCTTCTTCAGATACATTTTGCTTATTTGGGCAAAGATATTCTCAATGTATCTCCCTTGATTTGACCTGAGGACTACTGGTCCTTTCAAATCCTCAGATCTTTTGGTTCCTCTAAAGATTGATGAAGTTTCAGATTAAATTATTGGTGTCTGGTTGATATATTTGTGTGCATTGGTAGTGAAAACTTGAAGAAGATAATTTGAGGCATTCTGAAATGGCCCATACTTCATAGTGTTAAATAACTAACTAATCCCTTTCCAGACAATTTCTCTGGACTACTACTAGCACTCTTATGACCAAATAACTTTTTGGATCATCTTAAAGATATAACAAAAGAATTATTTCCTAGAGTATATTCATTCCAGCAAGTTCATAGATGATCTATAGGAAATGTATGTGTGTATGTTTCTGGAGAAAAAAATCCATGGCTATGTAATATTAGCAAAAGTTATCCCTAAACCCCTTGAACAGCTGAGAACAATTTTAAAATTTGGAGAAAAGACAGTTTAACCTTCACAAAGTAGTCTATTTCTTTTTTTATATATAAATAGGGTTCAAGCTGCTTCCAGAAGTTAATCAATGTCAATATGTAGGTCCCCTAAATATCTGGTAAATTCTACAAATACATTTCAATATGGAATTAGAAAAACAAGAATCAATTTTATTATGTGCTCAAGAGAGATATTTATAAGTGGACTTTTTCCTGGACGTATACAAAGTGTTTATTTTTTTTTTAGCAGTTTGCCATTGCACAATTGTCAAGTTAGAATAACTGAGGCTCTGGTCTCTGGCTTTATCCTGGCATCAATAGCATGACTAAAGGGAAAAACATCTGGAGCCATATGAGGAATATAGCTTTTGACATGTGAGAAATAGGACTCCATTATACAAAAAACAATCACTTATACTCATAGCTTTAGTTTTCCTGGATCCACTCACAATCCCTGCCCCACTCCATCTCTATCTCACTATTTTCCATTTTACCTTTAAGTCTTTGACTGTTGTATTAGATTATAAATATTTTGAGGATAAAAGTCATGTTTTAGCAAATTATATAGGGCTGCACATAATAGGAGCTAAATAAAAGTTTGTGGAATGAAATTGCCTTTAACATTCCCTCTTATACTTACAACTTAATACATTGGATCTCAATCTTTATCATACACAAGAATTCTCTGGAGGGCTCGCTAAAACAGTGGTTGCTGAATTTTGCTCTCAGAGTTTCTGAATCTGTGAGTGGGGCCCTCAGATTTGCATTTCTAACAGATTTCCAGATGATGATGCTATTGGCCCAGGGAAAACATACTTGATTTAAGTAGAAACAAACAGGAATATTAGTAATGCCTTGCATCTCAAAGACCACAGTGCAACTTCAAAATCAGTTTCATTTTTGAAATTTACTAGATGAACAAATTTCATTAAATATATTTTCTATAAAATGAAGTCCCTTAACTAAAATACAAAGTAGAAATATGGTATTCTGCAGAGGTTATTTACAGAATTATTACTAGGTATTTATCCAAAGAATACAAAAATACTAATTCAAAGGGATACATGCACCCTGATGTTTATAGCAGCATTATCAACAATAGCCAAATTACGGAAAGACCCCAAATATCTATTCATCGATGAATGGATAAAGAAGGTGTGGTATATATACACAATGGAATATTACTCAGCCATAAAAAGAATGAAATCTTGCCATTTAGGATGACATGGATTGAGTTAGAGAGTACTATGCTAAGCAAAATAAGTCAATCAGAGAAAGACAAATAGCATATGATTTCACTCATATGTGGAATTTAAAAAATAAAGGAAATGATCATAGGGGGAGAAAGGTGGTAGGGATTAAGGAGTGCACTTGTGATAAGCACAGGGTATTGTATGTAAGTGTTGAATCATTAAGTTTTACACCTGAAAACTAATATTACAGTGTATGTTAACCAACTGGAATTTAAATAAAAGCTTTAATAAAAGTATCATTAGAGTAGAGGAGGATATGCTAATGATTCTGAGGAGGTTTCCATCAAAGGTTTTTGCCATAGTATATTTTTCTTCTTGATTTTACTCTGGCCTGGCCCACAGTAAACTGAGGGAAATTTCTTCAACAGGCATCTCTTTAAATAACCAGAATACTAAAAACAAGACTGTCATGGATAATTGAAATCTATTGAAAATGTATAAATTTAACATTGCATTTTCATTTTAAAATTGTTTTACTTTGTATCAAGAGCATTTAAAAGGATAACACCTAATTTTAATTTTCTCATTAATTTTTGGTGTATAAATTTGATTGGAGATATCAGTAAGCTGCAAAATGTCTACAAGTTAGACAGCAAAAAGTGAAAGAGAAGAGACTCAATAATCAACAAACAAAACATTGAGCCTCTAATTAGTGAAGATCAGCTCTACCAGGGAAATCAACCTAATGTTCAGTAGCTTAGAAGTTAGTTTTTAAAAACCTTTTTTAATCCTAGCAAGCCATATTGTTAATAGCTATGTTTTGGGCTTATATAGACAGGCTTCACATATTTTAATAAGTGGTGTCTTGGTTAAGACGAACTGGAAATGAATTGCTTATTAATGGGGAAAGTTTAAATAGGAAAAATAAAAGTTGAAAGCACTTTCTTTGGTGTATGCAGCCCGACACTGACCCAAAATGTACTGCAAAAATGTTTTTTTTATTTGGATTCTACCTATTGAAGAACCTGAGAGCAGTGAATTCTTTGTTTTTTATTACTGGAGCCCCAACCTAGAACATCCTTCCCATTCGGCTCCACCAAAACAAATTCTAAAAGACCAAACCCTCTTCTACTTTCAAAGCATATTCTGGACTAATTCCTATCTGAAACAATCCAAAGATTAGTAAAGTCCATGTTGGAATGGATTTTAGCAGTCACTCAACATGGTTAAGACTTTGTTCCCAATTGATAGTCATTATGCTTGAACATTCCTAATGATTTGAGGCCTTTTGACTTTACAAAGCAGCCCCTGTCATTTTTGAATACTTGAATATTAAGCTGAAACTTATCTCCCTGTCAGTTCTCATTTTTAGCTTTGGTTTTGCCTTTTTGAGAACCACACAGTAAGTCTGTCTTTCTTTGTCCTGGTAGTCTTTCAAATATTTGAAGGTAGTTATATTTTCTCCAGATCTTCCCTGATTTAAACTAACCATCCTCACTTCTTGGAGCCTTGCCTCATATAATATATTCTTAAGATGCTTCATCATTCCTGGTCTCTTTTCTCTAGACACAGCCATTTATGAAATTTTTAAAAAGATTTTATTTAGTTAGTTAGTTTTTCAGTTATTTATTTATTTAGAGTACAAGCGGAGGGGAGGGGCAGAGGGAGAGAGAATCCCAAGCAGACTCATGCTGACTGTGGAGCCCCACTCGGAGCAAAATCTCAGGACCCCAAGTCATGACCTGAGCTGAAATCAAGAGTCAGACGCTTAACTGACTGAGCCACCCAGATGCCCCCATTATGTTCAGCTGGCCAACATATAGTACATCATTCGTTTTTGGTGTAGTGTTCATTTATGATTTTTTTAAATAAAAGACTATCAACTGAACAAAGCAGATTTTGTCTGATCAGGGTCTGGGATTGTAGGACTCCTAACTTTCTTGCTTTAGATGCTAACCTTTTCTCTTTTTTTAAGATTTTATTTATTTGACAGAGAGAGACACAGTGAGAGAGGGAACACAAGCAGGGGGAGTGGGAGAGGGAGAAGTAGGCTTCCCGCTGAGCAGGGAGCCCAATGCGGGACTCGATTCCAGGACCCCGGCATCACGACCTGAGCTGAAGACAGATGCTTAACGAATGAGCCACCCAGTCGCCCCCTTTTCTTTTTTTTTAAGATTTTATTTATTTGTCAGAGAGAGAGAGCACAAGCAGGGGGAGCAGCAGGTAGAGGCAGAGAGAGAAGCAGGCTCCTCTCCAAGCAGGGAGGCCAATGTGGGACTCGATCCCAAGACCCTGGGATCATGACCTGAGTCAAAGGCAGACGCTTAACTGCCTGAGCCACCCAGACACCCTCTTTCTCTCTCTCTCTTTTTAAAGATTTTATTTATTCACTTGGCAGAGAGAGAGAGAGAGAGAGGGAGCAAGTGAGCACAAGCAGGGGGAGCAGCAGAGGGAGAGTGAGAAGCAGGCTCCCCGCTGAGCAGGGAGCCCATATGGGGCTCGATCCAAGGACCCTGAGATCATGACCTGAGCCAAAGGCAGATGCTTAACCGACTGAGCCACCCAGATACCCCTCAATTATCTTTCTTAACAGCTATGGTATACTAACTCATATTGAATTTATAAATTTTATAAATAAAATTTTCCCACTTTAAGGGCTTATTGCCCATCCTTAACTTGTGCAGTTGATTTTTGTAAACCTAAAAGTAAGACTTAAATGTTCAGCCCTCTCAAATTTGATCTTGCTGAATTTGAATTTTGAGTCTTTTGAGATTTTTGAAATCTTGGTTAATATCCATGCTTTAATTATTCCTCTCAGATTGTTTTCACCCACAAATTCAATAAACATGGCTTTAATTGATACATTGTGTGCAGAACAGGAATGGATACTTATGATATGGTACTAGCAACATCTCTGACTTCTGAATACCAATTACTCTAGCTTACACCACACAATCTATGCTTTTCTACATCCATGCATTCAACAAAGTTTCATGCCAGGTATAGTTCTAGGTACTGGGGATATAACAGAAATAAGAGAGATGAAATCCTAACCTAGGGAAAGGCAAAATAAATAAGCAAATTATGTGATTTCCCATAGTGATTTGAGTAAAATAATGCACAGCAAGAGGATAGAAGATGTAGTGTGATTTGGGGATGTTATTTAAAATACCTTGGTCCATAAAGACATATCTGAGGAGGTAAACTTTAGCTGGCCACCTGAGTGAAGTGTATGCTATAGGAAGATCTGGAAGAAGAGTTTTCTAAGAAGGCATAGCAAGTGCAAAGTCTCCAAAGAAGGAACAGGATTTCCAAAAAGAAGGAGAGAGGGAGAAAAAAGGCCAGTGTAGCATAGTGAACCAGGGCAGAAAGAAGTGGTAGGAAATAAACCATAACAAGGATTTTGGATTTTATTGTTAGTGTGTTGCGAAGCATTTGGAGGGCTTTAAGCTGGGGAGTAATATGATCCTATTCAACTTTATGAAGAATATTTTGACAGCTGTTAAGAGAAAGTATTGAAGAAAGTAGTAGTAGACAATGGCAAACCATGTAAGATGATTTTGCAGTGGGTGAAGCTAGAAATCATAGTGACTTTGACTGTTGTAGTGATAATGGAAGAAGTAAGGAGTGCTCAGATTTTGGATATATTTTGAAGGTTCAACCTATAGGATTCATGGATAGCTTGGATATAGAGTGTGAAGGGAAAAAACAATGAGCAACTGGATGAATTTAATAACCTCCTTTTGTACTCTGGTTTCATATTTGTCTTCTCTTATCAGTCAGACTATAAATTATTTAAGGGTCAGGATCCTGTCTTCCTTTTCTCTCAAATCACCTCAGTTCAGGATATGCAGCAGATACTGGAATGTCTGGTTGGCTCTGTTGGTTAAGCTTCCAACTCTTGATTTCAGCTCAGATCTTGATCTCAGGGTCGTGAGTTCAGGCCCTGCATTGGGCTCCATGCTGGATGTGGAGTTTACTTAAAAAAAATAATTTAGAAAAGCTATGCAGTAAGTACTTAATGAATGTGTTATTCTATCATAGATAGGCCATCTCTGAATCCTCTTTCATCTTAATCATTCCTTCTTTGAAATTTAATAATTTCTCTTTATTACTGCTCTTAATACGCTGATCGAGGCCCCAGTTATCTAGAATCTATATTGCCATGGTAACCGTCTAACTGATCTTTCTTTCTCCAGCCTATCCCCAATCTGATTCAAACTGCAAATTGATGACTAACTAATCACTTGAAAAATTTGCTTTCAGTCATTCATTCAACAAATACTGATTTGTCTACCTTATATCCAGGACTGTTCTGGATGCCAAGGATATAAAAATAAATAAGACAGGCAAAAGTCCTGACCTTATGGAGCTTATATTTGCAATAACTAAAAATATAAAGTATGTTAGATAGTAATAAGTTCTATGAAAAATAAAACAGGAAAGGGAATATAGGGAGGTAGATGAAGTGTTGAGAAGATCACAATTTGAAATAGGGTTACAGTGTAACTTCTTTAAAAATTTAAAGAGGTTACTTTTAAAGAAGTTACATTTGAGCAGAGATGTGAATCAAATGAAGTAAAGTCATACAAAGATCAAACTGAACAACTGTGTAAGGGTCCTGATGTGGTCAGAAAATTTGTTTGAGAAATGGAGAGAAGGCCCATGTGATTTGAAAGTGAGTTAATTGCAGAGTGGCAGGAGGTGAAGACATAAACATGGCAAAGGCCAGATCATTTAGGACCTTGAAACTATGGTAAGAAATTTGCATTTTATAGTATATGTGAATGTAAGCCATTGGAGAATCTGGAGCTGAGCATGGTTTGACTTTCCTTTGAAAAAAAAAATCACTCAAGCTGCTTTGTAGATGACTGTAGAGGGTTGAGGTACCCTGCCCTAGGGTCTTCAGTGGCTTTTAATAAAATCAAAGTTCTCTGCCTACTTTCAAAGACTTTTATTATCAGCCTATCCTATTTCCCCACTAGTCCTCATATATGCCCTCTATTTGCTAGGCTGAATTTATCATGGATTTCCTCATATCATATATAGCTATGCTTTCCTACTTTTGCCTATTCTTCCCCTTTATGACAGTGCTTTCAGTTCTCTCTTATCCAACGTTCAAGAACCATCTCAAGTTTCAAATACAAAATAATATGCTTCCCTGTTATCACCTCACTGGTATTTCCAGTCATTAAACGATATATCTCTTGTCTGTAGTAGATGATTGAGCACCTAATACTGTACTTAATTTTATTGTTGTGAATGTTTAATGTGTGCTAATCTTGTCTTCTGAGTGATAAGTTCTATAATAGCATAGGACCAATAAATTGTACATCTCTCATGGCACCCACAAATTTGGGGAGTGTATCAAGTGAGTGTTAATTGATGTAACATATGACTTGAGGTGTTTTTTTTTTTTTTTTTTTTCTGCAGTGGTGTAATGGTGATCACTCGAGTAACTTCTGGCAGAACAGGGATTGAGGTTAAGTGAACAGAACTCATAATTTTAATTTCTTGCTTTAGTCACAGAGTCAACTGGTCACATAAAACTGTAAACTTGCTCTTATCGATAAATGCCAAAGGCTTGATGGAGACCTTCTTGATTTTAGTAACACTGAGTATACTAAATTCAATTGAACACTGACCACAAAAGACTATATTTCTGTATGTGATCTTTTGATTTTGGCATGCAACAATTCTGCTGAAAGCGAATCTCAAGTTGGAAGACCAGGCAGCACCTGCTCAAATGGTGCCATATAACTACTATAGTCACAGGGATGCTGGGTGTCCAGAACTATTCAGGAAGGGAGAGGTACAGAGAGACCTGGCCTTGGACACAGCTGATATGTGCAGGGAAGAGGCAGCCCCACTGCAGGCAGCTATCTTTCCTCCCCCCTCCCCACTCTTGGGTTCTGGGCTGAGGCCAGGGACTGTCCGGAGCTGATCTCGGGCTCCCATTGGTCGCTGTCTTTTGTGACGTCACAATCATGATGAGAATTGATGATCGGACACGCTGATTTCATTGTCTGAGGAGACAGTGAGACCCAGGAAAAATCTTGCTGAATCTGCCTGCTCCAGCACTGGCCTGATTCGGGATCCTCCGATCCTTCCCGTGACCTCACCACGCCCCGAGGTAAGGACCCAGCCTGGGTGGGTGTGAAGGGCGAAGAAGGATGAGCAAGACACGGAGCTAATGCTCTGCCCAGTGGGGGGCTTATAGGTTCAGAGGCCTAAAGAAGCTGCCAACAAACCGTTGCGGCTTTGGAGGAGCCAACTCCCTCTACTATCCGAGCCAAGGCTGGCGGCTGCATGAGGTTAAAAAACAGCTGAGGATAGGGATACAGTGGGCATTGCCAGAGAGCAAAGGACCTTGCTCCGAGAGAGGGCGACGTTTGGGATGCACTTCTGGTTTCGGGATAGGAGGAAGTGGCACCTCTGCCTCCGAAGAAGGGAGGCGGGGGGGGGGGGCGGGGAGGTGAATTCTACCACTTCTAGATTTCACTGGACAGCAGATTTTTCACAGCCCTACTCAAACGCACTGAGTGCCGCGCTTGCGCATTAGGAGCTTGGGGGCAGGGGGAAGTTCGTGGCGAGAAGAATAGACGTGGAGTGTGCGCAGGCGCCTTTTCCGTTTCGCTGGAGGAGGTGGGGCTGAGCTCTGTCTGGGCGGACTATGGAAAGGGCTGGGGAGTTGGCTGTGTGCTATTTCAAGCGCCTATTGATGGAGAGGGAATCTGCCACTTATTTTGAATCTGGCTTACTGGGCATACCCAGACCCCAAATGGGCCTGATGAATTTAAGAAAGCAAGTTCTTAATCTACAGATGTCAGATTTGTAATAATTGAAAGAACTTGGAGAGGAATTTGTGGAATAGAAATTCCTGAGATGAGAAACCATTAAAAAAAAAAAACTAATTATTCAAGCGAATCCAACTTTTAATCTTCAATGAACTCTGATTTGAGGTGCCACTCAGTGATTTTGAAACTTAAACTCTTTGGAGAGACTCAGAGTGAGACCCATTGTGGAGACTCACAGTAAGAAATTTAACTTTCTTGTCTTTTTTGGGGGGGGGAACGGTTTCTTACAAAGACTTGGTCTCCCTTTCTGGTATGGTGCTAAGTCTTTCTTTCTTTCTTTCTTCCTCTGTGTCTCTGCTAAAACCAGCAAAGTCAAATCCTGTTTGGGAAACCCTTTCTAACTTTTCTTCTTTGGGAGGGGCTATATTACTCAGCAATTGTGAGGAACAACTTGCCTGTTTGTCCTTGGTGGAAAAATTGTTATAAACTCCTGACTATTTCACAGAGAAATCTGATGTTTTCCTCCTCCATTTCTTATAGTTAAGTGGTTATCAATTCCTGGTGAATTTTCCTTTGAAAGCCCACTCTTATAATTCTTCCTTTATTCTACAATCTAAGCTCTCATCACCACCCATCCAGTCATTCCAGGAACCTCCTAGTCAGCTTTCACTTGTGCCCCAAATCCTTAATTCATCCTGCCAGACTAATGATCAGTGAACAGTCCTTCTAGCAAGTCATTTTCTTCACCAAAATATTCTTGGAATTTATTTTTTATTTTTCCAAGCCCAATTCTAGTCAGATTACAAAAATTTCATAATCTGGCTTCATTGTACCATGGGACCCTTATTTTACTTGCTTTTTCGGTGCACAATTCTCCTTAATGTCCCCTGAACAATCTACTTCCAGAGCTTTGCTCCTTGCGCCACAGCCACACCCTTCACACAGGATGCCCTCTCTACTGCCTATTCAGATCTTACCCAGTTTGGAGACTCAAGTTACACCCCTCCATTGAGTGCTTTCCAAGTGTAACCCAACCATTATTAAGCTCATTTTTTCTAGAACTCCTACATCAGTTCTTGTACTTATCACTTTCTTATAGCCTTTTATATTGTCTTCTTATTTGCGTGTGTTTATGTGTTAGACTAAATTTCTCAACTGGATTTTAAACCCGTTCTTAAGTGTTGGGACCATGCTATCTAATTCTTTATCTTCTGCCTACAGCACCTGGATGATTATTTGAAGTATTTACAACAATATGTGGTCTTTGCATCAGAATTTCTTGGGTAACAAAGTAAGATTGTTATAGAGAGAACTGTATATATGTGAAAATTCATTCATCATTGGTCAGGCAAATGACCCTCCAGTGACTAAATAAACTTGGAAATGAGTCAGAGAAATATAGACATATCTATATAGTGAGTGACCTCCAAATATATACTGTCTTCATAAAAGAGACCAAGGGGACATTATCCCAGAAGCAGTTCTGTCTGTAATTTTCTCAGTTTTAAAAATACTAAGACATTTTCCATTTTCTGTATTTCTCTTTGATGACATTACATCACGTATGTTTTGTTAAAACCTACTCTTTGTTTACTCTTTTTATTGCAATATATCTTGCAGTTACTGCTTTACGTTGATTATCACTGATAGTTTTCATTTGTGTGTCTATTGAATCAGAACTAATCATTGTGATGGCTGCCTTTATTGCTATTGTATAACATATCAGTTGTCACTTTTCTACCCCTAGAGCTTCAGACTGCATTGTTTCATGGAGCTCAGTTTTATTTATGGAAAGTGTGATTACAGTTTAATATAGAAGCTTTCTACAGATTTCACTTTGACTGCTGCCTCACTTTGAGGCACCAACCCAACCAATATCACATCAAAGTTTGTGGTTTAAGAACATGGATATAAAGCATTCTAGAAGGGTATTATAACCTTTAAATTTAAAAATCATTGTCATAAATCATTATGAGTGAACTATGAATGTTATTATAAGGGAAAATCTTTTATCCTTGACTTTTTCTCTTATTACCTACATTATGCAAAGTCCCTCAAAGTGTTTTAGCTTGTAGCCATTTCATAGTAATTAATAAGACTTACTAGACATTTACATGTAGACCAATAGACTAAACTGTTCAAAGGTCGGACACTCTAGATAGAATGTAATGATTAGGGATATGCTGCCCATTTTAGAAAGCTTAAAATAAAATATAAAAAAATAAGCATGTGATATTCATGTTTTAAGGTTTATTTTACAATTCCTGTCTGAATGAGAGGATGGCATTGGACCTTCTCATTTAAGTTTTAGTTTGAGCTGGAAGGGATTTTGTAATGACAAGCCAATCCTTCCATTTTACATATGAGGAAGCTGAAGTCTAAAGAAGTGAAGTAGCTTAGCAGAATTAATAAATGCTAATATTTATTAAGCACTTAATACCAGGCATTATGCTAACAACTTTATATATGTTTTCACATTTAAATCTCACCACATCCCTATGAAATGGTTTCTAGTATTATTTCTCATTTTACAAATGAGAAAACAGTAGCTTAAAGTAGTTGACTTCCCTGGGGCCACACAACGACAAAATGTCACAGTCAGGATTCAAACATAAGTCTGTTTTGACTCTTAATCACCAAACTATACTTGACCAGGGTAATATGCAGTGAATCTTAGGCAGAGCTATTTTTTTTAAAGATTTTATTTATTTATTTGAGAGAGAGAGTGGCAGAGGTAGCAAGAGAGAGAATGAGCAGGGAGAAGAGGGAGAAGCAGGCTCCCCGATGAGCAGGGAGCCCGACATGGGGCTCGATCCCAGGACCCTACGATCATGACTTGAGCTGAAGGCAGACGCCTAACCCACTGAGCCACCCAGGCACCCCTTAGGCAGAGCTTTAACAAGAATCTAAATCTGTGGAGTGCCAGCCCAATGTGTGTGTGTGCGTGCATGCACATGTGCGTGTTTGTGTGTGTATGTATGTATGTGTTTTATATCATAATGTTTTCCATGAATAGCATACTGCTTCTACAAAATCACTGATTTCTAAGCCTGACCAAATGGTGTATACCTACATTTCCTTTTAGGTATTTTACTAAAACACAGTCTCTCAGTCTTGGTTGAAAAAGATGGCATTAAATTTTGTATAAAGTATATTTTTAAAGATATTTAATTAGTTTTGCTTTTAAAACTGTATTGTACTTCCAGAAGGAATTATATATCTTTGTGTATTGTAACCCCAGAGTAAAAATACTTGAATTGTTGATTTTGATTTTTACAGTGGAGTCAGCTACATGAAATTGGTGGTGTCTTAATATACTTGTATAGAGTATATTATATCTAGGCATACTGGTTTGGAAGTAAGCAGTGAAAATTCTAAAGAGATATATTCTGCATAAGAAGGGAACTAGAGATGTTAGTATATTCAGAAGTTGTCACTAACACCCTGAGACCTTTCTAGTCTGTGTAAAATTTCAAGACAATAAACTGAAACATGTATGTGCAAATGGAGTCATCCATTTACCAACTAGTAGCAGAATTTCCTGGATTAACTGTAGATCTAGATACATGACAACTGAATAAATGAGATTATATTGTGTCAATTAAATGCTATACTTTACATTTGTCATCTATAAAGAAATCTACAAGAGCAACTGTCCTACCTTCTTGGTCTCCTATTATTTTACAACTAGAGTTATGTTCTAATTGGGTTGATCCTTAGAAACTTTAAAATGGAGGGAGATGAGAGTTTGAACAAAATGGGTAAAGGGCTATATGGGCCTCCAGTTTTGGAATGAGTAAGTCACAGGAATAAAATGCAGAGCCTAAGGACTGCAGTTAATGATATTGTAATAGCAATGTAATGGGACAGTTGGTAGCTATACTTGTGGTGAACATAGCATAATGCATAAACTTGTCATATCACTAAGTTGTATACCTGAAACTAATGTAACACTGTGTGTCAACTATACTCAAAAAGTGTCAGAGTGGCAAAAATTTAGGAAAACATTTTCTTAGCCTCACTTCCCTTGGAGTTGGTGGCAATTTATTTTAAGATTCTTAAATGCAAACATGCCCCAGCTAGGCACTTTTCTCATGTAGAGAGTCTGTGCATGATGCTTGCCCAAGTCATGCAAGTAGTAAATGGCAGAGCCAGGGCTTTAAAGCAGGTGTCATTCTAGATGCTGCACTCTTTATTAGGTTATAGACTGTAGAACTGGAGTGAAGCCCATCTTTATTTATTGTTTTTAATTTTAATTTTATTTTTTTAAAGATTTTATTTATTTATTTGTCAGAGAGAGAAAGCAGAAGTAGGAGGAGCAGCAGGCAGAGCAGGCAGAGGGAGAAGCAGGCTCCCCGCTGAGCAAGGAGCCTGATGCGGACTGGATCCTAGGACCCTGGGATCATGACCTGAGCTGAAGGCAGATGCTTAACTGACTGAGCCACACAGGCGTCCCTATTTATTGCTTTTAAAAATTGTTTGTATGTATGTGTGTGCATGTAATTTCCCTCCAACTTCTCTCTCTTTCTGAGTCTTTACTGTCTTTGACATTTACCTTTTGCTGTCAGTGGAGATAAAAATTTTTAATAGAACAGCCAAGATTTAGGAGAAAGGGATCAGTGTGTTAACCTCCAATGGCTTCAGAGGCAGAAGGCAGAGAGACCCATAAACTATTCTTTCCTGTTGTCGTACCAAGCAATGGCAAAAGCATTTCTTCTTTGGGTTTTGTTTTACTACACTAATATATTGTTTTAATATATTTCTTTATATATACATGCTGTTTTACTTGGTTGGCTTGGTCTATGTATTGTGTGTTTTATGGATGAAGTAGCTATGCCATTTAGAAAAGTAATTATCTGAGACCCATCCTCCAAATAGCTTTACCCTTTCATAGACCTGTCAGTTGTGTTGAAATCTCTTTAATAGAGACCCGAGGCATTATGAAATTTGGAAGAAAAATATATTTTACATTAGTGGGCATTATTACATTAGGTATACAATGCTCAGCCTTGACTTATACCCACTATCCTTTTTTTAAAAGGATTTTATTTATTTATTTATTTGAGAGAGAGAGCAAAAACACAAGAGAGAGCACGAGCAGGGGGAGAAGCAGATGGAGAGGGAGAGGCAGACTCCCCGCCGAACAGGGAGCCCGACATGGGGCTCGATCCCAGGACCCTGTGATCATGACCTGAGCCGAAAGCAGATGCTTAACCGACTGAGCCACCTAGGCACCCCATCCCCACTATCCTGAGACAACATGAAGTTATTTTGGAATATGTATGCAAATTATTAAAATAATCAGTCACTTTATTTAGAAGCTCCAGGCTCACTTTTGTTACCAATGAATGCTTAAAAAATGCTAAAGGTCAGTTTGAGTTTTTTTTTTTTTCTTTTCCCAACTGCTAGTGCTTAATGTAAAGAGACTTTTTTTTTTTTTAAACTCAGTATTGATTGTGATGTGTAGCCAATTTACTTTTCTGTTCGGGTTTAATGAATCTATATCTAATCCTTGCTCTTCAAAGTGTGTTCCGTGGAGTACCAGCATGAGTATCACCTGGGAACTTCTTAGAAATTACAGAATCTCTGGCCTCAACCAAGACCTACTGAATCAGATTCTGTATTTTAATAAGGTCTCCAGGTGATTCATATGCACATTAAACTCTGAGAAGCACTAATGTAAAGTGAAATATGACTTCCTATATAACTTAGACTTTTAAGAGCTGATAATCAGAAAGATCCTTTTATTTCTTTTTGACAGTTTTCACATGTGTAAAGAAATATGTAATCGAAGTATTATCTGTCTAATATACATCAGATTTGTTCCATTTTGGAGTCTAACTCATTGAAAGAATAGCTACACCTATGTGATGGGTAAAATTGTTGAGTCTGAGTGAATCCCAATAATTTTGGTGATAGTAATGGCCTTGCCATTGAAATGATATTTTTCCTCATTGTCAACAGAGTGTTACAAAAGAATATGGATGTATTGGGGTCATTGTAATATGTCAAGTAATATCTTCAAGAGGTCAGTAATATCTTCAAGAGGAACTGTACTTAGTTTTCTATTTCTTACTGTATCAAATCACCACAAACATAGTGGCTTAAAGCAATACATGTATTGGGGTGCCTGGGTGGCAGTTGGTTAAGCGTCCGACTCTTGGTTTTAGCTTAGGTTGTGATCTCAGGGTCCTGGGATTGAGCCCCACATTGGGTTCAATGCTCATCATGGAGTCTGCTTGAGATTTTCTCTCTCTGTCCTTCTGCCCCTCCCACTCATGCTCTCTCAGAGAAATAAATCTTTAAAAAATAAATAAAACATATGTATTATCTTACTGTTCTGGTGGTTAGAAGTCTGAAAATAGGTATCATAGGGTTAAAACCAAGGTGTCAACAGGCATTTTTTCCCTAAAGCCTCTAGGAAAGCATTTATTTCCTTACCTTTTTTAGCTTCTAGACCTTACCCATATTCCTTGGTTTGTGGCCCTGTCCATCTTTAAAGCTGGCAACGGCCAATCAAATCTTTCTCATATTGCATCACTCTGGCACTCTTTTGTCTCCCTATTCCACATTTAAGGATCCTTGTGATTACATTGTGCCCACTCAGATAATGTAAAATAATCTCTTTATTTTAATGTCAGCTGATTAGGAACCTTAATTCTTCCGCAACCTTAATTCACTTTTGCCATGGAACCTAACATATTTGCAGGTTTCAGGAATTAGATGTAGATATCGCTGGGTGTGTGTGTGGGAGCACAGGAATTGATGGTCTTTTTGGCTGATAAAGTCAGTCTCTAATCTTGTTATGGGAATAAGCAATTAGTGTCATGGGTTCAACTGTGCCTCCTCCCAAAAGCATTCATGTGTTGAAGTTCTAACCCCCAGTATCTCAGAATGCGACCTTATAATGAAATAAGATCATTGCAGATGTAATTAATTAAATTAATATGAGGTCATACTTGAGTAAAGTAGGCCCTTATTCCAATATAACTGGTGTCTTTATAAAAGGGGGAAACTTGGATACTGTCACACATACAGGGAGAATGCCATGTGAACATGAAGAAGCCCATGTATAAGCAAGGAGAGATGCTTAGAACAGAGCCTTCATTGGCCTTCCTTCACAGCCCTCAGAGAGAACCAACCCTCCCAATACTTTGATTTCAGACTTCTAGCCTTCTTAACTGTGAGACAATACATTTCTGATTAAGTCATCCAGTTTTTGGTACCTTGTTAGAGCAGCCCTAGAAAAGTCAGGATTGTCCTTCAGTTGATAACTAAGTATCATCATCCTCAAAAGCACTTATTTAGTAAGTTTGTATTCTATAATGTGCTAGATGTTGGACAAAGTGAATTAGACATTAAAGAATTTATGATATACATTAGACAATTTTCATAAAGCAAGCTCTGAAATAGATGATTTTACACCTTTGGCTCTCCATTTATTCAGCTGTGAAAAGAGGGCATAGTATTAATAATATCTAAGAACATTTCTAGCTTTAAAGTCCATGTTTTTTTTAGGAAGTTATTATATTCCATACATTAATAAAAAGTATTACATGCAGGGAAAGCCACCAAAATTGTGTTAAACTTTTCTTCAGGATCAGTATCTTAATTACTACCATCTCTGCTATTCATTGCCCACTTCCTAGCCTTCAATTTTATTTCTTTAAAGTTTTTTAACATTTTATTTATTTAAGTAATCTCTATACCCCACTTGGGGCTTGAACTTATGACCCCAAGATTGAGAGTTGCATACTCTTCCAATTGAGCCAGCCAGGTGCCACTACTATTCAATTTTAAAGAGAAGTATTAAAGACATTATTAAGAAACACTTTTATTCTTTTGACTCTCTCAACCCATTTGAAATTGGTTTAAGATATATGTTCAGGGGTTGCCTGGGTGGCTCAGTTGGTTAAGCATCCAACTCTTGATTTCAGCTAGGGTCATGATCTCATGAGTCCTGAGATCGAGCTCCATATTGGGCATGGAGTCTGCTCGGGATTCTCTCCCTCTCCTTCTGTCACTCCCCACCCCCTGTCATGAGCTTGCTCTCTCTCTCAAATAAATAAATAAATAAAATCTTAAAAAAATATGATCTCACTGATAGGAGGAACTCTTAATCTCAGGAAACAAACTGAGGGTTGCTGGAGTGGTGGGGGGTGGGAGGCACGGGGTGGCTGGGTGATAGACATTGGGGAGGGTATGTGCTATGGTGAGTGCTGTGAATTGTGTAAAACTGTTGAATCACAGACCTGTACCTCTGAAACAAATAATACATTATATGTTAAAAAAAAAGAAGATAGTAGGAAGGGAAAAATGAAGGGGGGGAATCGGAGGGAGAGACGAACCATGAGAGACTATGGACTCTGAGAAACAAACTGAGGGTTCTAGAGGGGAGGGGGTGGGGGATGGGTTAGCCTAGTGATGGGTATTAAAGAGGGCACGTATTGAATGGAGCACTGGGTGTTATACACAAACAATGAATCATGGAACACTACATCAAAAACTAATGATGTAATGTATGGTGATTAACATAACATAATAAAATTTAAAAAATGCAAAAAAAAAGACACGCTCAGGACATAAGATATTTATGATGCTATGCACACAATATATGCTTAAGGAATACATTTAAATAAATGAGTAAATTGTCAAAATATCTGAAGCAAGACATTTATATACTGGAAAATTTTGAGACCAGTGACTTGAAGCGGAAATGGTTTTTTTGAAAAAGTTTTGCCCTGGGGTGCCTGGATGGTTCAGTCGGTTAAGCATCTGCCTTTGGGCTCGGGTCATGATCCCAGGGTCCTGGGATTGAGCCCTGCATTGGGCTCCCTGCTTGGCTGGGAGACTGCTTCTCCCTTTTCTTCTGCCTGCCACTCCCCCTGCTTATGTTCTCTCTCTGTCAAATAAATAAATAAAAAATCTTAAAAAAAAAGAAAAAGTTTTGCCCTTTTTCTCATTACTGCAAAGTACATGGGAGCAATATGTGTTTTCATAATTCACAGATGAAACTGTGGTCTATAAGTGGGCTTGAGACTATTTTTGCAATGATTATCAGGTTTCCTAGATTAATTAGCAGTAAAATAACAATTGCTGAATATGGTCATGATCAAACACTGGATAGTATATTTTAGGTGTTCAGGTCTGTTCTGATTTAACACCAAGGAATGTGATTGTAATGAAATTTTTAGAAACACATTAGTTGTGTAACAATCTCTGCCTTAATGTCTCATATCTGCATGAAAAAAAAGGACTAGGCAGGAGAAATGCAGTGCCAACAAAAATATTAGGGATCAATGTTAATCTCATACTTCAAACATACATATGTCTATAATTTGAAAGTAACATGTTTTCTAACTTAATGTCACAGGCTTAACGTAGGGCAGTGTCTCTCAAACTGAGGTCTGCAGACCCCTAGGGGTGCAAGGACATGTTTTCAGAGGTCTGCAAATTTTATGGCTATTTTTAAATTTGAGGGTTTTATTTGATCTTGAAATAAATGATCTTAAAAAGAAAATGATGAGCTTGAAAGAGAAATCCACAAATGCATGCATTCACTCACACACAAAGACTTTCTACCAGGTATAAACACAAAACTTATCTTTTATAGTCATAAATCACAGTTAAAAGACATTTGATGGAATAAATTGAGTACCTTAATACAGAGTTCCTCAAACTGAGATCCAAAGATAGATTTTTGCAGGATAGGAAAGATTTTGTTTTTGTTTTTGTTTTTGTTTTCTTCTTTCAAGGGAAGAAGAAGGAAGGGAGTATACCTATGTCTTTCAAATTTGGGTTGTGCTCAATAAGGCTAAGTTATTAAGCAGCTTCTTAGTTTATTCAAAGTATTTGTGGAGATAAATTTATGCTTCCACTATTTGATGAATTAAATATGTGTATGTATATTGTTTCAACACTGTATATGTGAATGTACTTATATACTGTTACCTACTTACTTACTTCTAAATGGTGTGAATTGAGGAGTCTTTCTCTGATCCCAAAGGAGGACGTTTAATTTTTCCACTAAGTTTTTTTTTGTGAGATATATATATATATTTTATTATGTTCAGTTAGCCACATTAGTTTTTGATGTAGTGTTCAGTGATTCATTAGTTGTGTATAACACCCAGTGCTCATCACAACATATGCCCTCATTAATACCCATCACCCTGTTGCCCCATCCCCCTCCCCCCTCCCCTCTGAAAGCCTCATTTTGTTTCCTGGGGTCCATAGTCTCTCATGGTTCATCTCCCTCTCTGATTTCTCCCCAACTAAGTTTTTGCAGTAAAATTTGGAATGGAAGATACAAAACAATTTAATAGTCTATCTCTTTACTTCTAGGTGAAATTACCCTTAAATATTAATATATACTACTTAAATCTGATTCATAAAACACTAAAAGAATATCTGGTCTAAGTAAATAAATATGGATTTAAACTTTTCAAAATAAATTTTAAATACCAATTAAAATTCTTGCTGGGAGTGGGTTAGAGAAGATGTAGAACAGGGTAGGATGGAGTTATGTGGATGATTTAAAAAAAAAGGTTAAGAAAGAACTAATAAGTTTACAGTACAGTAAAATAAGGGATATATAAATTATTTAGATATAATGAATAACTTGTTAATAATTACTTTTCCAAAGTGTGGTTATAGGAAATTTTATAGAGCTCCTCTAAAAAGTAAATGAAAATGCAACCTACAATTTAAAGGTGTTAAAGTAGAATGTGAATTGCAAGATGTTAGTGGTCAATGCTTGAGGCAGTGCAAACATTTTTATTAACTGGTGGATGATAGAAATAATTTATGTGCATAATTTGCTTGGGGCTAGAAATGTAAGGAAAAAAGCTTAATTTAGTCAACAAAAATATATGGAACAAATATTTATGTGTGGTCCAACTTAGCTATCACTGGTCATTAATAGTCACATATTCAGGATGAGGGTGTGTGGAATTGTATCAAAGCAGAGTTAAGAAAAAAGGAAATCAATTATCCAGTTGAGGCTCTGTTTATGCCTCTGTTGTCCAACTCATCTATTTGAAATTGATCTTTATTTTGTTGTAATATGTTTTGATATCTGAGTGTATGATAAGGTACTTGTAGTTTAAAGATATTTTATTAATTTAACATTAGGACTTTATAATAAAGCAAGTATCATTAAAAGCTAATAAATAATTATAATTGATAAAACAAAGTGAGGTCTAGCATATCTACTTACTAATGCTCTGTTGGTAAAGATATTTTAATCAAAACTGAAACCTTTACTCAAGTATACTTGACATAGAATATTATATTAATTTCATGTATACCACATGATGATTTGACAATTACACACAATAAGAAATGCTCACCATAATAGAGTTACCATCTGTCACCATATGAAGTTCTTACAATATTATTGACTGTATTCCTTAATCTGTACTTTTCATCTCCATGTCTTATTTGTTTGTTTGTTTGTTTTTAGTTTTAATTGAAATTCCAGTTAGTTAACATACAGTGTAGTATTAGTTTCAGGTGTCGAATTTAATGATTCAACACTTACATACAACACCCTATGCTCATCTCATTAAGTGCCCTCCTTAAACACCATCACCTATTTCACCCATTCCCCCCACCCACCTCCCCTTTGGTAACCATCAGTTTGTTCTCTATAGTTAAGAGTCTGTTTCTTGGTTTACCTCTCTTTTTTCCCCTATGATCCTTTGTTCTGTTTTTTTAAATTCCACATATAATTGAAATTGTTTGCTATTTGTCTTTCCTCAGTGACTTATTTCACTTAGCATAATACTGTTTAGCTCCATCCATGTTGTTGCAAATATAAAGATTTCATTCTATTTTATGGCTGACTAATATTCCATGATATATATATGCCACACCTTCTTTATCCATTCATCAGTGAGTGGACATTTGGGCTTCTTCCATAATTTGGCTATTGTTTATAATGCTGCTATAAACATCTGGGTACATGTATCCCTTCAAATTAGTATTTTTGTATTCTTTGGTTTAATACCTAGTAGTGCAATTGCTGGATCATAGGGTAGTTCTATTTTTAACTTTTTGAGGAAACTCCATACCATTGTTTTCTGGAGTGGCTGTGCTAGTTTGCATTCTCACCAACAGTGTAAGAAGGTTGACCTTTCCCTGAATCCTCTCCTACAGCTGTTGTTTATTGTGTTGTTAATTTTAGACATTCTGTCTGTTTTGAGGTGATATCTCATTGTGGTTTTGATTTGTGTTTCTTTGATGATGAGTTATGTTGAGCATCATTTCATGTGTCTGTTGGTTATCTTGATGTATTCTTTGGAAAAATATCTATTCATATCTTCTGTCCATTTTCTTACTGGATTTTTTGGGGAGTGTTGAGTTTTATAAATTCTTTGTATACTTTGGATACTAACCCTTTATCAGATATGTCATTTGCAACTATCTTCTCCCATTACTTAGGCTGCCTTTTAGTTTTGTCGATTGTTTCCTTCACTGTGCAGAAACTTTTTATTTTGATGATGTCTCAATAGCTTATTTTTGCTTTTGTTTCCCTTGCCTCAGGAGACATATCTAGTAAGAAGTTGCTGTGGCCAATGTCAAAGGGGTAACTGCCTGTATTCTTCTCTAGGACTTGAATGGATTCCTGTCTGACATTTTGGTCTTTAATCTATTTTGAATTTGCTTTTGTGTATAGTGTAAGAAAGTAGTCCAGTTTCATTCTTTTGTATGTTGCTGTTCAGTTTTCCCAACACCATTTCTTGAGGAGACTGTTTCCCATTGGATATTCTTTCCTGCTTTGTTACAGATTAATTCACCATATCATTATGGGTTCATTTCTGGGGTTCTGTTCTGTTCTGTTGTTCTATGTGTCTACTTTTGTGCTGGCACTAAACTATTTTGATCACTACACCTTTGTAATATAACTTGAAGTCCGGAATTGTAATGCCTCCACCTCTGCTTTTCTTTTTCAAGGTTGCTTTGGCTCTTTAGAGATTTTGAAGTTTCATACAAATTTTAGGATTGTTTGTTCTACTTCTGAAAAATGCTGTTGATATTTTGATAGAGTTTGCATGAAATGACTAGATTGCTTTGGGCAATACAGACATTTTAACAATACTTTTTCATACAATCAAATGAGCTTGGAATATTTTTCCATATCTTTGTGGCCTCTTCAATTTCTTTCCTAAGTGTTCGACAATTTTCAGAGTATATCTTTTAGCTCTTTGGTTAGGTTTATTCCTAGGTATCATGGTTTTTGTTCCAATTGTAAATGGGATCAATTCCTTGATTTCTCTTTCTTCTGCTTCATTGTTGGTGTATAGAAATGGGTAGGGTATGTGCTATGATGAGCGCTGTGAATTGTGCAAGACTGTTGAATCACAGATCTGTACTTCTGAAACAAATAATGCAACATATGTTAAGAAAAAAGAAAAAGAAGAAGATAGCAGGAGGGGAAGAATGAAGGGGAGTAAGTTGGATGGGGAGATGAACCATAAGAGATGATAGACTCTGAAAAACAAACTGAGGGTTCTAGAGGGGAGGAGGGTAGGGGGATGAGTTAGCCTGGTGATGGGTATTAAAGAGGGCACATTCTGCGTGGAGCACTGGGTGTTATGCACAAACAATGAATCATGGAACACTACATCAAAAACTAATGATGTAATGTATGGTGATTAACATAACAATAAAAAATAAAAAAAAGAAATGGAACAGATTTCTGTACATTGATTTTGCACCCTGTGACTTTACTGAATTTTTTGTCACTTCTAGCAATTTTTGGGTGCAGTTTTTTTTGGGTTTTCTATATAGAGTATCATGTCATCTGCCAATAGTGAAACTTTATTTCTTCCTTGCTGATATGATGGCTTTTATTTCTTTTTGTTGTCTGACTGCTGTGGCGAGGACTTCAGTACGATGTTGAGTAACAGTGGTGAGAGTGGAGATTGTGTCTTTTTCCTGACCTTAGAGAAAAGCTTTTAGTTTTTCTCCATTGAGGATGATATTAGCTGTAGGTTTTTCATATATGGCTTTTATTATGTTGAGTTATATTCCCTCTAACCCTACTTTGTGGAGGGTTTATATCATGAACCCATGTTATACTTTGCCAAATTTTTTTTCTGTATCTATTGAAATGATTCTATGGTCCTTTTCCTTTCTTTTCTCAATGTGGTGTATCACATTGATTGATTTATGAATAGTGAGCCACCCTTGCAGCCCAGGAATAAATCACACTTGATCATGGTGAATGATTCATTTAATATACTGTTGGATTCAGTTTGCTAGTATTTTATCGAGAATTTTTGCACCCATGTTCAACTGGGATATTGGCCTGTTGTTCTCATTTGGAGTCTTTGTCTGGTTTTGGAACCAGGGTAATCCTGGCCTTATAGATTGAGTTTGGAAGTTTTCCTTCCATTTCTATTTTTTGGAATAACTTGAGAAGAATAGGTATTAACTTTACTTTAAATGTTTTGTAGAATTTACCTGTGAAGCCGTCTGGTATAGGACTTCTGTTTGTTGGTAGATTTTTGATTACTGATTCAATTTCTTTGCTGGTTATTGGTCTGTTCAACTTTTCTTCTATTTCTTTCTATTTCTTCTGCTGGCTTTCAGATTCATTTGTTGTTCTTATTCTAACTCCTTTAGATGTAATGTTAGGTTGTATATTCAAGATATTTCTTGCTTCTTGAGGTAGTCTTGTCTTGTATACTTCTCACTTATGATGACTTTTGCAGCATCCCAAAGGTTTTGGATCATTATATTTCATTTTCATTTGTTTCCATGTATTTTTTATTTGTTCTTTGATTTCCTGGTTGACCCATTCACTGTTTAGTAGCATGTTGTTCAATCTCCATGTATTTGTGGTCTTTCCATTATTTTTCTTTCGGTTGCCTTCAAGTTTCATAGCACTGTGGTCAGAAAATATGCGTGATTTGATCAACCTTTTTGTACTTCTGGAGCCCTAATTTGTGACCTAGTATGTGACCTATTCTGGAGCATGTCCCATGTGCACTTTAAAAGAACGTGTATTATGCTGCTTTAGGGTGGAATGTTCTGAATATATCTAAGTCCATCTGGTCCAGTGTGTCATTCAAAGCCATTGTTTCCTTGTTGATTTTTTTTATACTTCACTAAAATAATTTTATTTATTTATTTATTTATTTATTTATTTATTTATTTTTATTATGTTCAGTTAGTCACTGTATAGTACATAATTAGTTCTTGATGAAGTGTTCAGTGATTAATTAATTAAGTATAACACCCAGTGCTCATCACAGCACATGCCCTCCTCAATACCCATTACCCTGTTACCCCCTCCCTCCACCCTCCTCTGCACTGAAACCCCCAGATTGTTTCTCAGGGTCCATAGTCTCTCATGGTTCATCTCCCTCTCTGATTTCTTCCCCTTTGGATTTCCCTCCCCTCCCCTATTGTCCTCTGTGCTTTTGCTTATGTTCCACATATGACTGAAACAATATGATAATTGTCTTTCTCTGACTTACTTCACTTAACAGATAAAGGGCTGATATCAAAGATCCTTGTTGATTTTCTGCTTAAATGATCTGTGCATTGATATAAGTGGGGTGTTAAAGTCCACTACTATAATTGTGTTATTATCAATGAGTTCCTTTATGTTTGTTATTAATTGTTTTATATATTGGCTGCTCCCATGCTGGGGAATAAATATTTACAATTGTTAGATCATCTTGTTGGATAGTCCCATTTATTATGATATAGTGTCTTCTTCATCTTTTTTTGCAGTCTTCGGTTTAAAATCTAGTTTGTCTGATACTAGTATTGCAATTCTGGCTTTCTTTTGACTTCCATTTGCATTGTAAGTATTTCTCCATCCCCCACTTCCAGTCTGCAGGTGTCTTTAGGTCTAAAATGAGTCTCTTGTAGACAGCTTATAGATGTGTTTTTTTTTTTAATCCATTCTGACACCTTTTGTCTTTTGATTGGAGCATTTAGTCCCTTTACATTCAGAGTAATTACTATTACTATTATTATTATTATTTATTTTATTTTTTAAAGATTTTATTTATTTATTCGTGAAAGACAGAGAGAGAGAGAGGCAGAGGGAGAAGCAGGCCCCAAGGAGCAGGGAGCCCGACGCGGGACTTGATCCCAGGACCCTGGGATCATGACCTGAGCCGAAGGCAGAGGCTTAACCATCTGAGCCACCCAGGCGCCCTATTATTATTATTTAAAGATTTTATTTATTTGTCAGAGAGAGAGCAAGCACACACAAGCAGGGGGAGCAGCAGGCAGAGAGAGAAGCATGCTCCCCACTAAGCAAGGAGCCCGATGCAGGACTTGATCCCAGGACCCTAGGATCATGATCTGAGCTGAAGGCAGACGCTTAACCAACTGAGCCACCCAGGCATCCCAAGAGTAATTATTGATACATATGTATTTAGTGCTATTTTATTACTTCTTTTTTCATTGATTCTGGAGATTTTCTCTGATCCTGTCATGTCTTTGTCGCTTTTGATCTTTCCTTCCCACTCAGAGAGTCCCCTTTACCGTTCCTTGCAGGGCTGGTTTAGTAGTCATGACCTCCTTTGTTTTTTGTTTGTCTAGGAAATTTGTTATCTCTCCTTCTGTATTGAATGATAGCCTTGCTTGATAGAATATTCTTGGCTGCATATTTTTTTCCCATTCAGCACTTTGAATGTATCATGCTACGCCCTTCCTGGCTTGCTCCTTTTCTGTTGACAGATGTGTAGCTAGCCTTCTGGTTCTTCCTTCGTAAGTTAGGGATTTTTTTTGTCTTGCTGCTGTTAAAAATTTTTATTTACTGTTATATTTTGCAAATTGAATTACAATGTGTCTTGGTGTTGGCCTGCTTTTGTTGATTTTGATGAGTGTTCTTTGTGCCTCCTAGATTTGGATGTCTGTTTCCTTCCCCAGATTCCCCCTTCCTCCCCCAATCAATTTTCTGCCCCCTTTTCTCTCTCTTCTTCTGGAACTCCTATAATATGAGCATTATTACATGTGATGGAGTCACTGAGTTCCCTAAGTCCATTCTCGTGTTCTGTAATTCTTTTTTCTCTCTTTTGCTCAGCTTCATTATTTTCCACTAATTTATCTTATATATCACTACTTCATTCTTCTGCTTCTTCCATCCTTGTGTTCATTCTACCAAGTTTATTTTCAGTCTCAGTTATTGCATTTTTATTTCTGACTGATTGTTTTTAACTCTTTTATCTCTGCAGTAAGGGCCTCCCTGAACTTTTCATTTCTTTTCTTGAGCCTACCAAGTATCCTTATGATTGTTGATTTAAATTCTCTATCAGCCATGTTATTTATATCTGTTTTGCTTAGATCTCTGGCCATGACCATATCTTGTCCTTTCATTTGGGATTAATTCCTCTGTCTCTGCATTTTTGTCTTAAGTCTCTGTCTTCTTCTCTGTGTTAGAAAAGCCTGTTTTGTTTCCTGTTCCTGAGTGTAATGGCTTTATGAAGAAGAAGTCATAGAGTGTCCAGGGCCTGGCTCTGCAGGGAGTATCTCTGGTGTATCTTTTGTGCACTCTGCTGGGGTGCTTTGGCTTCTCTGTCCATCAGGCCAGTCATCTGTAGAGGCTCTCCTTGCCTGCAGTGGGATGTGTTTGTTCCTTGGCCAGAATGTGGCAAGTTTTAACTAGGTGTGCTCTGCTCTGCTTGTTAAATGAGATCTTATTCTACTTCGATTAGAACAGAAACCCTACAGAACTCTCTGGTTAGGAGACATGGTGTAGATAGGGTTTTGTGCTGGTTTTCTGGGGAAGGGACCCGCCACACTGGGACTGAGGCAAACTTGACAAAGAAGGATGAGAAGGGCAGTGGTGCCAGAGCTCAGAGTTTGGAACTTGGTGTAAGCAGGTTAGGCAGCCAGTGTCAGGACTGAGCTGCTTCCTGCAGGTAGCTCTGTGTTTATGCTGAGGGGCAGGGGAGGAAAATTGCACCAGTCTGCTCCTTTGTCCCAAGAGAGGAATTTTAGTGTATATTACTTCTCAAGGATGAGCTCCAAGAAGAAGGAATAATCTCCCGTCTGTGGGCCCCAGGCATTCTTCAGATCCCTGTTTCCAAGCCATCTGCCTCTGGGTTGTTTGCCTGTTTTCTCTCCGGGAGTAGGGCAGTGTACTCAGGGTTATTCCTGCCAAGCCTGCGAACCTTTAAAATTCCATTCTGGAATTGGTTGTAAGAACTCATGAAAATCAGGCCTTCTTATTTTTCAGTCAATGGCTTTGGGGAAGTGTTTTAATGTGTTCTTCTGTGTGCTCCTCTCCCTCTTGCTTTTTTCAACAACTGTGGTTCTGTCCTCTCTGCAGTACCTGTGATCTGTTTCTCTCCCAAACCAAGTCTCTGCATTTCCTACCTTCTTTGATGTGGCTTCTTTTCTCCCTTTAGTTGTGGAGTTTTCTGTCAGTCTTCAGGTTGATTTCTGGAGTATTTAGAATTATTTGATAGTTATCCAGTAGTGTTCCATGGAAGAGACAAGCCTAGTGTCCTCTTACTGTGCCCTCAACTTTGCTCCACCCTGTACCTTATTTATTTTAAAAGTGGAAGTTTGTAACTCAATCCCCTTCACCTGTTTTGCCTGCCCCCTTCCAAGCTCTCTGGCAACCAACTATTCTCCTATATTTTGTTGTTGTTCTTTTGTTAATTCATTTGTTTCATTTTCTGTAGATTCTACAGGTAAGTGAAATCATATGGTGTTCATCTTTCTCTGTCTTATTTCAAGATTTCATAATTTTTTATGGCTGAGTACTATTTCATTGCATATATATATATATACCTTATCTTCCTTACCCATTCATTTATTGATGGACATTTAGGTTGCTTCAATATGTTGGCCATTGTAAATAATGTTTTAATAAACATAGGGGTGCAGATATTAGTTTTTTTTTTTAAAGATTTTATTTATTTATTTGAGAAGGAGAGAATGAGAGACAGAGAGCACAAGAGGGAAGAGGGTCAGAGGGAAAAGCAGACTCCCTGCTGAGCAGGGAGCCCGATGCGGGACTCGATCCCGGGACTCCAGGATCATGACCTGAGCCGAAGGCAGTCGCTTAACCAACTGAGCCACCCAGGCGCCCCAGATATTAGTTTTTTTTAATTAGTTTTTCAGAAAACAAAAATGGAATTACTGGATTTATGATATTTCCATTTTTAGTTTTTTGATAAATCTGCATAGTGTTTTCCACAGTGCCTGCATCAAGTCACATTCCCACTAATAGACTGAGAGTTCCTTTTTCTCCACATCCTTGCCAACACTTGTTATTTCTTGTCTTTTTGATACTAGCCATTCTGACTAGTGTGAGATAATACTCATTGTGGTTTTGATTTTCATTTCCCTGATAATTAATGATGTTGAACATTTTTTTCATGTGTCAGTTGACTGTCTATATGTCTTCTTTGAAAAATATGTATACTCAGGTTCTCTGCCTATTTTTAATCAGATTATTTGTTTTCCTGGTGTTGAGTTATTTAAGTTCTTTATATATTTTGGATATTAACTCCTTATCAGATATATCATCTGCAAATATCTTCTCCCACTTATTTTAAAAGTAAAAGTTTATTACTCTCAATCCCCTTCACCTATTTTGTTTGCTTCCCCGCATGCTATCCCCTCTGGCAACCAACTATTTTCTTATATTTTTTTGTTTTTGTTTGTTAATTCATTTGTTTTGGTAAATTCTACATGTAAGTGAAATCATATGGTATTTATCTTTTGTTGTCTTTTCATTTTCTTGGTGGTTTTCTTCAGTGTGCAAAAGCTTTTTAGTTTGATATAGTCTTATTTATTTTTTATTTTGTTTCCCTTGCATGGTGAGACATACGCAGAAAAATATTGCTAAGGTCAGTTTCCATGAGTTTACTACCTATATTTTCTTTTAGGAGTTTTATGGTTTCAGGTATTACATTTAGGTATTTAATACACTTTGAGCTTATTTTTGTATGTTTAAGAAAGTGGCCCAGTTTCATTCTGTTGAATATAGCTGTCCAGTTTCTCAGAACCATTTATTGAAGAGACTATTTTTTCCCAAAATACATTCTTTCTTCCTTTATCATAGATTAATTGACCATATAAATGTGGGTTTATTCTTGGGCTCTCAATTCTGTTCCATTCATCTATGTGTCTATTTTTTGTGCCAGTACCATACTGTTTTGATTACTATATGTTGTTTTGTAATATAGTTTGAAATCTGGGACTGTGATACCTCTAGGTTTGTTCTCTCTCAAGATCACTTTGGCTATTCAGGGCCTCTTGTGGTTCCATACAAATTTTAGGATTTTTCATACTAGTTCTGAGAAAATTACTATTGGTATATTAATAAGGATTGCATTTAATCTGTAGATAATTTTGGATCATATGAATATTTTAACAACATTAATTCTTCCAATCCATGAATATGCTATGTTTTTCCATTTATTTGTGTCATGCTCAATTTCTTTTGTCTGTGTTGTATGGTTTTTCAGAGTACAGGTCATTTACCTCCGTGGTAAAATGTATTTTTACATATTTTAATCTTTTTGATGCAATTGCAAATGGGATTGTTTTCTTAATTTTACTTTCTGCTATTTTGTTATTGGTGTATATAGATACAATATATTTCTGTATATGAATTTTGTGTCTTGCGACTTTGCTGAATTCATTTATTAGTTCTAATAATTTGTGGTGGAATCCTTAGGGTTTTCTATCATGCCATCTACAAATAGTGACAGTTTTACTTATTTCTTACCAATTTGGATGCCTTTTATTACTTTTTCTTGTTTGACTGCTGTGGCTAGGACTTCCAGTACTATGTTGAATAAAATTGGTGAGAGTAGACATCCCTGTGTTGGCCCTCATCTTAGAGGAAAATTTTCAGGTTTTTACTGTTGTGTATGATGTTAGCAGTGAGATTGCCATATACAGCCTTTATTATTTTGACCTATGTTTCTTCTATACCCACTTTATTAAGAATTTTTATAATAAATGGATGCTGAATTTTGTCAAATGCTCTCTCTGCATCTGTTGACATTATCATGATTTTTTATCCTTCGTGTTGTTATTGTGCTGTATCACATTGATTGATTTGCATATATTGAACTATCTTTGTATCCCTAGAGTAAACCCCACTTGAATGTGGTGAAAGATCCTTTTAATGTATTTTTGAATTTGGTTTGCTAATATTTTGTTGAGGATATTTGCATCTGTGCTCATCAAGGATATTGGTCTGTAATTTTCTTTTCTTGTAGTGTCTTTGTTTTTTGTTGTTTTTTAAAGATTTTATTTATTTATTTGACACAGAGAGAGAGATAATGAGAGAGAGAGAGATCACAAGTAGAGGGAACCGCAGGCAGAGGGAGAGGGAGAAGCAGGCTCCCCACAGAGCAAGGATCCCAATGCGGGGCTTGATCCCAGGACTCTGGAATCATGACCTGGGCTGAAGGCAGCGGCTTAACCAACTGAGCCACCCAGGCACCCTGTAGTGTCTTTGGTTTTGATAAGAGGTTAATGTTGAACTCATAGGATAGATTAGGAATAATTCTTTTTGTTTTTCTATTTTTTTTGGAATAGAGTAGGATTAGTAGTAACTCTTCTTTAAGTGTTTGGTAGAATTTACCTGTGAAGCCAACTGGTCCTGGAATTTTGTTTGTTAGGATTTTTTATTATTATTATTGATTCAATTGTATTACTAGAAATCAGTCTTTTCAAATTTTCTGTTTCTTCCTGAATCAGTCTAAGAAGATTATATGTTTCTAGGAATTTATCCATTTCTTTTAGGTTGTCCAATCTTTTGGCATGTAATTTTTCATGGTAGACTCATAATCCTCTGTGTTTCTGTGGTATCAGTTGTAATTTCTCTTCTTTTGTTTCTCTTTTTATTTGAGTTCTTTATTTTTTTATTTATTATTTGAGTTCTTTCTCTTTTTTCTTAATGAGTCTGGGTAAACCTTTATCACATTTGTTTATCTTGTCAAAGAACAATTGGCTTCATTGATCTATTTTATTTTTTAGTCTCTATTTCATGTATTTTTGCTCTGATATGTATTATTTCCCTTCTTCTGCTAGCTTTGGGCTTTGTTTGTTCTTTTTCTAGCTCCTTTAGTTGTAAGTTTAGGTTGTTATTTGATATTTCGCTGGTTTCTTGAAGTCTTCCTGCATTGCTATAAATTTCCTTCTTAGAACTGATTTTGGAGGATTCCGAAGATTTTGGGCCATTGTGTTTTCATTTTCATATGACTCCATGTATTTTTTGATTTCTTCTTTAATGTTTTCCTTGTTTTGTAGCATGTTGCGTGGCCTCCATGTGTTTCCATATTTTTTTATTGTAACTGATTTCTAGTTTCATATTGCTGTGATTGGAAAAGATGCTGGATATGATTTCAATCTCCTTAAATTTACAGAGACTTGTTTTGTGGCCTAACATATGATCTATCCTGTAAAATGCTCCATGTGCACTTGAAAGAACGTGTGTTTTCCTGTTTTTGGAGGGAGTGTTCTGTATATATCTTGTTAGGTTCATGTGGTCTAATGTGTCATTCAAAGTCACTATTTCCTTGTTGCTTTCCTTTCTGGATGATCTATCCACTGATATAAGTGGAGTGTTAAATTCCCCTACTATTATTTTATTATTGTTTCTCCCTTGATGTCTGTTAATATGTGTTTTATATATTTAGTTACTCCAATGTTGGGTGCATAGATATTTACAATTGTTACATCCTTTTTTTTTGGATTGATCCTTTTATCATTATGTAGTGCCCTTTGGTTGACTCTTGCTACTGTCTTTGTTTTAAAGTCTATTTTGTCTGATACAAGCATTGCTACTCCAGCTTTTTATTCACAATTTGAATGGCATATCCTTTTCTATCCCATCTTATTTATTTATTTATTTATTTATTTAGAGTTGTTATTTATCTACTTTACAGGGAGAGAGAGAGAGAGAGAGCACAAGCATGGGGAGCGGCAGGCAGAGGCAGAGGGAGAAGCAGGCTCCTCATTGAGCAAGGACCCTGATGTGGGGCTCGATCCCAGGACCCTGGGATCGTGACCTGAGCTGAAGGCAGACACTTAACTGACTGAGCTACCCAGGTGCCCCTGTCCCATCTCTTTTATTCTGTGTTTATTTCTGAAGTGAGTCTCTCATAGGCAGCATATGGATACACTGTGTTTTTCTTACCCACTTAGTCAACATATGTTTTTTTTATTGGAGCATTGGGTCCAATATTTAAACATTTGAATATATATTGATTGTTATGTACTTATTGTCATTTTGTTAATTGTTTTCTGGTTGTTTATGTAGTTCTATGTTTTTTTTTCCCTTGTATTCTTTTTCTCTTCTCTTGTGGTTTGATGACTTTTTGTTAGTTATGTTTGGATTTCTCTTTTTGTGTGTGTGTGTCTCTATTATTGGATTTTGGTTTGTGGTTACATGAGGTTTATATATAGCATCTTAGGTATACAGCAGTCTATATTAAGTTGATGGTAGCTTAAGTTTGAACACATTCTAAAATGTGTTCATTTTTTACTTCCTCCTCCACATTTTATATATGTGATGTCATATTTAATATCTTTTTTTGTTTTGTATATCCTTTGACTAATTTTTGTAGATATAACCAATTTTACTACTTTTGTGTTTTAACCTTCATACTAGCTTTACGAGGGATTGATCCACTTTGTTTATTATATGTTTCTACGATTCAAATTTTTTCCTTTCATAATTTTCTTACTTCTAGTTATGGCCTTTTCTTTTCCACCTAAAGAAGTCTCATTTAACATTTCTTGTAAGATGAGTTTTGTGGTAATAGACTCCTTTAACTTTTGTTTGTCTGGGACACTATCTCTCCTTCAATTCTGAATGTTATCCTTGCTGGATAGAGTATTTTTGGCTATGGGTTTTTTCCTTTCAGCCCTTTCTATGTATCATGTCACTTCCTTGTGGCTTGCAGGGTTTCTGCTAAAGAATCAGCTGATAGTTTTATGGGGTTTCTCTTGTATGTAACTATATGCTTTTCTGTTGGTGCTTTTAAGATTCTATCTTTAGTTTTTGATATTTCAATTATTATACATCTTGATATGGACTTCCATAGGTCCTTATGCTTGTGGCTCTCTGTAATTTCTGGACCTGGATATCTGTTTCCTTCCCCAGATTAGGGAAATTTCAGCTGTTATTTCTTCAAATAAGTTTTCTGTCCCCTTCTTTCTCTCTTCTCCTTCTGGCATCCCTATAATATGAATGCTATTATGCTTGATGTTATTGCGAGGTATCTTAACCTACCCTCATTTCTTTTATTCTTTTTTTCCCCCTGCTGTTCAAATTGGTTGCTTTGCATTACCATGTGTTCTGGATCACTGATCTGTTCTTCCACATCCTCTATTGGTTTCTTCTAGTATATTTTCTATTTCATTTGTTGTATTCTTCAGCTTTGACTGTTTTTAACATTTTCTATCTCTTTGTTGAAGTTCTCACTGAATTCACTCACTTTTCTCTTGAGTCATTTGAGCATCTTTATGACCATTACTTTGTTCATCAGGCAGATTGCTAATCTCCATTTTGTTTAGTCTTTTTCTATGCTTTTGTCTTATTCTTTCCTTTGGAATATATTCTTCTGTCTCTTCATTTTGTCTGACTCTCTGTGTTTGTTTCTATGTATTAGGTGGGTCAGCTACATGTCCTGGTCTTGAAAGTAATGGCCTTATTAGAAGATATTCTGTGGTGCTTTGTAGCACAATCTCCCCAGTCATGAGAACCAGGTGCTCCTTGTGTGGGTTATATGTGTGTTTGTTTGTTTTTGGCTGGATTGCAACTACTATAGTCATGGTGGTAGATGGGGTTGGCCCTCAGCCCAGTTGGTTGCAATGTATAGCTGCAACTGCTGTGAGTGCACTGGTAGGGAGGGCTTGTCTTGTGTACAGGCGGATGGGAAGCTACTGCAGCTTTTATGGGCATGCTATTAGGCAGGGCCAAACCTCACCTTGGCTGTCTGCATCTATCTGCTGTCACTCTGTGGGTGCACTGATTGGCAGAGTCTGCCCCCAACACAGTTGGCCCAAAGGTCTGGTTGCAACTGCTATGGGTGTGCTGGTGGGCAGGGTTTACTCCTGGCATGGCTAGGTTAGAGGCCTCGCTGAAGCTACTGCAGAGATGTTAGTGTGTGCCATTAGTACCCCCTCTTTGGGATAGGATTTACTTTGGATGGGCACTGGTTCTAGTCAAGGCTACCTGCTGTGTGTGGCAGAGTGGAAATCACTTTGGTTGGGGGGACACTGGTTCTGACTGAAGTTGCCTGCCAGTTATGGAAAGGTGGGAATCACTTTGGAGGTATGCCTTCCAGGGTGGCAGTTTGGGTGGAGCAAGTCCACAGGGGAACTTTAAGACAGGGCAAGCTATGCTAGCAAGCTAGATGGAGAGTGTCAGAACTGTCTCCCACAAGTTTCTGACTATCTAGGTTGAGGGAGGGCAAGAAAGATGGTGCCTGCCAACATTTCTGTTCTTGGAGAAAGCTTCTGCAGATCCCTGTCCATCTGGCATGTATTGTAAAATTAGTCAATAAATCTCTTTCACATATTTCCCAGGCACTTTTCAAATTCCTGCTTCTGTGCTGGATCTAAGGCTAAGTTATAAACCATCCTGGCTCTTTAAGGGCAGAGACTTGGTTTCCTATAGACCTTGGGTTCTCCTGGTGTTAAGTTCTGCCGATTTTCAAAGCCAAGCATTATGGGGACTAGTTTTTCCAGTGCAGGACCCCAGGGCTGGAACTTGATCCCCTCACTCCTTTGTGTTTGTGATGTCCCTCCTGCTTGTCAGTCACTACACCAGGAGTTTGGTTCCTGACTATTTCCCTCCCACCTTTTTGGATATGACATTTTCTTAAATATTTTATCTCTGGAAGTTCTGTTTTGCCCGTCTTCAGTTCATTTTCACAGTGAGTTGCAATACATGCTGTTGTTGTTGCCTCAGTATATTCATGGGAGGAGATGAGTTTCAGGATCCTTCTGTTCTGCCACCTTCCCTTCCTAATCTGTTGAAGTTTTTTTTTCTTCTGAACAACCAGTAATCTTCTTAGACATTAGATGTGAAGGTATAGAGGTATATGTCCCTATAGATGTATATTTTTTCAAATATTCATATGAAGAATGTAAACACAAAATTGTCTTGCAATTTGTACCCAGGTCACTATTCATAAAAATGAATATTAATTACACATAATTTTATATGTTTTTTAAAATAAGGTCAATGTTCAATTGCTTTGTGTCATAAGAAAGTCATATAGTAGGTTGTTGTTATAGTTTCTTGTTTCATATTTCCACCTAAGTGATGGAGGCCAATTATATCTAAAATGACAGATAAAAGGTATGTGCATTGCATTTCAGTAGTTATAGCCCAATAAAGAAATAATGAATATCCTTTCATAGTATTAGAATAGGCAAATGTGTATTACTCAATTTTATACTTAAAAGAGGGTGAAATTTATTTTTTGCAATATCTGCAAATTCTGGCAAGTAAACTATAAAATAAGGTAAATAGAGAGTGCTGCTTTTTGTAAAGATGAGGGTCATTAAATGCAAATGACAGATTAAAGTGACAACTGAGAACAGATATACAATAGCAACTCTTACACATGTTCAAATTTCATTAACTTCAAAGTGTCAATTCATTTTTGTATATTTAATCAAGCTTCTTCTAAATAACTGCTTAATCACTTAGTTTTTAGTAGAATAATTCACCTAGTTAAATATATCCTTTTATTTTAAATACAGTTTACATTAAAAAATTATGCAGAGGCATCCATACACATGGACATCATGCCCTCAGAATTTTCGAAGATCAAACTCACATCAGATAGAAGAGAGTCATAGCATCTGTATTCCTTTGGCCATGATAATGTAATAATATATATATTTTTTCATTTGAGGTTTATATACAAATGATGTGGGAATGGCTTGATATATGTTAAAATAATTATTACTTGCAGGAATAAGTAGTTGGTTATATATATGTTAACTATTAACAAAAATAGCTTTTACATAGCACATTATAGTTTGCCATGTATTTTAATGAAGATAAATAATTATGTAAAGAAAAATAGGAAAGGTTTTATAGCCCCATTTTCCAGATGAAGAAACCGAGTCCAAGAGGCCAACTATCTCTGCTAAGGTGACAAAACTAGTAAGTAGTGAAGCTGAATAGGAAAATAGGAAACAGATGTTTCCTGATTCTTAACATAGGGTTCTTACTCTACCACTCCTAAAGGCCACCTGAACTTCTGCTTATAGCCATGATGAAGTAACAGGAACAGGATTTACCCCCTTATCTCAAATATCTAAAGACAAACAAAAAAGTCAAAATATACATGAAACAATGGATTTCAGATATTCAGCAAAAGGCAGCACAAGACCATGATTATTGAGAGAAGGGAAACAAAATGAACCTTATGGGTGTCTCAACTCACTGCCTGAAAAAAGTATCCAGAGTGCAACCAAAGGAAAGTGAAGCCAAGCAGACTGGAATTCTCTCTGAGCTGAGGAGACAGAGTTCAGGAAGAATAGGGTGGCTAGAATTTGAGGGGCAATACTGGAGAGGAGAAAGCTCACATAGAGATGAAAACTGCACATTGAGAAAGCTATGGAAATTTATAGAGGGACCCCTCAAGTCTTTAGCTAAATACTAATAAGCTCCAGTGTGTGAAAAAACTACTGAGGACAAGGAAAGAACCATTAGAAAGGATCAGGCAAACAATCCTCATAGCTCAAATAGGACCCCAAATTGTTTACATTCCCAACAGCCAGACCAGAAAACCTCATATTTTATGGAGCATCTAGGATGCCTGATCCTTTCTACACAAAGATTTATTTGACATAGCACTAAAAGGACAATCTGTAAAAGAGAAAATAGTGATAAGTTGGACTTCATCAAAATTAAAATTTGTTCTGTGAAATACACTTTATTTTTTTGAAATATACTTTAGTAAAATAAAATGGACAAGCTACTAACAGGGAGAAAATACTTGCAAATCATATTTCTGATAAAGGACTTGCATCCAGAATATGTAATGAACCCTAAAATCTCAATAAAAAGTAAAAAAAAATCCAGTTAAAAAACTTGCAAAATATTTTGACACTTCTACAAAGTAGATATATAGATGGCTAAAAAACATATTAGAAAATGCTTAATGTCATTACTCACTAGGGAAATACAAGTTAAAACCACAATAATAACAAACAATTATAAACCTATTAGAATGGCTAATTTTTATTTATTTATTTATTTATTTATTTATTTATTTATTTATGTATTAAGCTTTTTTAAAATTCCAGTTAACATACAGTGTAATATTTATTTCGGGTGTACAATTTAGTGATTCAACATTTCCATACAACACCTGGTGCTCATCACAAGTGCAGTCCTTAGCCCTGTCACCTATTTTACCCATCCCCCACCCACCTCCCTTCAGGTAACCATCAGTTTGTTCTCTAGAGTTAAGAGTCTGTTTCTTAATTTGCCTACCTTTCTCTCTCTCTTTTTTTTTTGCTCATTTGTTTAGTTTCTTAAATTCCACATATGAGTGAAATCATATGGTATTTGTGTTTCTCTGACAAACTTATTTTGCTCAACATAATACTCTCTAGCTCCGTTCATGTCATTGCAAATGGCAAGAATTCTTTTTTTTATGGCTGAGTAATATTCCATTGAATATATATACCACTGCTTCTTTATGCATTCATCAGTTGATGGACACTTGGGCTGTTTCCACAATTTGGCTATTGTAGATAATGCTGCTGTAAACATTGGGGTGTATGTGTGTCCATTTGAATTAGTATTTTTGTATTCTTTGAGTAAATAGTAGTGAAACTGCTGGATCATAGTGTAGTTGTATTTAATTTTTTAAAACATTTGATAATTGGGGCGCTTGAGTGGCTCAGTTGGTTAAGGGTCCAACTCTTGATTTTAGCTCAGGTTGTGAGATAGAGCTGTGCATCAGACTCTGTGCTGAGTGTGGAGTCTGCTTAAGATTCTCTCCTACTTTCTCCCCCTACTCCCTTCTCTCCCTCTCTAAAAAATGAAAATTAAAATATCTGATAATAATAAATGCTGGGGAGAAAGTGAAAAAACTTAAACTTACATAGAATATTGGTGAGAAAGCAAATTTTTACAGTCACTTTTGAAAACTGTTTAGTAGTTCTTATAAAGTTAAATATGCACTTACCATATGAAATCCCACTCTTAGGTATTTACTCCAGAGAAATGAAAAAACATTTGCAGACAGAAACCTGCACACAAATGTTTTTTTTTTTAAATCAACTTTATTTACAGTAGCCAAGAACTTGGAAATTTCAAATGTCTTCCAATGGCTAAATGGATAAACTGTGGTATGTTCTATGCAATGGAATACTACTCTGCAATAGAAAGGAGAAAACTACTCATACAGACAACACAGAAAAATCTCAAATGCATTATGCTTGAGTGAAAGATGTTAGTCTAAGAGGAATATGTACTCTATTATTCCATTTATTTAGCATTCTTCAAAAGTCAAAATTATAGAACCGGGTTAGTTGTTGCCCAGGGCTGGGATGGCTAGAGGATTTAATTATAAAGGAGCAGCATAAGGGAATTTTTTTGGAGTGATGGGTCTGTTTTGTATCTTGGTTGTGGTGGTGGTTTCATTAATATATATGTTTGTCCTAACTCATAAAGCTGTGTACCAAAAAGAGTGAAATTAACTATAAATAAATTTAAAAGTGAATAATAATAACGGATAAAAAGAGCAATGCTAAAAGAGATGTATTGGTCAAATTAAAGACATTCAAAATGTTTTATTAACCTAGGCACAACTCTTTGTAAACCAAAAAAAAAAAAAAAAAAAAAAATCAGTGGTTTTCCTAAAATTGAAACTTGTTTTTTAAAGATTTTATTTATTTATTTATTTGACAGAGAGAGACAAAGCGAGAGAAGGAACACAAACAGGGGGGAGTGGGAGAGGGAGAAGCAGGCTTCCCGCTGAGCAGGGAGCCTGATGCGGGGCTTGATCCGAGGACTCTGAGATCACGACCTGAGCCGAAGGCCGACGCTTAACGACTGAGCCACCGAGGCGCCCTAAAATTGAAACTTTTAATATTAGAAAGAATGTGTTACATTTGACTTGGTGATGATTTTATAGAGTCAACCCATTTTTATAATCAGTTTTCCAAGAATGAATCCTTAGGAGTAAAATTTTTTGATATTTTTCAAACGATTTAACCAGTTAAGACATTATTAGGACATTACTAGATCTGGGCTTATGTATGACATCAGATGTATAAGAAAAATATTATGCAGAAATTCAGCTGAAATGTTCCCATGTGAAAATATGGCCTAAGCTATGTGATACTGCCGAGGGTAAGTCATTCTTAGAAGCTTCATTTTTCAAGTACTCCCGAGGCAATAAATTTATAACATTTTACTCATTGCTCTGCTTGTTTGAATAGAACACACTGAGCATAATCCTTTCAGTGTCTCAGGATCTTTATTAAAACACTGAATCCTAAAGCTGAGAGCAACCTGAGAAATCCCATATCTGAATATGATAGATAAAGTGAAGGGCCTAGTCATACTTACAAATATGTTATAACTATAGCATGCTTTACAAAAAAAAAAAATGAGCTCACATATCCTAAATTATTTGTAAAAACCCAGACTGGTAGGTAGAACATGTCATATATTCTACTATTTTACAAATTAGGAAATAGAGGCTCATAAAAATTAAGTGACTTATGCACTAGTCCACAGTGGAGCTAAGTGTAGCACACAGGTCATCTTATTCCTATGGGCTGTCATGTCCTAAGTGAGTGGCACATTGCAAAGAGTATTAGATTAGTAAATCTTGGGGTAAGGCTAAATGACTTGTTATTTCAGTATTTAATTCCTTAATTCAGTTACCCTCCATACCTCAACCCAACAAACTTCAGTTTGCATGAAACCAGTAGCTTGCCATTTTATTTCCACAGAAATAAGAACTCAACTTTTAAAATGAAGGTTTTTACAATTCTCTTCCTGATTTTTGTGTAAATGATTAGTAACTTTGTCTATGCAGTCATTCAATACCTTGCCACTTAATAGACCGAGGTAACTAGGGTCGGTAGAGATAATGACAAGTTATCTTGCTTATAAGGTTTTATCTAGTTGTTCTGATAAAGAATAAATGTCCTATAATTTGAAAGAAAAACATTAGATCTCTTGAGCAAGGTGGCCTTCCTGCTATTGCTATGAATTTAAGGGAAAAACTAAAAAGGTCACAGCATTGTCTACTGTCAGAATGTAGACTCCAGAAATCGGTTTAGTACTCAGCATCTATATTTGGCTATAGTATCAGTGAAGAAGAACCTGCTGTGCTTTTTAATGCTTATATCATACTTGAGTACATGTAATTGTTGTAGCTAGCCAGTAGGTAAACATTCGTATATTTTACAGCAGGTATCATCACACATGAGGATCACTCATATCTTGTACTCTAGGATTTTTTATTTTTGTAGTTACAGCCCTGCAGAGAAGGATCAGAGCCATTACCCTCATTATGCATTAATGAAATGGAAGTTTATGGCCCTCCTCAGAACTCATTCCAAAAAACCTTGCTTCTAAACCCACACCAGGTGACATATTTTAGGTATTTGCCCTCTGCATCCCAGCTCCTCTCTTGACTGTAGCTGAATTATTTAGGAAAAGGAATCCCAAATTGCTCTGAAAGGTGACAGCCATGATAGTAAATGCTGCTTTGATGGATATCATCACTACTCTCTGGCCCAAAAATTCTTTAAAATTTGGTCACACTGCAGAATGCAATCCCCTTCAGAAAGTTAGTGGAGTTACTGTTCCTGAAAGTTTCAGGGAGAAACTCTACTCATCTTTCCTGTGTCCTCTCCCATATCTGATTTTCTCTAATTGGATTTCTTAACATTAGATAAGAAGATGTTTGTGTGGGCAAGAAAATAAGTCAGGTGTACAAATGGCAATAGACAGTTATATGGCTGTCTTTAATTTCTTTATTGTTCAACATATTCAGAGAAAGGAAAATTATTTTTATTTCCACATCAGTGTACTTGGTTGTTTCCATACCCAGTATACTAGAATGCTTTCTGTTTGGTTTGGCTTATAGTGTTTCTGTTGTTGCTGTTTTCCTAATTTCCTTGGGAAGAGTTTTCTTTCTGTCAGCTTTTAGGAATGACAATTTCAGTGTGAACACTTCTAATAAGAACCAGAAGTTGCCTTAATCTAATTACAAGGGTTCTTTTTTATAAAATGCTCTACTAAAATTCATCCTTTTTAAGAAAAAAAAGAGTTTGACCTGCTTTTTATTGTTTCATAGGTTGTTTTCTCTTAATATTAAATACTTTGTGTATTGGCAGAAAGGATAAAGTGCATTTTAAAATTTTTCTTGTATAATTATGCTGTCAATTTAATTAAAAGCACATATTTTTATGTGGTTTACTTTTAGTAAAATGCACATGATTTTGAACTTTGTTTTATGTACTATAGTTATTAAAATAATAATTTTGGTTGGTATTACCTAAAACAGAGATATTTTGAGTCACCAACACTTCCTTTTTATTTTTAAGCTTTTTAAGAGAGGTTTTGTTTTAATATATATATGAAGAACCCCTTTATTCAAGAAAGGAAAAATATAAGCCATCCTTTTGTTTCAGACCACAATTTCTGGCCGTAAGACATGCCAGATGCCTTGTTTGACAAAGAACAGTGAGTGTTCCTGTTGATAACTGACCATGAATATATGGCTACCACCATCTCTGGCTTTACTAGCCATAAATATTTATTTCATTGAAAGAACCTTTATTTCCCAATGTACTGAT